>NC_091069.1:170573123-171198123 GCF_032405125.1 Capricornis sumatraensis
AAATGATAAGCTTCTTACAAATATTATTTCATTCAGTCCTCAAAAAAGCTCTGTGAAATAGGTTTTACTGTCTCTTACAGATGAGTAAATTGAGGCTCAAGTGACTCTTGCCTGGGTTTGTACAGATAGTAAATGGAAGTAAAGATTTAACATTCTGTCTCAGACTCTGCCACACTGTTTTTTAAACTAGATTTAACAGCTCTTAAATAGGCTCAGGTATTTAATAGCTTAATATGAAATACAGAAAACATCCCAAACTAATGAAGGAACAATTCAGTAAACAATGTTAGGAAAATTGGCTAAGTGCTGGGAGAGGGGAGAAGTCAAGTTACATTCTTACCACTTAACAGATTTCAGGGTGAAGGATTTTCTAAGAGCAAAAGCAAAGGAAAAAAAATCACCAGAGACCAATTTAACAAACTAAACTCCATAAATATTAGATTTTTATACGTTAAAAATACTTTAACGAAATTAAAAGGTGAAATGTTTACAATAAAGATGACAGGAGATGAATATTTTTTAATTATATAAAACTCCTACATATCAATAAAGAAGAGAAAACACTCAACACCCTGCTAAACAAATGAGCAAAGAACCTCAACAGACAATTTGTAAAGAAACATAGTTATTTAAAAAGTATAAATGTATTAGAAAAATTGTATTTGAATATTTAAAAAATTGTTTTTAATGTTAGTATTTCACGTTGCCAAGCCTGTGGTGATGCTGGCTCTGTCATAGTTTTCTATTGCAAGTGTAAACTGGCTGGACATCGAGCAAGTCATTTGAAATTACTATCAAGGGTCCTAAAGTGCTCATATTTTTTAATACAGTAATTAATTCTATTCCCAGACTCCATTCTAAGATAATCAGATGTGCACATGAATAATTGATTTACAAATATTTCACTGCTGTAGTAACAGTAACAAAATTAGGGAGTATCTACATGTCCAACAATAAGGGAAGGGTTAAATAAATGATAATAAATCTATTGTTTTAAATCCTGTGTGGCCATGAAATAGTCTTCATATTTCTGAAGACTATTTGCGGACCACAACACAAAGTTAAATGGAAAAAAAGCAGTATATGCAATACATAGGAAGTGATGGCAGTGTTCATCTTTGGTGCTGGGAAGCCCCGGGCAGATTGCTTCTTTTGGGTTTCAATGTAAGTAGGTTAACAGTAGCTATGTCTGGGTGGTGAGATAGCACATGATTTTTATTTCCTTTAAGTACATGTATTAGTTTTATGTGGCTGCAGTAACAAATTACAAGCTTGGTGGCTTAAACAATAGAAGGTTATTCTCTCACAGTTCCAGGGTCCAGAAATCTGAAATCAGTTTCACTGGGCTGATATCAAGGTGTCAGCAGGGCCATGGATCATTACAGAGACTCTAGGGGGAAACCTGTTTCTTGCCTCCTCCAGCTTCTGGTGGCTGCTGGCATGCCTTGGCTTGTGGCCACATCTCTGCTCCCATAGTCTGCCTTCTCGTCTGTCTTTATCTCCTTCTGCCTCCCTGTTTTAAGGGCCCACCAGGTGGCGCTAGTGGTAAAGAATCTGCCTGCCAATGCCAGAGACCCAAGAGATGAGGGTTAGATCCCTGGGTCAGGAAGATCCTCTGGAGAAGGAAATGGCAACCCACTCCTGTATTCTTGCCTGGAGAAGGCAGTGGACAGAGGAGCCTGGTGGGCTATGCAGCTCATGGGGTCGCAAAGAGTTGGACACAACTGAATTGCACACACACATATTGAATAATCCACGAGACTCTCCTTATTTCAAAAGCCTTAATCACACTTGCAAAGACTCTTTTTCCAAATAAGGTAACATTTACAAGTTCTTGAGATTAGGACCTGATATCTTTGGAAGCAACTGTTAAACCTACTACATTTTATTTTTATCAGAAAAAAAGTTCATTTTAGGAAAAATTCAGTTTAGATCAGATTGAGTCAGCTAAAATAATTAAACCCAAGACAGAGAAAAGTTGCTTGCTGATTTAGTATTTTTGGAGAAGGCAGTTTAAAGCGGCATTACATTTTGTATTGAAATAACATCTTTGTGTGTCCATCTCCCTCATTAAGCTGTAAGCCTCCTAAGGACAGAAAGCATATTTATTTTACTGATTTTTGTGCTTCCTTTCCCTGCTCTCCAGCCACTGGAGGATGTTGTGACTCTTGACTAGTACACATTTGCTGGCAGTTGATTGGCCCACACATGTCATCTGAAGTGTCGATGGGGGTGGACCACTCATCAGGTAGAGGGTGTGAGCTCAAGATGTCTGCCAATGTGGCAGCAGCCAACTGTCCTGGTTTGCCAGGGACTTGCCCACTTTTAACTCGGAAAAGTCCTGAGTTCCAGGACACTCCTTCTCAGTTGCATGCAAACCAGGCTGATTGGTCACCTCTTCAGGAGCCGAAAGGTGAGAGGAGTTGTCTCAGTAAAACTGATGCTCCCCACTGAGGAGGTTTGGTCCTCGGATGGTATTGCCCTGGAAGTGTGGCCCAAAGTGGGGCTTTCTGGCATTTTTAAATGCAAAGCAAAATACAGATTCATTCACTTACTTAATACAATTAACATCTCTTGAGCACCTGCTATCTATACTAGGCAGACACAGTTCCAGGTGCTCAGCAAGCAAGTCAGATAAAATCCTTGTTCCCGTGAAAAGTGAAAGTTGCTCAGTCGTGTACTACTCTTTGCCACTCCATGGAAGTCCATGGAATTCTCCAGGTCAGAATACTGGAGTGGATAGCTTTTCCCTTCCCCAGGGGATCTTCCCAACTCAGGGATCAAATCCAGGTCTTCCATATTGCAGATGGATTCTTCACCAGCTGAGCCACAAGGTTCTCATGAAACTTACATTTTAATTAAAGAGATAGAGGACTAATAAATCTAATGCATAACTCGATAGTGAGAACTGTTGATAAGCACTTCGAAGACAGTTAATGCAGGATACAGGTCAGAGAGGGCTTCCCTGGGAGCTTAGTGGTAAAGAATCCACCTGCCAATGCAGGAGACGCAAGAGACACGGATTTGTTCCCTGAGTTAGGAAGATCCTCAGATTCCTGAGTTAGGAAATGGTAATTCCCTCCCCCAGTATTCTTGGCTGGGAAATTTCCACGGAGAGAGGAACCTGGCGGGCTGCAGTCCATGGGGCCACAAAGAGTCAGAGACAGCTGAGCAGGCACGCACGCACAAGTCAGAGAATGCTGGGGACTGATAATCAAAGGTCGCCAATGAGTGATGCTTGAACAGACAAAGACAAAGTGAGGGAACAAGTTGTGCAAGTATCTGGTGGAAGAGGATGCTGAGAAGAAATAGCAGGTACCAAGGCCCTTGTCGAGGACATGCCAAGCTTGTTTAAGGGAATATATGGAGGCCAGCATGGCCCATAGGGAGCAAGCAAGGAGGAAATGATGGGAGACAAGGAATTTGAAGATGGGCCAGGTGCCTGCTGCCACAGGTGTGACAGAAACAGGAAGGTATAACAACTGTCTGGAAGATAACGGTGGTTGTTGTCTCTGGAGACGGAGGGTCTGATGTTGGAAGGAAGACACTTTCTTCTGTGTATTCCTTTGAATGTTTTGCATTTTTAAAACCTTCTGCATGAATAACTTTTTAACCTAATCACTTAAAATAATTAAAAATGACGAAAATGGCTTTATAATAATTTTTAAATAATTAATACAAAATAAAAGGTAAAAGCTGAGTTGCAGCTGGGGTGCAGTTAGAAGGGACAGACCCGGGTTGCTTATCCATCCTGGGAATGGGGCTGCCTGAGCGCAGGGGCTAAGGTGGTGTTCAGGTAAACAGAGGAAACTAGAGCCTGGGCCTGGCCAGAGGGGATGGGAGACCAGCCCTTGCCAGAGTCCTCAAAGTTCAGGAAGCTGGTCTTCTTGATACTGACTGGAAGAGAACAAATGGTCACAGATTCAACCTGGATTTTTTAAAGTTTAACCGTCAGCAAGATTGTCCTGGGTAATGTTGAGTGAAATTCTCTTTTAGGCAAAAGATTGGGATGGGCAAAGTGTCAACTCCCTTCCTTCAATTCCCCAGTGGTGGACTCTGCTGTCCATCTCTTTGGACAGCAAAGAGATGGAAACACAAAGAGATGGAAAAATAGCTTTGCAGTGAGCAGACCCTCTGGGAGAACAATGATGATCTAGAGAGCTTCCAAATAGGATTGGGGTGCGAAGGGGAGAAGCTGTGAATAATAAAATGATCCCATATGGGACCTGCAGGCATCAGGGGTGAGCCCGCCCAGTCTCTCGGAACAGAGGTGACTAACAGCTTCCTAAAATATTAAAGGAACTTTCCATGAATGCTGTTAAATTGACCTACACCTTTTTTCCTAAGAAACACTTTTAGAAAGTGGGGGTGGGGTAGGGGCTTGGGAAGGGGGTGGGTGTAAAGCTTTGCAAAGCTCGTCCTCTGTTTGCCAAGAGAGGAAGAGAGGCCTCCCCGCCCTTCACAGGACAGAATGTGGGAGGGTCCACGCCTCATTCCTTCACCCCTCCTTCCTCTGAGGCTCTCTCCCTTCACTCGCTTTATGAGATTCTCCCTGTCTTGAGAGTCAGGGTCTCCCCCGCAAATCTGTTTCCTACATGACAGAGCCCAGGAAGAGGGCAGAGGCATCAGGTGCTTTCTCTAGGCTCTATTCTGGTCCTTACCCTCTACATCTGCACATCTCAAAAAGCAAGAATTGCGACAGAAATCATATTTATGCCAGCTCCGTTTTGAGGCTTGCAAACCCAGCAGAAGACTGAGACAACTGTGACCCTCTGAGCCCCGAGTTTCTCCCCACTTCTGAGTAGGAAATGAAGTAGAGTTTTCCCACATAGAGATTTTTTGATTGCCTTTGAAAATGGTTAGCTTCTGTGAATGCTTTACTTCAATTAAATAAAAAAGTCAAACAAAAACACGTTGGTGGCCAAAGCTCTGGTATGATGTCCCACTTAGGAAAATGGAGCCAATAGTTGAGCCCTTTTAAAGTGTCTCGATCTGAGTGGGGTTACATGGTTATTATGCATATGAAAGGACTTGGGAAGGTGTATCAGAGATTTGTGCGTTTTTAGTGTAGTAAACCATAATGTAGTGAAGAAACAAAGATGTGACTGCTGACCTTGAACTCAGGTACAGCTCCCATGCGGGCAGTCTTGAGTACTCAGCCATTGGGAGGGGCCCTTGAACCTGAGCATAGGCAGGACAGACTCACAGGACGGGGTATAGGTGAATCTGTCGGGGACACCTGTGTTGTGCAGGAGCCCCAGGCAGGCTTGGAATCACACTGCGTGTACTGAAGTCCTTGCCTCTCTTGAGGGCCTGGGCTGAGCTGGGAACCACATACCCACACAGGAAACAACCAAAGAGCAAGTCCGGACAAGGCCACCGGGTCTCAGGGACAAAGCTCTTATCCTGCTGAGAAGGCACGTCTTCACGTGGTCCCCACTTCCTGGAATCAACGACAGGCTGCCTGGTCACAGGAAAGTCTCAGGCTAGATGGAAGTGGCTGTTTGCACCCAAAAAGACAGCTGGCTGAGTAAACAGGCAGCCACCCTGTCATCTCCACTTCTCTCTGTCTTTGTCTCTGCTTCTCTCTCCCAGTGTGAGGACTCTGTCTGGCACGCAGAACACACCCGAGATTCCATACCATCTTTACCAGACGCCTACCTACCATCTGAGGACACAGAGCTGTGTGCCCATGTTGTTAGACACTTTGCATCCTGAACCCTCGGAGATTTTAGTGGTTTGTTTTTTCTAGAAAAGTGTGCCTCCTGGAAGGATGGTCTCTAGGCATGGTTGGGAGGCTGGAGTACCAGAAGCCTGAATAAAACCCGCAGATCCAGGGGGTGTCCCCCTTCTTGAGCGCTCACTGGATTGCTTCATTTCCTGTCCACAGGAGGCAGTGTCTCATTGCCCGGAAGAAGGCCAACTGGCCCGAATCCAAAATGTTATCCAGGAGCTCCCTCCATCCCATTACAGGTAAGAATTCTTGGTAAAAGAAATTCACATTCTCTCAATGTGATATAATACCACAGATGCAGGCTGGCATCAAAAAAGGGGACAAATTCAGTGGACAGTGGCTTTCTGGGGTAGGTTGAGGTAGGCGAACAGGTCAGTTGTGTCAGAGCATGTTGGTGCCTGACCAGAGAGCCTGGCGGGAAGGAACAGCCCATGTCTAAATTACTTTCAGGGTACACCTCGGAGTCCCATAAGAATCATTTCTGATTCCCAGGCCAGTCTCACAGCGATAGTCTAGATTCTTACCCAGGTTCATAGCATAACGAAATCAGTGGAAACCAAGATGGTTTCTAAACAGGGTTTGACCATCACTCTTGAGCGTTTGGCTGACTGATGTCTCTGTATGCTTATCAATACCATCCCTTACATCATTTCATCCTTTCTCCTTCTCACAGTTTAGTCCCTAACTGTGCCACCTTTCCCTGTGAAAATCACTCAGTCATGTTCAACTCTTTGTGACCCTATGGACTATCCCCACCAAGCTCCTCTGTCCATGGAATTCTCCAGACGAGAATACTAGAGTGGAATCTCATTCTCTTCTCCAGGGGATCTTCCCTACCCAGGGATCAAACTTCAGTCTCCCAGCATTGCAGGCAGATTCTTTACCATCCGAGCCACCAGGGAATCCCAGTGGTTCTTAAACCTACGCAGGTCTTTATAAGAGGGCAGATTTTGATATGGTATAAGAACATCCCAGCAATAACAGATGGTATTCATCCATCAGATGAGTTCCTTAACCAGTACCAGGGTGCCCATAGCTGGAAGAATTACAGAAAAGCTGAGATGAGGGCCAGTTTCAAGACTGTGTGGAGGCCATGCTGCCCTCGGTGACAGGAGGCACAGGCTCTGAGCACTGTGAGTCCCGGGATCCATCTCTGGCTGCACTAGCATCCTCAGCGGACTTCTGCTGAGACTGTCTCCTCCTCACCCGTGGCCAGTGCTCCTAGGGCCAAGAAAGTTACTTCCATCTATCTTGATATCTTCCTGATAACCTTCTAAAATTCATGAAATAGACATATTTAGAATCTCTTAACTCAACCTTTAAATTATCTCCAGATGTCAGGTTTCACACAGACTCTGAAGATTCTTACTTTTTTTTTTTTTCAATGAACCGTTACAGGACCTTGGAATACCTGATTCGACACCTGGCCCACATCGCATCCTTCAGCAGCAAGACCAACATGCATGCCAGGAACCTGGCCCTGGTGTGGGCACCCAACCTCCTCAGGTAACCGCCTCCCCTCACCTCACTGCCCCAGTGGGCTCCAAGCAGCCCCCAATTCACATGAAACCTGGATTCTTCAAAACTGAGCCCCCTGGTAGACAAACCTTTGGCTAAGTGGTTATTTGTCACACCGAGGAATTAAAGGTGATTTTTACAGCCCTTGCTTGCTAACCTTGGAAACTCTGGAACCCAGAAGTATATTCTGGCTACAGCCATGATGTGGCCAGTGTGATGGATCTGTATGTTATAATTTCCTGGAAAGGTCTTTCTGGGTCTTTGGGGTTCCTTGGCTTTTGTTGGTTTTGGTGGGGTCCTAGCTAGCTAGAACCTGAATTAGCTGCTTCACATGACTTTGTAAATGATGACCTGCCCTTAGAACAATTCTTTGGAACTTGAAGGAGATCCTATGAAAAAAAATAAAATCAATTCCTATATATTGAGTAATACAGTGTTTACAGCTTTGCAGTTTATAGTACCTGGTGACTGTCTCCAAGTTGTCCAGTGTGTTGGGCTTCACAACCTTTAAAGCGTCTCTTCAATTGATCTTAAATAGTTACATTAATACAAATTAACAAGCTGTATACATTTAGGAATTAGGGCCTGTTCAAAACGCCCACTGGCTCCCCACTTATGCTTCAGTAGGTGGGGCAGACTCATTCACTGAATGTGTTTCTTCTGCGGTTCAGATCTAAAGAAATTGAAGCCACTGGTTGCAATGGAGATGCAGCTTTCCTCGCAGTCCGGGTCCAGCAGGTGGTGATTGAATTCATACTGAATCATGTGGATCAAATCTTTAACAACGGTACCCCCGGGTCACTGGAGAACGATGGTAATGGCTGCTCCTGGCATTCACTTCTTCTTTGCCTGAGGCACGGGATCCAAGAATAAGTCAGAGTGGGCTGGGATCTAGCTCTCAGTGTCAGCTATGTATGTGCGCTACAACACTGTGTCTGAGGATCATGCGTATGGACGTGTGTGCCAATGCAGCAAAGGTGTGGTGTGTGCAGATGTGGCTCTAGTATATTTCTGATCAGTTGCATACATGGCCTATCCCATGAACATAGTGTGGTGACTTTGAATACTGTTCTTTTTAGTGAGTTCTTAAACTCTTCCAGTTGTTATCTAGAGGCACTGGCAATATCACCCCAACGATTAGCTTTTATTTTTACTTCCAGTATGATATTGCAGAAGGCTTAAGTAAGTGAGTTAAGAAGCATCCTGTTCATGCTTGCATATATATTCAGAATGCCTTCTCTTTGCAAGCATTTCTTTTTTAAATTGAAATATAATTGATTTACAATATTGTGTTTTTTCCATTTATACCTATACACACACCTATATTCTCTTTTGGTTCTTTTCCATTATACTTTATTATAAGATATTGAATATAGTTCTTTGTGCTACACCCTAAATCCTTATTGTCTATTTTACATATGGTAGCGTGTATCTGTGTAATACCATATTCCCAGTTTATCCCTCCTCCACTTCTCCTTAGGTAACCATAAGTTTGTTTTCTATCTCTATGAGTCTGTTTCTGTTTTATAAATAACTTCATTTGTACTATTTTTTAGATTCCACATGTAAGTGGTATCATATAATATTTCTTTCTTATAATATATTTCTTTCATATAATATTATCTTTCTTGCAAGCGTTTCTTGAGCACTTGCTTTGTTCTGCCCTGCACTGGACAGTAGGCATACTGCAATGAGTGTGTGTTTGTGGGTGCATGTATAGAGAGACTAGCTAGCATTGAAGCTATGGGAAAAACATTTAGCTATTTCAGGTTGGATGTAATGAGGTGCAATTCATGATGTTCCAGTCCTCATAATAACATAATGAACCCCAGGAATGCATTGGTATTGGTTTATGCTGCTTGAACTCATATGAGCCTAATTTGTAAAAATAAAAAATCCAGCTGATCAGTAAACCTGATAACTACCATTTGTGTGAGGGTACAATTTCCAGTATTAGCATACATCACATAACTGGGAAGGCTTGTTGAAACACAGTTTCCGTTCAGTTCAGTTCAGTTGCTCAGTCATGTCTGACTCTTTGTGACCCCATGAATTGCAGCACACCAGGCCTCCCTGCCCATCACCAACTCCCGGAGTTCACTCAGACTCACGTCCATCGAGTCAGTGATGCCATCCAGCCATCTCATCCTCTGTCATCCCCTTCTCCTCCTGCCCCCAGTCCCTCCCAGCATCAGAGTCTTTTCCAATGAGTCAACTCTTTGCATGAGGTGGCCAAAGTACTGGAGTTTCAGCATTAGCATCATTCCTTCCAAAGAACACCCAGGGCTGATCTCCTTCAGAATGGACTGGCTGGATCTCCTTGCAGTCCAAGGGACTCTCAAGAGTCTTCTCCAACACCACAGTTCAAAAGCATCAATTCTTCGGCACTCAGCTTTCTTCACAGACCAACTCTCACATCCATACATGACCACTGGAAAAACCATAGCCTTGACTAGACGGACCTTAGTCAGCAAAGTAATGTCTCTGCTTTTGAATATGCTATCTAGGTTGGTCATAACTTTTCTTCCAAGGAGTAAGCGTCTTTTAATTTCATGGCTGTAGTCACCATCTGGACCTCATACCCAGAATTTCTTATTCAGCTTGTCTGGAGTGCTGCTGAAAATCTGTATTTCTAACAAGTTTCCAGGTGATGCTGCTGCTACTGGCTAGGGTCCATACCTCAAGAACCAGTGTGTGTTAGAACTATATCTGCAAAATATTTGTATGAGCTGATCAAAGCATTCTTTTCTAGTTTGGCTAATAAGCTTGGGAAAATCAATTATAACCATCAAAGTAATCAATTGCAATTAATATCAAATTTTGATTCCTGGTATAATAATTCTTACCCCCAATCCTGTCCTCTGTGTGGTTTATGATCTTTCTTTTAAAATTCACATACCATAAAATTCACTACTTTAATCATTTTATAGTGTACATTTCAGTGGTTTTTAGTGTGTTCACAGAATTGTTCAACCATCACCACTGTCTAATTCCAGGATGTTTTCATCACTCCAGAAAGAAACCCCACACCCAGTAAAGGAGTCACTCCACATTTTGTCCTCCCTTCCCACCAGAGTCTGGCAACCAGTCATCTACTTCCTGTTTCTATGGATTTTGCTTCTTTTGCACTTTTCATATAAGTGGAATCATACAATATATGGCTTTTAATTACCTACTTCTTTCACTTAGCACATGTTCTCATAGATCAGCATTTCATTCCATTGTATGGATATACCATATTTTATGTATCTACTTATCAGTTGATGGACATTTGGGTTGTTTCTGCTTTTTGGTTATTATGATGCTGCTGTGAACAGTCATGTACAAGTTTTTGTGTGAACGTGTGTTTTTTAATTGTCTTGACCTAGGAATGGCTGACATTTCTTTTATCTTTATTTTAACTTGCACTTTGTGCTAAGTTTCTTCAGACTTGTCTGACTCTCTGTGACCCCATGGACTGTAGCCTGCCAGGGTCCTCTGTCCATGGGATCCTTCAGGCAAGAATACTGGAGTGGGATGCCATTGCCTTCTCCAGAGGATCTTCCTAATCCGGGGATTGAACCCACAACTCTTATGTCTCCAGTGGGTTCTTTACCACTAGCACCACCTGGGAATGAGAAATAGTATGCTTTCATTCATTCATCCTTTTGAATCAACCAGTAATTCACTGGGGACTTATTGTATGCCAGGAACTATGGCAGACCCTCCACACATATCATCTCATTGTCTTATCACAACCATCCTAAAGTTATCAACCTTATTTTATACATGAAGAACCAGAGAACCAGAAAAGCTTAGCAACTGGTAGGACTGAACATGGAACCTAAATCTTCCAGCCTGTGCTTTTTCCTTACCCAGTGATGCCTCTGGGAGGGAAAAAAAATAGGAAAACAAATAAATAAACCATTGTAGAGAATTAATGACTTTGGGAAATGTTCTTCTTGACAGCAAATTCCACCCATGACTGTTAGTGTTAAGGGTGTTCCTAATTCCAACGTGGAAATGCCTTTCCTTTTTATGACCATTGCCTTAATCAGCTTTTGTCCCGCATATTGAAATTTAGTTTCCTCTGAGCCTTTAACTCTTGACTGTCTCCAATACATACTATTCAGTGCATTCCACTTAAATGTTCTTATGAATTCTTATTGACTTTGGTAACATACTTAACATTTACACAAAATGGAATAAGTCATTTGTTGTCATTGTTCAGTCACTAAATCATTCGTATCCAACTCTTTGCAACCCCATGGACTGCATGCCAGGCTGCCTTATCCTTCACTATCTCCTGGAGTTTGCTTATATTCATGTCCATTGAGTCAGCGATACTATTTAACTGTCTCACCCTCGCTGCCCCCTTCTCTTCCTGCCCTCAATCTTTCCCAGCCTCAGGGTCTTTTCCAGTGAGCCGGCTCTTTGCATCAGGTGGCCAGAGTATTGGAGCTTCAGTTTCAGCTTCAGTCATTCCAATGAATATTCAGGGCTGATTTTCTTTAGGATTGGCTGGTTTGATCTCCTTGCAGTCCAAGGGACTCTCAAGAGTCTTCTCTAGCACCACAGTTCAAAAGCATTCCTCAGCCCTCAGCCTTATTTATGATCTCACATCTGTATATGACTACTGGAAAAACCCATAGCTTTGACTGTATGGACCTCCAACCTTAAATTGCCTTGGAGGCCATGTTTTCCAGCTGCAGCTGCTGCTGCTAAGTCACTTCAGTTGTGTCTGACTCTGTGTGACTCCATAAACGGCAGCCTACCAGGCTCCACTGTCCCTGGGATTCTCCAGGCAAGAACACTAGAGTGGGTTGCCATTTCCTTCTCCAATGCATGAAAGTGAAAGTGAAAGTGAAGTCGTGTCCGACTCTTCAAGACCCCATGGACTGCAGCCTACCAGGCTCCTCCGTCCATGGGGTTTTCTAGGCAAGAGTACTGGAGTGGGTTGCCAAGAGAGAAGGGATAATCTCCCCACCCTAGCTGAGTGAGACCACCTCTGTGGCTGAACACACATTCTCACCTGACCGAAGGACTAGGCAGTACCCAGGGGCACGTACCCTCAGCTGTTACTCTGGCCCACAGTAAGTGCTCAATATGTTGTTGTGTGAATGAATGAATAGTCCGTCTCTGAAAAGTACAGGAATGCAGGGTACCTTCTGAAGCCTCTGTGTGCCCTCTGGCTGGGGGTGGCCAGGATTGCTATCACATTCCTATATGTAGTCTTTGCCACAGACCCCACCATGCCGAAGCCCCTGCCAGGAGGTCAGGAATGGGGGAGCTGTGGCTGCAGGCATCTGGCTGGAACTGGTGAACAGATCCACTCCCAAGAGGTCTATGAGCTCTTCTCTTTTCTTTACAGAAAACCGGCCGATCATGAAGAGCCTGACCCTGCCCGCCCTCTCCCTGCCCATGAAGTTGGTGAGTCTGGAGGAAGCTCAGGCCCGGAGCCTGGCTACTAATCATCCCGCCAGGAAGGAAAGAAGAGAGAATAGCCTGCCCGAGATTGTCCCTCCCATGGGCACCCTCTTCCACACTGTCCTTGAGTTACCAGACAACAAGTAAGTGGCTTTCTTTCAAATTCTGGGAGATGTTTGGGTGGCGGGGGACAGAGGAGGAAGTGGTTAGAGTCTCGGGGCTATAATGGCAGCATGGTCTGGGGTTGTGATCTGGTTTGGGGGGTAAGGCGGCCTTCCAGAAGAGATGGGAGCTGATGCCATGACATCATCAATGTGCATTCCCTCACTGCCCCAAAGTCTTTGAGACCTTGATCTCCCACCAGAGATCCCTAGTACTGTGGTGGGGATAGGGCTCATAGGTGTCAAGAATCATAACTAAAATCCCTTATTTCCTAGCTTAGACAAGATAGCCTTGATGTTTTCAAAAGGAAGGTTGCTAAACAGAAAAATTTGGCTGCCTCCTCCCACCCTTCACCTTCACAGCACATTATAAAAGGCGTGGAGATGGACGGAGGACAAGTTGACAAACCACCACTCTGGCCTGAAAACTCTTGAGGACACGGCACTTGAGGACATGCATCCTGGCTTCTGTTCCTCCTCTGCTACCTGTCAGAGCCCTCCCTTCCCTCCAAAAACAAAACAAACACCATTTTCACTCGTGTCTTTCCTCACTTCTCCTTTTCATTTCTTCTGTTGTAACCCTGGTTTCCACACATTCCTCGGTTATGGAAGCAAGAGTCCTAAATTCTAGGCAGACAGTAGGTGGAGGAGCCGGAAGGAAATCTTTTCATTGAGGAGTATCATCCTTGCTGTTTGGTCAGTGAAAGGAGGTGTGAAAGCGGACCCCGCAGGCTTCTTGTCAGTGTCCTCCACATGAAGGCACGGCTGTTCCCTCTGAAGGGGGAGAGCGTGCTGGGTGCCTGGGAAGGGTGACTGGATCTCACCTGGCAGGAAACGCTCCATTTCCTGGAGGGCACAGATGGCACTGCCCCTCCCTCCAAATCCCTGGAGGATGAGACTTTCATCCAGGTATCAGGAAGAAGGATACCTCTGAAGGACAATCAAGTATACCTTCCCTGGGCTGTCAACCACACCTGGGGTGCACCATGCCTCAAGGTATAGGCGATACTGTAAAATCTACCCTAAGGCCAAGTGCTTGACAACATTAGGCTAGATCCGACAGAAACCACGAAGCACTGCAGGTCTATGCCTGATGGTAGAAGCATGTGTTCTGTGGAGAAGAGGTCCTCTGTGGAGCCCACAGGTGCCAGGGTTTCATCCCAGAAACTTCATGAAATATAATGGCTAGGCCAGCCAGAGCCCGGCAAGACCTCTGTGGTGACCTCTGGTGGCAGCAGGTCCTCTGGGCCCTGTCTGAGTTCAGTTCAGTTCAGTCACTCAGTCGTGTCTGACTCTTTGTGACCCCATGGACTGAAGCACACCAGGCCTCCCTGTCCATCACCAACTCCCGGAGTTCACTCAAACTCGGTCCATTGAGTCGGTAATGCCATCCAGCCATCTCATCCTCTGTCATCCCCTTCTCTTCCCACCTTCAATCTTTCCGAGCATCAGGGTCTTTTCAAATGAGTCAGCTCTTCACATCAGATGGCCAAAGTACTGGAGTTTCAGCTTCAGCATCAGTCCTTCCAATGACTATTCAGGACTGATTTCCATTAGGATGGACGGGTTGGATCTCCTTGCTGTCCAAGGGACTCTCAAGAGTCTTCTCCAACACCACACTTCAAAAGCATTGATTCTTTGATGCTTAGCTTTCTTTATAGTCCAACTCTCACATCCATGCATGCCCACTGGAAAAACCATAGCCTTGACTAGACAGACCTTTGTTGGCAAAGTAATGTTTCTGCTTTTTAATATGCTATCTAGGTTGGTCATAACTTTCCTTCCAAGGAGTAAGCGTCTTTTAATTCCATGGCTGCAGTCAACATCTGCAGTGATTTTGGAGCCCCCAAAAATAAAGTCTGACACTGTTTGTACTGTTTCCCCATCTATTTGCCATGAAGTGATGGGACTGGATGCCATGATCTTCGTTTTCTGAATGCTGAGTTTTAAGCCAACTTTTTCACTCTCCTCTTTCACTTTCATCTAGAGGCTCTTTAGTTCTTTGCTTTCTTCCATAAGGATGGTGTCATCTGCCTATCTGAGGTTATTGATATTTCTCCCAGCAATCTTGATTTCAGCTTGTGCTTCAGCCTAGCATTTCTCATGATGTACTCTGCATAGAAGTTAAATAAGCAGGGTGACAGTATACAGCCTTGACGTACTCCTTTCCCAATTTGGAACCAGTCTGTTGTCCCATGTCCAGTTCTAACTGTTGCTTCCTGACCTGCATACAGATTTCTCAGGAGGCAGGTCAGGTGGTCTGGTATTCCCATCTCTTGAAGAATTTTCCACAGTTTGTTATGATCCACATAGTCAAAGGCTTTGGCATAGTCAATAAAGCAGAAATAGATGTTTTTCTGGAACTCTTGCATTTCCGATGATCCAATGGATGATGGCAATTTGATCTCTGGTTCCTCTGCCTTTTCTAAATCCAGCTTGAACATCTGGAAGTTCATGGTTCATGTACTGTTGAAGCCTGGCTTGGAGAATTTTAAGTATTACTTTGCTAGTGTGTGAGATGAGAGCAATTGTGTGGTAGTTTGAACATTCTTTGGCATTGCCTTTCTTTGGAATTGGAATAACAACTGACCTCTTCCAGTCCTGTGGCCACTGCTGAGTTTTCCAAATTTGCTGGCGTATTGAGTGCAGCACTTTCACAGCATCATTTTTAGGATTTGAAATAGCTCAACTGGAATTCCATCATCTCCACTAGCTTTGTTCGTAGTGATGCTTCCTAAGGCCCATGTGACTTCACATTCCAGGATGTCTGGCTCTAGGTGAAGCATCATACCGTTGTGATTATCTGGGTTATGAAGATCTTTTTTGTATAGTTCTTCTGTGTAGTCTTGCCACTTCTTAATATCTTCTGCTTCTGTTAGGTCCATACCATTTCTGTCCTTTATTGAGCCCATCTTTGCATGAAATGTTCCCTTGGTATCTCTAATTCTCTTGAAGAGATCTCTAATCTTTCCTATTCTATTGTTTTCCTCTGTTTCTTTGCATTGATCATTGAGGAAAGCTTTCTTATCTCTTCTTGCTATTCTTTGGAACTTTGCATTCAAATGGGCATATCTTTCCTTTTCTCCTTTGCCTTTTGCTTCTCTTCTTTTCACTGCTATTTGTAAGGCCTCCTCAGACAACCATTTTGCCTTTTTGCATTTCTTTTCCTTAGGGATGGTTTTGCTCCCTGCCTCCTGAACAATGTCACGAACCTCTGTCCGTAATTCTTCAGGCACTCTGTCTATCAGATCTTATCCCTTGAATCTATTTCTCACTTCTGCTATATAAGCGTAAGGGATTTGCTTTAGGTCATACCTGAACGGTGTAGTGGTTTTCCCTACATTCTTCAGTTTAAGTCTAGCATTCAAGTATCCCTGCTTCATCAGGGAAATGAGAGACAAAGCCAGAGAAACAGTGGCCACCCTCTGTGTTTCTCTGCAGTGACCACTGGCCACACCCAGCAGTCTGCAGCTCTCCCAGGCCAGGCTCTCTTCCAAGTTGCTTTCTCATCCACCACCTGTCCAGCCCACTGAAGTCTCCCTAGCCTTCTCCTCACCTGTGTATGTCCCAGAAGTGTGGCTGCAGGGCAGGGAGCATAAAAGGACTGAGGTCTCTGGCCTCTAGTGTTTATTCCTGTAAGAAATAGATGTCTTTAAAAACCCAGGAGGAAAGTGTTCATCAGAATTTCTACCAGAATTCCCAAAACTGTGGTTGCTTGTGACCTCTGAGTCTCCCACCAACCCCTGCCTCTGTTTGCCCCCAACCCCTGCTTTTAATGGGCTTCCCTCGTGACTCAAATGGGTAAAGAATCTGCCTTCAACACGGGAGGCCTGGGTTCAGTCCCTGGGTCAGGAAGATCCCCTGGAGGAGGAAATGGCAACCCAATCCAGTATTCTGGCCTGGAGAATTCCATGGCCTGAGAAACCTGGTGGGCTACAGTCCATGGGGTCACAAAGAGTCAGACACGATTAAGCCAGTTTCACTTTCCTGCTTTTAATAGCACATCTGAAAAATGTGGTCCGTCACTCTGACTCATGAAAACCTGGCTTGGTCATCAAGGGCATCCTTGGACAGGGTGAGAGTCAGGCTCAGCTTGGATTTTTAAAAAGAATTTCTTGCCATGTCAGAGTCGTTCATAACTAAGAACATGTTTGGGATATTCCTTCGATAGTTTAGAGTCCCATTGAAATGGCTAGTTATCCAACTTACCCCCTGTGGCTTGGCTCTTTTAGAAGAAAGCTCTCCAGTAAATCCAAGAAGTGGAAATCAATATTTAACCTGGGACGTTCTGGATCAGACTCCAAATCAAAGCTGAGTAGAAACGGGAGTGTATTTGTGAGAGGACAGAGGCTCTCAGGTAAGAATCAACAATGGTTATGTTCATAAGAGAGATATAGATACATATTTTTAGTTCTGTTTCTTCAGTCTTTGGTTTGGGTCAAGCTCACTAATCCTAGAAGAGAAACTTATAAATTAGCTGAAGAGCCTGTTTTGTTTCTTCCTAAGTTTATCTATTTGTTTTTGGCAGCACTGGGTCTTCTTTGCCACGCGGGCTTTTCTCTGTTGCAGCGAGCAGATGCTACTCTTCGTTGCGGTGCACTGGCTGTTCATTGCAGTGGCTGCTCTTGTTTCGGGGCACTAGCTCTAGGTGTGAGGGCGTCAGTAGTTGTGGCACGTGGGCTTTAGAGCATAAGCTCAGTAGTTGTGGCGCATGGGCCTCATTGCTCTTGAGGCGTGTGGGGTCTTCCCAGAGCAGGGATGGAACCCCTGTCCCCTGCCTTGACAGGTGGATTCCCAACCACTGGACCACCTTGGAAGTCCTGTTTGTTTGTTTGTTTGTTTTTAATAATTTTGGATTTACAAAAATTTTTCAAAAATAGTACACAGAGAATCCATATACCCGTCATGCAGCTTCCCCCAAAGCTAATGTATTAAATAACTGTAATACAATGATCAAAACCATAATGTTAATATCAATGTAATACTGCTAAATAATTTACAGATGTTATTTGTATTTGGCCTTTTGTCCTACTAATGTCCAGGCCCCACGGAGCCAGGATCTAGTCAAGGAACCCACATTGCATTTAGATGTCATGCTTCCTTAATTTTCCAACCTAGGCACCTCCTCTCAACCTAGGCAGCTCCTCTGTCTTTCTGACTTTGACACTTTGGAAGAGTTTTGGCCATTTATTTTGTAGAATATACCTCAGTTTGGGATTGTCTGATGTTTTCTCATGGTTAGATTGAGGTTACAAATGCTGTGCCTGTCACAGTGTGTCATATCAGAGGGCCCATGAGGTCAGTGTTTTATTGTTCATGATGTCAACCTTGATCACTCGGTTAAAGTGTCGTCTACAAGGTTTGTTCCTGTGAAGGTACTATTTTTTTCCTTTGTAATTAATAAGTGTCTTGTGGGAGATACTTTCAGACCATGCAAATATTCTTTTCCTCATGATACTTTCATCCATGAATTTTAATATCCATCAGCGGTTCTTGCCTATAACAGTTCTAACTATGGTATTTACCATATGGTAATTTTCCACTTCCATCATTCTTTCTACGTTTATTAATGAACTTTACTGTAAGGAAGATCTGACATTTAAATAAGGATGCTGCCCTGTGGGAATTATATCTGAGTAGTAAGTAGAACTGATGCAGGAGGGAACCAAGGGAACCACTATAAAATGGGGAATATAATCAATCAAGCTGAATATTGTATCAGGAAGGGAAGGCCAAAGAAATTTGCCACAGTGGCATTCAGTGTTACAGACTGAAAGCATGATTTTTTAAAAATGAGAGCAATAGCTATGAAAACAAGTAGTAAAAGGTAAACATTCAAATACAATGAGCAAACCTTGATTGAATCTTAGTTTGAAAAAATAAAAAAGACTACAGGGCTTCCTGGGTCGTCCAGTGGTAAAAAAGAATCCACCTGCCAATGCTGGGAACATGAGTTTGATCCCTGGTCCAGGAAGATCGCATGTGCTGCAGAGCAGCTAAGCCTGTGTGCCACAGCTACTAAAGCCCACACTCGGGAGCATGTGCTCGGCAACGAGGGAAGCCACCACAGGGCGAGGCCTCCACACTGCAGTGAAGAGTGGCCCCTGCTCGCCAAAACTAGAGGAGGTCCACAAGCAGCAATGAAGACCCAGGGCAGCTAACAATAAACAACAACAAAAAATTTTTTACACAAGATAATTTTGAGGATAAATAGGCTAGATTTTAGATGATATTGAAAATAGTAAATTTTCATAGTTTGCTGGTGCTTAAGAGGCATATGCTAAAGTTAAGTATTTAAAGATGAAGTGTCAAAATACTGAGACTCACTTTCAAATGATTCTGCAAAATTTAAGTACGTAGGTAGATAAATAGATTAGAAATAGATGAACCAAACATATGGCAAAATGTGAACCTAGATGGTAGGTTTAGAGGTCTTCAGTGGTTCTGAATGTTTGAAATTCTTAACAATAAAGGTTTTGGGGGAAAAAAACTAATGTCTGTAGAGGAAATTGAGAGAATATCTTTAAGAACCTTCCCCAGCACTGGTTATAACTGTGTGCCAAGGATCATAAAGCATAGATGTTAGAAGTCATCACATTGTCCTGCTGGAGTAATGGGGATTTCACCAGGTATAGTGGGTGTAGTGGTTTAGGCTGTGTGTGTGCTCAGTTGTGTCCGACTCCTTGGACCCCATGGACTGTAGCCCGCCAGGATCCTCTGTCCATGGAATTTTCCAGGCAAGAATATTGGAGCAAATTGCCATTTCCTACTTCAAGGGGTCTTCCCAAACCAGAGATTGAACCCACATCTGCGTCTCCTGCATTGGCCGGTAGATTCTTTACCATTGCACCATCTGGGAAGCTTGGTTTCAGCTGCAACTAAGAGCAAATCCAACTCTATTGGCATATGCAAGGAGGTAACTTATTGGGACACCCAGATGTAGGGAAAGCTTCAGGAATGATTTAGTCCAATGGCTGTGTTTCCATTTCTCCATGTTTTCCTCAGCTATGCCCTCCTCTGAGGGTCAGCTTTATCCTCAGACTGGCTCCCTTTGCAGCAACAAAGTCGGTATAGTATTAAGAGTTCTAGGTTTTACCTTTGACTATCATTATGACCAGAAGGAGAAAGAACATCATTTCTGGTAGCTTGCTTCTTGGTGCAGGGACCCTTCTTTCCCAGAACCTCCACATTAAGTGTCTGTCGCCCTCCCCACTCCCCACCCCACAATAGTAGCCTTCACTTAGTCACATGGGTCGATCGTTACGGCCAGGAGAGTGCTGTGTGCTGACCAGTTTAGGACTGGATTCCTGAACCAATCACTGGCATGAGGAATGGCATTATGCCTGTTGGGTGAGGAATGAGGTACACCCAAGCTGGACAGGGCTCTGTGAGAAGGGGAAGAAAATGGATTCTGGGCACCCATCTGTAATATCCATTATATGGGGGAAAATGTATTTCACAAAACGGCAAGATAGCCAGGTGAAGAGGACAGGTCGCCGTAAACTCCTGATCTAATAATAGATTTGCTGGAGCACATCAGAGAGAACTTCAGTTACAGAATTAGTGCCACAGTGTAAGAGGTTCACCAAGTACCAAAAAGTTAAAAGAACAAAACAATTGAATAAAAATAGAATAAGTGATTTGCTTTGATTGTGACTTAGGAAGACTTCCACCCCCGTGTGGTTTTCGAAAGGAAGAAGCTCCAGGTGCTGGATCAAACAGTGGTAAATTCATAGAATGTACAGGACGTCCCTCCCGCTCCTCAGCTCGGCTGCACCTCAGAGTCACCCACAGGATGTGGTTCACACCCACAGCAGCTCTGCGTCAGGAGGACTGTGATAAAGTCAGAGTACTGGTAACTTTTTAAAAGCTCCCCAGGAGATTCCAGTATGCAGCCAGAGTTGAAAACCACTGCTATCTCATGAACAAGCTAGTCAGAAATAGTTCATCAAAATGGCTGGCTTTTGATGGGGTGCAGAGGTGCAATTAAAGAACCATCGGTGTCAATATAAATAGCTCTCTGTGACCTTGACTATTGCCTGAGCGGCCATGTTTCACTAGAAGAGTGTTGTTGAAACCCTAGAAATTAAAGACTGGGTGGGGGAGAGTAGGGGGTGGTCATAACCCTGTAATAGCCTCATTATTTGTTGAAATATACTTGTAAAAAAAGGAAAGCAGTGGATTAACATATTTAAATACTTTTTAAATCTTTTTTTAAGTTTCATAATTAAGAACATTTTAAAAGTTGATTTACCATGTTTATAGTACTGGAGTTTTTTGTGGGGAGGGGGTGCAGGTGAAGGGATGTTTAACCATGTTTAGAAAATGGAACAGAAATAGGAGACACTAAAAAGCAATATTGCATAGGAACCTGGAATGTTAGGTCCATAAATCAAGGTAAATTAGAAGTGGTCAAACAGGAGATGGCAAGAGTGAACTAAAATGGACTGGAATGGGTGAATTTAATTCAGATTATCATTATATCTACTACTGTGGGCAAGAATCCCTTAGAAGAAATGGAGTAGCCCTCCATTTCTATAGTCAGCAAAAGAGTCTGAAATGCAGTACTTGGGTGCAATCTCAAAAACGACAGAATGATCTTTGTTTCCAAGGCAAACCATTCAATATCACAGTCTCTATGCCCCAACCAGTACTGCTGAAGAAGCTGAAGTTGAACAGTTCTTTGAAGACCTATAAGACCTTCTAGAACTAATATCCAAAAAAGATGTTCTTTTCATCAGAAGGGACTGGAATGCAAAAGTCGGAAGTCAAGAGATACCTGGAGTAACAGGCCACTTTGACCTTGGAGTACAAAATGAATCAGGGAAAAGGCTAACAGAGTTTTATCAAAAGAATGTACTGGTCATAGCAAACACCCTCTTCCAACAACACAAGAGAAGACTCTACACATGGACATCACCAGATTTTCAATACCAAAATCAGATTGATTATATTCTTTGCATCCAAAGATGGAGAAGCTCTATACAGTCAGTGAAAAGACCAGGAGCTTATTGTGGCTCAGATCATGAACTCCTTACTGTAAAATTCAGACCTAAATTGAAGAAAGTAGGGAAAACCACTACACCATTCAGGTATGACCTCCATACAGCAAATCCTTTACGTTTGTACAGTGGAAGTGACAATAGATTCAAGGGATTAGATCTGATAGACAGAGTGCCTGAAGAATTATGGACAGAGGTTCCTGACATTATACAGGAGGCAGGGATCAAGACCATCCCTAAGGAAAAGAAATGCAAAAAGGCAAAATGGTTGTCGGAGGAGGCCTTACAAATAGCTGAGAAAAGAAGAGAAGCTAAACGCAAATAAGAAAAGGAAAGATACATTCATCTGAATGCAGAGTTCCAAAGAATAGCATGGAGAGATAAGAAAGCCTTCCTCAGTGATCAATGCAAAGAAATAGAGGAAAACAATAGAATGGGAAAGACTAGTGATCTCTTCAAGAAAATTAGAGATACCAAGGGAAATTTCATGCAAAGATGGGCTCAATAAAGGACAGAAATGGTATGGACATAAGAGAAGCAGAAGATATTAAGAAGAGGTGGCAAGAATACACAGAACTATACAAAAAGATCGTCATGATCCTAATAACCACGATGGTGTGATCACTCACCTAGAGCCAGACATCCTGGAATGTGAAGTCACGTGGGCCTTAGGAAGCATCACTATGAACAAAGCTAGTGGAGATAATGGAATTCCAATTGAGCTATTTCAAATTCTAAAAGATGATGCTGTGAAAGTGCTGCACTCTACATGCCAGCAAATTTGGAAAACTCAGCAGTGGCCACAGGACTGGAAAAGGTCAGTTTTCATTCCAATCCTAAAGAAGGGCAATGTCAAAGAATGTTCAAACTACCACACAATTTCACTCATCTCACAATTTCACTCATCTCACACTAGCAAAGTAATACTTAAAATTCCCCAAGCAAAGCTTCAACAATATGTGAATGGTGAACTTCCAGATGCACAAGCTGGATTTAGAAAAGGCAGAGGAACCAGAGATTAAACTGCCCACATGCTTTGGATCATAGGAAAAGCAAGACAGTTCCATCTACTTCTGCTTTATCGACTATGCCAAAGCCTTTGACTATGTGGATCACAACAAACTGTGGAAAATTCTTAAAGAGATGGGAATAACAGACCACCTGACCTGCCTCCTGAGAAATCTGTATGCAGGTCAATAAGCAACAGTTAGAACTGGACATGGGACAACAGACTGGTTCCAAATTGGGAAAGGAGTACATCAAGGCTGTATATTGTCACCCTGCTTATTTAACTTATATGCAGAGTATATAATATTTCATATATAATATGAAATGCTGGGCTGAATGAAGCACAAGCTGAAATCAAGACTGCCGGGAGAAATACAAATAAGCTGCTACCCAGAAGACACCACCTTATGGCAGAAACTGAAGAGGAACTAGAGAGCCTCTTGATGAAAGTGAAAGAGGAGAGAGAAAAAGCTGGCTTAAAACTCAACATTCAAAAAACAAAGATCATGGCATCTGGTCCCATCACTTCATGGCAAATAGATGGGGAAACAAAGGAAACAGTGACAGACTTTATTTTTTTGGACTCCAAAATCACTGCAGATGGTGACTGCAGCCATGAAATTAAAAGACATTTGCTCCTTGGGAGAAAAGCTATGACCAACCTAGACAGCACATTAAAAAGTAGAGACATTACTTTTCCAGCAAAGATCTGTCTAGTCAAGGCTATGGTTTTTCCGGTAGTCATGAATGGATGTGAGAGCTGGACCATAAAGAAAGCTGAGCGCTGAAGAATTGATGCTTTTGAACTGTGGTGTTAGAGACAACTCTTGAGAGTCCCTTGGAGTGCAAGGAGATCCAACTAGTCCATCCTAAAGGAAATCAGTCCTGAATATTCACTAGAACGACTGATGCTGAAGTTGAAACTCCAATACTTTGGCCTAATGTGAAAAACTGACTCACTGGAAAAGACCCTAATGCTGGGAAAAATTGAAGGCAGGAGGAGAAGGGGATGACAGAGGATGAGATGGTTGGATGGTATCACCAACTCGATGGACATGAGTTTAAGCAAGCTCTGGGAGTTGGTGATGGACAGGGAAGCCTTGCGTGGTGTAGTCCTTGGGGTCACAAAGAGTTGGACACAACTGAGCAAATGAACTGAGCTGACTGAAAGGTTAAGAAAAACTTGGGTACTGACTGAATGGAGATGCATAAACTCTGAATTCTCCCAGACACATGTGTACTGGAATTTGTGTCAATATATTATCAAACAGGAAGATTCTAGGAAACCCTCTAAAGTGAACTCCTTTGAGCAGGGAAATAAAGCCACAGAGATCATCTAAGAGAGGGAACTCAAGGACCCAAAGAAAACGGGTGAGTGCATTTCCATGAGGCCAAGGTCCCAGGCAGAAAAAAATAATCTAAACACAGTTAGCCAGACTTTCCTGGTGGTCCAGTGGTTAAGAATCCACCTGCCAATGAAAGGGGCATGGATTCAACCCCTGGTTTGGGAAGATCCCACTTGCCACAGAGCAGTTAAGCCCGTGTGCTTAGAGCCTGTTCTCTCCAACAAGAGAAGCCATGCAATGAGAAGCCTGCACACTGCAATGAAGACCTAGCTCAGCCAAAAAGAAAGAAGTAAATAAAGCAAAACAAACAAACAAAGCCCTTCCCTGAAAGACCAGGGGAATTCAGGTCTGTGAATGAGTAAATCAGTATCTACAGTTAGGCCTTCATATCTGCATATGTGGGATGTATGGGTAGACCAGACTGATGGTAGTTCACCTTTTATATAAGGAGCTTGAACTTCCAGTGGATTATGGTATCTGTGGGCATCCTGGAACCAATCCTCTGCAAATACGGAGGGACATCTGTATCGTCATAGGCCACAGAGCCTTGAGTGCTTAGCCACTGTCCAGACAAGGAGCCAGGGAATTGTTGGAGACTGTTCCCTTCTGTGTCCACCGGGGCCACAGGGAGCTTCATTGTCAGACAGAGGGTCCCACAGGACAGGTGAACACTGATGGCCCTGCAGCCAGAACTGTTGCCTGTTCTCTCTGGCACTCAGGGTCACCAGGCAAAATTTTGTCCCCGAATACATGTTTGGAGATCTCCGGGTGGTCTCGTGGTTAGGATTCGGCACTTTCACTGAGTGAAAGTGTCCAGTTCATAGCTGGAGTTCAATCCCTGGTCAGGGAACTGAGATCCTGCAAGCTACATATGTGCTTGTGCTTAGTCACTCAGTCGTGTCTGACTCCCCATGGACTGTAGCCCGCCAGGCTTCTCTGTCCATGGGGATTCTCCAGGCAAGAATACTGGAGTGGGTTGCCACGCCCTCCTCCAGGGATCTTCCCAACCCAGGGATCGAACCCAGGTCTCCCACGTTGCAGGCAGATTCTTTACCAGCTGAGCTACCAGAGAAGCTACCGTGCAAACTGTATAGTGTAGCCAAAGGGAAAAATGAATACATGAGTGAAAGGAGGCTGGCCAGGCAAGATTTTTTGTTTGTTTCTAAAAATGGCAACCCACTCCAGTATTCTTGCCTGGAGAATCCCATGGACAGCGGAGCCTGGAGAGCTACAGTCCACGGGGTCGCAAAGAGTCGGACACGACTGAGCGACTTCACTGCACTTCAAATATCTGTTTACTTGGCTGCGTTGAGTCTTGGTTGTTGTGGCACACAGGCTCTTTGTTGCAGCAAGCAGGCTTCATTGCCCCACAGCATATGGATCTTAGTTCCCCCACCAAGGATCGAACCCATGTCTCCTACATTTGATGGTGGATTCTTAACCACTGGACCACCAGGGAAGTCCCAATGGGCAGCAGTTTTAGAAGTCATTTTGTAAACTTGTGGAAATAGTCGATCTTCCAAGGATGAGAATTCTGCTTACTTCTGAAAGGAAGGAGGTGGAAGGCAGTCTTGGCATCACCACTGCTAAGTCTTCCAGAGCCCAGTGGGCCCCAGGCAGAGAAGCTCCGAGCCTGGGAGGCTAAGGGGTTAATTCAGAGCCTCTCAAAAGAAGCAGGATGTGGACCAAGAAGGGAAAAAGGAATTTTGAAAGAGGGATTAAACAAGTGTGAGTCAGGACCCAACTGGGGCTAGGGCAACTCTGAGTGCTTCTTTTAGAATCATCTCCTGGGTTCTCCCTTGTTGCTGAGCCCTGGTTTATCCTGAATACCATCAACAACAACAACAATAAACAATAATGACTTCTTCAGCATTTGCTTGATTCTAGATTAATACAACCTACTTTATATGCATTACTCCTTTCATCCTCATAACAGCTCTACTTTTCTTCCTTTTCATGTCAAAAAAATGAAAGTTCAAAAAGGTAAGCTACTTATCTGAGGCCAACAGTGGGAGAATTGGGAGTCAAAGTCAGATATGTCTGGATCCAAAGTTACCTTAAAGCCACTTCTAAAGAGTTACTTTAGAAGCCCTGGCCAGCTTCTAAATTGCCCTCTCTCCCATCCTAGCAAGTCTGACCTGGAAGGAACTACCTTCTAGCCAGTTTGGCTTTCTGAAAAGAGATGATTTTGTGAAACTGCTTATGCCTATACATGGACTAATAAATTTTCACACTCTTCTGAAAACCTCCTTAAGTGGCTTACAAAGATGCACAGAGTCCTTCAGGCTCATAGTAGGTGCTCCAAAAAGGTTTGGTTGGGATCTGCTCCAGGATGAGGTTGGTGGGTGAGAGCTTTAGGGGAGCAAGAAGCAGAGCTGCTTGTGGGAGAAGGGTGACCCACAGGGAAAAGGTGACTCCTTAGAGACGGAGGGGAAAGTTCCCTGGGCCCTCTCACCTGTTGTACTAAATTTCTGGTTGTTGAGTAATGTGGCTACAGTCAAGAATCCTGCTGCCTGGCCCATCATCTAGGAGGCGTTAGCTGGAGCCCCATGGGTTCTACCCTATGGATGAATCTTTGAATCTTTTCTGTAAAGTAAAATTGAGTTCAGGACTCCTCACTGGCTCAGAGCTTTGTGACAAAATTGTAATCTACCTTTATCTGTAAAATGTTAATAAACCTTTGATCTATAATTACCCTATTTTTATAAGGTCAGTCCCCTAAAGAAAGTGAGAACATCTGAGGTGGCATAGAGAATGTTTTCCAACGGGGAAATTTATAAATACTTGAAAAATTTTCCCAAAGAAATTTCTCTTTTGTACCTACAGTCTGACCTATTGTTCTAAACACTTCCTCCGAAAGTGCATTCACCAGGGATGTTCTTTTCTTTTGTCTTTAGTGGAAAAGGCTACCATCCGACCAGCTAAAAGCATGGACTCACTGTGCTCAGTGCCTGTGGAAGGTAAGATCTCACAGCTGGCTTGGGAACTGGGGATCACAGCTGGAGGAGTGGTGCCCCCACACAGGACTTGCTTCATCAACCCCAGAAGCTGCTCGTCTCCAGTCTAGCTCACACGCAATCCCCCAGGCCCAGATTCCTCCCTGACCCTGAACTTCAGATGCCGGCATAGCCCCTTCTCCCAGAGGCCTGTTTCTCCAGCCTTCCTCCAACCGTAGCTGGAGACAACAGCCTCTTTACATTCCATCCTGAAGCAGATAATAGATCAACACCTGAAAACTAAGGCAGAAGTGGCTCCCTCTTGGGGCACAAAGAAGAGTTTTGAGTTTCGGTGTTTCCATAGGCATTGACTTCATTGTGTTTGTCAATTCAGGATTCTGAGTTGGGAGATTCCTTCCTTTGTTCGTTAATAAGCACCGACGGCACCAGCCTGGCGCACAGCTGGTCCTCACTTATTGAGTAGATGTGCACACAGCCTCATGACACCCGTCACCAAAGCAGCACCTCACCACGGTGGTTCTTACAGCTTCAGCCTTAAGAGGCTGACATGCTGTTGCCCTCACTTCTGTGTCTGTTAACTAACAAGCTGACAAGCATTTTTGTAGTTAGCAAGCATTGCTACAACTTGCAAGACCCAGGGCTTCCCTAGCAGCAGGAAGTTTAAACTCCCCCGAACCATAACTTTCCAGTCCCTTTAATACAAGATATTTTGTTCTTTGCTAAATGAGGCAGCCTGAAACAAAACAGAAAATCTTTAGAAACGACTTCCAAAAAATAATTCTAAACTTGTAAAATATTCCATGAGGTCTTTTTAAGCGGACATGATCCTTTTAGCATTTTCTCACCTTTATATTCATCAGTTTACTTGGTTCTGAAGCCTCTTGGGGACAGTTCTTGCCCAGTTTTGCAGAATTTAATATTTCAAAAGCTAGGTCACCACTTCCGTGGGCTTTGGGGAAGTTATCTCACCTCTCAAGTCTCGTTTCCTCATGTGTTCAGGGAGATAATTACACTTCTCCTACAGAGCGTTTTTAAGAATTTTAAATCCAATATTATCTAAGATGTAGCACGTTGTGAGAATTTTTTTCCAGATCCCTGGCAATTTGGTTGCTGTCCCCTCAGCTTCGTTATTTCCCATACAGACTTTTCTTTGCCTTCACTTCTAAGTCAGTCAGGAACTCACTCCTCACAGCTGTGCTTTCTAACATTTAGTTAATTTACATTTCTAGTTTCTGAGACTCTGAATCAGCAGGAAGAAGCCTGGGAAAAGGTGGAAAGGTCTAGCTGAGGACAGCATCTCTTCCCTTGCTGGGAAATCTAACCCCTGTCTGGGTCCATCTGCCAGAGAAAACTTAAATAAGTTTTAAAATGAAACAAGACTTTATTATTTTGCCTTTTTTGTCTTCACCTTCATTTTGAGCAAACATCATTTTGTCATCTCCCATCATCTTTTTGGGTTCAATCCCTGGGTCGGGAAGATCCCCTGGAGAAGGAAATGGCAATCCACTCCAGTACTATTGCCGGAAAATCCCATGGACAGAGGAGCCTGGTAGGCTACATGTAGTCCACGGGGTCGCAAAGAGTCGGACACGACTGAGCGACTTCACTTCACTTCATCATCTTTTTATTTTTTCATGATCTACGTTTAATGCTTGGTGGATGACTGTTCCCTTTAGCCATTTCAGCTGTATCTTTCTTTTGGAAACTGCTCTACCTGCAAAGTTTAACTCAGATACATGTGTGGTTGTTCAGTTGCTCAGTCGCTCAGTCGTGTCTGACTTTTTGACCCCATGGACTGCAGCATGCCGGGCTTCCCTGTCCTTTACTATCCTTCCCTGTCCTTCCCTGTCCCAGAGTTTACTAAAATTCATGTCCACTGAGTCGGTGATGCCATCCAACTATCTCATCCTCTGATGTCCCCTTCTCCTCCTGCCCTCCACTTTTCCCAGCATCAGGGTCCTTTTCCAGTGAGTCGAATCTTCACATCAGGTGGCCAAAGTATTGGAGCTTCAGCTTCAGCATCAGTCCTTCTGGTGAATATTCAGGGTTGATTTCCTTTAGAATTGACTGGTTTGATCTCCTTGCAGTCCAAGGGACTCTTAAGAGAGTCTTCTCCAGCACACAATTTGAAAGCATCTATTCTTTGACTTTCAGTCTTCTTTATGGTCCAACTCTTACATCCATATGTGACCTCTGGAAAAACCATAGGTTTGACTATGATACCTGTGACACGACAGCAGAAGGTTCTATCAAGATATAACAAAATTCTGTGCACATGTTTCCTCTTGTCAACCAAATGTTATGTACCTGTCTTTATTAGGATAGCTATACCCTTATTGATGAGCTTCCCTGCTGGCTCAGTGGTAAAGAATCTACCTGCCAATGCAGGCGACACAGCTTCCATCCCTGGGTCAGGAAGATCCCCAGCGGAAGGAAATGGCAACCCACAGCAGTATTCTCGTCTGGGAAATCCCTTTGACAGAGAAGCCTGGTGGGCTACAGCCCATGGGTCACTAAAGAGTCGGACACGACTTAGTGACTAAACAACAACAACATACCGTCATTAGCATGCTGTGCCTTTCCAGTCTTGCCAGTATTCAAGTATCATGTGCTGGCCCTGCTGGAAATCTCTGCAGTGAGGCCTGTACTCAGACTGCTGACCAAGTTCGTTTGCTTTTTCACTAGGGAAAGAAACCAAAGGAAGTTTCAGTCGAACCGTCACCACTGGTGGATTTTTCATCCCAGCAGCGAAAATGCACTCGACTAGCACTGGCAGCTCCTGTGACCTCAGCAAGCAGGAGGGTGAATGGGGCCAGGAGGGGATGCCGGCAGGGGCGGAGGGCGGCTTTGATGTGAGCGGAGACCGAAGCCAGCTGCAGGGGGCTCAGGCCCGGGCCCCACCTGAGCAGCTGAAGGTGTTCCGACCCATCGAAGATCCCGAGAGTGAGCAAACAGCCCCGAAGATGCTGGGCATGTTCTACACCTCAAACGACAGCCCCAGCAGATCTGTCTTCACCAGCAGCCTATTCCAAATGGAGCCTTCTCCCCGTCACCAGCGCAAGGCCCTGAACATTTCCAAGCCCTTTGCTGTGTCTGTGCCACTCCGCGTATCAGCTGTCATCAGCACCAACAGCACCCCATGCAGAACCCCCCCCAAGGAGCTACAGTCTCTTTCCAGCCTGGAAGAGTTTTCTTTCCAGGGCTCAGAGAGTGGAGATTGGCCTGAAGAGGAGAAGCCACTGAGTGCTGAGAGTTCTACAGGTAAAAGGGGAGGAGAGGGTCTCTTTCCATTGCAAGAGAGGAAAAACCAGACTTAAACATTGTCTTGTTGCAAGACAGTGTAGTAAGTGGTTCGAACCATGGGCTCTGGAGCCAGACTGCCTGGTTACAAGTCCAGGCTTAGTCATTTTGTTGTACAGTCTTCAACAAGTTTACATAACCACTCCATGCCTCAGCTTCTTGATCTGTAAAATGGGAATATTAATTTGTGAATATTAGTTAATACATGTAAAGCTTTCAGAACAGGGTCTAGTACATAGCAAGTACTATGTAAATGTTACTTGTTATTATTATTTTATTCACTCACATAGTGAGAAGGAAGGGGAGAGAAGCTCACGGAATGGAATGCAGAGCTGGAATTAGGGATTCAGCTCTTTCAGACACAATCTCTCCATCCACCCATCCCAAATTTCTACCTCATGTCTGCCCGGAACATGGCTAGCAGCCTGAGCAATGAGAAGGAGCATCTGCCTCAGTTTCCTTGTATCAAACACAGCAAGGACTCTGATTGGGTCTGCTTGGGTCACATGCCCAGCCTTGGGCCAATCACTGTGGCTGGATGAATAGGAGTCTAAGATTGGCCAAGCTTGAGTCTCTGGGCCCTGTCTGGAGTGAGAACAAACAACATACTGTGAGCAACACAAAAGGGAAATAATGAGAACCTCAGAGGAAAGGATGACTGAGAGACAAACCAACAGATTCTTATTGTGGTTTAAGAATATTTCTATTTCAATTAATATTATCTTTTTCTGATTACTTAATCATGATGTCAGGCACTGTCCTAAGGGTTCTGCATTTATCTCATTTCTCCTCACAACAACTCCTTGAGGTTATTATATAGTTACTATTATCCCCGTTTGCTAAGAGAAGAATTTGTCAACTTGCCTGAGGGCTCCTAGCAAGGACATATAAAAGTCAGGATTTTAATCCAGACTTTTAAAAAAATCCAAGCATTCTGCCATGCTCCCTCTCATGTTTGCTGCGGGCTGTAGGGTTACAAAGATTCTTAAAACGCAATCCCTTCCCCCAGCAAGCTCACAGGCTAGGAAGGGAAACTGAAACCCTGCACCCTCCTGCAGCACAGAGTCAACTGGTAGAAGTAGCCTAACACCCTCCTTGGGCTTTTTTTTTTTCTTTTTTGAGACTTTATTTTTTAAACTGAAGTATAGTTGATTTATAGTGTTGTATTAATTTTTGCGGTACAGCAAAGTGATTCACTTATACATACATATACATTTTTAATATTCTTTCCCATTAAAGTTTGTCATAGGATGTTGAATATAGTTATCTGTGCTATACAGTGGGACCTTGTTGTTTGTCCATTCCATATATAAAAGTTTATATCTATCAACCCCATCCTCCCGAAACCCCTCCCACTTGGCAGGCACAAGTCTGTTCTCTATGCCCACGAGTCTGTTTCTGTTTTGCAGATAGGTTTATTTGTTTCATATTTTAAAGGGTTTTTTTTTGACGTGGACCATTTTTAAAGTCTTTATTGAATTGTTACAATATTGTTTCTTTCTTATGTTTTGGTTTTTTGGCCACAAGGCATGTGGGATCTTAGTTCCCCAACCAGGGATTGAACCCACACCCCCTACCATGCAAGGTGAAGTATTAACCACTGGACTGCCATGGAAGTTTCCATTCGTGTCATATTTTAGTTCCCATATTCAAATAATATCCACATACAAGTGATATCAGATAGTATTTGTCTTTCTCTTCCTGACTTACTTCACTTAGGATGATAATCTCTAGTTGCATCCGTGTTGCTGCAAATGGCATTATTTCATTCTATTTTATGGCTAAGTAGTATTCCATTGTTGGAGAAGGAAATGGCACCCCACTCCAGCACTCTTCCCTGGAAAATCCCATGGGCGGAGGAGCCTGGTAGGCTGCAGTCCATGGAGTTGTGAAGAGTCGGACACGACTGAGCAGCTTCACTTTCACGTTTCACTTTCATGCATTGGAGAAGGAAATGGCAGTCCACTCCAGTGTTCTTGCCTGGAGAATCCCAGGGATGGGGGAGCCTGGTGGGCTGCCATCTCTGGGGTCGCGCAGAGTCAGACACGACTGGAGCGACGCAGCAGCAGCAGCAGCAGCAGGGTCCCATTGTGCATGTGTATCACATCTCCTTTATCCATTCATCTGTTGATGGGCGTTAGATTTTTCCACATCTTGGCTATTATGAATAGTGCTGCTATGAATGTAGGGGTGCATGTATCTTTTTTAATAGTAGTTTTGTCTGGATACATGCTCCATTGGGCTTTTTGAATGAGGGAGCACATAAGCTCCCAAAGTGTTAGGAAAGAGGGGTTCAGAAAAGAGATCAATAGCAGGAAGCAGTCCTCTCAGGAGGATTCCAGAAGCCCTTCTCAGAAGTGGTGACATTTGGGCCTTCATTAACGTGCAGAAGATATGGAAAAGGGAGTTCTGTGCCGAGAGGCCCTGGGCCATTATGAGAAGTGTCTAGATTTTGGACTCCAGCTGGAAGGGTCCAGATTTCAGCTTCACCACTTTGGGGCAGCATGAGATCTGGTTTGTATCTCTGAGCCTGTTTCTCTTCTGCAGAGTGGAGATGGCTCCTGTCTCAAGGGCTGGGAGGGGTTCTCCATGGGAGAGTGTTCATGAAATGCCTGCTTAGAGTGTGGCCCTCAGAGGATGCTCAGTAAACATTCTCCTCCCCCTTCCCTTCAGGATGGGGCATAGAGGAGTGAAAACTCAGGCGTGTTAAGTGATACCCTATCTGGAGAATGCTCTATGGGCTGGTGTGGGTGGAACAGGGTGAGGGCTAGAAGAGGAAGTGAAACCTTTGAGGAGAAAAGTGTTTCTAAAGGCTTTTATGTGACTGGTTGTCCTTCTTAAAAGAGAGGGCCCCCCCACCAAGGGGTCTTTGGCAGACAATCTGTTATCTTTTTTTCCCCTCTCTCCTTCCATCTCTCTAAATCAGAATACCCAGTCTGTATCACATTGGTCTTGGAAAGACACTGGTGGAGGCTTCAGCCTGCTTCCCTGACTGTGAGTAGTGACAGACAGGGCAGAATGAGGGACCTTATAGCAGGCAGCCATGTGAATCTAGGACCAGTGGCCAGAGGGAGATGCCGAAAGTTTCAGGGACATTGCGGGGTGGGTGGGGGGCTCACCTTTGTCTCTGGTGGGGTTAGGTTAACATCGGTTCTAATTACCTTCTTTTATAATTATTCCAAATGAAGAACTCCACCTTCCTTAATACATTATTTTTTTATTTCTTCTGTGCAATAGCAATAGTTAAAAAGAATTAAGACAGTTTTCCAGGTAACCCGATTCAAAGTTTTAGTCACTCTGCTCAAACCCATTCTTCTACTTTTGGCCAAACTTCTACTTCCATCCCATGTGCCAAACCTCTCATGGCCGTGCTGACCTTCAAGGGAGGCTGAGAAGCGTGGCTGACTGGATGGTCAGGTGCCTAGCTAAACTTGAGTGGCTGAGATGGTTCTATTTCAAAATGAGGAAGAGAAAGGATACTAGGGGACATAAGAAGTCTCTGTCTCCATGGCCACCCACTTCATATATAAAGCATCCCATGCTGGCCATCTGACAATGCCCCTCCTCCTCTTCTGAGCTGCAGAGACTCCTCTACAGCTTACAAGTATCCAGCCACAGCAAGTACTGGACTCCTAGTCCCTTACACGATAGTTTCTTGACATGGGTACTGCCTCTGTGCTGAGAAGCTTAACCCAGGGAGGGGCGTCACATACGAGTGGAAAGAAAATGGTAACCTGATGGCTTAGCCCCACACAGGTAATAACAGTGAGTGCTGTAGGAAGTGGAGCGGGAGGGCGTGGTCTGGGGAGGCTCCAAAAGATATGTTACTAGGTTAATGTCTTGAAATGGGGAAGGTTTGAGTCTCAGGAAGGACCAGAACAGGGGAGTACAAGGCCGGTCAGGGCTACTGGGTCTGCTCACTGTCTACCCCAGGGAGTGGGAGGAGAGTGGACATGTGGCTGGGCCAGAGTGAGGAGGGCTTTGAGCAGGACAGAGAGTGATCTGAACAAGCTCACATGTAGTGCAGGCCTTTCTTCCACTCCTCGCTTTAAGAGTCTACAGTCAACAAGTGGAAGATCCTGAGCTTTGCAAAAAGAGACACTGGCCAACATCCAACTAAGAGATCTTAGTAAAAGGGGAAGAAAGTATTTTTTTTTAAATCACTGATGCATTACCCTTTTACCCAGAAGTTTCACTTCCAAGAATTTGTCCTAAATAAGTAGCTGCACAAGCACAAAATGTGTATGCACATCATGGCATTATTTATAATAGTAAAAGACAGGACACAACTCAAATGTCATCTTTAGGAGATGGACTGAATAACTAGGCTATATTCCCAGTGCTGAATTCCATGGGGTTCATAGCTGTGTGAGGCCTGCACCACTTCCTCAGACTCTTATGCACCTGCGAGGGATAGTTTCTTTGCACACAGATGGTATTCTGTCTCAAGTGTCTGCCTTGTGTTTCTGGTTTTCCCCCTCAGGACTTTTTCTGAAGGAAGACTCTCACCCAGCCCTTGCTCAGGAAGGCCCCGAAGGTGGAGTTTAACTAAGGCAGCTGTCAACCAGTAGGCGATGGGAGTCAGTGGGCTAATGAGCCTGCTGCCCACCCTTGGTGGAATAACTCTGGGCACATTTCCTCATGGCTCTTCAGAGCGTCACCAAGGGCTGCATTCTGGTTGCTCTGGTTGTGGTAACCACTTTATTGACATTTCCTCCATCTCTGTCTCACCTCCTCACTCCTGTTTCCAGGGACCACCTTTCAGATAAGCTGCCTGCTGCCAGGACCTTGACTAAGGCTCTATTTTGAGGGGAACTCAAACTCAGCCACATCCTAAAGAAAGTGAAAGTAAAAATTGCTCAGTCATGCACATCTCTTTCGCAACCCCGTGGACTATACAGTCCATGGAATTCTCTAGGCCTGAATACTGGAGTGGGCAGTCTTTTACTTCTCCATGGGATCTTCCCAACCCAGGGATCGAACCCAGGTTTCCTGCATTGCTGGTGGATTGTTTACCAGCTGAGCCACAAGGGAAACCCACATCTTAAAGAACAGTCAATTTCGTTATATACTAACATGGCATAGACTTCAAGATAGGTTCTTAAATAAAAAATGCAAAGCAAGAACAGTATAGATCACATGTGTAATATTAATAAAGGTGGAGAATGAAAAATAGATGGTACAAGTATCTGCTTATCTATGCAGAAATAAACTATGGCAGAATAAACCAGAAACTAATAAAAATGGTTATCCCTGGGAGACAGTGAGGGTATGGAACAGACTGGAAGCAACACAGGGATGAAAGCTAAACTTTTCTGAGGTCATATAATTTTAACTTTTCAACTCTGTAGTTGTTTTACATATTCAAAAACTAAGTTAAATTCAAAAAAGCCTGCCAAGTGATGGGCAGGAGAAAACAACACTGTTGTCAGGTCTGAAGTCTTATTCGTTCTGACATCAGGATGCTATTACTGGGTCTGACTGAGCTTCAAGGCCATCATGTGGTCAGAAGCCTTGAGTTGAGTCTCCAGCATAACTAGTGGCAATGAAAAGAATTTGTTCTTAATCAATAAACTTTCCTGAGCAGACTCTATACTAGGTGCTTTGCCTCCCTAATCTTCCTTATCTTCACAACAGCCCTGTAATATATTATTATATAGTATTATGCCATGTACCAAGATTACAAGATTCATTGAGAAACTAACATTTGAACTCAAGCTTCTTTAATTCCAATGCAAATAATATCACTGAGGATCTTCCATATAACCAGCACTATGCAAGGTATGGAGACTTTATCCTACACTGTGGAAACAGCCTTATATGGTGAAACAGGACCTTCTTCATGAAAGGCAGTAGGGGCCAAACATGAGATCTGCTGCCTCTACTCTCCCTCTCTGCTGTTTAAGATCAGAGCTTACTCACTTTAGATGTAAATATATATCCAAGGGAATGTGCAGGTAATCCCTGAGAAGAGTCACATAGGAAGCTGCAGTCATAATCATAATACATCTTTGTAGCTTGGTGTAGATGACAGATTTCTGTGACCTTAGACAGCAAGCAAAAGACTGGATTAGTACCAGGTTTCTCAACCTCAACACTATTGACATTTTGGACTGGGTAACTGTGGGGGCTTGTCTTATGCTTTGTAGGATATTTAGAAGTGTTCCTGGCTTCCACCCACTAGATGTCAGTGGCCACTTCCCCCACCTGGTTGCAACAACCAGAAGTGTCTCCAGACATTGCCAAATGTCCCCTGGAGAGGGGAGGAGTCCATGGTTCCCAGTTGAAAACAACTGGACTAGATGATCTTCGAGGTCCCTCCCACTTCCAGCAGTCTGAGACTCTGGGATCTGAGGACAGACCACTGATAGGAGCAAAGGGGAAAGAATGTGAGGGAGCAGTGAGCTGGGAGAGTCTGCTCCATCCTTGTGAGGCAGAGCGGGTCCAGGACTGTGACTGTGCTGGGAACGGCCCCTCTTGACATGGAGTCTCCTTCAGCTGATAACGCTTACCCTCATTGCAGCATCTGTGCCTAAGAAGGCAGCTCTCGAGAACACCAAGCCAGGACCAGACACGGTGAGAACACTGGAGTGCAGCAAAGGCCTTCCCCTGGAGCCAGGCACCCAAGGGGAGGAGAAGAAAACCTCAGAAAGCCCCCTGGGCTCTCAGCAGTCACGTGAATTAGAGAAGACGCTGGATGCAGAGAAGGTGGTGGAGGAGAGTGGAGAGACCAGCCAGGTGGCGGCCAGTGCTCTGCAGGAGAACCCTGGGGCCAGAGCCGAAGCAGTGTTTCTCCATGAGATGGTAAGGTAGACAGACTCACTGCCTGGTCCAGTCAGTAGGGTCTTCTTTTTCTCAAGGGCTCTTGGTACAGTTTAAAGTGTTTTGTTGCTGTTTATTTGTTTGAAGAACCAGTTTCTGCCAAAGAGACTTTAGGGCACAGCATTCTAATCAGGTCTGGGATTTTTTTTTTTTTCTGCAGTGAACTTTTCTGGGGTCCTGTGATGATAATAAGTAGCTCAAATTCCCTAGGACAAACTCAGCTCTAAATATTTCTGACCTGAAGTCACCATAAATCAGTAATTTTTCCTGGGAATGTGATGACATTCAGTCCAGAAAGCAGGACAAAACCTGCTTGTCATGTCCTGGTCCCAAACATGATGCCCACTCATGGGGTCCAGCTCTCTTCTTCCAGACATTCTGGATAGACAGTTATCTATGCTTGTTTGTAAAAATCTTTTGTAAGATTTTCAGGATCTATTTCTTCCTCCTATGGTTCTGCAGAACTTTAAACATGATGCCAGAGCATACTGAACCTTTTCCACCTTTCAGAGGTGGGATTTTCCAAGGTTCTGGGGGAAGGGATATCATTGCTTAAGCTGAAGTTTGAGGAGGTTTTCCAGGGACACCGAGAGAGGAGTCTCGCATCTGGGAAATAGCTCTGGTGACCTGAGTGTGACCTGGAGGAGTATGCCAGAGGAGAAAAGAACTTTGCCTTTTAAGTAGCTTTCAGGAACTTGGTTTCTGGGATGGGTATAAAAGGCCTGTGGGCTAAAAGTTAGGGCAGTGCAGGGCCACCACAGTGGCCTCTGGAGGGCTGATTAAGGGTTCCTGTAAAGTATGTTTATAGAAAGAGGAAGATGCAAAGATTATTTTGGGGATTGAACTCTGGGAGGGATAAAGTATGAATGACATTGCTTTGAGATGCAGACGAAGTTTATATTAGGAGAACCAGGCTGGATTCATGAGAACAAGTAAAAGCAGCAATTCACTCATTCATTTAAAAACATGTATTAAATACCTCTATTGTGTGGGACACAATGCTGAGCACTGGGATCCCTACAGTGTACAAGATGATCACCATCTCTGTCTTCTTGGAGCTGACAGCTTAATAGATAGAAAGATCATGGACCAAGTCTTTTCTAGGATGCTATGGAAGTATGGCTTCTGTGGGAGCATGTCACAGGAGGGCCCAACCTAGGCAGAGGGAGGAGGGAGCTCATGGGGGTCAGGGAAGGCGTGTCTGAAGAATAGATATTTCTGTTCAGAACTTAAGCTAGGAGAAAGGGGTAGGGAGCAGAACAAGGAGGGAGAGACTCCCAGGCAGAAAGAGTAAGATGTGCGATGAATCTGAAATGGGAAAGAGCACAGAACATTCAAGGAACAAGAACAAGGCTGGAGAATGGGAACATGGACTAGAGAAAGTGAGGCTCAGAGCAAAGCGTGGGTCACATCATGCAGGGTTGCTTGGAAGAGATTTGGAGCTCAACCTAAGGGCAATGGAAACTCTTCTGATTTGCTCAGAATTTTATAGTTTAAAAAAGAACAGCTATTTTATTATTATTTATTTTTTGGTGCGGCACCTGGGCTTTCCCTAATCATTGTCAGTGGGGGCTACTCTTCACTATGGCTTCTCATTGTGGTGGCGTCTCTTTTTGTGGCACACAGGCTCTAGGCATAGGGGCCTTGGTAGTTGTGGCGCTTGGACTCAGTAGCTATGGCACACAGGTGTTAGTTGCCCATGACCTGTGGAATCTTCCCATACCAGGAACTGAACCCATGTCCCCTGCATTGGCAGGTGGACTCTTAACCACTGTACCACCAGGGAAGTCCCATTCTGCTATTTTTCATTCTTTTTTCTTTTAGTATGTATCATATCTTTTTCCCATGTGAAATATGTATTTCTTCAGTAGTAAGAAAGGATTGGTTTTATAAGGCAACAATGAACAGGGATTAAGTGCTTATGTTCTGGTGTAGACTAACCTAGATTTCAATCCTGATCTGCTGCTGTGTGACTTTGGCAAAATGTTGAATCTGTTTGAACATAGGTTGCCTCATCGCCAAAATGGGAGAAATTACAGTAGCATTTATCTTTTAGGGTTCTTGGGACAATTAAGAAAGCACGTTTAAGGTGTGTTGTGGTACACTATAAGCATTAACAAACATCCTCAGTTACCGTTAGTGCTGTGTCCTTTGTGTGCTGGGGTAGTGCAGCCGGTAGTGCAGTCCCTTCTCTCCCTGGGAAACTGTGCCCAGTGTCTTTGGCTCTAAAGTAATCAGTTTCTTGATGTTTTTCAGGATGAAGATGATCTGGTCAACGCCCTGATCTGGTCTGAGATTCAACAGGAGCTGAAAATTATTGAATCTGAGGAGGAACTCTCCTTGGCACCACCTGCGCTAAAGATCAGCCCAACTCAGACTATTGTTGAATCTAGTCCCGGGCCCTTTGCTTCCCCAGAGCCCCCTGGGAGCTCCACCCCAGCTCCAGTCTCCGCCCCTCTGGAGGAGTGGACTAAGAATCCAACCAATCAGAGTACACTGGGCACTTCCACAGCAGCCAATAGAGAAAAGCTGGAGACAGCAAGCATCCTCCCTAGATCTGAGCCAGAGCCCGAAAAGGGCCAGCGCCCAGACCCTTCCAGCCTGACTCCTCTGGAAATAGTTCCATTGGAGAAGTCGTCTCCACAAGCAAGGATGGAAGTGGGAGCCCCAGGGAATCTGTCTCCTCTGCTCCCACCTGCTGCTCCCCCTCCAACACCTTTAGAGGAGGAACCTCGAGTCCAGCTATTGAAGAGTGGCCCCGAGAGAGAAGATTCAACTGGAAATTTGAGAACCAATCCATACGCAGACCAACTGAAGTCCAAAGGCAGCCCTGGGATCCCCAGTCTTTGTCAGGGAGACAAGGCCTCTTCAGAAGAAAGTGAAAAGCAGAATTCGAAGAGTGTTGCTCCTGAGCGCAAAGGCTCTAGTTTTCCTAGCCCAACCAGGGAGGCCGAGATTTCCCCACAGGGAGAGGAGGACGCAGCCCACTCAGTGCAGGAGCCCTCAGACTGTGATGACGACGACACTGTGACAGACATTGCCCAGCACGGCCTGGAGATGGTGGAGCCTGGCGAGGAGCCCCAGTGGGTGACGAGTCCCCTGCACTCACCCACCCTTAAAGATGCACAAGAGACCCAGATGCAGGGCCCCCAGGGCCACCGACTAGAAAAGAGGCTTTCTCACAGGCCCAGCCTTCGCCAGAGCCGTTCTCTAGATGGCAAGACCATGGTTAAGAGTCAGTGGACTCTCAAGAGTTCCTCCTCCAGCAGCTGTGCTGACCTTGAAGCAGAGAGGAATTCCAACCCCCTGCAGCCCTTGGCACCCAGGAGTGAGATTCCTGGGTGGGATGAGAAAGCTATGAGGTCCTTTCAAGAGCTCTCTGGCCTGAAAAGGACAGAGGTTCCTCCTAAGCAGAAGGTACCAGGTGGTTTACAGCCCGCATCAGCAGAATCCAGCCCTGTCGGTCTAGCAGAAGGAAAGGAACTGGGGACACACGAGGGGCCACACAACCCTCGAGTTGAGCCTGGTGGTGATCCTGAGCTAGACAGCAGCAAGGAGAACTCACCTGGTGTGCAGGACCACACCTCACCTGGAGAGCATCCCCCTAAGTTCCAGCGCAAGAGCAGTGAGGGTGGGGCCCCAAAGGGGAAAAACAGGCCTTCGTCTCTCAACTTGGACTCCACCGTTCCCATCACTGACCTCTTCCGGTTTGAGAATGCAGCCTCATTTGGGTCACCTGAAGTGCACCTCTCTGAGCCAGGAGACCCAAAGGTCACATGGCTGACCTCGTCTCATGGTAAAGTAGACCCCTGGAGGGTTTACTCCCAGGACTCTCCGGACCTGGACATGGTTGCTCACGCCTTGACGGGCCGCCGTAACTCAGCTCCTGTGAGTGTGTCAGCTGTGAGAACCTCCTTCATGGTTAAAATGTGCCAGGCCAGGGCAGTCCCAGTCATCCCACCCAAGATTCAGTACACTCAGATCCCACAGCCCCTGCCCTCTCAGAGCTCAGAGGAGAGTGGGGCTCAGGCCCTGGAGAGGAACCAAGAGGAAGCTGGCTCCACTGGTGGGACCTCTCAGAAACTTACCAAAGATGATTCTCTCTCCTCCTTGGAAAGCCCCAGGGAAGAAAAGCCAAAGCAAGATACAGGAGCCATTGAGTCCTTGCCAGTGGGTACCACTGCACCTCACGTGTGCGAGGGCCCCGCCCTTTCTCCAGAACCAGGTCTGGCCAACCTGCTGCCCACTCAGGAGGCACTAGCGCAGTGCAGAAAGCGCACATCAGAGACAGAGCCATCTGGGGACAACCTTCTTTCTTCAAAAATAGAGCGCTCATCAGGGGGTTCTAAGCCTTTCCATAGGTCTAGACCAGGAAGACCTCAGAGCCTAATCTTATTCAGTCCTCCTTTCCCCATTATGGACCACCCACCCCCCTCATCGACAGGGACAGATTCCAAGGTCCTGCTGTCCCCTATCAGAAGTCCCACCCAGACAATTTCCCCTGGCCTGCTTTGCGGGGAGTTGGCAGAAAACACATGGGTCACACCAGAAGGGGTTACACTTAGGAATAAAATGACCATCCCTAAGAATGGCCAGAGACTAGAGACCTCAACAAGCTGTTTTTACCAGCCCCAGCGGAGATCAGTGATTCTGGATGGAAGAAGTGGAAGGCAAATAGAATGACATCAGTTTGCCTGCTGGTACCTGAGAAAATGTCATGATTCATCTGGAAGTTATTACAAAGGCTCCTTGCCTATATTCCAGGCAGAGGTTATCCAAGTTTGGGCTTATTTTGGCTCTTCTTCTCTTTCTTTAGCCTTTTGACCATTTATTAATTAGGCCATTTGCCACAAGAGAGGTCAGGGGAAGGACAAGAGATGACATTTAAATAAGCCTACTTGAGCAGGCAGGGAAGGATCAGGTGAGGGAAAAGGATGAAATGCTGGCCTCCAGTGATATGTGGGGCTTAAACACGTTGCATCACTCCCCCATTGCCATTATCTAGTGCTGTTAAGAGGTGGATGTGAGAATATCTTGTGAAACAGAAACCCTTTGCCTATGTTGACAAATGTTGCTATTGAGGTTTGAAGGCCTCCTATTTACTTCATGCTTTTTAATGCTCTTTAAAGCATGTGTTCTTTTAGACCAGTTTTCTGATAAGCTTTGTAAAAGTGTACTATCCAGAGTAGAAGCAGGTTTGGAAATGCAAACTAACGTACACTTTGATATCCAAGTGGGTGGATTTACCCATGCTTTCCCTGAATCCCTGCAGACCTGTCCCAGATGGCTCCATACACCAGCATAGAAAATCAGAATGTATTCTCCAGAGCAGACTCTGAGACTAGTGCAATTCAAGAAGACTTTCTGGGTCTGGCTTTTATTAATTTGGGACTCCACTGTCCTGCCTCTGATTTATAAATTCAGTAGTTGGGGAGGATGGGAGCTGAGCTGAGGGTTACCTCAGTGAAATGTGCTGAATCTTCATTTAGGTGTGTGATAGTGAAGTGATCTGCTCTCCTTCCAATGTCTGAGTTCATGAACAGGACGTCATCATAGAGAAAAGCCTCACACATAGGCAGAACTCCACTCTTAACTTGCAGTGCTTAAATCAGTGGGACATTTGTAAAAAACACCTCTAGCTCAGCTTCACTCTCTTTCCTCAGCTGGGGTCTGAGTATAGGAGAAGATAAGGAGGGAATCCTGGGAGGAGAGAAAAGGACCCATGCAGGGCGGCCATCATTCCCGCTTGATCAGAGCTGCGCTTCTTGATGCCTTCCTTCCTCGTTGTCTCTCCGTTGCTGAACAGCAGCTTTGAGGCGCTCCTCCCCTTTCCATAGTCCTCCTCAACCACCACCCACCCCAGGTGCTCAGACTTGCTCTTCTCCTGCCTGTATGCAAGCGGAAGCAATAAACCAATCTGATTTTAGTTATTTAGAACGTCAAGTGGTTCTTTCCAGCTGTAAAGAGAAAGGAGGATTAACATAACCTGCTGACAGATTTTTGGTGCTTTTTCCAAAAAGGGCTTCTTCACAGGAACCCTGCTCAAGGCAAAACCCATCAAGGTATCAACACTTTCAGACCTTTGAGGACAACTATCTTGTTTGAGAAACAAAGTATAGGACCTATTTTTAGCCCTGTGCACCTCTTCTCAGGTTCAAGGCTGGCTGAACTCTGTCCAGAAGCTCAGTCCCTGCACATATTTCTCTTAAGAGCTAGCAGTACCTCTGGGCTGACCTCACAACTGAGGCTGGTACTGGGCTGGCTTAGGGGCTGAACTGAAGTTACCTCCTCTAGTGAGAAATTGGAAGCTGACGTCCTGCAACAGTTATGTATTGCTCTTTCTCCTCTACCTGATAAGCCTTACTGTGTTTTGAAACCTTGTCCTATACCTTTTAAATCAGTATCTATGGCAGAGATAACTGGCAGGCCAGCCGAAGAGCTCTGCTCTCAGAGGGCACTGAGTGAGCAAGGGGAAGAGTTAATAGGCCTTTGGTCTGTGTTTTTTGCATCCTCATTGGGTGAGCAAGGTATCAGACCAACAGCCAGTGAGATGTAAACCCATAAGAAAAGTCCTTCAAGCATAGCATTCCCCCCCTAGGCAAGCAAGGTGAAGGAGTATAGTGGTGTCAGATGAGAAGGGCCACATTCAGATTTGAAAAGGACATTTCCGCCTTATCAAATGTGGCTGGTAGGCGGTATGTCAGTCTCAGTACACTGTGCTATCTACGTTTGGATAAAGATCATGTTCCAGTTAGTAGGTGAGAGAAGGCGGGAACTGCACTTTTCTTCATCAGAACTCTGAGCCAAGTAACTAGTTTATGATGATTTTAAATTTTTGTTTGTAACCCTTAGAGGATATATTTTAATTTGGGGATAGACTGAGAAGTCACCATTAGCAAGTGAGTTCAACTTGAGGCACCCATGTGGATTTATTAAATGACTGCCATGTTGCTTAGATTCTGACATCTTTCATTTGTAGCATCTTCAGGGGTTTTTATGTGTGGATGTCATTATGAAATAACAACTGAAGATATTCCCTACTCTGAGCTTTCCTGGCCAATCAATCTAGAAGGCCTTGGAAGCTGACTCACCTTCTTGGTCAATGTCCTGCTGCTAAAGTGTGGACCTCTCCATCTTCATAAGCTTCCTGGGGCAAGCCTGGCACTGATAACATTCCATTGCATGACAGGGAAAACTCATTACATTCATGCTCTCTTGAAATTGTTCCCCCCAAATCTGAGATTACCTATTTGGATATACACTTGGGACTGAAAAATAAACCCCTCTGAGAATGGCTGGATGGAAATTAGACTGCCTGCTTCTATCCAGGGGAAGGAAGAGAAGAGGTGCTGCTGTTGATAGGAGGATCTACACGGTGCCCTAGATAGGGCTACAGAAACAGATTTTCAAAGGGCTATTGGTCCTCAGTATGGGGGTAGCTCAAATTCAACTATTGGTCCTCAACATGGGGGTGGCTGATTTAAAACTTGAATTTAAAGTGAAAAACATGCATATTCTAATGTTTCTTTCGGTGTTAATGGCTGCTTAAGAGGATGATCACCTATATTTTGGCAAAATGGCCCTCACAAGCCAACCTTTTCCCCTCGACTTTTTTGCCAAAATGTACCAGGTAGAAGGAATGTGCCTTTTATTCTCGGCTTCAAATGGACTATGAAGAGGCCTGACCAAAAACCCCATTAAGACACTGTTAGCCTAATCTAAGCCTTAAAATTCAAAATATTGGCCAAGGCAAAATTCTGTATTCTGGGGAGATTAAAAATGTAAACATCATCCTCAACAGACAATATTTGGCAAGATCTTAGTAATATTTGGGCACTTAAGAACTCTGAAATTCTTGAAGAATCTAATGAAAAGAGGGAGAAGGATGGTAGCAAATGAAATGGCCTATAAGCAACTAGTAGCAAGATTTAGACCCATTAAGTCACCAAATGAAAGCAGAAGGGGGAAACAAGTAGCGACTTAGCATCTTGTAATATGATTGCTAATAGTGTGCAAGTTACCCACTGACTTTAATCAAATTAAACACAATTACAAATCCAGTAGAAGGTACTAGGAAGACATTCAGGTGTTGAGAATTTTGCTTTGATCAATTGACACAATTAGAGTGGTGACTAAGAATAAATAATTCTGAGGTTTTGTGTGGTCTTAATTAGTTTGGCTGTGAAGTCCTCTTGGATCTTTGCAAATGAACCAGGTAACATCAGGGTTCCATACTCCTTGAGAAGGGGTTTTAGACACTTCCATTCATCACAAAATGGGTTAACTCCTGTTGGTGATGAAGTCATAGGTCCAAGATAGATTGTTACTTTCATGTCTAATGTTTAACACATGGTAATAACATTTGCCTCAAGTTGGGTGGAGCAGTCATTTGTCTACACAGGCCTGTTCTGCCTGAAAAGCTGTTGGGAAACTTGGGATTCATTTGTCTGGGATTGTGATGGGAGAGGTTCAGGGAAGGTCCGTTTCCCCCCAGGGACTGATTAGAGTCATGTTCTTCCATGTACTATCTGATGACAACGTGAATCTTGGGGTTAAGTGTTGCCAGGAGTGTGATCTTAGGGATTTCCAGCAGGAAGATCAGTTCAAAACGTGGAATGACAAAGAATGTGTCCTCCTTTGTCAACACCTTCCTAATAAAGGTAGAAGAGGGAGCAAGCACCTTTCCAAGCATGGAGAGAAATGGGAGATGGTGGAAGCATGATGGCATAAGAGCACGGTCATTCCAGATGGTGTAAACTTGGGGCCACCACTGATTTGACTGACACACAGTAAAATCTAGTAGCACTGCAGTTTATGAGCAATACAGGGATCACTTCTAGGAGGATGGAGGGTGTAGTTAAATATAAGAAACCCATGAAATCCAGAGTCATGTGTTTTACTGGATGAATCACAATGCTTTGCATTAACTTAATGCCGTAGTACTTCCTGGCTTATAGTTCTGTAAGGTAAAGCACTTTCTCAAAGGAGTCTATCGGAAGGCCACATGATTTCAGCTGTTTGTTGAGCTTGATAAATGTTTCCAAAGATATAATCAAAATGTTTTTCTATTGATTAAAGAAGCATAAACATTAAACCTATCCATAGAGACATTTAAGTGTAATTAAAAGATTGTTATGCTTTAAAGTGTACTCTAATAAATGATATATAATGCTCACGATGGCACTATGAACTAGAGGACATGGGTCATTATCTCCATCAATAATAGGAAAAGTGGACTATATGCCTTCCGGCTCATTGTTCCAGTTTGTTTGATATTTTTATTACTTCAAGGTTTGATCTCCTCAAGGCAAAAATCCTGATGATTTGCTTCAGTAAAATTTTCTTGCTTTTGTTATTTTGCATTTTAATAATTGTCAAATATTTACAACTTCACTCTCTTACTGTTGCAGTCATACATGTCACCTGAGATACCCAGGATAAATCAATGGATGTTATAATGAAAAATGAGAAGAAAAGTTTATTCTCAGAACTCCACAGCTTAAGGAGTTATGTGGATCTACCTACAGAAACGTGAACTCACATTCAAGTTTTTCTATTACTTGAGTTAGGGAGGACTATTTGTTTCAGTGATTTTTGTTAATGGTGCTCTGAAGGAAAAGCAAAAGTTTGCTATCCTGGCATATATTACTTCAGAAAGGGGTTGCAGGGAACGGGGAAAGGCACTCAGTGAGTTTAAATGTCAGGCCTTAAAAAATATGATACTGCCTAGGCTCACAACTTGGTGATATTTGCAGTGAAAAGTAGTTACCAAGAGGATTAAAATTCAAGCATTTTGGCAATATCCTATTTAGAACTTTACACGTCAGGCCTGCTCCTCTTCCTTCATTACTGTTATAAATGCCTTTTTTTCTTATGCACCCCCAGATCCCCACAGTCCTGCTTCTCCCTCCTGAGTAAGCCCGCCACCCTTCCCATCTCCAGTCTGGCATCAACAGTTGCCCTCACTCCTAATCTTTCCTCCAGTTCCTCAGGGTCCTCTCCTCCTTGCAGTCTCTTCACTGAATGCTGCCTCCACTTCGACTTCAATAAAACCTTGACATTCACCTGAGGACAATTTTTTCTCTGCCCATTTCTCCCACATTACACAGACAAGGAAAAGCCCAGAAAATTTATCGTTTCCCACTCCTGCTTCTGCACCATTTCTTCCCATCTCATACAAAAGTCTCACTACTAGAATTTATGGCATGCAGCTATTTTCACTTTTCCATTCTTTGTGGCCCTGATGTAATCCATGTCCCAGATTTCCAGTCTTTGGTACCAGGCTCCATTTCCTTTCTACCTCATGTCCCATCATCATCCTGGATGCCTTCAATGTTCCTGAGGAAAGTTTGCCACAACTGCTTACAGCTTTTGCCTCAACTGTTGCTTCCACAGTTACACATCAGGCTATTTCATAACACAGAAGTCTGTGATCTTAAACCCCCATATTCTTTTCTCAGAACTTCTATCTTTGCTTCTACTTGCTCAAGATCACGCATGCCCGCCCCAGCCTTCCTCTATCTGATGGCCATTACCCCCACCAGACTTCATCCTTCGCCTTTCCAGACCCCAAGTACATCCTTACATCATCTCAGTTATTCTCGTGACTTCCTTGGCCACTCATCCTTCAGCTACACCTGCATGGGAGACCTCCAAACCAGAGCCAGGACTCTTGCCACCCAACTTCTCTACTCTTCAACTGTGTCTATTGAGTTCAACTAGAGAAAATCATAAAACCATGATGAAAGCGATTGTACATTTGTGGTTTATCACCTCAGCATTGGCCTCATTCTCAAAACTCACACAGTATTCCAGATGGACCACTCCTTCCAAAACCTAATGGCTTCTTACTTCACAAGTTTATACAGCCTTCCCTGATAGCTAAGTTGGTAAAAAGAATCCACCTGCAATGCAGGAGACCCCGGTTCAATTCCTGGATTGGGAAGATCCGCTGGAGAAAGGATAGGCCACCCACTCCAGTATCCTTGGGCTTCCCTTGTGGCTCACCTGATAAAGAATCTGCCCGCAATATGGGAGACCGGGGTTCGACTCCTGGGTTGGGAAGATCCCCTGGAGAAGGGAAAGGTTACCCACTCCGGTATTCTGGCCTGGAGAATTCCATGGACTCTATAGTAGGGTCACAGAGTCAGACATGACTGAGTGACTTTCCTATGTTTATGCTTAAGATATGTTTCCTCCACCTCACACAATGCTTGTCTCTTTATTCCTGTGTGTACCTAAACTTCTGAGAGGAAGCACTCCACCCTCGTGCTACATTACATTTCTCTTGCTAAAGTTACCAGTGGTATCCCACCAAAGCCAAGCCAATTCTTGCCTTACCTCATACTGGATACTGTAATCATGACTCTGGAACCTTGACTCATCTTGTCTCATATTCATCTTATTCCATTCCCTTTGATTCACTTGAAAGCTTCCTATTCCCCGAATATTGTTATTCATCAGAATTCTGTCCTCTTCTCACGCCACAAACTTTCCCTACATTACTGTATTCATGTCCAAAGCTTTTTCTATCACCCAGTAGTGATGACATCCCACCCTCACTTTTCCTGTTTTCTCTTACATGGACTTTGGCTAACTGATCTCCCTGCTTTAAGTCTCACATCCCCCCATTCTCCAAGCCTAGCCTGTGTACAGCTGCCAAAGTTATCTAAGATAGTGGTTTTCACCAAAATCCCCTGGAGGGTGTGTTCAAACAGACTGTTGTATTCATCCAGTTTTGGACTCAGGGGTACGGCTTGATAATTTCCATTTCTAACAAGTTCCCAGGTAGGTGATCCTTATGCTGCTGGTCCAGAAATTACACTTCCAGAACCCTTGACCTGAGAACTCTTTGGGTCATCCTAAGTCCTCAGCTTAAAAATCTCTCATTAATGATGTCCTTCTGTCCACTTAAGAATTATCTTAAGTGCTTGTGAAAAGTGTTTATTATTGGGATTCACCCTTAAGATCCTTAGTAGATCTGATGCAGCCCAAGAATCACTCCTTTGACAATCTGTGACCTAAAAGATAATAAAAACCTGAACCACTTAATGTGGAATTCAAGTTCCTCTGCAATCTATTTCTTGCCTAGCTCTTTAGCATTACTGACTCTTCCTTAAAATCTGAGTTTTTGTATATACTGTTCACATTGCATGAGCCCTCCCTCCCTCCCTCACCTCTGTAGTAAACTAGTGCTCCTTCAAAAGGCGTCACGTGTGTGACTGATGCAGTGTAGCAGCGCGACACTAGTTCCCCAGCAAAGCTGATCACTTTTCTGTACTCTCTTGCATGTACTTCCTTGACTAAACACCTTTGTGTTGTAATTGACTGACTTCTCTGCCTTCTAGTTAATGCACTCTGAACATCAGCATCTCTAGTACTCAGCAGCATTTAGCACACAGTAATTGTTCAATAAATAGAAGTGAGAGGGACTGTGTAGAGGTAATTGATGGGGAGGGAAGGGAAAGCAGCTTAGGAAACATGGAATCACGGTAAACATAATTGAGGAGTTTTCATCATGCTAATGTTACCCACCCTCCTTAACTCAGACACATTTACTCACCTTAAGCCATCCAGACAACTGGTCAAGCATCTTCCCTTTTGCAGTATCCCAAGTTCACCTAACTGACTTATACCATTTTTTTCACATACTATTTCCCAATATTTAACAATTTTTAAAAAGCTATTTAATGGGCATGCATCTCGCCCATCACTCAAGAAAGATGGTGTCCTTTCACATGATCCCTAAGAAACAGGATACACAAGTAAGCAGCAATGCTCTGCTCTATCTGACTGTGACACCTGCAAATGTCAGCCGAAATAGGTGGACAGGACTGAAGGGTTTCATTTCTGATGCTGCGTATTCTGGAAGAAGGGGGTAATGTGCAATTCCGTCAGTCAAAACTAATTTTATTTATTATATTTGCTCATTTGTTTCGCCAGGCTGGCATCGGGTCCTTCTGTGCTACTTCTTTAGAACATAGCCAAGACAAGTCAAACCGGAAGGAGGAATCCCGTCAGCTTTCAAGACCAGCCTATTAATATCTAACTAGTTACCTGGGCTACTTTCAGTGATAGAACCAATCTGCGGTCATTGTGATCAAACATCTTTGTGCCTCGGCCACCCATTTTACTCTTAGCTGTCAAGTAATCTCATCAAAATGTTAGTTGAAAGAAGCATATCTTGGGATTCCTCCAGTGGTCCAGAGGTTGAGACTCCATCTTCCAATGCAGGGGGCATGAGTTCAATCCCCGGTTGGGAATTAAGATCCCACATGTTGTGCAGTGTGGCCAGAAATAAAATAATACAATTTTAAAAATTTAAAAAAGCAGCATATCATCAAGAGTCTAAGGAAAGTACACTGAAATGGCAGCTTTGCCACCTTCCCCCACTCCAAGAACCACCATATGTAGGCTGAACCACTTTACAAAAAGAAACCAACACACTGGTTGTTATTTTTCCAGTGTACCAATATTGCTCGGGCTTCCCAGGTGGCACTCATGGTAAACAATCCGCTTGCCAGTGCAGGAGACATAAGAGACGTCGGTTCAACTCCTGGGTCGGGAAGATGCCCGGGAGGAGAGCATGGCAACTCACCCCGTATTCTTGCCTGGAGAATCCCATGGACAGAGTCGTCTGGTGGGCTACAGTCCATGGGGTCACAGAGTTGGACACGACTGAAGCAACTTAGCACACAGCACACAAACTTGCTCCTCCCTGAGGGACTGTCTCCTTGAGGACGCCTTCCACTGGTGCCACTCCTCGTTCTATCTTCTTATTCTGGCTTACTTTCTCTTCACCACACTTACCACTACTAGCTAGCGACATTATGTATGTTTATTTACAGCATACTTCGCACCTCCCATTCTGCATACTGTAAGCTCTATGAGGGAGGGCCTTTACTTTTCTTATTCGCTGCTATATCCCCAGTGCCTAAAATAGTGCCTGGTGGTCAACACTTATTTGTTGAATGACTGAATACACTCAGAACGAATTCCAAATAATGTAACTTAAAAAAAAAGTATATCCATCAAAATTTAAGGAAACAATGGTCACACACAGCAGTCACTTTGGGTAGCTATATACATACCTATTCCTCACAGTCCTGAAACCTGTTGGGAACTCTTTCAGAGCCAGTATAAGAATTATATGATTATTTGTTTTTACTTCATAAGCCATCCTGTGTTTCAGCTGTCTTTGCTGACATCTGTTGGGAACTGTTTTCAGAGCCAGTATTAGGAATTATATGATTATTTGTTTTACTTCATAAGCCATACTGTGTTTCACCAAAAGCTTCACAATGTAAAAAGGTCAAAATGAACATAGAAAACACATGAAAATGTATTTCAGGCTCTCAAGACAAGGCTCAGAAATTTAGTTGACTAGTGACATCAACTGACTAAGTATATCCCCTTTTAAGAAAATGGACTGAAAGGGGTTAATACTCAGACATAAAGGTTCTGGAGTATGAAGTTAAGAACACACACAGATCAAAACGACTTGAGGATGAAGAGGTAACTTCTCATATTTCCCTTCTACTCGTAACTCCAAATATGCCATGGTAGGGGGTTGCTGCTAGACTGCATCCATTCCTCCAGTTACCTGGGCGCCTCCGACCTGCCAGACCCCAGGCCAGGGGATCTGTGCTCAACTCCTCCCACAGGTCCAGTCACACCCAGCTCCTGCATAAGTCTGGACACACTATCCTGTCCTTAAAAGTATTATTTCAAGACAGCTAACAAGAAAAGGAAAATCTTTTCAAGCAAAAGAAGTGGATGAACAGGGAAAATGAGCATAATATCCTGTTTTAGGATAAGAACTTTCACAAAAGCATATTTAAATGTCATAGGGCAGACAGAATGCTGAGTTCCTACCTCAGAAATGCTTCTTCCCAGTTGTCAACAAAGAGAACCCCACCAGGACTTAAACCCACTCTTGCCCCATGCACTCCAATGCCAGTCAAAAAAACAAAACAAAACAAAAGATAATGAGTACTGTCAGGCAACTCCACTGATCTCTCTGTAACAATAAGGCCAACCAAAGACTAAAGATGAGGAGGACTGGAAGGAAAGCAGACACACAAAAGGTACCATGTCAAGTGATATATGAGATGTGTTCAGAAATGAATGAGTTATTCCAGGGCCATACAAACAAATCAATCTCTTTACTAGAGAGGCGCACCTCTCCTCTGTATATTAGTCAAATATACTAACACATGAAAGATCACATCACCTTGTTTATGGATACATTTAATATCCCTTGCCCTTCCCACCTTTCAAAACATAATAGTATACAAAATATAAAATATCTTAAATATTTATAAAAATCGCAAGAAAAAAATAGAACGTATGAAAATATTTTTATCTGAGTTCTCCCTCATTGTCGAGAGGCAGCTTAGTTTGCCTTGAGTTCATAACTGTTGAGCGGATAGGAGTATGCCCTGCCTAATACTATTCTGTCCCGGAGGAGCTTAAATAAAACATAGTAGTTGCAGAAGAGGATGAGAGCCATGGAAAGTGTGTGGTTCCACTTCTCTGACCGCAGCAAGGAATAGAGCTGGTAGAAGACAACACTGCCCTCAATAAGGATAAGCAGATTTAACAGCCTTAATGGACGATGAAACAGGAACTGTAAGGAAGTTAAAAAGCAAAATGTTATTTCATAGAAAAGATGGCAGTTATTCTCACATTTTTTTCTAAAATCATTTTACAGTTATAGGCTCCTATGTACACTAACAAGTAGATCTGCTTATTGAATGTCAATCAGGCTATTTCTTGCTCTACAGATGCAAACCCATTCTTTTTTGCTCAAGGTATAATGAAATACATTTTATTTCAATACCCCTGAGACACAGAAAGGGATTTATCCAAAAGAACTCTTTCTCAAAAAAAAAAAAAAAAACAAAGTTTTTCCTAGATTGTATCTTATCTCAAATATTTTACTGAGATAACCACTTAAAATGTAACTGCTTAAAAATGTAAAAATCATTGGTTTGTGGGCTGATCTAAGACATAAACACCTACACTAGACAAGTCTGGAGGGAGGGGTGGTAATATAAGTTGAAATATCAATACAGTAATTTCTTAATTTATTAAACTGTTACCCACCAAGCTGCTTTCTTTTGCCCAGTTTTTCTGGATATTGAGAAGTACGGTATACAAAGACAGAACATTACAGAAGGAAGGAAAAATTAGTTAGAATTAAGAGATTGGCTAAACACAGTGCTCCAAGTTCATCACTCTAAGAGGCTGAATCCTAGTTGACTAATAAAAATGTATTATGAATAGAAGACAGTGGTCACAGACTGCAAACTGTGCTAATGGTAATATATCAGATCTAAAGGAATAAGTTAGACCTCAGGGCTCAAATCTGAGAATAAAGCCAAATAAATCATCACAACAGCTCTGAAAGGTTTAACTGGGTTCTCGGGATTCTTCTGCAGGAGAAAGAACATGTTTACTCTGGATTTTATTACATGATCTCCAGTAATACCATGTATAATACTGGCCCAGAATTAACATTCTAAAAAAAAAAAATCAAGCAATTTCAGAGTCTGTGGCAATTATACCAAATATAATTAAATGTGCAGGTAGGCTATAAACTAAATGAATAAAAATGTGAGGACAGCCCCAGTTACAGGTAGCAGGCCCATTCTAAACTTCGGTGTGCCTTAAGAATCATTTCCGAATATGTAAATAATGCAAATTCCTAGGATTCTTCAGAGATCTGACTAAGGGACCCACCCACCACTCTGAGAAGCACTGATTTACTGTTTGGTCACACAAGATCAGTAATAAGTTCCTTAATCTTTCTTCTATGGTTTCCACCTGATTCTTCAGCTGTCCAACACTAGCAGGGAAAATACTTATTTTTCAAGCAGGAAATTTTAATAAATTATCTGGTTACTGTCAGCTTCCAGGGGACCATAATGGCCAACAAATGCTATTAACAGCCTGTGGAATTCAGCTGGCTGAATGAAATATTCTGTGTAGAAACCAGATGTTTGTGCAGTTATAACCTAAGTCCACTCCTCCATCTTAAGGCAATCCCACATGAGTCAAAGAGATTGTTGCAGTTCCCTCATTCAAAGGCCTTCCACCTCGGCCCACCCACCCCTATTTATAAGCATCCTGCTCTGATGCAAGTTTCCAGTATTTAACGAAAAAGTCCTTAGTAGTGAACACTCGCAGAACCAGAACATCCAAGCACTCTCAAGGAACTGGGAGGGATAAAGGGAGGGATGGGAGGGAGAAAGGGATTCAAGTATCAAATGAAGGAATGAATGAATAAAATCTCCCAATTCTTTTTCAGAATATGATCTCCATTCAAAGGCAATGCACTGCACTTTGGGCATTTTGACTGAAAACAGTTCCCTGCATGTACCTCCTATTCCCCACTCCCATTAATCAGTTTGTCTTTCTTTAATAAATAAATATTTCTCCCTCCTAGAGCCAGAATTTCTGGAAAACTGAAAGATCAAACAGAACATAACCCAAGAAATAAATCGAATGGGACAGAAACTGGCTTTTGTGGGTATCTATTGCTTTTTTCCTTTCAAACTTTTAAGCTTTTTTTCCTTTTAATTCGAAAAAGACCACAGATCATATCATCTGCCTGTGTTTCAAAGGGGAAGTCTAAGTATTTTAAGGAGATGATATACATGAGAAATACCAAAAACTAAAATCATCACATTATTACTATATTAAATATTGCGTAATGATACATAGATATAATAGGGATACCGCTAAACCAAACTATTACAAAATTAAAGACTGTAAGATGAAAATGGAAGTCTTAAATAATTGTGTACTTCTTTCAAGTAATACTAGACTCAACAAATTCCATTGTAACTAGAGAAACCAGTCAAGCTATTAAAGTTGAGATACTGGCATTTCACCTTCAATCTGTCTTTCAGAAGTATTCCCAAAGGACAGAGGCCATTACAGTAGTAAAATAATTACCCTGTATTAATGTCCTGCTGCTGCTGTTGCTAAGTCACTTCCTAGTATGTGCTATACTCTCCACTAGATGTTTACACACAGAGTGGCCTCCTAACACTCCTAAGCTTATGCTTGAAAAGAAATAAGCGGTACTTGCATAAAAGCGGGCATGGGATACATCTGAAGGCACCGCCACGTTGTAAGGCCCCACGGCTCTATATAAGCATCTGCTGTGTCGCACCAACACCCCTTGAGGCCATATTGTATTTTCTGACCAACTAAGGGAGAAAGAAATGCAATGTTAGCATATTGGCAATTACAGATAAGATAGTGTCTGGCAAAACCAGCTATGTTTCTATGGAAAAGATTAAGTATTCAAGTCTTCATCTGCCTGAATTCTGAAAAGACAGTAACATGGTCAGACTGGAAGGAGTTAGAAAGGATTTATTATAACTTCACTGCTATATTTAAAGAGAAAAGTTAACTGCAAAGTTAACTCAGTGTCAAAGACTTAAGAGGCTCAGGAGAACAAGCAGAAACAAATGTGTAAGTAAGGCACCTATGAGCCAGAAAATCAAGTGGACTGTCACCTCAATCCCAAGTGAGCAGAGTCCACTGGTGGAAATGCTAGAGGGACAAACAAGAGGAGAGTGGATGGTAACAAGAAGAGCAGAGAGATTAACACATTATCGAACTAGCGTGACATTTACTGCAGAATTACATCCCACACGCTACAGAAAATCTACTCATTTATCACACATTCCAAGTGCTTCATATGAGAAGCAATACAGAGACACACAAGGTACCAACACACAGACTTTTTACTGCTTTCCTGGTTTATTTTTATAGAGGTTTCTCTAGGAAAAAGAAGTTACGGAAGCAGCTTCCCTCTTTCCAGCACCAACATAATGGAGTTGGGGTGGGGATGGGGGATCTTCAGGTTAAACTTTTTGTAAAAAAATCTTAAGTTAATTCATCTCTTCCTGATTTTGGAAAGGTTAGTTTCCTAGGGTAAGAACTGGGACAGCATTTTAAATATGTTAAAGAAAAAAAAAAGTCTAGCACCCTGAAGCTTTCTCAGTTCAGAAAATGTTCCATCAGCCTTGCTCACACTTACCAGCATTAAAGTGAAGACACACCTCATGGCCATGTGCCATCAGGAGCCTGAAGATGTACAGTACTAGCACTGTGCATTGGATTTTCAATTTTTATTGAAATCTGTCCTTTGCCCACAGTCAGGTTTCTTTTCAGCCTGGCCCAATCTCTTTCAGTTCCTGGGCTTGAAGGCCTGTGCTAATCTGTATCAGACATCAAGGCAAATAATTGAAGGGAGCACTCTGAGGGGAAGAGGGGAAGGGAATGTCACCTTTAATTAGGACACCTTTAATTTCCTAATTTAATTAGGAAAGAATTTCTAGGTGATGAAATTTGTGAAATGTTCAAATTATAAAAGGGAGGAAGATGAAGATGGTCCAGGTCTGAGAGAAAGGCATGATGAAGGTCTCAGAAGCAAGACAATAAAAAGATTCTAAAGTCAGTCATTTTGGATCATAGGGACCATGCAGAGAAATGACTGACAAGGGGACACAATGAAAGGAATACTCAGAAAGAACTCAATTAGGGACAGTTTTCATTTGAATATAGGAAAAGCAGAGCAACATTCATTAGTGAGTTTAGGAAAAGAAATGCACAAAGATGCAGGCTAATACAACAACAAAACAAAGAAAAAACCAAAAATAAATAAACAAAAAATAAAAATGCTGGCTAGGAAAATTACTAGAGCAAACTTACATTTATTAGAGAGAAAAGATGAGAGAAGCAAAGTCCAGCTGCCTAAGACAATTAGCTAGCAGCTATTTGGCTGTGGCAATGAAAACAAGAAGATGAATCTCACAGTTTTCTAAAGAAAATTAAAAATATATCATGAGTCTTTGAATTTGGGCAAACGGTTAAGACTGAAAGAAAACTCCAAGATGATAGTTTGGGAAACAAATTACACACTCTAGAGTGACTGGGCAGTTGAAAAGTAGAAGGCATTTGAGGAGGGACTGGGGATGGTGGTGGAAATGAGTTAATGTTCCCTGCTTTCAGTTTAGAGTGATGACAAGCACCCATGTGGGCAAAAACTAAAAATTAAATGTTCAAAGCCAAGAACAAGAATGACATACAAAGCAAATAAACATGGTCAGCAGCATGTAAAAAGGTGTTAAATGGTTTTATCTTCTAACCCACTTACATGTGCTGTGGAGCATTGCTGTAGGAGCCGTGTTCAAGCTTCTGCCACTTGCCCAGGTGAGCAGCTGATTTATGCAGCAAATCACAGTACTTGGATGGCAGCAGCTGTGTGGTGAGCATGACAAAAGCATTGATCCACACCATAATGAGGTGCTCACATGACCAGCGCATGTCATAGTACTGGGTACTCTGGAAGAGATTAGCAGAGAGAGAAATGATCATGTGCCGGTGAGCAAGAAGGCAGGGATGGGTGTGTGTACATACACCCTGCAGACAATGCCACTCTGAGTCACACATGCATTTGCTGTCCTGCTGTCCGTGCAGAAAGTTCAAGAGCAGAGTCCTCCAAAATCCTGCAACCTGACTTTCTGGCCGCGTGAGCTAGGGTTGGGAGGGAGAGGCAATGATACTTGAAGCCCTTCCTTTCTAGAAGAAGTGAACGCTCTCTGTGGATGACCACTCCAGCTGCAGACGCGCTGCTCAATGGGTGAAGGAAGGGCACTAAAATGACCCAGAAGATTCTGGGCCCAAGTGACATCCAGACCATTTTTCTCTTCTACCAAAATAAAGTTTAAATAAAGGTTAGATTCAAGGAAACTCCTGATGACCATGTTAAGATCAACCATGGTAGGCTGTATTTTACTGAAACTTCAGTCCTCTTACGCTACCATATACTGATTCTAAGTACAAGTTTATTCTCTCCAGAAACTGGGGGTGGGGGAAATCTAAAAAAAAGAAAGAAAGAAAGAAAGAAAACAAGAGGGGACCACCACGGGTGCATCACAGATATGGAAATATCTATCCACCAACCAGGTATTGGTGCACTCCAGATGCAGCCGAACTCCACCATCCAGGCTGCCGAAGGGGAGACAGAGAAAAGGGGGATTAAGTAAGAAAAACCCAGTTTATGTTATCCACACACAAATCTAGGAAGCACAGAAAAGCACATAAACACTTACCTTCACAAAACACAGGGGAAGAAACGCAACATAGTAGGCACTGAAGAGAGAGTTGAAGAGAACTTCCTTGATCCTGTGGTTGAAATCTGCTTTCAGACATTCCACTTCATTGCGAATGAGGTCAGGAGACAGTGGGCAGCTGTGGGTGGGGATGGGCGTCGCATTATTAAACTGTTCTTTTAGAGACTCCAGCAATAAGGAGAGGAAGTCCTTGGATTTTGCCAAGCCACCCACAGTTGAGGCACTTTCCTCTACTGCCTGGTGCTGAACCACATAGGGAAAGTCTGTGAGAAGGAGATGAGCTCTACTATCTTGGTGGAAACAGCAGAGAGGAACATAAACACCAAACCTGTAGAAAAACAGGAGTATGAAAATGAGATCACAGATACCACCTAATATCAGATCTCATAATTATGTTAGTAAAATAGTCACGATTCTTCAGAATGAACCTAATATAATGGGGACTTGGCTGATGGCAAACTCATTATCTGGGAAGCTCTTTCCCACAAAGGCAATATATATTCACTGTAGGATAAGAAATTACAAAAAAATCATGACAATTACCTAGAAATCATCATTTTTATAATTTTTACGATTAGGTGCATAGGCTTTATATTTTTTCTATGTTTAGCTTCACACAGTATAAACTGTTTTGTATAGTACTGTTTTAACTTTGGGTGTGTGATTTTGTAGCTTGTATGTATGGAGTATTTCCTCATGTCATTAAATGTTTTTGTTAACAATTCTAAAAGGTACTACAGAGTCCTCATATAGCTATACCATACTTTATCTATTTCTCTCTTGTTGGAAACACACTATTTCTTATTTTCCACTATCGTAATTACCAATGGAGTAAATAATTTCCCACACACATCTTTGTGTACATCTGGTATTTTCTGAAGGGCTGCCTTTTACTTCGTTTTCTCTTTTTAGTGACGGGGCTCCCTTGCCTCCCCACAACATCACCCATATCACCACCCTAGTCCCCTTGGTTATTTTTCTCCACTGAACTGGTAAGATCATGTATTTTACATGTTTATTAGGTTTTTTATTTGGTGTGTTTTTCCATTGGTCTAACCTCCCCTTACTACAATGTAAAAAGCTCCAGGAACCAGAGATTTTAGTCTATTAGTTCACTGCTATATATATCCTTGATACCTATAATAAAGGCTGAAACATAGTAGGAACTAAATAAATACCTGATAAGATTAATAAAAACAATTCAGAAGTATAATAGATACATTTTTACAGGTAAAATTACTTGGCTAGAGGACTAAAAATTTGTGAGACTTTTCATAACTTCTTATAGTTACTCGAAACTTTGGTTCCTTAAAAACATTTTAAACACTTCCCTAAGTCTTAAGAAACTTCCACATTGTAACCTAGGTCTGTATTATAAATAAAGTGGTCATTTCACTGATATAAATTTAGATATTAAAAATAGCAAATAAAAAGACATCTTATTTAATTATAAATTATTTTTTTTAATTAACAAATGTCACTTGTTCATAGTTCCCTATAGAGGGAGAGAGGATGAGTTTATTACCAATTAAGAGGATGGTGAGCAGCAGCTCTGGGATCCAAAGTGAATGTGCCCTGGAGCAGCAGAATGGGAAGGGAGTAAACGCAAAAGTATCAGGCAAAGTTCACTCATGCGCAAAACTGCAAAAGCTAGAGAAGGCTGCAAGTTCAATACTGCTGAAACCGCACATGCAGGAGGCGGCGGTGAGAGCTGGGGTGTGTAGTAGATTGCAATGATGGCCCCATTTCTTTGCCCTTCCCAATAGTTTCACCCACTGTCATGTAACTGCACAGCCCTCCTTCCACGTGTGCTGTGACCCTGCCTGATCTCTGTGCTGGGCTCAAGAGTGTGATCTGTTTTGGCCAATGGGATGTCAGCAGACACACTAGGATGAGAAACTTTAAATGGGTTTGTACATTCAGGCTTGTTCTTTTGCTACTCTGTCGGTTTCATGTGACCATGTCCAGAGAAGGTTGCCAGAGCATGAGAGACTCATGGAACAGGGCTTACTTGTCCTAGCTGCCTGAACAGACAGCCATCAATCTCAAACATGTGACTGAACCCAGCTAAGATAAGATTGGGAGAGCCTCTTAACTTCCAGCTGATCCAAACATATGCACAATAAATACACAGAGTGGTATGTATGCTACCACAGCTCTGCGGATGTTTGTTACAGCATCATATGTCAACAGATAACTGATACAGGGTAGCATCAAAGGCTTAGAGCATGGAGAGTTTTGGGAAGTACAAAAATGATTCATTAAAGAATTTTAAAGAGGGTTAGTAAATATATTTAGACATAAAATGTGTTTGAATTACATGCTTATTTCATTCTTTTACAAGGGTATGGACAGCCTCCAAAAATAAGCTTCTTTACATATCTAAAAAGAAATGAAAAAGTTTGCTAGTCATTCTGATGATGGTAATCCTCTTCAGTCTAGCCAAAATATTCATTGATATATCCATATATTAGCCTTTCAAGTTAGATATAGGTAATCTTCTAAATGATTCAATCAGATATTGCTGATAAACAGAATAACTAAATAATTTGTTTTCAACTCAAATAGGTGAAATGTTAATCTAGAAATACAGAAACAACTGATGTAAAATATACACCTTATAAGGAATCTGAATCATGAAAAATGAAGTTTATAACAAGAAAATTCATTCTGTATGAACCAAGTTGATGAGTGCTTTAAATAATTGTTTAAGCATTATAATTAGAACCTTCCAGAGTACAACCAATATAAGACTGTTCTGCCACAAAGTCAGACTTGGCCACACAGTCTCTGAGTATGTCTTTATTGTATACAGCCACGACACATATAAATTCATGCTTATGTTATAGCATCCTAAATGGTATAAAGCAATGATTCTCAAATTTGAGCTAGCATCAGAATCATCTGGAGGACTTGTCTTAAAAGACAAATCACTGGGCCATACTTTCTAGAGTTTCTGTTTCAGTTTGGGGTTGATTCTGAGAATTTCTATTTCTAACATATTTCTAGGAGGTAGTGATGCTCTTGTTCTGGGAGCCACATTTTGAGAACTACTGAATTTAGAGTAATGGTTAAGACAATGGCTCTGGAATCAAAAAGACCTGGGTCTTTCTCATTAATTGTCTAACTGTAGGAAAATTTTTCACCTGCTTAATCTGTCTTTACCTATGTCAAAAATTGCTAATTGTCTGCCAATAGCTACTGTTCTGTTCTTCCAAAGCAACAGAAATGTTAGTTGAGATACAGCTCCCCTGCTAAAGATTCAGTTTTCCAGACTCCCTTACAATGTATTCTACTAGAGAAAGTGGAGCAAAAAGATAACAGAAGCTTGAGTTCTGACACCATGGAGCTACTACAACTATCCAACGTAACTTAAATACACACTGTACAGGAGAGAGGAATAAATTTCTAACTTTTTAAAGCCTCTAGTATGTTAGATCTGTTATAGCAGATTAAATATACTACTGCCTGGGTGATTGTAATGATTTCATGAGGTGATGTTTATAAGCACCACCTAGCCCAACACTTAACACATAATAAGAGTTGAATAAATGATAGCTATCTGTTACATCTAATGAAGGGTTTAGCCAAATGAATACAAATTAAAAAACAATGCAACATATTTAGTCTAATAAGGCAATATCTACAATAAAACACCACAATTCAACCATCAGAATGGCTAAAATTTTTCAAATGGAAAACATCTAATGCCGACAAAACTGTGTAGCTGTCAGACTCTTACAGTACTGGTGAAAGGATAAAATGATACCACTTCTTTGGGAAAAAGTCTGATAGACTCTTATTAAACTAAACATACTCCTACCTTGTGGCCTAGCAATGCCACTCCTACATATAACTCTCCCAAGAGAATGTAAAGGTAGCTTTACAAAAAGAGACTTGTATCAGAATGTGTATGATAGTTTTTTTTTTTAAAGAGAAGTCAAAAACTAGAAACAATCCTGACGTCAAACAAGAGGAAAATAAACTGTGATATATTTATGCAATGAACTATTACTGATAATATGTAACCCAGACAAAACTCAAAAACAACATGCTGAGTCAAAGATGGCTTGAAAGTGTACATATTGTACAATTCCATTTATATGACATTCTAGAACTGGCAACCTAATCTATGGTGGGGGAAAAAAATAATCAAAACAGTGGTTGGCTCTGGGATGCAAAGGGTGGAGTCTGACTGGAAAGGGACATGAAGGAATCTCTGGAGTAATGGTGACATTCCATACTGGGATGAGGTTTTGATTTACACAGGTGTATGCATTTATCAAAACTCAGCAAATGTACACAAGATTTGTGAATTTCACTGTATATGAATTTTATATGGCAAATAAAGCTAATGAAAATCTTCTCCATTGGTACTGCTCAGGAACAATCTTAGTTTGTATCTATTGCCCTAACTGTATTCCAGTTTAGAAAATAAATTATATGGTCACCCTACCCACTGATTTTTTCCAATTGCCTAAACTTCAGATGTGCATTGAAGAATTTCATTTCCCTCCCTTTTATACCATCATCTGGCATGACCCAAATAATTTCTTAAGACTTACTAATAAAATCGTAAAACTGCAGTACTCACGGGTAGCCAAGGAAAAGGAGATTGAGGACTGAATGGCTTCGGAAGAGATTGACGAGGGTCCAACAAAGTACCCATCCACACAAAGTAAGAAGCACCAAGCGAGCTGATATCAGAACCACGTAGTGAATCATTGATGACGCACCCGCCTTAGTGGCCTATAAGTTTGGAAGCACCAAAAATAAGTTTATAAATGACCTTACTCAAAAGCAATGTGACTCCAGTAAGGACTTAGTAAATTTAGAGGAAGATAAAGTGGGGCGGGGGGAAGGAAAGGAGAAAAACTGCCCATCCTGCCTTATTTTCCTCTTTCTTGAAGATTCAGATCACTCCAAGCAGTTAGCTGTTTCCTCCTTATATTCCCATAGTGCCTCACACAGACCTCCACACAAGTTCTTATGAAACTAATTTATTTACATTGGGGCTTCTCAAAGTATGTTCCATTAACCACACTCATCAGAATCACTGGGGCTGCTCACTGCACATGCAAATTCCTACTTGCTTTCATCATCAGGTATAGGGAATAAACTCACAAGTTACGGAACCTGTATTTTAACAATCCATCAAGTGATTTTTATATACATAAAAATAGTGAGCCACTACTTTTCACTTTCATGCACTGGAGAAGGAAATGGCAACCCACTCCAGTGTTCTTGCCTGGAGAATCCCAGGGACGGGGGAGCCCGGTGGGCTGCCATCTACGGGGTCGCACAGAGTTGGACACGACTGAAGCGACTTAGCAGCAGGAGCAGCAGCACTTTGACTCCAGACTAGTCGGTAATGGCCTCAACAGCAGCAACAGTGTTTCTATTTTTCTTTGAATCTTCCCCCTAATATGCTTGCTGAATTAATGTTTAATAAATTATGGAAACTTCAAAAATAATGAGATATTCTTTGACAAATCCCTATATAAATAGAAGTTTTTTTTTTACTTTAGCAAATATGAAAATAATCCACGGTCCTTACTTCTAGATCTTCACATCACAGCTGTTCAAATACTCTTCTCCTGAATCTTTAAAACTGATTAAATATAGTAAGAAACCATAGTTGTCTAAACATGAGGCTCTGCAATGTCATTTTCTTACAAACTGAACCAGGAAGGAGAGAATGAGTGAAATGCAGGGGGAAATGACAGATTCTTATAAGCTCTGGAGCAGCAATGTCAGAACTCAGAAAAACAATTCTCTGGAGTCAATAGCACATGGAAAAGGAGGAGTTTTCTAGGTACCTCCTATATATCCATTTCTTAGTTCACCCAACATGCTATCAATACACAGCATAAATAATATACACACAATACATGCTGTTTGTGTAGTTACTTATAAAAGCACAGAAGCAGTTGATTAATACTACTGCCTGAGCTTCAAAACTGTGAAGTAGGCTCAAGCTGGTCTCAGTAATAGCATGGCAAATAGTTGCATATTATTCCCGATACATACTTCATGCCAATATGTACCTCATGTGTCAAACTCAAGAGAAAGCATTTAAGCCACTGGAATTACTTCAGTGCCTCCACTCTCAAATGTTTACAGTTAGTTAACAACAACAACAAAAAGGTTGTTTCTGCCTAGTGTCAGCATAGCAGCAGAACCTGAATGTATTTATAATTTCTGCCATATTCCAGAGCCCAAGCTCTTAACCACAAAGCTAGTGGAGGTGATGGAATTCCAGTGGAGCGATTTCAAGTCCTAAAAGATGATGCTGTTAAAGTGCTGCACTCAATACGTCAACATATTTGGAAAACTCAGCAGTGGCCACAGGACTAAAAAAGGTCAGTTTTTATTCCAATCCCAAAGAAGGGCAATGCCAAAGAATGCTCAAAGTACTGTACAACTGTGTTAGTTTCACATGCTAGCAAGGTAATGCTCAAAATCCTTCAAGCTAGGCTTCAACAGTACATGAACTGAGAACTCCCAGATGTACAAGCTGGTTTTAGAAAAGGCAGAGGAATCAGAGATCAAATTGCCAACATCCACTGGATCATAGAAAAAGCAAGGGAATTCCAGAAAAACATCTACTTTTGCTTCATTAATTACTCTAAAGACTTTAACTGTGTGGATCTTAACAAACTGGAAAATTCTTTAGAGGTGGGAATACCAGACCATCTTACCTGTCTCCTGAGAAACCTGTATGCAGGTCAAGAAGCAACGGTTAGAACCAGACATGGAACAACAGACTGGTTCAAAATTGAGAAAGGAGCTTGTCAAGGCTGTATATTGCCACCCTGCTTATTTAACTTCTATGCAGAGTACACCATACAAAATTCGGGGCTGGATGAAGCACAAGCTGGAATCGAGATTGCCGGAAGAAAGATCAACCTCAGATATGCAAATAACACCACTCTAATGGCAGAAAGTGAAGGTAACTAAGGAACCTCCTGATGAGGGTGAAAGAGGAGAGTGAAGAGGCTGGCTTAAAACTTAACATTCAAAAAACCAAGATCATGGCATCTAGTCCCATTACTTCAGGGCAAATAGATGGGGAGAAAGAGGAAGCATTGACAGATTTAATTGGGGGGGGGGCTCTAAAATCACTGCAGAAGGTGAATTCACCCATGAAAATTTTTTTCCTTGGAAGGAAAGCTATGACCAATCTAGATAGCATATTAAAAAGCAGAAATATCACTTTGCTAATAAAGGTCCACATAGTTAAAGCTATGGTTTTTCCAGTGGTCAATGCATGGATGTGAGAGTGGACCATAAAAAAGGCTGAGCGCCAAAGAATTGATGCTTTTGAACTGTGGTGCTGGAGAAGACTCTTGAGAGTCCTGTGGACTGCAAGGAAAACAAACCAGCCAATCCTAAAGGAAATCAACCCTGAATATTCATTGGGAGGACTGATGCAGAAACTAAACCTTCAATACTTTGGCCAACTTATGCAAAGAGCCTCCTCATTGGAAAAGACTCTGATGCTAGGAAAGACCGAGGGCAAGAGGAGAAGGGGGCAACAGAGGACGAGACGGTTGGGTGGCATCACCGACACAATCCATGTGTTTAAGCAAGCTCCAGGGGATAGTGAAGGACAGGGAAGCCTGGAATGCTGCAATCCATGAGGTTGCAAAGAGCTGGACACTGTTTAGTGACTAAACAACAATAAACTCTCTACAGTCATGCAAAAGCTCTTAAAACTATTCTTAAAATAGAGTTTTTCGAGGTATAGACCTTGTAGTTCCAAAGTAGAAACCTCTGTTTATGAAGGGCTTACACACTAACTAGAAGGGTTTACGTACTCATCTGGCATACACAAGCACCATTTCTAAGTAACTGAAAAGATGAAACAAAATTAATCCTTGCCTCTTTTAACAGATGTAAACATAAAATCCCACTGAGTTCTCTAAAGAAAGAAGAGACTTTCTCAAACATCCAAAAGCAAGAACCTAATTTCATGACCTAAATAAAGACCTTGGGATTTAAAAATCATAGATAGCCTTTCTCACCATGAAAAACCTGCACTCTTACTATCAATGTTTTAAAGTTAACTTCAAATAGCTTTCAGATTATGACTTAACTATCTGCAATTATTCCGTGCTCACAAAAATAAGGTTCCTGAAAATCAGAGCCTGCAGACACAGACTTCCCATGTATGTTTTAGAAGAAAAGAGTTGACCCTAAGTAGCTGTGATTATAGCAATGATTTATTCAAAATCACTGAATAAAAACAAACTAAAACAGTTAAAAACAAATTAAAATTATTAGCCATTTTAGCTAAGTTAACATTTTTTGTTTCTGTATTCATTTATAGAGTACAAAATGGCAACCCACTCCAGTGTTCTTGCCTGGAGAATCCCAGGGATGGTGGGCTGCCGTCTATGGGGTCACACAAAGTCGGACACAACTGAAGCGACTTAGCAGCAGCAGCAGCATAAGGCATAAGATAAAATTTTAAAAAACACATTTATCTTCTTCACTGGGGTTTACAAATATAAAATAATTATTTTAACAATGGCCATTTCATAAAAAGATCATATTAATGTTAACATGGTCTTTTTAATTAATTAGGTTAGTCCTATGCAAATGTGGATGCTATCTTTTAAAAATTCTAAGTTTTAATAAACTCAAATGTCTCTTGCTAGCAACTCCACAAATGGTATATAAATAATTCCAAGTGAATGTTACTTGAATCACTGTTTTAGATGCAACTTTCCCTAGTAACAATTACATAAAATCCATCGTACTTTTACTCTAACTATCAAAATTAGAAAGATTATACTGAAGGACTCAGAAGCTAGAATTAAGTTCCTACTGGACAAATAAAATTTCTAACAGCTGAATTAGTATATCACACTTGAACTTTGAATATATTATGAGAAAACCTTTTAAAAAAACTGGCACAGTTCACATAAGAGTAAAGAAATTAGTTATAACAGCATTTAAATTATACTTTGACACTTCACATTTTCAACCTGAACACATCCTAGTGACTAGCTCTAGCTACAAGTGATAGAATACAGTGAATGAGCTGTTACCTCTGAGATGAGGGCCCATACAAGCCTCCTTGCAAGCATCACTGTGATGAATGCTGCCAGGTGGTAATCAATGAGATGAAAATTCTGTAAGAGAAACAAATAACTACATCAGAAAGAAATATGGATATCCAACGGTAACTACTACATGAAGAAGCTTGCCCCCTCAAAAGGTCGTCTTATATCACCTTACATTTACAGACCGCAGCAATTTGGGAGACCTTAAAGAGACTACCTACCTTCTCCTTCTTTCATGACAAATTGCTTTAACTTTTAAAACACTATTTTAAACTATCTGGAATGTAATCTTCTCTGTTCTTGAAAGTTTACTGTATTAAAGGGAAAAGACTGCAGTTTTGGGTTAATAAGTACCAACCTGCAGAATTATGACAAAAATAATTTATCTAAAATGCTATACTTATAATGAGTGTCAAATTTAAATTTCAAGTCTCTAAGAGCTAATGTCGTTGGTCTCTCTTTAAGAAAACTTAAATTAATCTAACTGGGCATCTATTAACCTAAACTCCCTAACTCACTGATACATCAACACATTCAGTCTTTTCCCTTAACTTGATTTAGAAACATGTCTTATGTTGATCTCTTCTTCCTATACAATGACAACATTACCTACATGATGTGTATGGTTCCTTCTAGTTCTAAGTCTGTATATTTAACTGTAATAATAAAATAAAAAGTCATTAGTGGCAAAAAAATTGGATATATTTTAATTTTGATGATCAAAAGGTCTCTAAGTTTCTACAATTCTCCTTCCAGAATTTCTCAACTCATTCAATAAATAAGAGCTGGGCACCCAGTTTGCTTAAGAAGGGAGGGCAATAACAATAAAGAAGATAACAAGCAAAAGCATTTCAGTTATGTTGCTGGTAAGAAAAAAAACAATAATGACTGGGAAGGGAAGTGTAGAACCAATTTAAACTGGTGATTAGGAAGGATATCTCTAAGAAGGCAACATTTGGCTAAAGGTGGCATTTAGGCTGACAGCTGAATGACAAAAACGCACCAGCCAAGAGAAGATCAGGTGCTGAGCACTCCAGGCAAGGAAAAAGTAATTACATAGCTCTTACTCCTTGGATGAAAAGTTATGACCAACCTAGATAGCATATTCAAAAGCAGAGACATTACTTTGCTGACTAAGGTCTGTCTAGTCAAGGCTATGGTTTCTCCAGTGGTCATGTACGGATGTGAGAGTTGGACTGTGAAGAAGGCTGAGCGCCGAAGAATTGATGCTTTTGAACTGTGGTGTTGGAGAAGACTCTTGAGAATCCCTTGGACTGCAAGGAGATCCAGCCAGTCCATTCTGAAGATCAGCCCTGGGTGTTCTTTGGAAGGAATGATGCTAAAGCTGAAACTCCAGTACTTTGGCCACCTCATGAGAAGAGCTGACTCATTGGAAAAGACTCTGATGGTGGGAGGGATTGGGGGCAGGAGGAGAAGGGGACGACAGAGGATGAGATGGCTGGATGGCATCACTGACTCGATGGACGTGAGTCTGAGTGAACTCTGGGAGTTGGTGATAGACAGGGAGGCCTGGCGTGCTGCGATTCATGGGGTCGCAAAGAGTCGGACACGACTGAGCGACTAAACTGAACTGAAGGCAGGAAAATATATGCCTGGTATGTCTCAAAATCATCAAGAAGGCTCAAATGAGGTAATGAGCAATAAAGACTGAGTTTACTTTTTTTCCTAAGGGGGAGTTATAGGAGTGTTTTAGGCAAAAGATGCCATGATTCTATTTGTATTTTAAAATTCTCATGCTGATTGCTGTGTAGAAAATATATTGTATTGAGGAAAGATCAGTTAAGAAGCTATCACTTTAAATTCAGGTGAGAAAACATGATCACTCAAACAGAGTCAGCAGCAATTAGGAGTTGCCAGATCTGGGATACATTTTAAAGGTAAAGCAGTCAGAATGCCAAGAGAATGAATGGCTTACTGCTTCTCAGACTATTTCCTTTCCTCTAAGTGTTTAGAAAGAAAGAAAGTGAAGTCACTCAGTCGTGTCTTGATTCTTTGCAACCCCATGGATTGTAGCCTACCAGGCTCCTCCATCCATGGGATTTTCCAGGCAAGAGTACTGGAGTGGGTTGCCATTTCCTTCTCCAGAGGATCTTCCCGACCCAGGGATCGAACCCAGGTCTCCCACTTTGTAGGCAGACGCTTTACCATCTGAGTCACCAGGGAAGTGTTTCAGTTCAGTTCAGTCGCTCAGTTGTGTCCAGCTCTTTGCGACCCCATGAATTGCGGCACACCAGGCCTCCCTGTCCCTCACCAACTCCTGGAGTGTTCAGATCCTAACAATTATTTATCCTCTCTTGAGACTCCTCCATGCTCATCCTACTCCTTTAAAATAATGTAAGCAAATTCACTACATCCCCTAGCTAATGTCTGGGGGTCTTATTTATATGTATCACCAGTCCATTTAAGACATTTTTTTAATAAAAAAAAAATTTAAGTGCCTAAGGTATTTCGTTGTTAAACACACTTATACTGTAATCATTGAAAAATAGTAATTTACGTTTGGTTAACCTTTACAAACCAGAATATTTGATTAATCAGAGCACTCCACTCTTCAATATTCTGAATAACTTCCTATACTACTACTAGTTTGTATTTTTCTTAGGGTTAAGACTAACTCAGATAATTGTTTGATAGTCAGAATGATATTTTACATATTCAGGTGCCCACATTTTCTTTCTGATAATTAAAATCTGGAAAAGGAAAACCTAACATATAAATTTGACAAGCGTGTGAGTCAGGCATGCCTAATGGAAGAAAGCTTAAAAGAGACAAATCACTAGCTGAAATGTAAATCCCATGGCGAGCGTCCCAGTCAAGCTGTTACCGGCTAGGCTTGAATTCCTTCAGTGGCACGAAGGAATCAGATCTATGGCAGCCCATTCATCTTTAACAGTTCACTGATGCAGGCCTTCAGATTCATGAGCTAAAATCTTATTTGCTATTCCACATATGCTACTTATAGGTCCAGAGTTCAATTTTAAGCTTTGTGTGATCAAGGATTATATGTGACAGATAAGTTAGGCAGCTCACATGACATCTCCTTTAAGTGTGCCTTCCTCTACTGCAGAGACTGGAAAGCTAAAAACTACATGCCCGAACTTTCCTGTAACTGAACTTACTAGATTTAATATCTGCCAGCCACAAGGCACCACATAAACTGAGTGAAGCGGGGAGAGGGGCAGGGTAAAAGGCACCCACTTTTGGTGCTATGAGTCACAGCAAAGGAAGCATAATTCTAGAGTCAGCAGCTTCCCAATTATAACAGGAGCACTGGCTCCTTTCATCTCAAGGCAACATTTGTAACAGACTTTTACAAGAACTCTTGTCAGAAATTGACTGGGAAGTTGTCAGAAGTTGACCGGTAAGAGTTCTGTGATTAACCTGAAAATTCAGTAAGTGAGAAGTTTCCATAGGATGTCAAAGTGGAAACAGTATAATGAACTAACCAAAGGTACTCATGGAGTAAATTAAGAATAAATACAGGGAGTAGAGCATAGCAGATAGGTCTGGGTTTGAGTGCTCACTTGATCACATGTGATTTTAAGCCAGTTTCATAATCTCTAGGTCTCATATTTCTCACTTATAAAATGGGAATCATAGAGTAATACCTGTTTTCAGAATGAATAAATGAGATAATACTTGCAAATAGCATAGTAAATAGATTATTAAGTATTTGCCAATGTCACTGTTATGATACAGGTATTTAGATTACAGAACTACATAGTGGAAGAAGCCTTAAGATCATCTAATCCAACCTTCTCATTCTGTAACACCATGGCCAAAGAAGGATGAATAAAGTAGGGTTCCTATACTCAATAAACTCATAATCCAGGTAGAAAAAAAAAAACCTATTTAAACAAAAGCATATTATTTGGCACTAAATCATTATAATTCTTAAAATAAAGAAACTAAACTTTCCTTCACCTGGTATTAAGCCGAGATGATCAATATGGAAAGAAAATTCTTAACAGTTAATTTTAGGAGCAACCAAGTGATACAAATGTTTAAAATAAAATTGTTTATTCCCTTCTCATACAGTCTTGAATATTTTGGTCCACATTTCCTATGTTCACCAGACTAGGGAGATTTTCTAATCATTTAGAAGTCTCAGACAATATAAGCTACCAGGACAATAGTCTTCTTTCTCTTAGAGCACATCTCTATCATCCATCCAAATCTGCCATTGCCAACCACTTACCTACCAGGTCACCTGACTACCCTGAACTGGAATATTACCATAGTGTTCCTAAAAACTGGAAAGAGAGCAGAAGAAACCTACAGTATATTTTGATGTACTTCAGCAGAGATAGCTAGTTCTTGCCTCTAGTTTATTTTTGTAACGGAATCCAATTTTATCCATGGTTAACAGTGAACTCAGCAAAGGGGCCATATTGTCCAGCTTCTCTTATAGTTAGGAGCAGATACATGTCAAAATGATATGAACCTGGTCTAAATGAAAACACTCTCCTTTATGTTTCCCCATGTTCTTTTTCTCTTTCTGGTAATCAGCGACAGATAACATCCACCTTGGATGCAGAGAAAGCTAAATATCAAAACCTTTTTGTGATACTGTTATAATAAATTACTTAAATGTTTTCCATGTTTTCTTTATATTTTTTTCCTATCTCTGGTTATGGACCAAAGCCAGATATTTAACAATTTTATGATATTACAGTCTGAAAGTAATCTGTACTTTAATATAAAAACATTTTATTCCACAAAAAATAATTTCTACATGAAAGTTTTCCAACTAGTTTCTTGGCTAAGTAACGTGAAGAACTTAGAGGCCTATTAAGACTTACCAATGAAGTACAAGAGGCAGGATGATTATAAGGATACCACCACACTGTTTTATAGATGTTGATGTATTGAATGAACAGAGCAACCAGCAAGTAGATGAAAAAGAGAAATTCAAAGAGCAGGCTTCCATCCACAGGCAAATCAGGAATTTGGCAATGACGAACAGGACCTGGGGTGATTAAGGCTGTGATAGGTGGGACCGGAAGGCCAATGGCACTACCATTCCTGAAAAGAGAAAACTACAGTTAAATCAAATGGTGATACCTTTCAGTGTCAAAGAGCATAAAGGGAGTCCTGCTTCCTTAGTCACCTACACTTTTAACTGTTGGCCTTCCTCAAGACTCTGGGACCTTTCGCTCTTCTCTTTTCCCTCTATAAGACTCTCTCAGTCATGTAATACGTGGTCATGGATTCCACTATCTCCTATATGCTGAAAACTAAAATTTCTCTCCATAAAGCTCACTGCTGCATTTTAGATCCATGTCATCAAGCTGTCTACTGGGCATCTGTGTTTCTCTTCCTAAAGTCCTGATCACAGTCCATGGCCCACCCAGTTAGCTGCCCAAATCAGAAACCTGGGAATCATATTAGGAATCTTCTTCTGTAAATCACTCTCTAAATCATATATACTCCACTTCATAAATCTTTTTCCAAATTGCACTCTCCTCTCTAAACCCATAGGCTTAGTTCAAGGAGTTGCCATTTTTCACCTGAACCACTGTAGTAATCCCTCTAAATTCAAGTCTATTTTCACCAAATCCTCCAACCTGCCTTTAAACATCTTTCTAAAGTGAAACTCTGATAGTATACTCTCTTGCCTAAAACTCTTCAATGCTCTCTACTGCTAGTAGCATAACACCCAACAATGTTTATTTCTATGAGGCTCTCTGCTTAACAGACTAGTCTCATCTCTTATCACTCCTCCACAAGCACCCTAAACACTACCCATGCTATTCGCTATTTGTGAATATATATACATATGCTTTGTACACAATATTCCTTTTACCAGCAATGGCCTCTAAAACCACCTTCCCTAACCCTTCACATATACATTTATAGAGAAAATTCGAGACTTTTAAAATAACCAAACAAAACCTCTAAAAGATTACTCTGACTCAATCAAAATCAATTCATCTCTCCTCTGTGCCACTATTACACCTGAACAATGCCTTTATTGCACTTTTCAATTGTTAAATTTTCAAAAAATTTTTACATAATTTCTTCATACTGTTATGTAACTTTTTGTATACATCTTTTTGTCTATCATCATAATCTTAAGGACAGAGACAGTACTTCTCCTGCTGCTGCTGCTGCTAAGTCACTTCAGTTGTGTCCGACTCTATGCGACCCCACAGACAGCAGCCCACGAGGCCCCCCCATCCCTGGGATTCTCCAGGCAAGAACACTGGAGTGGGCTGCCATTTCCTTCTCCAATGCATGAAAGTGAAAAGTGAAAGTGAAGGCGCTCAGTCATGTCCGACTCTTAGCGACCCCATGGACTGCAGCCCACCAGGCTCCTCCATCCATGGGATTTTCCAGGCAAGAGTACTGGAGTGGGGTGCCATTGCCTTCTCCAGGTACTTCTCCTAGTTCACTGCAATTATATACCTTTAGGTTGAGAAGACAGTAGACCAATACAGTCATGAAAAAGAGGGAGCTCTCTCAAAACACAGATTAAAATGTAGAAATTTTAACCCCTATCTTATTCTTTCTTTTACACTCTCTTATAGGTCACAATGAGCTGGACTATCTAAAATGATAAGATAAGGCTAAAGAATAAAATTTCCCATTATCTGTATGCCTGTGAACAGTAAGAGATCTAAGGGTCTATGATGTTAACAGAACAAGGAAAAGAGGCTTCATTTGGCTATTTCCAAAGAAGATCCAAAAGAGGGAATAACATTAGTGCTACCACTTTACTCCAAAATTTCCAAATATAGAATTCTAGCATTAGTATGGGACACTGACAGCACTTAAAGTGACTCATGGGAATATAAACTCTGCTCATTCTGAACCATTCTGAATAGTTAAGAATACCACGGCAGAAACTAGAAGGGAAGAACAGGGATGGGTAAGGGTTGGAAAAAATTTTTAAAGTTTCTTCCCCTCAATCTCAGAGTACATTGCAATACAGCAAGCTCACCAAGGAGTGGGTTGTGATCTACCAGTAGGTCTCAAAACTTCATCTGCTCAATCATAAATTAATCATTAACACAGCAATGCCCTCTGATCTGTTCTGGGAGCTGGGCCACAGCACTACACAACTCCAGGAAGTGTTATACATAAAGAACAGGACATGAAAGATTCTCTCTGGAGTTGTTCAAGTTGGTGGACTTGAATGGAGAGAAATAATGCCAGCAACCATTCTACTGCCTCACTCCATTTAATCACAAAATATGGGGAAAAAATTCTGAGGAGTCTCTAGTCTAGAACAAGCTAAATATTCTCTAGAACAAATAAAATTTCCTATTCCTCTTCAGTCAAAAGTAAATGCTAAACTATCTGTTATGATTTAAAGGTTAAAATAGTTTTCATAGAATTTTCCTAAATAAAGCAGACTAATGTGCTTCTGCCATTAACAAAGTTATTAACACTCTGGGCTTCAAGAAAATTATTCAAAACAAAGCACAAAAGATCTATATCTGTGAAACTACCATATGATCCAGCAATCCCACTCCAGGACATATATCCAGAGAAAACTATAATCCAAAAAGATACAAGCATCCCAATGTTCAGTGCAGCACCATTTACAACAGCCAAGACACGGAAGCAATTAAATGTCCATCGACAGAGGAACGGATAAAGAAGATGTAGTACATAAATACCATGGGACATTACTAAGCCACACACACACAAAAAAGAAATAATGCTATTTGCAACGACATGAACAGACCCAGAGATTATCATACTCATTAAGTCAGACAGAAAGACAAGTATTGTATGATAGAAAGCTTATATGTGGAATCTTAAAAAGCTATACATGAACTTATTTACAAAACAGAAAACCACAGATGTAGAAAACAAACTTATGGTTATCAGGGGGAAGTGGAGGGGAGGGATGAACTGGGAAATTAGGATTGACATATACGCACTACCATTTATAAAAGAAATAACTAATAAGGACCTACTATACACCACTGGAAACTCTACTCAATACTCTATAATGATCTATATGGTTATGGAGTGGATATATGTGTATATATAACTGATTCACTTTGCTGTATAGCAGAAATTAACACAACTTTGTAAATCAACTACTCTCCAATAAAATTTTTTTTAAAAAGGGATTCACTCAATCCTTCTCCCCTCTATTTGGAGAAGTGCCACTCGTCTGAATGCCCATTAAAATTTGGTCCCCAGTTCCCCTATCACATTTATCATTTAACACTGAAATATTCTCTCCCCTGCTGGGCAGTAAGCCACTTGTAATCAGAAATCAAGATGTTAGGGAACCATTGACCAAAACCACCCACCTTCGCATAATAATAACTGCTTACATGAGTTGTCTCATAACAGGAAATCCCAATAAGGAAAATGCTGCTGCTGCTGAAAACTAACTGGAAGAATTTGGGAAGGGCCGAAAGGAGGAAGGAGATGCCAGCCCATAATATGTCCTCTAACCTCCCACAAACCTTTACGCTAGAATCCATCTTGGCTGAAAGATGGAGTGTGCCACCAGGAAGTACCCTGAGTCAGATCAAATATGGGCAAAGCAAGATGACTGGGCAGAGACAACTTGGAAAGCTAACCCTATTACTCGTAACACCCGGGACTGCAAGCCACGCGGGAGAGCAGTTCTCCGGGCTTTCCTTACCTTGCTGCTCTCCACCTGGGTGCCCCTTCCCAATAAAGTCTTTTGCTTTGTCAGTTAAAAAAGCTTTTTCTTAAAGATCTGTATTTGTGACATCCTATACAACCTTGGCTATTATACTTCAAGCCAAAAGACAAAGAGACAAACATCAAATAAAGTGATCCAGAGCATCAGAGAGAAAGAGGAAAGTATTTTCACACACTGAAAATTTGAGAGGGTATATGACCAAAGCATTTTAAAACCAAAAACAAACAAAAAAGAGCTAACATAAACAGACTTAGTCAATACATGTCAGAAAATTGCAGAAAAATTTGAGAAACTTTATAGAGAAATCACTTAAGAAAAGTTAAAAGCATTGTTCCTCTGAAAGAATATAAAATAGATTCAAGAAAAGCAAAGTGACACAAAGGTTTGAGATACAATGAGGGAGAGTTCCAGTCCCAGATTTCCCATTAACCAGTTGTGGGGTTTTTGTTTTTGTTTGTTTGTTTTTGGCTATGCTGGGTCTTTGTTGAAGTGTGCGTGCTTAGTTGCCCTGGGGTACATGGGATCTCAGTTCCCTGACCAGGGATCGAACCCATGTCCTCTGCTTTGGAAGGCAGATTTTTAACCACTGGACTACAAGGGAAGTCCCGCAATTGTGGTTTTTGAGACAATAACTTTACATCCCTAAGCCTCAGTCTCTTCATTTATAATACACGGTTTGGAAAAGAGTCTCTTTAAAGAAATTTCCTCAGTGCTAACACTGAATATTCTCTTTCAAATGGGGCAGTCCCAACAATCATGCCTAAGCTGATGATTTGCTAGGAGGACTCAGAGGACCGGGCATGTAGTTGTGTTCACAGCTACAATTTCTGACAGCAGCAGGATACAAATCAAAACCAGCAGATGGAAAAGGTAACAAGCAAAGTCTTGAGGAAACCAAGTGCAAACTTCCAAGGGTTTCTCAGTGGAGTCATATACGATGCTGTTAACTAGTTTAGCAACTAGTTATGACATGTGTAGAGTCCCTCTACCAGGGAGGTTCATTACTAAGCAAGCAGCGTTTTTACTGGAGGCCAGCCTCACCACGTAAACACTCTTTAGCTAGCACTACCAAAATTCCAGACTAGAGGAAAGCAGGTGTTCAGCGTAACAATTTGTAGAAAGGACTGGCTACGAGACTGGCATCTGGGAACTTGACTGGTAAACAGTTTCCTCCACTGACACAAAAGTTTCTCTGAATCATAAGAGTGGCTTACTGTCCCTAAACTGTCTGTGCAAACAGTATGAATTATGCTGAACTCTGTTTTGTCCTTGTATGCAGGAAAGAGTTAACACAGCAGACCTAAAGACTAGCCTTTATGGAGCTAGCAAGCAGCACATTTTAGGTAAGAAAATAGATAAGTCAAGAAAAATTTAAAGGAATGAAAAAGAACTAAAAGAGGCAGAGAAAGCAGCGATCATTTGAACATGCTCTGGTGATATTAACTAAGTATGCAAGAACAAAACAAAACCAAACCACTCTTAGTCCTTCTCAAGTAAGATTCTCCCTCAAATAAAAGCTCTCTAGAAAACTCAGAAGTCCACAGTATATTCTCCTTCTTTAGAAGGCAATCATCTAAGCACATAGTCCCAAGAACAAATTCCTGCTCCCCACAGGTGGAAAGCAGGACAGAATAGATTTCAATTTTGATTATGTCACCAAACTAGCTCTTTGACATTCTCAAGTTTAATTTCACCAAACAAGTCACAAACATCTAACCATGGCAAATGTTTTCTTTTCAGCTGATCTCTATTTTGCAGAACCACATACATCATCTAAAACTCAAGCAATTACTTACTTCTCTCCTCAATACAGACACTCCAGAAATGAGTTCTCCACATGTGGACATTGCTTTTCTTTAGAAACACACCTCCTAAAACTATATTCTAGACTATTTAACACTGGTTTTAGCCACACTTTTTATACCTTTTCCCCACGTCTTATAAAACAACCTATTCCAGGCTGCTTCTTTCCCATCGAGAAACACAGTAAATCAGAAAGAGAAAGATAAATGCATTTATATGGAATCTAGAAAGATAGTACCAATGAATTTATCTGCAGGGCAGCAATGAAGAAACAGACATAGAGAACAGACTTATGGACATGGGGAGCAAGAGGGAGGAAGCAGAGGGTGAGATGTATGGAGAGAGTAACATGGAAACTTACATTACCATCTGTAAAACAGAGAGCCAATGGGAATTTGCTGTGTGACTCAGGGAACTCAAACAGGGGCTCTGTATCAACCTAGAGCGGTGGGACAGGGAGGGAGTGGGAGAAAGGTTCAAAAGAGAGGGGACATATGTATACCTATGGCTGATTTATGTTGATATTTGGCAGAAAACAATAAAATTCTGTAAAGCAATTACCTTTCAATTAAAAATAATAAATAAATAAAATCAGGGGAGAAAAAGAAAAAGAAACAGAACTGTCTTCTTCCAAAATAACCCCTTTAGGTAAAAATGTCACAAAATAATCCCTCAGTAACAGTTTCAGTGACTTCAAACCATGACCAATTTTTATTTTTCAGTTTATTCTAATCTGTTGAAAAATAAGTCCTTCTCCCCACCATTCCAATTAATTGCTAAAGAAATATATGTTAAAGGAGGAAAGCTGAAATATATGTTAAATGAGAATCAAGGCAATCATAACGAAAACCTTGAAAGCCAAGAGAGGCACAGCTGTAATTTTCTATGGCAATTTGAAAGCACTGAATCACTAAATAAGTAGTCAGTATATATTAGTAAAATTAAGCCATGAACTTCAAATAGGAAACATCCTTCATCTCAGTCTCTATGTTGAGAGCACCTTTCCTTAAGAGCATTTTTACATATCCTCATTTAAAAATTTTTCTTTATAAAAAAAAAATGTTATTTGTAGAAATTTTGGAAAATTCAGAGTAAAGTTTTTTAAAGTTACTGCAATTTACTACTTCATTTATTTCCAAGCAGAAAGTATTTATGAAACAGAAAGTATTGTCATTTTTAAAATAAGGAAATCCATAAGAACAGGAGAGTAAAAGTATTACTCTAGAATAAATTACAAGTACTCTGTCTACATATGCAGATTCAAAATTTGGATTGAAAATTAATGAGAATCAGAGACTGGAAAAATCCCTTCAAACTGGAACTTCAGGGAGAGCCCCACTGAAATGACAAGATCAGAACTGACTCTGAAGACTGAGTAGAGCTTGAAGGTCAGAAAGAAAGAGGTAAACAAATAACATCAAGAGAGCCTAAAAAGACAGGAGCAGTACTGACTGCTAGCTGTGAACATTAGAATCCAGGCCAGAGAAAATGCTATTCAGATAGGGGAAAAAAAAAATTATCTTGACCAAACAATCTAGGAAAAACCATCTCTTTCTACTGTGACATGATCAAACCTCCTGATAAATTATTCAGGGTAATTTTTAAAATAATTCATTCTAACTTTTGAAAATTAGGAACAGAGATAAATTTCCATCAAGAAAATCAAATTCTTTATTCTCATGCAATATGACACAAATCTTAAGATGTTTAGGCTAGAGCTGATAAGTTTATTCATTTCAACTTTTTGAACAAAGTAATTTTTAAGACCCCTGATAGGATATGACAATTTTAGAATCTCATGTTAACTAATAGCTTTAATCTGCCCTCCTTGAAGAATCCTAGAAAGTAAACCATCACATTCATCTTGAACTGTAATTCACTTCTACCTTCTTTTAATAGCTAAAAAAAAGGGTGACAACTAGAATTTGGATTATTGGCCATAAGTATGAATCAGCCTTTTTTTATTTTGTGGGCATCACAACTTTCTACCTCCAAAGTATTCTGAAATACTCAGCTTCCAGTTTTTAGGGTCAGGGTTTCTACTTCGGTGTCAAAAAATAATCCTGATAAGCAAATATCTGAATAGTATGATGACTTCTGTATTAGCCTTACTAATCATAGGATATTACAAATTGGTTTTCTTATTTCTTCTTTACCTGTTCCTCAGGCCTGTTCCATTGCCACAGCCCCCTCCAACCAAAGTCTGTAAAGAAGGTAAAGCTGCACGGCTTAGCTGCTGCCGACTAGGGCCCCTCCTTCCACCGGGCATGTCCGGGAACCAGTCTGCTTCCAGTGCCTCCTATAGTTGCAACCCAGGTTAATGGCTGTCAGCCTGTTTCAACGCTGAACAAAAAGAGACATTTAAATATCAGTTTGCTATCTTTAAAGTAGGCAGTGTAACAAAACCACCAGAAAAACTGAGTAAGCAGACCGTGTAAAAGAATGCTCCCAAGGTCTATCACTGACTTCATTCTAACGAAAGGACTACTCAAGACTACTTCTGACTACTTAGGGTCAGAAGCCTAAGTCCTAAGCTTCGTTCAGCATTAGAGAAGTCACACTTGTGTCTTTCGTCAGTAGAGTTGTTCTACATGAAAGATTTTACCATCAGTTTACAAGAAACACTGAATACATACAGTTCCAATACAGACGTGGTATTTCACAGTAAGCCCCTTGAAATACAAGAGAATCAGCACTGTCCAAAATGTTAGGTTTTGTTATCAGGGGATCTAGATTCTGAGATCAGCTGTATCATTTATTATCTGACTCTGAGGCATTTAACCTCTGAGTCTGTTTCCTCATCAGAAAAAAAAGCATTCCTTGTCCTACAGAGGCGGTTGTCAGAACTGACAAAGATGGGTTAAAGTACATCAGAAGGTCTTTTGACTCTTTAAAAGTAAAACTGTTCAAGTGCTATCTCCATATGTTGGAGTGAAAATATTGTAAAGAGATCAAGGAGATGCCCATTCCAGAAAAACTGATGTAAAATAGTTTAGAAATTACTGAAACTGCAGGATTAAAAGTAATACATAAAAACCCTCAATAAAAATAAACTGTGCTTTCATTAATCTATGGAAAAACTATGGTTCTGTCAATATGAATACCAAGAATCTGCTTCCTGAACAATACAACTTAAAAACTGAAGACTGACACCGTGGAAAAACCCTTGTTTTCAAACTTTACAGCAGATATTCTGTTCCCTATTCCTAACAGCTCTCGGCTGCAGACTAACAAACGCCAAGTGAGACAAAGCGTTCAAACCACTGGATGTAAGGGCAGCTGGTCCTTGCTCAATTAACGAGCAAAGGAAAAGAAAAGTGTAGAGCAAAAAATTGGGATGGAAGAAGGCGAGGGGATGGGGTGGTGGAAGGTGGGCAGCGAGAGAACACAAACTTCAACAGACTGGCCTCTATGAGGGGACGACAAAGCAGTCCCCGCCGCGCAACCTGGAGGGCCGAAGCAGGCCCGGGACAATCGGACAGCGCGGCAGCTCGGATATACTCACGCATGGAGGAGGCCAGGCCAGCGGGGCGGGATCCCTGGAAGGAGGCGGCGGTTTTACAGTTAGACCCCAAGCAACAGAACTCCCTGCCCACGTTGAGGCGCTGCAAACCAGTTGCTTGTCTGTGCGTTGTCCCCTCACGGAGAGTCGAGAAAAGGTGTCCCGGCTTCGGGCTGCCAGACCCAGACCCTAAGTCAGGACCAGAATCAGAGCCAGAGCCAAAGCTAGAGGCAGAGGCCGGCCCCGTCAGCACTCATCCTCAGCCTCCATTACCCGGGAGCTGAGCAGACGTGGCAGCGCACACCGATGACGTCAGCTCGGCGACGGCCGGCCGCCCGCCCCAGGAACGGCAAACAGGCCCCCGGAACTACACAGCTGCCCGGGAAGTGAGCACCCGGCCCGCTTTTGCGTGCACCTGCGCAGTGGAACTCGCCTGCTCCCTGGGTCTCGCGATCTCTCCTTCCCAAGCCAGCGCTGAAGACGGTATTTCCTACCTGAGCCTAAGTCACCAAGCCCCGACGATATGCGGACAGCATGCCAGGGTCCTTCCTGTTATCTCATGGACTCCTAGTAACAACCGTGTTCAAATTATCAATTCCCTTTTTACAGATGGAGAAGGTTCAGTTCAGTTCAGTCGCTCAGTCGTGTCCGACTCTTTGCGACCCCATGAATCGCAGCACGCCAGGCCTCCCTGTCCATCACCATCTCCCGGAGTTCACTCAGACTCACGTCCATCGAGTCCGTGATGCCATCCAGCCATCTCATCCTCTGTCGTCCCCTTCTCCTGCCCCCAATCCCTTCCAGCATCAGAGTCTTTTCCAATGAGTCAACTCTTCGCATGAGGTGGCCAAAGTACTGGAGTTTCAGCTTTAGCATCATTCCTTCCAAAGAAATCCCAAGGCTGATCTTCAGAATGGACTGGTTGGATCTCCTTGCAGTCCAAGGGACTCTCAAGAGCCTTCTCCAGCACCACAGTTCAAAAGCATCAATTCTTCGGCGCTCAGCCTTCTTCACAGTCCAACTCTCACATCCATACATGACCACTGGAAAAACCATAGCCTTGACAAGGAGAGGTCATTTAAAGTCAGTGCTAAGCAAAGGCGATCAAGACGTAGTTGTGCGTCCGCAGCCAGTCGTGAGCTTCTTGTATGTTGAGAAAAGTACTAAATGGATGCTGGAGTTACAAAAGTGAATACCACAAAGGGCCCACAGTCTAGTGGAAGAGACAAGACACCAGGAAAATTACAATTTATTACAATAAATGTAACATAAAAAGTATTTCTAAGGTCCAGAGATAACAGGCAAGACAGGGCAATAAGTTCTGTGCAATGGTGGTGGTGTCGGTCCCAAGAAAATCTTCACAGAGAGCTTGGGGTTTAAAAGACAAGACTGCAAGGATGAATAGGGAGTTTGTGGGAGAATAACTTCCTATTACTAGTAAAGGAAGTGTTCAACAGAAAGGTAAGAAGGAGGGCAACATCAGTAGTGAATTCAGAAACTGTCTATGTTTTGATGTTAGCAGATGAGTAAGAGTATCAGTGGAATACTTGGCGTGAGATCTCTCACTTTGCAGATTTTAAGCATCTGAGGAGAAAACCTTATCCAGCATATGATTAGTTAACCTTTACTGAGAGGTTTTTTTGTTTGGTGCCAGACACTAGACTAATAGCTTTACATATTTGATTTAAGTCTCAATGTTTTGATAGTATTCCTGTTTTTTACAGAGAAAACTGAAGGTAAGAAAAATAACTTGTTGAAACCTAGCCAATATTATCCAGCTAGTAAGTGACAGACCCAAAGTTTACAGCCAGAATGGCCAATATCAGAACCACTAGAGTTAGTAATATTCCTAAGTATTCTTACTGTCCTTGTGTACCACAGAGCTTGCTTTCATGCAATATAGATGATTACATATTTTCATTGTATTCACCAGTAGGATTATGATACATTTCTTTTCAGTATCAACTACTGCTTGGTACTCTGAAACTCTCTGCCGCTTTTCCATTGGCTCACCAGCATTCATCTTTCATTCAGCAATTATTTATTTAGTGCCTGTTATGTTCCAAGCACTGTGCTTCTGAATAAGATATGTAACTGCTCTCCTGAAGCTTATATTCTGAGAGACACATTTACTTAATATCAATTTAATACTGTTTTTAAGTGTTATGTACCAGACAAATAAGGGGGTAAGGTAGAAAATTAGGGTGCTGTTTTGAGGGGAATCTGTCTGAAGGAATGCCATTTCAGCAGAAACTTGAATGTTGGGAAGGAACCAGAGATGCCAGGATGAGAGAGAAAAACAATCCAGATGGAAAACAAAACTTGGGCAGAGATTCTAAGGTGGGTTAGAACTTGGTATGTGTGAGAAACTCAGTGTAAAGCTGTATAGCCAGATTATGGTGAGCATGAAATGACTTTGAAGACACACTGAGCTTGAACGTGGAGGGTCTTTTATTAAACTATAGTGTTTGCATTTTAAATTAGTGACCATGGCAAAGGCCTAGAAATCTGTGGTTTTCTTAATTCCCAGGAGAATTCTAGCACTCATTCACATATAGCAACCACTGGAAATAAAATCTTACCAGTTAAGGAAATGAAACAAGTAATATTTAAATTCATGTGTACCTTATTCCTCCTATGTAGAGGGCTCACTTACCTCTTGATCTCTCACTTCAAATATAAACATTGTAAAGTTGCAGAAAATATGATTTATTTTCATTTCAAAGACCTTATAGCATGAAGTGATTTCCATCATCTTCTGATCACAGAAAACTGTAATTGTGGAAACTAAGCTATTTTATTAGAGTTTCTATAATTGTTCTCCACTATATTCATTTTAAACTAACTTTGAAGGGAAGGATGTTTGTTTTCCACTATATTCATTTTAAACTAGCTTTGAAGGGAAAGTTATTGTGTTCATCTATGTAGTACCTTGCTTGGTGGGCTTTTGATTAATTATTAACTTTGAAGTATTGCTCACCTTCCTGGAAGTAGAAGAAACTGATTCGTTTTCATTTGGATTCCTAAAGGCTTGTAAGATACAGTATTAAGGATTCATTTTCTCCTCTTCCCCACTCACCCAAAATGAGTTACATAGCCATTCCTAACTAATCAACATTATTTTATCTTCCACCATTCCTCAACATACATCCTAAATGCTTCACTACCATCAACCCAGGTTCTATTCCCACTTGCAAATTATGGCTTCCCCTCTTTCAGCATCTCTAGCACAATATTCATGAACAGCAACATCTCCTTTTCTTCAGCCTGGAATACAATACACCCTTCCTGCCTCTTTCTCCAGATTTCCATATTGAACTTTCCCTCCACTGAAACCAGTAGCATTTAGTTATTGCCTTAAATTGTAAATAAGCTCCCGGGAAGAATATTTTTCTCCCTACTAGATCTAAATTCCTTCAGGGCACAGATCTCATCTTGTATTTCCACAGAGCCTAGGGTGTCACCATGCACATTTTACACAATGGATACATACTTGGAACTGTATGATCACTGTATATGCCTAGACTTTACAGTATAATGTTGTACTCCGTTTTTGTTTTTGTTTTTTTGAGTCACTTCGACTGTTATAAAGTGCTATTACAAAGAGACGTGTGCTATATACTATTTGCAATCATTTGATGTCTAACAGTACTGTAGACATACAAGTGCTCAAATCTATGCTATTTAGTAAAAAAAAAAAAAAAAAAAAAGCAGTTTGAGGCCGTGGAAAGAACTGCTAGCCCAGGTTGTGCCACTAACTGTAAATCTTTGGATGAAAAAATGTTTCCTTTTTGGCTTTCAGTTTTTTGGCTGCGGAGAATAAGATGTTTTCAAGATGTTATAGAATGTAAAGGACAAATATGAGACATTTTTCCCGGGGTGCCGTTTATTCATTCTCTCCTGAGATTCGATTTTATCTGAGAGATGCATATATATGCATATATTAAGAGCGCGAGTTCAGCTCTAAACAAACGAGCAGATCAGCGGCTGACTGCCTGCACCGCCTTCCCAGAGAAGCGGCGCGGTTTGCTGGGCTCGGGACCAGGACCGGGAGGCCGAGAGGCGCTCTGCCGTCACTGCGCTGGGCGGCCCTCCGCCCACGTGGTGCGGCTCCTCGGCCATCTTTGTGCGGGGCTCCGCTTTCATCCGCGCAGCAGCCGGGACTCCTCAGTTGGGCGGCAGGCGATGGAGCTGGGGGCGCCCTCCCAGCTTGGGTTGTGGCTGCTTTTGCTACTCCTGCCCCCGGTGCCGAGCCGCGAGAAGGAGTCAGGTGCGCTCCGGACAGGGCCGGGCCCACCGCTGGGGCTCCGGGTCTGGCCGCGTTCCGGGGCGCTCTTCCGCGCCCCTCGCTCTCCCGTGCTGCTGGCGCCGCTCTCGTGCTGTGGCCGCTGCGGCGCAGAGCTGGGCAGCGGGCACGGCGGCTCTTCGGAGCAGAGTTCCACTGGGTGTCCGGCGCTGCTTCTCCTGCCCAGAGCCCTGGAGAGTAACCCATCCTCCAGAGTTCAGAGCGATAGTGGGTAGGGGAGGGCATGCCCACGGCGGGTATGGCCCACGCTTGGCTACCCTGCACCTCCCTAAGACACACTGGGGGATAATTCGTGTGTGTGTGTGTGCGTGTGTCTCTGTCTGTGTGTGTCTCTGTGTGTGTCTGTGTGTCTGTGTGTGTATGTGTGGAGGAGCAGACTTGACCCAAGTGCTGGAGAGCTGTAGAATGAATCCTTCCTGGCTGTCCATTTCCACCAGTGGGATGAAAAGAGGGTGTCTAATAGAAGTTTTGGCTTTCTGTGGATTCCACTTACCTGCTGCTAGTGAATAAGAATACTCAGGGGTGTTTTGTTAACCTTCATTTTTTTTCACTTTTGAAGGTTCAAAATGGAAAGTATTTATTGACCAAATTAACAGGGCTTTGGAGAATTACGAACCATGTTCAAGTCCAAACTGCAGCTGTTACCACGGGTGAGTTCTTTTCTTTCACCCATCTTTAAGAATTTAGATCTTGTCAGGAGGAAATCCCCTAAAATCCCGCAGAGACCTTGGTTGCAGTGGTCAGAGAGCAGACCGGGTCCCTGAGGTGGTTTTCTGATTTCTAGGGAATAAAAATACCCTATTGCCTGTTAACTCCTTGTCGGAATCTACTTGTTTGCATTCCCCACTGGACTGAAAGCTTCTTGAGGTCAAGGCATATGCCCTGCATTGGCTGTTGTATTCCTGGTGCTGACTCTCAGTAAGTGAAAATCGCTCAGTCGTGTCCGACTCTTTGCAACCGCATTAACTATACAGTCCATGGAATTCTTCAGGTCAGAATACTGGAGTGGGTAGCCTTTCCCTTCTCCAGAGGATCTGCCCAACCCAGGGATCGAACCCGGGTCTCCCGCGTTGCAGGCGGATTCTTTACTAGCTGAGCCACAAGGGAAGCCCTACTCTCAGTAAGTACTCCAGAAATATTGTTGAAGGAATGAGCATATTTTTAAATGAATCAAATTATGTTTCCTGTCGGTTATCTTTTGATGTATGCAAATTAAGGCTAGAGTGTGATGGTAGATTACTTTGAAATCAGCCTTACATTCTAGTTCCAGATTCAGGTCTCAGATCCAAGGCACTTCTCTAGATATCAGATTCCTTATCAGTTAAATAACAGAGTCCTTTAACTCTTCATTACGTTAGTTATTTTATAATTCCTCAAAAAATTCACCTGATGCATGTGATACTTACTAAAAACTTGGTTTGTACCAAGCCTTAAAAGGGATACAAAATAGTGTAATTCCTAGTTACTCCTGTCAGTCCCACATACTGCTAGAGTATGTGGGGTGGTAGGGGCCAGACAGGCTAGAACGTAAGACTCGGTTTCAAGCTGTAAGGCATAAGCTGTGCCTTCTGTGGGATTCGGAGAAGGAAAGGTCAGTGGGACTGCAGTAACTGGGAGGACACAGGTGTGACATGAGTATTGAGGAGGAATATGCATCAGGCAAGGGAGGGGTAGTCCCGGTGGAGGGAGGGGGAAGAGATGCTCGATACTGGCTTGCTTTTTCATTTCTGTTGCTTTGTTGTTGTTATTTTAGGTTACCTGTGGTGCTTCTGGGAAAGAGGTTGCTCATTCCTGCTCCCTCTTCTTTCCCGAAGCTTACTATGCTCTCTAATACTAAGCCCAGACCTGCAGATAGGAAGAGGTGGGATGGTACCCCTCTCTTGGCCTGCTTTCCTTGATGATTCCCCTTCTTTTCCAGTGTCATAGAAGAGGATCTAACTCCTTTCCGAGGAGGTATCTCCAGGAAGATGATGGCAGAGGTAGTCAGACGGAAGCTAGGGACCCACTATCAAATAATTAAGAACAGATTATACCGGGAAAGTGACTGCATGTTCCCCTCAAGGTAAGAGCTATAAGGTACATATATCTTCTGACCTTATTGTTTACTTAATACTAATCCACCTGCAATGCAAGAGACCTGGGCTCAATCCTGGGGTTGGGAAGATGCCCTGGAGAAGGAAATGGCAACCCTCTCCAGTATTCTTGCTTGGAGAATTCCATGGACAGAGGAGCCTGGTGAGCTTCAGTCCATGGGGTCACAAGAGTCAGACACGGCTGAGCAACTGACACTCTAATATAGAGTCCAGTTAAAGGGACTTAGAAGTAAACCCTCACATTTCAGGACCACACAATAGTGACATCTGCCTCCTCTTTCTTTGTAAGGCTGGGGCACGTCACTGGTTGCACTGGATGTTGCTCTACCCCTTCTCCAGATACAGCAGCTGCAGGACGCAGGCTCATGTTAGCTAGTGTGAGTGAGCTGGGTTGAAGGAGAAGCGATGACTGTCAGGGGACAGCTATTGTTCTAGATACCAACTATTCAAAGAAAGGTGGCAGAAAGGTAAGAGAAATAACTAGGGCTGCAGATTACACAGGCCACACTAGGCAGGACTGGAGCTGTGAGAGCTGAAGTTCTTTATCAGTGGGCTACAGGCTGATGGGGAGTGTCACAGACTAAGCCAGGCAGCATTATTTACAACAAATAATAAACCTTCCTCGTTTGAGCCTTTTTTTTTTTTGGTGCAGCTGCCTGGCTTGTGGGATCTTAGTTTCCAAAATAGGGATTGAACCCCATCTCTGGGGAAGTGAAGTGAGAGCTCAGAGTACTAAGCACTGGACCACCAGGGAATTCCCAGGAGTCCTTTTTAAAAAAAAAAAAAAACTCAAATCTTTATAAAATTACAAAGGCAGAGTATTCCCTTACTAAGATCTTTTTTTCTAAATGACGTTATGTCATTACAAGTAAACATGCATCTATTTGGTCACAAGGATTTATATTTTGTCATAATAACTTCATTACAAATTAGTATATTTTTGCTGTCAAAAATACATAAAAACAACAACAGAAAAATATAAAGATCATTTAATATCCCATATTCCGAGGTAATCACAATTTTGGTTTTTAAGTGTCAGGGGCAAGTAAGGTGGTAGTGGGGAAAATCATTGAGATATTTTAAATAGACATTTGTTTCATTACTTGGAGCAATAGTAGAGACTTTAACTATAAATTATGAATATAGAGGAATTTGTGATTTCTACAAATGAGAAAGAAAATATGAATATAGATCTTTTTGGACTTTAAAAGGTTTTCCAGTGTTTGATAGTTAGCTGAACAATCTCTGGATCAAATTAAATTGTGCTCTTGAAGTTTCTGCAAGGCACTTATTCCTTACTCCAGATCATTGTGGTCAGAATCTTGAGCTCTTAGAAATATTCTTAAGAGAGGATGGGACCTTTCATTGGCAATAAAATAGTCTAGAGTTCTAATACACTGAAAGTTCCCTACCCCAACTACATACACAGCTTAAGAATTGAGAGTTAAATAAAAGAGAAACAAAACAAAATATTTAGAACCAGCCTCCTTAATGAAATGGACACAGTTGTGAAATATCTCAGACTCTTATCTGGGCAAAAGTAGTATCTTTCTAGGTCTAGATACTTTTAATTCACCTAGTTTGAGAAATATCAGTGACATTTAAAGAATTCAGTTCTGAACAAAAGGACATGTAAACTCAGCATTTCAAAGATGAGCTGAAAGATTTTGCTAAGGAACTGGAGCACCATCTAATTAACCCTGGAGATGCATCATTTCAAAGATAGGGAATAGTGGTATTTTTTAAAATAATAGCTTTAGTGAAGTATGGTTGACATAAATTGCACATATCTAAAGTGTACAATTTGATACATATATCAAAATATGTATCTCAGGATACATAGCCAGGATAATGAACCTGTCTGTCACTACAAAAGTTACCTTGTGCCCCTTTGTGGCCCTTCTTTCCCCTTTTCCCTGTCATGCTGTTCTCCTGTCCTATCCCTGTCCTCAGGTATCCACTGATTTGCTTTCTCTCATTATAGATTATTTCCTTGGATTTTATATAAATAGAATCATGCAGTATGTGATAGAGTGCTATTTTAAAAGCCAGGTGTGAAAGAAAATAACAAATGTTTTAGCTGTTAACATGTAAATGTAAATACATGTAAATGTATTATTGTAATAATATGTAATAATAATGATTATTATATAATTAATAATATGTAATAAAAATGTAATAATACATTTTTAAACTTTGTAACTAGTAATTCTTTTAACATCGAAGGAGTATTATATGCTGCTGCTGCTGCTGCTGCTAAGTCGTTTCAGTCGTGTCCGACTCTGTGTGACCAAATATTTGGTTAACTCAAAAGTGTATACAGTGATGCCCTCCACCATACCACTAGTCCCTGAGTCTTCCTCTCAAGAGACAACTACAATTGTATATCCTGCCAGAAATAATCTGCATATACAATTGTCTAGATTCACCAGCAAACCAGAATATGTTGTATCTTCTGTTCTGCAGCTTACTTTTCCTTTCCATGTATCAATAGATTTTGAAATTGTTCCATAGGAGTAGTACATGGAGAACTCTTTCATGGCAGCATAAAAACCCCACTGTATGGATTTCTTTGTTCAGTCCTAAATCAGTGGATGCTTAATTACTCCACATCTCTCCCCTTTCATTTTTTTCCCCCTTTCATTTTTGACTAATGGAAACAATGCTGCAGTGAACATTCTTGAACTTAGACTTTTGAACACTCATGCTGAGTTGCTTTAGTCGTGTCTGACTCTTTGTGACTCCATGGACTATAGCCCGCTAGGCTCCTCTGTCCATGGGATTCTTCAAGCAAGAATACTGGAGTGGGTTGCCATTTCTTCCTCCAGGGGATCATCTCGACCCAGGGATTGAACCCGCATCTCTTGGGTTTCCTGCATTGGCAGGCAGGTTCTTTATCAATAGCGCCACCTGGGAAGCCCCTTTGTAAATATATCTACAGTATAGAAGTAAAATTAATTAGGCAAATAAAGTGTTTTTAAATCTCAATAAATAGAAGCAAATTGTCCTCCAAAGAGGTTGTGTTTACACATTCATCACCCTCTTATCACATGCTCAGAACAGACCTCACACACTCAGTAACACTATGTATTATCAGGCTCTTTTGATCTTTGACAATCTGATTGGTAGAAACAGGCAATGGCACCCCACTCCAGTACTCTTGCCTGGAAAATCCCTTGGACAGAGGAGCCTGGAAGGCTGCAGTCCGTGGGATTGCTAGGAGTCGGACATGACTGAGCGACTTCACTTTCACTTTTCCCTTTCATGCATTGGAGAAGGAAATGGCAGCCCACTCCAGTGTTCTTGCCTGGAGAATCCCAGGGATGGGGGAGCCTGGGGGGCTGCTGTCTGTGGGGTCACATAGACTCGGACACGACTGAAGTGACACAGCAGCAGCAGCAGCATGTAGCTTCACTAGATTTTTTTTTTTTGTCATGTTGATACTTTTTAGTTGAAATATATTTAACATATAATGTGTAAGTGTAAGGTGTATAACGTTAATCTGATAAGTTTATTTTAATATTATTTCTATTATAGCAACAATAAGCACCTCTATATCATGTCACATAATTATTTTCTTTTTTAATAGTGGAAATGATTAAATTCTAGTCTCTTAAGTTTGATAATTATCATACCATTTTGTTATCTATATTCACTTCACTGTGCGTTAGATCCCTATGGCTTATTTATTGCTTCTTGTAAGTTTGTTCCCTTAAACAACATCTGTCCTATCCCCTCCTTCCCCAGCCTCTGATAAGCACCATTTTATTCTCTGTTTTTATAATTTTGGCTTTGGGGGCATTTATTTGTTAGTAGTACAGTTGACCATCTTTTCTTATATTTATGAATGATTGATATTTAGTTATCACCCTATATATTGATATGTAGTTATCACCCTATATATAAATCAGTCATTATCACGCTGCCAGAAAATTTTGGTCAGACCTTGGAATGTTGCTACCAGTACTGTGCTGGTCTGGACCTCAAGGATGGGGCAGGAAAGTTAGCTCTCAGTGTATACTTACTTCCTTTCCAGAAATCCTTTTAGAAAATCTGTTCTGAAAGTTATGTTACAATTTTTGTGATTATGTACCTGGCACTCTTTCTGGCTTGCAAAGCTGCTCTTGAGAATGTTCTGTATTTAGGTTGAAGGTAATGAAAGGTTCTTTATCCTTCCCCATAAACTATGAGACTTAGTTTTGGTGGAAATAAAAATAATGTCCTTGTGAGACGCAAAGCCCAGGGGACATAATTAGAAAATCAGCTTTTCCAGCTCCTATCAAAATGTACATCTTGCTTACTAACTAAACTATTCCATGTAGGAGAAATAAATGCTGGAAATGAAAAGAGGAGAGGAAGTGATAGGAGTAGCAATAACATTCCCATCAAACTTAGGATGATTTAGTTGGAGAATTTTATTATTGTAAGCTGGAGAAGCTTAGCCAGGAAAGATAACTTGCACCACATGAAAGAGTGGAATAGTCCTTTCAGAAGCGTTGCTCTCAGGACACTTTGCAGGAGGCTGATGATCTGAACGCTGGCTTGTTTTACCTTGAAAGTGTCAGTGGGACCCTGCCTTGTCTGAGAGCAGGCGTTGCTCTGGTGAAGTTGTGGTATTTCTGGTTAACAGGTGTAGTGGTGTTGAACACTTTATTTTGGAAGTTATTGGGCGCCTCCCTGACATGGAGATGGTGATCAACGTGCGGGATTATCCTCAGGTTCCTAAATGGATGGAGCCTGCCATTCCAATCTTCTCCTTCAGTAAGGTAAGTACAGAAAGGGCTGTCTGAGGGGATCGAGGGTGGTCTTCTAGGGCATAAGCAGGAGATGACTGAATGTGGCAGAGTCTGATGGGTAATGGTGAGGATGAGGTCTGAGGTCCCAAAGCGGGTCTGTGTCCCTGTTAGCTTCACAGTCATTGAATGATAAGACTGAGGAGAAGGAGGTGAGGACCTGTAAGTGATAAGTATGATTGCCTGGGGTCTTAGGGCTAAGGGTGGAGGGTGAGGAATGAGAGAGGCCTGAGGAACCTCTAAGACATTGGTGGTGGGGTTCAGAGAACCTGCAGAGCATGGCAGAGAGTGACCTAAGAAAGCTCATGGACTTTGAACAAAAATATTTGCTGAGCTCCTACAATGTATATATCACCCATGCTACTGGGTATCATCTGTCTGGCCACTGTATCCCAGGGTCCCCGGCTAATGGTCAGACTAAAGGTGCTCAAATAACCATACAGTTTGCACCCAAACAGTGCATGAGGGGCTAGGTCTGAGATGCCTGAGGGGAACATGTGAGAGGGTGATCTTCAAGTCTAGTTATGGAGAGATGGGAGTACTAGGACATCCTTGTGGGCTTGGAGAATAGGGCGCAGAGACATTACGTTGCCGACTAAGGTCTGTCTAGTCAAGGCTATGGTTTTTCCTGTGGTCATGTATGGATGTGAGAGTGGGACTGTGAAGAAAGCTGAGCACTGAAGAATTGATGCTTTTGAACTGTGGTATTGGAGAAGACTCTTGAGAATCCCTTGGACTGCAAGGAGATCCAACCAATCCATTCTGAAGGATATCAGCCCTGGGATTTCTTTGGAAGGAATGAAGCTAAAGCTGAAACTCCAGTACTTTGGCCACCTCATGCGAAAAGTTGTCTCATTGGAAAAGACTCTGATGCTGGAAGGGATGGGGGCAGGAGGAGAAGGGGACAGAGGATGAGATGGCTGGATGGCATCACTGACTCGATGGACGTGAGTCTGAGTAAACTCCAGCGGTTGGTGATGGACAGGGAGGCCTGGCGTGCTGTGATTCGTGGGGTCGCAAAGAGTCAAACACGACTGAGCGACTGAACTGAATATCTTAGTGCTCAGCTTCTTGCAAATGGTGCATTAGCAGGAATGGGCCTTCATTCCCGAGAGACTAAATATGAAAGCACTTGGGGGCAGGGATGGGGAAGGCTAGAAGAGAGTGAATGGAAAATTCTATGGGAGAAGAGTAGGTTTGGGAAAACCCTCCGGACTTTGAGAAAGGGAACTCTGTTTCTGATTTGGTATCTCCAAAGCAGAGGGACTTTTTATCCCCACTTTTTCTTTATCAGAGTTTACTTTCTCTCTAGACTTGTTTATTTCCTGTGTTGCAAGTGGGCTGAGGCCACATTGTGTTGCATTTCCCATGGTTTAGCCTCAGTTCTCAAAAGTGCTTGGTCCCGTTATTTGTCATGAAGCCCTCTCAGAAGAACAGATAGAGGCTCCCATGTAAGTCAGTAAGGGTTTGTGTTTATTATTTATCTTGTTTTTTCTGTGGATAATCAAGTATTATCATCAGTATACTAACTTTCCTTTCATCTTTAATTCCTTCCCCCTGCTTCTTTTTTTTTTTAAACCAATGACTCCTAGTTTGCCAGGGTGGGATATTAGTCTGTCAGCTTTATAATAAGTATGCAGTTTCTTTTGAGCAGCTGTTAACGCCTGAGGTGCTTGATGAATCACATACCATTTTTAAAATATTTGAAAGAAGGCCAACAACATATTGCATATGTAATTCCAGTGGAAGACAGTAGATTTAGAGGCTTATCAGTGGCCAGAATTTTAACAGAAGTAACCATATAAAGGTTTCAAATGGTTTCAAACTTTTTTCAAAAGGTGTGGGATAATACCCCTACCCCCTTTCTGTCCATCATTACTTTTGACCCTGATCAAAAAAGAAAAATAACCAAAAAATAACTCAGAACTTATTGACCAACCATATGAGCTAAGAAGTGCCACAGTATTAGGTAACACTAACACTTATTGCATTGATCGCTGAAGAAGGCTTTCTTGTCTCTTCTTGCTATTCTTTGGAACTCTGCAGTCAGATGCTTATATCTTTCCTTTTCTCCTTTGCTTTTCGCCTCTCTTCTTTTCACAGCTATATGTAAGCCCTCCCCAGACAGCCATTTTGCTTTTTTGCATTTCTTTTCCATGGGGATGGTCTTAATCCCTGTCTCCTATACAATGTCACGAACCTCCATCCATAGTTCATCAGGCACTCTATCTATCAGATCTAGGCCCTTAAATCTATTTCTCACGTGCACTGTATAATCATAAGGGATTTGATTTAGGTCATACCTAAATGGTCTAGCGGTTTTCCCTACTTTCTTCAATTTAAGTCTGAATTTGGCAATAAGGAGTTCATGATCTGAGCCACAGTCAGCTCCTGATCTTGCTTTTGTTGACTATATAGAGCTTCTCCATCTTTGGCTGCAAAGAATATAATCAGTCTGATTTTGGTGTTGACCATCTGGTTATGTCCATGTGTAGAGTCTTCTCTTGTGTTGTTGGAAGAGGGTATTTGCTATGACCAGTGCATTTTCTTGGCAAAACTCTATCAGTCTTTGCCCTGCTTTATTCCGCATTCCAAGGCCAAATTTGCCTGTTACGGTGTTTCTTAACTTCCTACTTTTGCATTCCAGTCCCCTATAATGAAAAGGACATCTTTTTTGGGTGTTAGTTCTAAAAGGTCTTGTAGGTCTTCATGAAACTGTTCAACTTCAGTTTCTGCAGTGTTACTGGTTGGGGCATAGACTTGGATTACCGTGATATTGAATGGTTTGCCTTGGAAACAAACAGAGATCATTCTTTCGTTTTTGAGATTGCATCCAAGTACTGCCTTTCGGACTCTTTTGTTGACTATGATGGCTACTCCATTTCTTCTGAGGGATTCCTGCCCACAGTAGTAGATATAATGGTCATCTGAGTTAAATTCACCCATTCCACTCCATTTTAGTTCACCCTTGGCATCTCTTGTTTGACCACTTCCAATTTGCCTTGATTCATGGACCTGACATTCCAGGTTCCTATGCAATATTGCTCTTTATGGCATCGGATCTTGCTTCTATCACCAGTCCCATCCACAACTGGGTATTGTTTTTGCTTTGGCTCCATCCCTTCATTCTTTCTGGAGTTATTTCTCCACTGATCTCCAGTAGCATATTGGGCACCTAATGACCTGGGGAGTTCCTCTTTCAGTATCCTGTCATTTTGCGTTTTCATACTGTTCATGGGGTTCTCAAGGCAAGAATACTGAAGTGGCTTGCCATTCCCTTCTCCAGTGGACCACATTCTGTCAGACCTGTCCACCATGAGCTTTTGTGTAATAAAGTTTTATTAAAGTATAAAGGAGATAGAGAAAGCTTCTGACGTAGGCATCAGAAGTGGGCAGAAAGAGTACCCACTTGTTAGTGTTAGCAATGAAGTTATATACTCTCCAATGAATCCAAAAAATGTCTGGAGGTTGTAAAGACCTCACCAGACCTACTCCCATAATTTACATTTTAAGATAACAGAATTAGCCAGAAGGTTTAATCCAGAGACTGTCCTCAGGCAGAATACATTGTTGTTATATAATCCTAAGAAGAGGTGGCAAGAATACACGGAAGAACTGTACAAAAAACATCTTCATGACCCAGATAATCATGATGGTGTGATCACTCATCTAGAGCCAGACATCTTGGAATGTGAAGTCAAGTGGGCCTTAGAAAGCATCACTACGAACAAAGCTAGTAGAGGTGATGGAATTCCAGTAGAGCTATTTCAAATCCTGAAAGATGATGCTGTGAAAGTGCTGCACTCAATATGCCAGCAAATTTGGAAAACTCAGCAGTGGCCACAGGACTGGAAAAGGTCAGTTTTCATTCCAATCCCAAAGAAAGCCAATGCCAAAGAATGCTCAAACTACCACACAATTGCACTCATACTAGCGTGCATCTCACACGCTAGTAAAGTAATGTTCAAAATTCTCCAAGCCAGGCTATAGCAATACGTGAACCGTGAACTCCCTGATGTTCAAGCTGGTTTTAGAAAAAGCAGAGGAACCAGAGATCAAATTGCCAACATCCGCTGGATCATGGAAAAAGCAAGAGAGTTCAAAAAAAACATCTATTTCTGCTTGATTGACTATGCCAAAGCCTTTGAGTGTGTGGATCACAATAAACTGTGAAAAATTCTGAAAGAGATGGGCACACCAGACCACCTAACCTGCCTCTTGAGAAATCTGTATGCAGGTCAGGAAGAAGCAACAGTTAGAACTGGACATGGAACAACAGACTGGTTCCAAATAGGAAAATGAGTACGTCAAGGCTGTATATTGTCACCCTGCTTATTTAACTTATATGCAGAGTACATCATGAGAAACACTGGACTGGAAGAAACACAAGCTGGAATCAAGATTGCCGGGAGAAATATCAATAGCCTCAGATATGCAGATGACACCACCCTTATGGCAGAAAGTGAAGAGAAGCTAAAAAGCCTCTGGATGAATGTGAAAGAGGAGAGTGAAAAAGTTGGCTTAAAGCTCAACATTCAGAAAACGAAGATCATGGCATCTGGTCCCATCACTTCATGGGAAATAGATGGGGAAACAGTAGAAACAGTGTCAGACTTTATTTTTTTGGGCTCCAAAATCACTGCAGATGGTGACTGCAGCCATGAAATTAAAAGACACTTACTCCTTGGAACAAAAGTTATGACCAACCTAGATAGTATGTTCAAAAGCAGAGACATTACTTTGCCGACTAAGGTCCGTCTAGTCAAGGCTATGGTTTTTCCTGTGGTCATGTATGGATGTGAGAGTTGGACTATAAGAAGGCTGAGCGCTGAAGAACTGATGCTTTTGAACTGGGGTATTGGAGAAGACTCTTGAGAGTCCCTTGGACTGCAAGGAGATCCAACCAGTCCATTCTGAAGGAGATCAACCCTGGGATTTCTTTGGAAGGACTGATGCTAAAGCTGAAGCTGCAGTACTTTGGCCACCTCATGCAAAGAGTTGACTCATTGGAAAAGACTCTGATGCTGGGAGGGATTGGGGGTAGGAAGAGTAGGGGACGACCGAGGATGAGATGGCTGGATGGCATCACGGACTCGATGGACGTGAGTCTGAGTGAACTCCGGGAGATGGTGATGGACAGGGAGGCCTGGCTTGCTGCGATTCATGGGGTCTCAAAGAGTAGGACACGACTGAGCAACTGAACTGAACTGAACACTTACTGAGTATTTACTATGTGTTACTCTTCTAAGTTTTCTACGTGTATTAACTCATTTAATATTTAAAACAAGCCTGTTAAATAGATACCATTATTGATATTATCATTTCTCTAGTTATAAAGATAAGGAAACTGAAGCCTAGGAAGATTAAGTAACTTGCCTAGAGTTGGAAAGAGGTGGAGTCAGATAATCTTTCTCAAGAGCCCACACTCTTAACTCTTGCATTGTATTTCCTAATTCTTGCTCCTAAAAGACTTATCTAGGAAATAATTAAGAACTGGTAGGACCATATACACTCCAAGTATGATATCAGTTAAAAGATGAGAAAGCTATGTGGTCATTCAGAATTGGGTATATCATTTCCTTAAACTAATACCTCCAACAGTATATGTCTTCTAGAAAAACAGAACTTTTGGGTACTGGAAAAGTTGACAGTTATTGTGATTTCATATTCTGGGATTCAGTCAGCCCATGAATTTTAACACATTATCATTTTTGCCTGTTAGCATTCAGAGTCTAGACTTGGATATGTCTTTGATGGTATAACACAGGGGCAAGGCCTTTTCCAGATCCCGTGACATGAGTGCAGTTTGCTGCTTCTTCCTCTGCTCCAAGACTGATTTAAAATAACCTCTCTGTTTCTGTTGAAGACATCCGAGTACCACGATATCATGTATCCTGCTTGGACATTTTGGGAAGGAGGACCCGCTGTTTGGCCAATATATCCTATGGGTCTTGGACGGTGGGACCTCTTCAGGGAAGATCTGGTAAGGTAGGTTCTCTGCTGCTGGTAGGTCCTCTAGAGAGGTTTTATTTGTCCCTCTTTTTGGGTCACCTTGAAGTAAACAGTTAAGTATAGACAATTATTTTCTCTAAAATGACTAACTTTTAAGCTAAAAGTAAAAGACACACACAAAAAAACTTTATAGCATAAGCAATTTTATATGTGTATAGAAGTATTTATATATCCATAGAAAAAGAGCAAAAGAACTTACCCTAAAATGTCAGCAGTGCTTCTGTGGGAGGGATTATAGAAGCCTCTTTTTTTCTTCTTTAAATATTTCCATACTTTTAAGATTCTTTAAGAGTGAATTCCTTTTATAAGTAGGAAAGAATAAATGATCATATTGTGGGGAAGGATAGAAAATTACTTGGAAGAACGTAAATGTACTTTATAATTAAGAGCCAAGTTCTTCAGGCAGGGATGGGGTGGGCATAAATGTTCCATAGGCATCTCAAGTTCAAGCTTATTCCAGATCTTCTCTAACTGAGGATTGAAACCTGCCTTGGCCTGTTGTCTGCATCCTGCCCTCATTTCAGAATTTAGATCGTCTCATTCATCAAGCTGTAGATATTTCTTTGCTAGCTACATTTTACATTAATGATCCAAACAACATTGGTACCTAATTAGTAAACTTCTAGAAACATAGTCTTTCTAGTTCTTCTCTCAGATGTAGAGAAAGCAATAATTTAATTCAACTTCATTTTCACAAATATCTATCACCTGTATTAAGTGTGACTACATATTTAAATGAGATGAAGAGAACATCCCGTTTCTGGAGAAGCATGTAGGGCTGTAGTCCTCTTTGTCACCTAGAGCCACTGGTTAAATAAACAAGTCAATTATTCAGTAGATATAATTGGGAAATTATTTTTTAAGATAACTTGACCTCATACTTCATTGTTCTTGTCCAGCTCGCTTTTTCAGGGATGAGGGAATGCAAACTCAGAGAAGTTAAGTGACTTTGGTCAAGGAACCAATTTAGGCCTGAAATCCAGGTTTCTAAGTGCGTTATCTTCTCCACTAGTTAATATTTCCTGTGTCCTCCAGACTGTGAGACTGTCATTTCTTATTTAGCACTTCATTTTGAACATAATTTTGAGAGAGAGAAAAATAAAAATGTTAACTTTTTTTCACCAAGTTATTCTTGACGTTAGTTTTCTAATTCTTTTTTTTACCCTCAGGTGCTTGCAAATACCTTTTCACATTCTTCTTTTTGTAGCTCTTTTCCCACCTGCTGTACATCTACTTTGTTTTTAAAATCTCTTTAAAACAACTTTTTTCTGAATATGAAAACTTTGTGTGCTTATAAAAATTTATCAATGTGTCCCACCTAGGCAACTTTTCCTGCCGGGGTCCAGCCCCGGTAGATCCAGGGAATTCGAAGCGAGGACGGAGTCGGCGTCCTAGGAAAGAACTTATTTAATTACAGATATAAAGAGAGGTTAGGAAAGAATAGTGTAGTAGGAAAATTAGTGGAGAAAAGAGGCTGAATAACTTGGTTTACGTGGAAAACCAGTAAAACTCCAAGACAAGGAGTTTTCACCACCTACGTAGGCCACCGGTGCCCGCTTGAATAGTGGAGGGTGCCCCGCCTTGGGCTCCCTCTTGCGTGGGTCTTAGAAGCCAGGGCAAGTAAGTAGACATGGCGAGCCTCCACGCTCCAGATGGGAATTCAGCCAGAAAAGAAGAGAACGAGAAAAGACCAGACGGGGGAAACCAGTCTTTCCAGGAACTGGTCCATTTCTTTATTTTCCAGGTCCACTTTTATACTGTTAGTTATACGTAGAGATAAATGCAAGAAACAGAGTCATGCAGGGTCAGCTGCTCTGACCCTTATCTAAAGACAGTGTTCTCAATATATCTTTGTTCTTACAAGGGTCTTACATTTGTTTACAATATCTTCTGGTCTGGAGACCAGTCAACATTTTATGGCCCCACCTTACTTTCTGTTGATAAAGGTTAGTTGATCAGAAAACTTGTTTGCCTTTAAGATCTACTTAGTCTTAAGATAGTGATAAAGTTACATTTTTACATAGCAAGGACACAATGATTTATAACAGAGAAAGAGGAGTACAGTGATCTATAACAAAGAGAAAATTCATTAACTCAAAAGTCTAGTATTGCTAACATCAAAACTACTATATTTCTTTTTCTATATTCCAATTACATCGATTAACATACTCCCAGGTGCCTAAGGATATGGAGGCCTGGCGGCAGTCATTAACTCAGCAATGAAACCCTTCACCAACATGATTTTTATCTTTAGAAAAACCCTATGCTAACTAAGACTTTCAAAATACTCCAAACTCTCTGTGCTATTTATGGTTGAGAGGTTGTAAACAATCATGTACATAGTAGCAAGAGTGTGGATAATCCTGTCACACAAGCTAGTCTGCCAGCAGAGAGGTTTGACCTGAGACACTCCTTTTATATGCAGGAGACTATTAACTGGAACTCTAAGTTAATTTTCCAGAGTAAGGTGGTGGGGGACAGCCCCCCCTATAATGTCAGAAGAGTAGGCGAAAAGCACAATGCAGTAAGGCAGGCAGACTCTGGTTTTGGGGCAGATGCACGAGCAGATCCAGAAAGAGGCTCCGTTATGGCCTGACTCGCCTTTGCCTGTCGGGCCCCTTAATCTCATGACCTTTGCCACCAGCGGGACTCCTCGTGCTGGCTCCCGGCATTTTCCGTCACTTATTGGTGTGTCTTAGAAATCTTTCCATGTCAGTACATATGGAGAACGAAATGGCACCCCACTCCAGTATTCTTGCCTGGAGAATCCTGTGGACGGAGGAGACTGGTGGCCTGCTGTCCATGGGGTCACACAGAGCCAGACACGACTGAAGCAACTTAGCATGCATGCATGCATTGGAGAAGGAAATGGCAGCCCACTCCAGTATTCTTGCCTGGAGAATCCCAGGGACAGAGGAGCCTGGTGGGCTGCCATCTGTGAGGTCGCACAGTCGGACACGACTGAAACGACTTAGCTGTACCTGCTGCTGCAGTACCTAGGAAACTGCCTCGTTGTTTTAAACAGTTGCATGGTATTCCATCAGATAATAACTTGATTCATTGTGTCCTTCAATGTATGTGTAGGTTGCATGTGTAATATTTGCATAATTTCTTACTTTCTGAACTATTAGAGAGTATGTTGCATACTTTATGGCTCTATACCCCTTAATTCTTTGCTGCAGAATTCCTAAGAGCGAGAGTGTTCCCTTTATAACCACATTGCAATGATCAAATACAGGAAACAATGTTAATTCAACATTGAATTGTCATAACAATGTCCCATAAGACACATTTCTTCTCAGATACAGGATCCAGTCCAGCATCTTGTGTTGTATTTAGTCCTTACGTGTCTCTAACTTGTTTTAATCTGCAACAACTCTTAAGTCTATCCTTCTCTTTTACTGTGTGGTTACTCTTTTACCATTTGCAAACTAATAAGCAATTTTTAGGGAGATAGACTATGTTTTAAAAATCTAACTTATGTTAATATGTTCTTTTTTTGATACCTTCACTTTTTATTCTTGAGCTGAATTTATTCATGATTTTAGAATTGCAATTTTATTTTTTAGAGCCCTCCATTCAGAATCTCTGGCCTCATGATTTCATTTCTTACCTTGAAACTTAAGTAATCTGTTTGCTGATCTGCATTGGCGTCTGCCTGGCGTGTTTCCATCTTTATACTCTTCTGGGAATTTGTCCCCATTGACTGACTTTTCACCCTGTAGAAGAATTCAGTGTCACTGTGGATTTAAAGAATTCACTCTGCTGTGAGCAGGGGAGTGGGGTTATAAAAGAGGGCTGGGGCAGCACCAGTGTTAGTGCTTGCCCAAAGATAAAAGTCCTAACATGGGTCTTCCAAAGGGGTGGATAGGTGGGTGGGAAAAATGAAGGAGAGGGAAAACAGATGATACGTGGTTCAAGTCTGTCTATATCAAATTTAGCTTTCCCAGGGACTAAGGAAATTTATACTCAAAATTTCAGTATTTTTGGTTGGATAGTTGAGCAGTATATCAAAATGTAAAATGTGTATATGCTTTGACCCAGCCATTTTACTTCAAGGATTTATCCTGAGAACATAATTAAACAAGTATGCAAAAATGTGCATACAGGGATATTCACTTCAATGTTGTTTCTTAAAGTAGAAAGTTGAAAACTACCTGAAAGCTCACCAGTAAGGAATGGAGTAAATTATGACATGGCTATAAAATGGATATTGTGCATGAATGGAAAGTAAAGGTAGAATAGGGCTTAAAAACAGGGACTCTGGATTTAAACCTTACTAGCTGTGTGATGCTGGGCAAATTGCTTAGCCACTTAAAGGCCTCAACTGTGTAAAGTAGGGATAGTAAAAGCCATCTTGTAAGGTTATAAGAATGAGGTGTGTGTGTGTGTGTGTGTGTGTGTGTGTGTGTGTGTGTGTATAATGTTTTTATATGTATATATATGTTTATATTTGATCCCAACCCAGGAATCAAACCTGCATCTCTTATGTCTCCTACATTGGCAGGCAGGCTGTTTACCACTAGTTCCACCTAGGAACCCCCTCTCCCCCACATCTCATCCCCAGTGCTACAGTAGTTCTGATTTGTTAGGAAGGAGTATGGGACAGAGCAAGAAACAGTTGGACTGGAGAATCAGGTAGCCATTTTCTTCTCCAGGGAACTTCCCGACCCAGGGATCGAACCCGGGTCTCCCGCATTGCAGGCAGACGCTTTAACCTCTGAGCCACCAGGGAAGCCCAAAGATGATCCAGTGAGAAAGAACTGGAAGATAAGCCAGGAAAATATGGAGGACTGGCTCACTTAAGAGAAAATGAGGACTTCCCTGGTGGTCTAGTGGCTAAGACACTCTACTCCCAATGTAGCGGGCCTGGGTTTGATCCCTGGTCAGGGAACTATATTCCACATGCTGCAGTGAAGACATGAAGCAGCCAAATAAATAAATAAATTTTTTTAAAAAAAGAGAGAGAGAAAATGAGTAATGGGATGCTATTTGTATCTGAACAGTATCTCTACCTGAAAAGTTTATGTGCAAAGTTTCTCCATTATAGCAAACAGCTTACCAATCCCTCATGAACTCCACTTCAGTTTGACCCCCTCCATTTTCAGAGAAAGATGCTGCAAAAACTTCTGTGAAGGGTTCCCACAAAGTAAGTTAAGAATGGTGCATCTGTCACCTGAAACTATCACAACATTGTTATTTGGCTGTACCCCAATACAAAATGTTTTTGGTGTTAAAAAAAGAAATGATGCATCTATGAGCTAGCAGTTTCAGCAAGGGAAGCTGGTTGTGGTAACTGGTATTGAGAACTGAATTTTGGGGGCTTGGTCTTTATGGAGCACTAAGTACAGTTTGAGGATACCAGAGTGCTTTGCAAAATCAGACTAAATCTGATGATACTTTCTATGCATCTAAAACATAAAGTCAGAAAGTGATTTATTTCCTTGCCCTTGATTCGGTATCTGATATTTTCTGCAGTTATTGTTGCCTTGTAATTTTAACAATCAGTTCAGTTCAGTCGCTCAGTCGTATCTGACTCTTTGCGACCACATGGACTGCAGCATGCCAGGCTTCCCTGTCCATCACCAACTTCCAGACCTTGCTCAAACTCATGTCCATCAAGTCGGTGATGCCATCCAACCATTTCATCCTCTAGACTCTTGCTTAAAGTAAGGAAAAAATCCTGATTGTACTGAATTAAATAGCCCTAAACATGTCATTTACTTTGGGGAACTTTTCTTTCAGTGTTGTTAACTTATTAACCAAACAGTAGATTTACACATATTGCTAGCTAGTATCTCCAGAGGATAGAGTAATAATAAAAGGGAACATAATGTCATTTAGAGCTTTTTATTTTGAGTAGCCTTGTTGTTCAGTCACTAAGTCATGTCTAACTCTTTGCAACTCCATGGACTGCAGCACACTAGGCTTCCCTGTCTTCCACTATCTCCCGAAGTTTGCTCACACTTGTTTCCACTGACTCAGTGATGCCATCCAACCATCTCATCCTTTGTCACCCTCTTCTTATTCTGCCCTCAATCTTTCAAAGCATCAGAGTCTTTTCCAATGAGCCGCTTTTCACATCAGGTGGCCAAAGTATTGGAGCTTCAGCATAAGTCCTTCCAATGAATATTTAGGACTGATTTACTTTAGGATTGACTGGTTTGATATCCTTGCAATTCAAGGGACTCTCAAGAGTCTTCTCCAGCACCACAATTCAAAAGCATTAATTTTTCAGCACTCAGCCTTCTTTATGGTTCAACTCTCACATCTGTACTGACTACTGGAAAAACCATAGCTTTGACTGTATGGAATTTTGTTGGCAAAGTGATGTCTCTGCTTTTTAATATGCTGTCTAGGTTTGTCATAGCTTTTCTTCCAAGGAGTAAGTGTCTTGATTTTGTGGCTGCAGTCACTGTCTGCAGTGATCTTGGAGCCCAAGAAAATCCATCACTGTTTCTACTTTTCCCCTATCTGTTTGCCATGAGGTGATGGGACCAGATGCCATGATCTTAGTTTTTTTTAATATTGAGTTTTAAGCCAGTTTTTTCACTCTCCTCTTTCACCCTCATCAAGAGAGTTTAGTTCCTTCATTTTCTGCCATTAGATTGGTATTATCTACATATCTGAAGTGTTGATATTTCTTCTGGCAATCTCAAATCCAGCTTGGAATTCATCCAGCCTGGCATTTTGCATGATGTATTCTGCATAGAAGTTAAATAAGCAGGGTGACAATATACAGCCTTGATGTACTCCTTTCCCAGTTTTGAACCAGTCCATTGTTCCGTGTCCGGTTCTAACTGTTGCTTCTTGACCTGCATACAGGTTTCTCAAGAGGCAGATAAGGTGGTCTGATATTGCCATCTTTTTAAGAATTTTCCACAGTTTGTGATCCACATAAAGACTTCATAGCCAGTGAAACAGAAGTCGATGTTTTTTGGAATTGGATTTCGATAATCCAACAGATGTTGGCAATTTGATTTCTGATTCCTGTGCCTTTTCTAAATCCAGCTTATACATCTGGAAGTTCTCGGTTCACATACTGTTGAAACCTGTCTTGAAGGATTTTGGGCATTACTTTGCTAGTGAATTTAGTAGCCTGGGTCAGACTTACTTTAAAATGTAAAGCTCTCAGCTAAGCTTCAGAAATGATTCAAACACATCTTTATATAGTTAAGGAAGAGACACAGAAACTAATGAAATCTGTTTTTAGGTCAGCTGCACAGTGGCCATGGAAAAAGAAAAATTCCACAGCATATTTCCGAGGATCAAGGTGATTATACTTTCTGACATTTTACAAAGGTACTCTTCTGGCTAATGTGTAAAATTTTGAGGGTGTGGGAAACTAGTTCAAAGAGAAAACTAAGATAACTAAGAAAAAGACATAGAATCACAGAATTTTAGGCTAGAGAAGAACCCAAATTATTGGCCAAATCACTTTTAGCTGAACTGAAATTCAAAGAAGTCAAGTTCATCTGTCCAGTCATTCAGCAAACATTTACAAAGTGTGACGAGTGTGATGGGCTTTAGTTATTTAATGCTGAATAGAACAATGAGCTGCCCTCTTGCCTGAGAGATTGCATTTTCCTAGGAGTACTTTATGATTGTGCCCACAGACTCTCTGCCACTTAATGGCAGAGCAGGAACAATCACTAGCTCTTCTAACTGCCTTTTTCATCAGACCATGTGGCTGCCAAAGAGTGGTGGAAGCGTAGACTGGAACTGATGAAAATTGAGAGAGCTGCATGGAAGGAAGGTAGAGCGAAAGCGAAAAGGTTAGGGGAAGACTGAGTCCATATTGTTCAGTTCCATATCCCTGGTGTTGAGAACAGTACCCACCTTGTAGATGCACAGTGAGTATCTGTTGCTCAGATGAATACCAAGGAGAATGTGAAGGGAGAGAGTTTTGCAGATTTCTTAGTGTGTCCTTGTCAGAGGTCACTCTCTCTTCACTTGGTGGTGGGCTTCAGAGTGCAAATGAGCCCAACAACCACTGCTTATGGTTCCTTGTCAACATCTCTGTTTCTCAAATCTTCAGATTACAGATTCTTAACTTGGGATCCATGTGTGGACTTCAAGACTTTTAGGAACACCTTGAAGTTATATGGGGATATGTAGAGAGGGCGTCCACAGTTGTCAGATTCTCAGGGAGTCCATGACCCCTCAAATGTCAACATCATCTGCTGCTAGAACCATAACTAGGACTTTTTCTACAATAAGTTTTCAGGTGTTTGAGCCCTTCGGTTTTCTTTTTAATTTAAATGTTATACTGGGGCTTCCCTGGTGGCTCAGAGGTTAAAGCCTCTGACTCCAATGCAGGAGACCCGGGTTCAATCCCTGGGGTGGGAAGATCCCCTGGAGAAGGAAATGGCAACCCACTCCAGTATTCTTGCCTGGAGAATCTCATGGACAGAGGAGCCTGGTAGGCTACAGTCCACGGAGTCGCAAAGAGTCGGACACGACTGAGCGACTTCACTCAGTTTTCACTGCATTTTACAGAGCACACCCAACGAAGGTCATGTAGCTGTTTTGGTGAGTGATGATTACCTAGTCACACAGCTATGAGTACCAGTGATTAGAGGTTACATGAAGCTTCTAAAAGGAAAATAATTCGCTGGGATGTGGCTGTAGTATCCAGAATAACATAATCCTAAAGACTAGATGCAAGCAGAGAGGGCCAAATACTCCCCTTCCCTGAAGGGTACAGTGGCAAATAGCCAGGACCACCTAGAAGCTGTAGGATCTAGTATCCCCCTCCTCTTCTATTAAATAACCCATGAGTTGTTCATCTGTACGTATGGTCATCGCATTGGGTCCAATTACTGCTTACCTTTCAGTGATTGGGAGTGGTCTTATGGTGTAGGAGACGTAGTTCTATGTCATGTGTTTCTTTCCTAGGACAAGTCCAGAACGAGATCCTCTCATTCTTCTGTCTCGGAAAAACCCAAAACTTGTTGATGCAGAGTACACCAAAAACCAGGCCTGGAAATCTATGAAAGTAATCACCAATCATCTGACTAGAGCTACAGCAGTGAACATTCTCACTCCAAGAGCATTGCACCTGGGTAGAACTTCACATTAGGTTTCCTCTCAGTGGTGGGATGAATGATGAGAACGTTCCATGGACTAAAATTAGTATATGTGTAAATTATTCTTTTTCAAACTCACGTTGTGTTTCTGGGCCCTTATTATGACTCATATTTTATATTATTTTGAAGGTTTAAACCAGAGGTCCCAAACATTTTCTGTAAATGGCTAGATGGTAAATATTTTAGGCTTTTCAGGTCTTACAGCCTGGGTTGCAGTTACTCAGCACTGCCATTGCAGTGTGAAAGCAGTCGTAGACAATATGTAAACAGAGCATGGCTGTGTTCCTGTAAAACCTTATTGAGGGCATTGAAATTTGAATTTCATAAAATTTTCCCACATCATAAAAATATTGTCCTTTGGATTTTTTCCAGCCATTTGCAAGGTAAAAATAACTTTAGTTTATGAGTTGTGCATCAAAACAAGCAGTGACCCAGATCTGGCCTATGGGTGCTAAGTTTGCCAAAATCTGGTTTAAACCATTGGTTCTCAACCCTGACTATACAGTGCAGCCAGAGAGCTTAAAAATTAATAGAATAAATCAGAGTCTCTGGAAATGGTGTATAGACATCTTCATTTGTTTAAGATTCCCCAAGTGATTCTAAGGTGAAACAAGCAATGACAGGCTTCTTTGGTTGGGAGTCCCATCTCTATCCTCTTAACTCTGTCTTTCTTGCCTTATTCAAAGACCCTTAAGTTGTAAATGTCCTCATCTGAAATTTCCATTTGAGGATGATAGGAGAAAATGTTTAAACTTCTTGTCAGAAAAACTAAGTGAAAACTAAGAAATACTAAGTAAAAATGCATGTATTTATTACATGAGCATTTAATTCAAACAGAAGCAAATGCAGTATAAGAAACTTTGTTAAAAAATAAAAATATGAAAAAAATGTATCCGTTCATGACAGCATCTACTATGGGAGGCCACAGAAGCAAGCAAGACTTGTTCCCCACACCATCTGCTAAGGTGGCTGGAATATGGATAGGGGATAGGGGGTCTCAGACTCTGATGCCCCCAGGCGCAGCAGTAGTGAGTGGGAGAGAGCGCTGAAGGTCCAGTCATTTCTGCCAAGGAGAACAGGAGCTCTCTTTGCCAAATCCTCCTGTTTTTTTTCTCTCTCTAAGAAAAATGGAGATCTGGGGTTTTCTAAGAAAGTATCCTGCCACTTACAAATGCTGGGCAGTGGTTTGAATATTTATTTTTCAAGTACTTTGCTAGTGCAACAAAATTTGTGTGTGGGCTACACCTTTAAGCCCACCAGCCACCATTGTAACTTCCTTTGCCATATGATGTATATATAGTGAGTTGTGCTGCAGGCCATGACCTCCTGAGTGCAGAGGAAGAGTCACATGGCCCCAGGGGAGCTTAAACTTTAAAATCACACAGACCAAGGTAAAGCCCAAGCTCTTCTACTTATGGCTGTATGACCTTGAGCAAGTCTCCCAACTTCTCAAAGCCTCAGCTGCTTCATCTATAAAGTGAGACAGTCTTGCTTCCTGAGTCTGTGCATTCTGAGACTTCAGTGAGGTCATGTTGATGAAATGTTCAGTGACCCTTGTTGCACAGTGGTCTTCAATGAATGCTCCTGCTGCTAATACTAACAACTTTCTTTTCCCTGAAAGGATACCTTGGGAAAGCCAGCTGCTAAGGATGTCCATCTTGTGGATCACTGCAAATACAAGTAAGATATCCAGGACTCCTGACTCTTCTGGTTTTCCCTATTGCTTTTGGAATAGCTTCTCTTTGGGTGAGAATTTTAATACTAGGGTCCAGCTGGGGTTTGTGAAAGTCACATTAATTCATTTGGTTATTGTTTACTGAGAGCCTGCTGTGCACGAAGCTCTGGACTGGGTTCTGTGGAAACTGCAGAGACAATGAAACAGGGACAATGGTCCCTGCTTCCAGGGAGCCTGCATGCCCATAATCAAAGGGATAGGGTCCACTCTCTGCACCCCACACAGCCAAGAGCTGAAGTTAGATCAGTCATTTATTAAGTTAATAAAAATAGTTTAAGGTTCAACATGAATGAGGCATATGTAACTGATGTATTATATTTAAATGCCAATACTAAGAATGAGATGAAGGTAAAACAAACTCAGAGAAATGAATGGTGATTACACTGGACAGTGGGAACTACAGAGGAGAAGCAGCTCTGGTTAGAGACAGGTACCAGAAAAGCTGAAAAGAAAATGTTCTTAGTTGTTAGCTTTATTTTCCAGGGGGCATTTCTTTGAAGATTGATTAGGCATGCCTGGTTGTCTTCTCCAGACTTCTTAAGAGGAAACAGGGAACAGGGCATACCTTTGACCAGATAGGGAACACTATGGGAAAAACCAGGCTTTGCGGGGGGACCATGATGAGTTCGAGACTTTAGGCCTAGAAAAACTTGTAAACAAAGCGTGAGATATTGTTTCCACTGGGCCTTGTATCCGCTCTGCCCAGCACCCAGCTGCTGGCTCTATCTGTCTCTGCCTGGAGAAAGTATTTCTCTTTCCCCCTCACGCTGATATTCCCAGGAACAGGCTCTAACCCCTGGAACAGCAAGGAGTTTATGGAAACTCTACAGGGACATGCTGATGGGTCCTTGAAAATTGAAAGTGGAAAGAGAAAGAAGAGAGGGTAATAAAAGGGGAGATAAAGAGGGGATAAGAAAAAAATGTCATGTGTGGTAGCAGGAATATAGTATCAAGTATATTTTCCTCTCTCTTTTCCAGGTATTTGTTTAATTTTCGGGGTGTTGCTGCAAGTTTCCGGTTCAAACACCTCTTTCTGTGTGGTTCACTTGTTTTCCATGTTGGTGACGACTGGCTGGAATTCTTCTACCCACAGCTGAAGCCATGGGTTCACTACATCCCAGTAAAAACAGACCTCTCCAACGTCCAGTAAGCAGCCGTCCCTCAAGCAGAGTCTCTGATGATTCCCACAGTCTGCCTCTAAGTCCCCAGCCATTCAAGATATTTACTCCTAATGACTTTTTCCACTGAAAGCTTTTTTAAAAAAAATTTCATTTTCAAAGATAGTATTGTATTATTATCCAACTAGACTGAGTGGGATTTAATTTTTTAAGTGTTCTAATGCTGATTCAAAATGTAACATTCAGATAGTATGCAGTGAAAAAGCACTAACCTCTCGAAGACTAAATAGATACGGCTATTCAATCGTGATATATTGTCAAAAGGATTTTCAGATACAGTGTGAGAACTGACCTCAGTGAAATGAAGGCAAATTTCCTCTCATGATGGCAAGAGCTAGGACGGCATGTGGAGAAGGGCCAGAAATGTAAGCCCAGTGCCCTCTTCTGGGGACCAGAGCAAGAGACAGGAGGGAAATTTTTTCTTCACTATTGATTTTTGGTGTGTTATCGCTGAACATTTCTCTGTTTTCCCAAATATGTTCCAAAACTAGAACAGATTGTTTCGCCTATGTGCAAAGTACTCTTTTTGTTGTTATTTTGATCTTATGAGGACCCGATAGCTTTACTTAAAAAAAACCCCAACATCCATATGTCTAAAGATTAACTACAGGCCTCAGTATGTGATCTCTCTGCTTAGTACTAATGAGCATGCTCTGTATTTCAAAACGTAATAATTCTTTCCATTTTAGGGAGCTGTTGCAGTTTGTAAAAGCAAATGATGATATAGCTCAAGAAATTGCTGAAAGGTACGTTCTGTTCATTTTTCTTTTTCCGCTTTAATCATTCCTACTTTTCCCAAGCTAAAGTCATAAGAATGTTGTTACCATAGTGCTATCTGAATGTCAGCCTCATTATACAGAGATAATTAGAATCAAAACTGTCCTGGGGAAAACCACACAGTCACCTATGTCCTAAGCCCATCCTTTGTAGAGTTAGACTGAAATCTTTGAAGTAGTTCAAGTACGCTTTCTGAGATTGGCTCTTTGTATATTTGTTTTTAAGAAAAAAAAATGTCTATTTCCAAATGCACGTGTATAGTAGATATTATGGAGAAGGAAATGACAACCCACTCCAGTATTCTTGCCTAGAGAATCCCATGGACAGAGAGCCTGGTGGGCTGCTGTCCATAGGGTCACACAGAGTCAGACACGACTGAAGTGACGTAGCAGCAGCAGTAGATACGATGGCTGCAGAGTTGGTTCTGAAGATCAAAGAGTTAATTTACATGAAGTATTCTGAACAGTGCTTGGCACAGGTATACTCAAATGTAAGCTACTAGTTTTATTAAATGTCATGCTTTAACTGTTCTTGTTAATCTTGTCTCTAGGGGAAGCCAGTTTATTCTGAACCACTTAAAGATGGATGACATCACTTGTTACTGGGAGAACCTGTTGACCGAATACTCTAAATTCCTGTCCTATAACGTAACAAGAAGGAAAGGCTACGATCAGATTGTTCCCAAAATTTTGAAAACTGAACTCTAGTAGTCATGATCGGGCCATAGTCCTCTCTATGGCATCAGACCTCAGATATCCTATGGTGAGAAGCTTGCTGTGAATGTGACACCTATACCTTGGATACTGTTACCAAGTCAGATGTCTGGTTTTCCTTATCATGCTGTACCAGGAGCAACTTTGGAGAAAGATCCAAATTGTGTGTAATACAATTAGGAAGTTGCTCAACATCTTTGCTAAAGAAGGACCAGAAATCGTGAGATGTGGGTTTTGAACCTGATTCTGCCTTTCATCTTCTTAGGACCAATCACAGCTTGTGCCTCAGATCATCCATATGTGTATGTCCACACTGTGAAACTGACTATGTCCCTGGGGTGACGCCCTTTGTCTCATTCTTTTGAGTAGAAAGTCACTCACTCATATGAAACTAGTACAACTCATTATCACAGTTCTGCAGTTATTCTACACTTGATCTCTGCTGCTGTATTTTAACATAGAAAGCCGTTTAGGGTTTATAAAGAATACTTGGGGATTATTTTCTGAAAGGTCTAAGGAAGCAGTAGTGTGCCATGCAACAATGTAGGACCTTTCTTTTGTAAAAGCGTAATCTCTTTGGTACTCAGGAGGTTTCTATAAAGCCATGTAGAATGGGGCCAATTGCATGAGTAGTCATTGCAGTTGGATTTCAGCTTCCCTTTTTGTGCCTTCATCCTTTATGTTCTCTTTCAAAAGAGAGTGAGTGAAAACCTCTTGATAAATTTAGGAAATAGTCCTTACTCTTTAAAGGAATTGTGCATAAAACAGCAACTTTTCCTCATTCTTCACACACCCGTAATATTTTTCCTCCTTGAGTTGGCAGCAGTACACGCTTGCAGGGATCTCATGGAGTCTTCATGTGTGAAATGGTGTCAAGTTGGGAGTTTAAAGCATTCACCTTTAGCACTTACTTAGACAGGAGATGCCTGTTTTAGTGCACATTCTGTTGGATTGCTTCCTTTTCCCTTTTTGAAAAAGACATTTGGATAGTAGTTTAATCTCAGGATATTCTCCCTAACATAGTCAAAAATGAAGAAAAACTTTTAGATTAAAACCCATGTAGTCCAGTGACTCAGAACCATCCTTGTTCTTTAGGCCCCAAATTTCCACTGAGAAATCAACTCTTTTCCTTTGCCTCTTAAGAATTGTTTGGTATTAACTGGTTCCAAAATTAGTAACTGTGAGATTCAGTTATATAAAATCAGGGACTGTATTTCCATTTATGAAACATGCATTTGGCCATTTAAACTCCCTTTCACGAAACTGTAAGCATATGGACCTTCTTAGAGGACTTTCTGGTAAGATCGTTGCATAGAACAGGGCAAATGTTTAAAACTGAATTTTGTCTTTGAGTATTAAAAACTCATGGGAACTGTGTCTTTAGGTGCTATAAATCTGGCAATAAGACATCCAGATTTCTGAGTTGTACTGTAGTTTTGCCTTATCACTAGGAGGCCCTGGTAAATATTATCATTCTATTTTTTCTTCTGACTAAAAGCTTAAAGAGATGGGAATACCAGACCACCTTACCTATCTCCTGAGAAACCTAAATGCAGGTCAAGAAGCAAAAGAACCAGAAATGGAATAACAGACTGGTTCCAAATTGGGAAAGGAGTATATCGTCTGCATATCATCAACCTGCTTATTACTAATAACTTCTATGCAGAGTACATCATGCGAAATGCCAGGCTGGATGAGTTCCAAGTTGGAATCAAGATTGCCAGGAGAAATATCAGCAACTTCAGATATGCAGATGATACCATGGCAGAAAATGAAGAGGAACTAAAGAGCCTCTTGATAAGGGTGAAAGTGGAGTGGAAGTTGCTCAGTTGTGTCCAACTCTGTGATGCCACAGACTCTGCAGTCCATGGAAATCTCCAGGCCAGAATACTGGAGTGGGTAGCCTTTCCCTTCTCCAGGCGATCTTCCCAGCCCAGGGATTGAACCCAGGTCTCCCACATTGCAGGCAAATTCTTTAACAGCTGAGCCAGAAGGGTAAAAGAGGACAGTGAAGAAGTTGACTTAAAATTCAACATTCAGAAAACTAAGATCATGGCATCTGGCCCCATCACTTCATGGCGCATAGATGGGGGATAAATGGAAACAGTGACAGACTTCTTTTTCTTGGGCTCCAAATCACTGCGGATATTGACTGCAGCCATGAAATTAAAGGACACTCACTTTTTGGAGGAAAAGCTATGACAAACCTAGATAGTGTATTAAAAAGCAGAGACATCACTTTGCCAACAAAAGTCCATAGAGTCAAAGCTATGGTTTTTCCAGTAATCATGTATAGATGTGAAAGTTGGAACATAAAAAAGGCTGATTGCCGAAGAATTGATGCTTTTGAATTGTGTTGCTGGAGACTTGAGAGTCCTTTGGACAGCAAGGAGATCACACCAATCAATCCTAAAGGAAATCAACTCTGAATATTCATTGGAAGGACTTATGCTGAAGCTCCAATCCTTTGGCCACATGATGCGAAGAGCCAGCTCATTGGAAAAGACCCTGATGCTGGGGAAGATTGTGGGCAGGAGGAGAAGGGGGCGACAGAGGATGAGATGGTTGGATGGCATCACCAACTCAATGGACATGAGTTTGAGCAAACTCCAGGAGGTGGTGAAGGACAGGGAAGCCTAGCATGCTGTAGTCTATGGGGTCACAAAGAGTCAGACACAACTTAGCGACTGAACAACAAAACTAGAGCAAAACTTTCCGTCCTTTGGATTAGCAGCTGAAGGTGCATTTCCCTGCAAGTGTTTCCAACTCAAGCATTCTCTCTCAGACTCCTTCTTTTCATTACTCTAGGCAGTTAGAGGCTATCGTAATATTTTTCTCAAGCTGTATTATATGACATCACACTGTACTGTAGTTATTTGACTGTTTCTCTTGTGAGCTTTTTTTCCCCTATGAGCTTCTTGATGGGTAGGAGTCATGTTTTACTTACCCGTTTCTCCATTATCCAGCACAGTGCCTCACTCAGAAGAATGCACAGAACAATGTTGGAAGGATGGATGGATAGATGGGCACAGTAGGCTTAACTAAATCCTGTTTACAGACTGCCCAGCCATTGGCTTCAAGAGGGACTGGACAAGACTGTAAGAATTAGATCAATGCAAATTCTCATCTGTCCTTTGAAGAGTTAATAAGACCATTTGTATTTAAGTACAGCAGATGTTATTCAGATTTTACATGTATTTGTTTACCTCAGTGTAGATGACATGAAGATGGGTGTAATGACATAAATGTATGGTTTTGAAAGTAATTTTTTATCTCCATAACTTTTGAAAGTTGTTGTTTTTTGTTAATACTAGCTGAATTCCAAACTTACCCTTTCCTTCTCAGAGATAAAAGCCACACTTTTCTTCAAGAAAAGAGAATAACTGAGTTTATTTGAGTAAAGTGAGATACTTGGATAACACAAGGAATGATTTTCCTTTATTTGGGGAGTATCATCTGTGTGATGTCAGTATTCCACCTTATTCTGCTGTTACATCAGGTTTTCCTAGTAGAAGAAAACAGAAACAACCTGTAGCTAAAAGAACTTTTTAGATGGATATGAGGGCACCTTGGAGTATTTGGAAAGGTAGAAAGCGGAGCAGCTCTAGGTATCTCAGCAAGAATTTGCATAGTCTCTAGAGTGCTGCCATGCGCAAATCCAGAGACTACAGGCTCTGTCTCTCAGTCCAGAATTCCTAAAAAAAAAAATGTCAGTAGGCTTCTTTGGGTCAGTTCTGAAGAGGATAGTTCCCTACTCTGCACCTGCTGACTGTGAACGAGAGCACACACGGATATGTAAAAACCCATCTTGTGCCACCAAAGATGCCTTCACTTAACACAATCCCACTGCATGCCAAGGGAGGGTGTGCGTGAAGTGGAAGGGTACAATTACAAATCACTTATTTAATAATTTATCAAATACTTGAGCATTTACTGTGTACAAACAGTGGGAGATAAAATGTTTACACCAGGCTCCCTAGCATGAAGCAGCTCTCTAGTTGAGACGACCTAATAGAAACAGTGTGAGGGGCTGCATAGGCAGAAGGTGATAAAGGGGATGCAAGGCCTTAATCACAAGGCCAGTTATTCATAAAGACAATGTGGATTTGAAGTTTAAAGGTAGAAGACATTTCTGTCTGATGCAGATTGGAAACTTCATGGAGGTAAAAATTAAGTTACACTTTGAAGGTTAAATGGTCCTTGGAGTTGTGAGAGTTTATTCTCTTTCCTTGTGGTTAACAGTTCATATCATACACAATGTAATTTATGTAGCAAGGGCAGTACCTAGAGAACCTAGGAGGGAAAGGGAACCTGACACCTGGGGGAAAATTTATGATGGGGCAAGAGGCTATTGAGTTCTGTAAGCAGAAATCAGCAAGAGGTCTGAGGGTAGAATAGTGGCAGTTCCAGGCAGTGTGGTCACTGCACTGAAATTTTTCTGATGCCTTTACTCTGGTGGCAAAGGTATATCCTGGGGAGGAGCAAGCTAAATGCGAAACAGAGTGGTCCAAGTGAATTGAATAACACGTTTTGGCTTAATGTTGCTCTGAGGCCCTTCGTAAAAACAGACCACAGAAAAGGGAGAGTATTTCCATAGTGGTAAAGGAAGGTAAAGAGAAGGGGGCAAGAGAGGATGAGATGGTTGGATGGCATCACCGAATCTTTGGACATGAGTTTGAGCAAACTCGGAGAGAGTGAAGGACTTGGAAGCCTGGCGTGCTACAGTCCGTGGGGTCACAGAGTCAGAGACGACTTAGCAACTGAACAACAGGAAAGGAAGGTAAACCCCAAGGGCTTGGAGCAGCAGGAGAGTAGGAGAGTGACAAGTAGTTTGAGGAGCTGAGGTGGAATAGCAAGTGTGAGCAGGCCTAGGATGTGGAGACTTCTTGAGTGATCAGATGACAAAGGGAACCTTAAGAAAGAGGCTTAGTTATCCAAGTGAGAAGGCAGCTATGACTTTAGCAAAATTTGCCTGTTAATCTCATTTGTATCTATAAGGTAGTGAGGGAGCATTTAAGTTGTATATAAATGATTTCAGTAATACCTGCCCACACTCCCACCTTCCAATTCAAAGTCCTCCTCATCCCAGAATGATTGTGGAGTCATCTTAAGCATTTAGATTTTCCACATGTAGACTAGACATAGCATAGTCATTTCCTTGAGCTTTCGCCTTGGGACTTTATATGGTGCCCACCTCTGCCTGTATGGGTTAGGCAGCAATCTGCAGCCAGACAGGAGTCAAGGGATCTAAAGTCTTGATTCAAAGACTTACGTGAATGTAGGTACTGGAGATACAGAAATGCACATACATGAGCCCTGACCTCAAAGTTAGTCTACTGAGACACACAGTAAATAGGAAATCATGATGCAATGTAGTAAATGCTACGATGGGAACTGAATCTAATCCCGTCTCCCAGACACCAGAGATCTTCCTGGCGCCGCGGACTAACTCAGCTAGTTACTGTTATCAGTCAGTTCCCAGTGCCCTATCTATAGAATTCCAGCTGTCAAATTCCAGAAATCTATTTACCTTATCTCACTAAAGAGTGTAACAGTTTAGACTTAAACCTAGAAAGGAATAAGGATGAGATTGGCAAGGAGAATACGTATGTTTGGTTGCTGGCAGAGCTTAAATGAAATAACACAAACCAGTCTGAGAATATTGTAAATGTGTACATTTTAAATAAAACTAGAAAGTATATGTGAATGACAGCTGTAGTGGCGGGATATTATTGCTATTATAACTATTAAGTCAACACCTGGTAGAAATTCCAGAAAGTGCCCTGCCTTTTGAGAAACAGTAGGCATATAAACTAAGGGGAGTACCACCTATCTTGTGGAGCCCAGAGTGGATTTCTTTAAAAAGTGTTCTGGAGATCTCCGGGCACCCGGCACCATACTCCTCTTCGATGCCTTGGTCTTTTCTGAAAACCAGAATGAACCCCGTCCAGTAGTCTGTGACAGAGTAGGTTAGGATGGATTTGCCCAAACTGCCTTCCCCTTTCCGTACTCCACTGTAATGAACACCGCACTTTTTCTTCTTCACGGCATTTCTGCTGTTATAAATGGCTTCCCTGATAGATCAGATGGTTAAGAATCCGCCTGCAAGGCAGGAGACCTTGGTTCGAGCCCTGGGTCGGGAAGATCCGTGGGGGAGGGATAGGCTACCCACTCCACTACTCGGGCTTCCCTTGTGGCCTAGCTGGTAAAGAATCCGCCCGCAATGCGGGAGACGTGGGTTCAATCCCTGGGTTGGGAAGATCCCCTGGGAAAGGGAAAGGCTACCCACTCCAGTATTCTGGCCTGGAAAACTCCATGAACTCTATAGTCCATCGGGTGGCAAAGAGTCGGATACGACTGAGCCACTTTCACTTCAGCGTTAAGACCACATCTCCCCGCCTGCAATCTACCTACCACCCTGCTTTCCAGTCGCAGAAGAGTGAGGACGGCACCGGAAGTCAGACTGCGCTGAGCGTGGCTCCTTGTCACTACCTCATTTCCGGCGGGCTGGCCTGGCACTGTCCCGCCCCCAGCCGGAAGTGTGTTCGGCTCCGGTTCCGGCTTTGCCGCGTCCCGCAGCCTTTGCCCTCGTTGGGGAGGGACTTCCTGTCTCGTGTGTCATAGTGCCTCCAAAGTTAGGCTTGGCACCGAGGGCCTGTGTGTCAAGCGGTGTGTCGGCGGGTATGGCCGCAAATTAACACGGGACTAGTGTAAAGATACTCTCCCATTCCTTCTTGCAGTTACCGTCGCTCATCCCCCACCGCACCTCCGAAAGGCCTTGGCCTCCTAAGCGCCCAAGCGAGTGTCTGTCGACAGGTTCGGAGAAGGTCATGGAAGCGCGGCCGCCGGCCCCACGGAGCTTCCTCTGCAGGACGCTGAGTCCTTTCCCTCGGGTGTTTGCTGCCGAAGCTGTGGCCGCCGATCCCAAGGCTCTTGTAGAGGACCAGGAACTGTCTTCCTTCGTCTCAGAACCCCAATATCCGGAATCCGGATGGGACCGCCTCCGGGAGCTGTTTGTCAAAGAGTAAAAGTGCCTACAGTCTGTGGGGAGGGGCTACGAAGGAGGTGACTTGCAGCCTGGGTCATGTGGGGCGAAGGACCCCAGGGTGGTGTGATTTATTTTTGCGGGATTTGGAGTTTAATATAATGTACTCCAAGCATGTATCCTAACATTGCTATTTGGTAGTTCTGTTGATTGACAGGCCGGTTTTCAGATGGAGAGGGTGAGACTAACTGAAAGTAGGGACTTTTAGGAGTGTTTAGGGAGTCTAACATAGTCTTTAATGTAATCCCCTGACTTTACAAATCAGAAGAATTAGAGTAAGCTATTTAGCGACCCTAGAACCAACATCTGGAGGACTCCAGTATTCTTTTTCGTGTATCACTTGATCCCAGATTCTGATGCTTCTTGAACAGTAGCCCTGCTCCCCGCCACAAAAATGGAGGTTGGAGAGAGAACACAGTGGTTAAAATTTTTACTCTGCCAAATAAGGAATGTATAAAAAAAATAGTAGCAACTGTTGTTGCAAAGATATTAGCTGGATTCACCAGTAAATTGGTGTCAGAATAAATGATAAATAACCCTTTAAATTGAATTAACTTTAATGGAAAACTCAGGATAATTAATTTCATCATTTTTATTCCTCACTTACCGGTGAAAAGTTTTCCCTTTTTATGAAGTACTTTACCATATACTGATAGACAGGGAGGCCTGGCATGCTGCAATTCATGGGGTGGCAAAGAGTTGGACACGACTGAGCGACTGAACTGAAATTACCATATACTACACTGTAGTATCAACTGGTTAAATTAACATTGAAGCTTTATTATGTTGCTGAAATAGACCAGGGGAGCCAGTGGAATTGTATTTAATTACTTTCTTTAGAATTCATCATCTTATTTTAAAGATAATGAGGCCGCCCTTCCATTGGTCATTCCAAATTTATTTGAGATACTTGTGAACGATCCTGTGTAGTACACAACAGAAAAGGTTTGTTTTTGTTGATTTATTTATTTTTAATTGAAAATAGTTGCTTTACAATGTTGTGTTAGTTTCTGCCATACAGCAACATGAATCAGCCATAGGTTCCCTTCCTCTTGAACCTCCCCTCCCAACCTCCCACCCCATCCCCGTGCATGTAAGTTGTCACAGAGCACCAGGTTGAGCTCCCTGTGTTACACAGCAGCTTCCCGTTAGCTATCTGTTCACTTTACGTATGGTAATGTATATATTTCAAAGGTACTATCTCAATTCTTTCCACCCTCGCCTGCCCCTGCTGTGTCTATAAGTCTGTTCTCTATGTCTGAATCTCTATTCCTGCCCTACAGATAGGTTCATCGGTACCATTTTTCTAGATTCCATGTATATGCATTAATATATGATACTCGTTTTCCTGACTTAACTTCACTCTAACAGGCTCTAAGTTCATCCACCTCACTAGAACTGACTCAGATTCATTTGAAAAAGGTTATTTTGATCAGCCTTATAAACCACAGAATGTTGGAGCCGAAGGAAATTTGAAAGATAATTTAATATAACTTTCATTGTTCCTTGCATGTCATGGGTGAGGAAACCAAGGTTCGGAATGATTGTGGTCTACCTGTAGGTCACTTAGTGGTGGATGGCAGAACCAGAACTACAACCCCATTGTTGCTACTTTTAGTCTAGCTCCTTTCCACCACTCTTCCCTGTTTGTTTACCATTCATTAGTTCTTAGGCCCAATCATGTAACTCCATAGAGTGTCTGTTGATAATATGGAGAAAAAATATTGCTATGTCATGGAATTTTTCAGAGGATGAAAAAGATATCGTATGCATTTCCTGGCATGTTAAATCTTAAGCTCTTTTTTCATTTTCTCTTTTCCGAGTTCTCCCACTTTTTATGTAAATGTTTTTGGTTTTATTCACTATACAAGATGAAATATAAAGTTCAGATGATAGCAGTTTTTCCTATTGATATAAGAATTTGTTTCTTAAGAAATTTTTTTAGGTTTCTCACTTGTATATGCGGCAACTATAAGAACTCACTGATTCTGATTTCAAAAATGTGGTTGTTAGAATTAGATAAACACTTGTACAGTCTCAGAAGAAAGCAAGTTAGTAGTTTGTAAAAAATTAATATTCAGTGGTTTACTTATGTAGGAGGGCCATTACTTCTAGTAACTAAACACTTACAAACTTAGCTGTTTGTTAGAGCAATTTCCAGAGGACATCTTGGAAGCCGCAACATAGCTTCTAGTTTCTAATGCTTTTGAGAGTAATAGAGTGAATGAAATAGTAGCTTTTCCCATTTATTTTAGGGTGGTCTGTGGTGCCCACTGCATCATGAGCTTTCTCACTCAGTGGTCTTTAATAGATAGTACAGGCCCATCTGAGCATGACATAAAAATTAAATATTCAGAAAGATAAAATTTTGGTATTTTTTTACATATAGGTATTCATTCTTGCATACATTGTCCTAAAATCCCATAAGTTTTTATAATTTCCAAAAGTTACCTAAAAATTCAAAAAGGTAATTGTTAATTTCTGCATCCAGTTTACAAATTCTTTCTGTTTCCAGGATATAGTAGAGCTGTAAGAGTCATCAAATAAAATAACCCTTTAAAAAACCTTTTTATTGCAGTATAAATAAAATATGCACCTAGAAAAATGTACATAAGTATACCTGTCAGTGACTTTTCACTAAACATAGGTCTATATCCAGCCCTGAGAGACTGTTAACAGTGTCCCAGAAGCTCCCCCTTGTGCCCCTTCTCTGTCCTTGCCCCTGCCTTCCCAAGAATACCTACTAATCTAACTTCTGAAAGCATAGGTTAGTTTTGACTGAGATTTGAGCCACTTGTAATATAATTATTTAATTCATCAGAACTTAAGTCCTGTTTAGCATTTGGGATAATTCTGATCATACTGTCTTTTGGAGAGCAGTATCCATAAACTTATCCCAAACAACATTGTCTTTTTGATGTTTTAGTGAACAGCAGAGAACTTCAAAAGAACTTCAGGATATTTACAAGGCAGCAGCTTCAGCAGGCATCATCGGCTGGGCATATGGGGGAATACCAGCATTTATTCATGCTAAACAGCGCTACATTGAGCAGAGCCAAGCAGAAGTTTACCACAACCAGCTTGATGCTGTGGTACGTACTGGTGTTCTAATAGTATTTGGGGGCATGCCAATTGGGAGCCTGGTGGGCTGCCGTCTATGGGGTCACACAGAGTTGGACACGACTGAAGCAACTTAGCAGCAGCAGCAGCAGCAGTTTTAGCTGCTCACTTTATACTTAATCATCTAGCTAGGTAGTAGAGTTGAGAAGACTTAGGAAACAAAGTCTACTCAGCAATAGTGGAAGTGCTAATGCTATAGTGCGTACTCAAACTTTGTCAGACCACTTTTCTTACTAGAATTGATCACCACCGTGGCTCTACTTTCTGAAATATATTTCTAATCTCCTGCTAAATCATCAAGGCTCAGCTGTAGTGTATTTATCCTATTCACAAAGCCTATGTGCAGTACAGTAGCTCACACTAAAATAATCATTAACAATTAGAGCTTTACAGTTTGTTGAGTGCTGACTCATTTGTTGTATCTTACATCTGTATATCAGTTCTATTGTCCTAGTGAGGAAGTTATGGCTCATAATTTTTTGTTTTTTAAAATCTATGTTGTTTTTTTTTAAATTGTGTCAAGTTTTAAAAGTTGCAAAAGTAGTGCCAGTGTCCTGTAACGTCCAAGAGGGATTGGTTCCAGGACTCCTGTGGATACCAAAATCCACAAATGCTCGAGTCTTTTATTTTAAAAAAAACCATAGTACCATACGTCCTTCATATCCATGGTTCCACTTCAGGTTCCAAATCTGGGGATACAGAGGGCTGACTGTACAAAGAATTCCTGTGCACCTTTCAGTCAGATTCCCCAAATATTAACATTTTACCACATTAGATTTCTTATTCTCTCTGTATGAGGCATGCTGTTGTTTTATTGTGAACTGCTTGGGAGTATGTTTTAGGCATGGTGAGTGCTTCAGCATACATTTCCTAAAAAACAAAGACATTTTCTTACATAACCACAATATTATTATGCAGTTCAGGACATTAATACTGATAGAGTACTATTATCTTATCAATGGACTTTATGTAAATTTTGCTTATTGTCCCACTAACGTTATTTTTAAAGTAAACAAGTTATTAAAAAATTTTTTTTCTGGTCCAGGATCTAGTACTGGATCAGGTGTTGAATTTGCCTATTGTGCCTCTCTAGTCAGTCTCCATTAATTTGGAACAGTTTTTCTATTGTTCTTTGACTTTCATGACCTCAATATTTTTTAAAACTTGGGGTTTTATTTTGTATTGTAGAATGTCCCACAATTTGGACATTTGATGTTTTCTTGTGATTAAATTTCACTTAAGTGTTTTCACAGGAATACCCTACAGTTAATACTATATCCTTCCCAGTAAGTAATGATAAGAAGCATGAGATACCTATTTGTCCCCTACTGGGGATACTTACTTTAATCACTTAATTAAGATGGTCCCTGCCATGCTTATCCACTATAAAGTTATTGAGCTTTTCCCTTTGTGGTTAATAAATATCTTAGAAATACTTATTAGATACTTTGAGACTCTGCAGATATCCTATTTTTCATCAATTTTTCATCCTCTGGTTTCAGTATGCAGTGCTGATTCTTTCCTAAAATAGTTATTACTGTGGTGGTAACCAAATGGCCATTTTCTAATTCCATCATCCATGTGTATTTATTGGTTAGTATTCTGCTGTAAGGAAGAGCTTTCACTTTCCCTCTATTTATCTGTCCATTTATCCATTTATAATTTATTCAGCATGGACTTGTTGACTCTTATGTTATTCTGTGGTTTTATAATCCATTATTACCATCATTTATTTTGATACTTGGCATCGATTTAGACTGTTGGAATCCCTTCAGGCTAGCTCCTGTGTCCTTTTGATGATGTCCCCGTTAGTCTTTGAACACATCTTTACTTTGGAGTACAGCATGGTTTTTCTGGTTCATCTTTTCAAGCACCAGCCTTGTTTCTTTTAAAATGGTATTTAAATGACTCAGGGAACTTGGGGCTCTGTGACAGTCTAGAAGAGTGGGATGGGGAAGGAGGTTTGGGAGGGAGGGGACATGGGTGTACCTATGGCTGATTCTTGTTGATGTATGACAGAAAACCACAAAATTCTATAAAGCAATTATCCTTCAATTAAAAAGAAATAAAGTGGCAAAAAGAGAACAGTATTTAAAAACCAAGATCTGGAGCTAGGCATGCTCATTGCTACTGAGGTATGATGGTGTCTAAGCAGATAGAGCTAGGAAATGTGTATGTATGTGTGTGATTTATATACATTTTCATACATATATCTCTGTTTCTATATTTGTCTACCTGTTCCGTGAAAGCCATGAGTTTGCACTGATACCTTTCAGAGAGGTTTTGACTTGCCCAGTATCATATAGTAGCTAAGACTACACCTAGGGATTCTGTCAGATTCTTTAAAAATCTAGGCGTTACCCTCACAATATTATGCCAGACTTGCTTCATGGTGGTTAATGAAAATGAGTGGTGGGAACAGAAAACCTAACTTCCAATTTAGACTTTATTCTTTATTGGCTGAGTGATCTTGGTTAGAAACTTCCTCTTTATGCCTTTTAACACCTGCTTGAAGAAAATGTTGTAAAGATTAAATGAGGTAATATGTTAGCAACTTTTACATAGAAGGTGGTCAGTAAAGATTAGGCTTTTTTTCTTCCTTTCTTCCTTTCGTGCACGTCTGTATTACTTTAATCCTTACTGTTTATAGTTTACTCAGTGTTCCTTCTTTATTTTCTGTTTTTTCTTTTCCCCACAATTTCTTGAAAAAAAGCATGTCTAATACTGATTTTATGTCTGCTCATAGTATTTGCCATATGGATTCTTAGTTGCTCTTTAACTGATGAATTACTTGGTTGACACTGCATTTCTTAGTTCCTTTTACACCCTGTGATAGAATAGAGTGCACATGGTGCATTTGCTTAAGTTTCAGTAATTGAAGAATGACATTTCTAGAGATTTTCTATTGTTTGTATCTATTTAGGTGTCCCTACCTATTTCCTAGCTGACATTCCTCCACCATGGTTTTAGAACACGGAAAGTATCAAGGTATCTCGGAACCTCACAGCCTTTTTGTTAACTTTAGCAATCTGCCCATCGTGCTGCTACACGAGGCTTCATCCGGTATGGCTGGCGCTGGAGTTGGAGAACGGCCATGTTTGTGACTATATTCAAGTAAGTTCTGTGAATCGTCATGAAGGATTTTAGCTATTCTTTTAGGAGCACATTGTTTCAACAAATGGAGGTATAAAATCTGAACACCCATATAAAAGTGATCTATGATACCTTTTTCTCAAGAACTGTTACCTATTTATGCAAAAGATTGGTCCAGCTGTAGTTTTGTGTCCATGGATGATGGCCTGCCAGGCTTCTCTCGTGGCACAGTGGTAAAGATTCCGCCTGCTGTTGCCGGAGATGTGGGTTTGATCTTTGGGTTGGGAAAATTCCCCTGGAGGAGGAGGAGGCAACCCATTGCAGTATTCTTGCCTGGAAAATTCCATGGACAGAAGGAGCCTGGAGAGGTGTAGTCTGTGGGGTCGCAAAGTGTTAGACATGTCTGAGCACCTTGCACAGCTGAGCACGCATGCACATGAAGGCCTGCCAGGTGGTGTCAGAATAGATACAGGGCTGCTAAATCAGAGGAATTCTGCAGAACTTTTCTTTACTTTTCTGTTGCTTATTGGCACATTATAGCAATCTGAAACAGCTCACTGAAGGAGCCTACTGGAACCAGGGATTGACATAGTAGGCTCGTCTAAACTAACACGTATCACTTTAGTGAAAGTTAAAGTCAAGAAGGTAATTGGGATATGCTTTAAATTTTGTTTTCTTCTTCCTTCTTAGTACAGTGAACACTGGTCTAAACGTTTACCGAAATAAAAATGCCTTAAGCCATTTTGTCATTGCAGGAGGTAAGACATTTTGTTCCTATTTCATATTTCAATCTCAAATATGGTTTAAGAAACATGTAAGGAGTTATAAGTCATGGCTACTGAATTCTTTGGTTGGCTTCTCATCACATCTCATTTAACATTTATGCAAGATATATGGAAAAGGTGCTTGGTCTTTGGTATACTTAGTGAACAAAACAGAAAAAAGTCTTTGCCTTCGTTGAGTTTTATCATCTAATGTCTATGGGATAAAACAGGTTGCTATGATAAAAAGTAATAAATAAGTGGGGAGGTAGGATCTAATGTGGACAGGTTGATTGATTTCTAAGGAAGTGACATTTAAGCTGATAGCTGAAGAATGGGAAAGAGCAGGCCTTGCAGAGAAGAGTCACCTAAGGCAGGGGTAACTTCAAGGGTGAAGGCTCTAAGGTTTCTCAAATGTAGGATAATATGACTGCAACATAGTGAATGAGGGGAAGAGTGGCTTGAGAGAATTGTGAGGTTAGGTAGAGAGGAGCCAGATTTTTTATGATAAGAAATTAGATTTTGTTTTAAAGCACTCTGCCTCTGGTAGACATGCCCTCTTTAAAGTGAACATTTTTTAAAAGTGTTGAATATTTTCATTACATTTCTGGTACAAATCTAGTATATTTCCCGAAATGTAAATGAAGTTAACTGCCATTTAGATGCAAACACTCACTAATTCATGTATATTTCCTCACATAAAAGAACATACATATACTTCACATAACAGTTTTTTACTTTCTGTTTGGAAATAACTTCAGGCTTATAGAAAGCTGCAAAAATAAAAGTAACACAAGGAGCACCATGAGCAGTATCCTTTAGTACAAAGATTCTGTTATTGTTAAGAACTTTTTCAAGCTCCCCACCCCATGCCTATCCTGATTCTATTTTTTTCCCATCAACTTGCCATGAAGTGATGGAACCAGATGCCATGATCTTAGTTTTTGTATGTTGTGTTTCAAGCCAGTTTTTTCACTCTCTTCTTTCGCCTTCATCAAGAGGTTCTTTAGTTCCTCTTCACTTTGTGCCATTAGGCTGAAGTGACACACTTTATTTTATTGGGCTCCCAAAATTACTGCAGATGGTGACTGCAGCCATGAAATTGAGACCCTTGCCCCTTGGAAGAAAAGCTATGACAAACCTGGACAGTGTATTGAAAAGCAGAGGCATCACTTTGCCAGCAGAGGTCCATCTAGTCAAAGCTGTGGTTTTTCCTGTGGTCATGTATGGATATGAGAGTTGGACTGTGAAGAAGGCTGAGCACCGAAGAATTGATGCTTTTGAACTGTGGTGTTGGAGAAGACTCTTGAGAGTCCCATGGACTGCAAGGAGATCCAGCCAGTCCATTCTGAAGGAGATCAGCCCTGGGATTTCTTTGGAAGGAATGATGCTGAGGCTGAAACTCCAGGACTTTGGCCACCTCATGCGAAGAGTGACTCATTGGAGAAGACTCTGATGCTGGGAGGGATTGGGGGCAGGAGGAGAAGGGGACGACAGAGGATGAGATGGCCGGATGGCATCACTGACTCGACGGATGTGAGTCTGAGTGAACTCCGGGAGATAGTGAAGAACACGGTGTGCTGCAGTCCATGGAGTTGCAAAGAGATGGACATGACTGAGCGACTGAACAACAACCACCACCCACCTCTGGCTGCAAAGCATGTGGAATCTTAGTTACCTGACTAGAGATTGAACCCAGGAAGTTGGCAGTGAAAGTGCAGAGCCCTATCCTCTGGACCGCCAGGGAATTCCCATTTATTAACATTTTAGCCCATTTGCTTTATCACTTATGCTCTTTGTTTTAGGTGCACTCTTTCTCTTTCTGTGAATACACAGGCAAACACACATATACATAATTTGAGCTTAACATTTTAATGAAACATCTAAAAACATGAAACGAGAAATAGGTATTAATAGCATTGGAGCAGCTAGAACTTGCCCTGTTTTAACTTGTGAAAAATTTTACATGGATATTCTATAGTGCCTATATCCAAAGAAAACACTTGTGTTTCTGCCTTCAGTTGCTCCTCATATTTACGCCTGCTATATGTTTTTTGTCATCTACCCTGTTAAATTCCCAAACTGGAAATCAATTAATGGTGTGGTTCTGCCCTTTATGTCCCCTCTCCAAACTTCTGGTTCTGTCAGTCTTATTTCTTAAATATTTGAACTCTCTCACCTCTTTTCCCACTGCTACTGCAGGTTTTCCATGGTTCTCATCTCGGTTTGCTTCAAACCTCTACTGTTATCTGACTTGTTTTGAAATATGAGTATGATTTTAGCACTTTTCTGCTTCAGACTCTTCCTTAGTTTCCCATCACACTAAAGTCGATTCTTTTTTTTTTTTAAGGTCGATTCTTGACCTAACCTTCATGTACCACTCTTGCATGAGCCTTATAATCTACTTTGATTTATCACACCCAGCATATTCTTGCTCTACAAGAATTCTTGCTTGAATCCAACTTTCCACTCCCATAACTAATTTTATTCAGCTCCATACTTAACACCTGTCTTTCAAGGTTGAGTTCATCTGTCTGCTTCAGCTTCCTCAGAGGGTTCTCCTAGCTCCCATTTTCCTATCTCATGTACCTTTCCCCTGTGTTCTCATAATTCACTGTAAACAGTTTTATCAAAGCATTTATAACACTATGTTATAGCAGTTTACTAGTTTTGCTTCCCTACTAGACAACTCACTAAAATTCAGAGAAAGTGTTTGCCTTTTATGTCACAATTGTTTGACATATAGGAGGGTAGAATAAAGGTTTCTCGATTGAATGTAAATATTACTAAAATAAGAATAGAAAAATATATATGATAGAAAATATATTTTTATCTCAAACCATCAACCAACATTAAAATAAGTAATATAACACTAAAATTTTAAAAAAATCATCCTTTATCCTGAAGTCAGAATCAGGTAAGGAGGTCTTCCCTCACCACTATTAATTGGTATTTGTTTGAACACTTATAAAAGTATTTTCAATATCCAGAGAGCTTGGCAAATCCTTTCCTCCAAAAGTAATAATAAAATTGGACAAAATTATCAAAAACAATCCCTTAAATATCCTGGAACTGAGCAAGGGCACACAACAAATTGAGAAGCATTTATTTAAGAATTTCTACTAAATCTTGGTAAGAACAATGGTAGTCTGTAGTGCTTCAGCCTGAGGCTGCTCCCACCTAATGCCCAGCTCCATGATACAGACGTTCCACAAGGGCAGGGCAGGCTGGGAGGACCAATACTAATATTAGAGATGACTGACTAGATTTGGAGCAGAACGCAGAGAAGTCTGTGCCTAAAAGGACAGAAATGGTATGGACCTAACAGAAGCAGAAAATATTAAGAAGAGATGGCAAGAATACACAGAAGAACTGTACAAAAAGGATCTTCACGACCCGGATAATCATGATGGTGTAATCACTCATCTAGAGCCAGACATCCTGGAATGTGAAGTCAAGTGGGCCTTAGAAAGCATCACTACGAACAAAGCTAGTGGAGGTGATGGAATTCCAGTAGATCTATTTCAAATCCTGAAAGATGATGCTGTGAAAGTGCTGCACCCAATATGCCAGCAAATTTGGAAAACTCAGCAGTGGCCACAGGACTGGAAAAGGTCAGTTTTCATTCCAATCCCAAAGAAAGGCAATGCCAAAGAATGCTCAAACTACCACACAATTGCACTCATCTTACACGCTAGTAAAGTAATGCTCAAAATTCTCCAAGCCAGGCTATAGCAATACGTGAACCGTGAACTTCCTGATATTCAAGCTGGTTTTAGAAAAGGCAGAGGAACCAGAGATCAAATTGCCAACATCCGCTGGATCATGGAAAAAGCAAGAGAGTTCCAGAAAAACATCTATTTCTGCTTTATTGACTATGCCAAAGGCTTTGAGTGTGTGGATCACAATAAACTGTGGAAAATTCTGAAAGAGATAGGAATAGCAGACCACCTGACCTGCCTCTTGAGAAATCTGTATGCAGGCCAGGAAGCAACAGTTAGAACTGGACATGGAACAACAGACTGGTTCCAAATAGGAAAAGGAGTACGTCAAGGCTGTATATTGTCACCCTGCTTATTTAACTTCTATGCAGAGTACATCATGAGAAATGCTGGACTGGAGGAAACAGTAGCTGGAATCAAGATTGCCGGGAGAAATATCAATCACCTCAGATATGCAGATGACACCACCCTTAAGGCAGAAAGTGAAGAGGAACTAAAAAGCCTCTTGATGAAAGTGAAAGAGGAGAGTGAAAAAGTTGGCTTAAAGCTCAACATTCAGAAAACGAAGATCATGGAATCCGGTCCCATCACTCCATGGGAAATAGATCGAGAAACAGTGGAAACAGTGTCAGACTGTATTTTTTTGGGCTCCAAAATCACTGCAGATGGTGACTGCAGCCATGAAATTAAAAGACGCTTACTCCTTGGGAGAAAAATTATGAGCAACTTAGATAACATATTCAAAAGCAGAGACCTTACTTTGCCGACTAAGGTCCGTCTAGTCAAGGCTATGGTTTTTCCAGTAGTCATGTATGGATGTGAGAATTGGACTGTGAAGAAGGCTGAGCGCTGAAGAATTGATGCTTTTGAACTGTGGTGTTGGAGAAGACTCTCGAGAGTCCCTTGGACTGGAAGGAGATCCCACCAGTCCATTCTGAAGGAGCTCAACCCTGGGATTTCTTTGGAAGGAATGATGCTGAGGCTGAAACTCCAGGACTTTGGCCACCTCATGCGAAGAGTTGACTCATTGGAGAAGACTTTGATGTTGGGAGGGATTAGGGGCAGGAGGAGAAGGGGACGACAGAGGATGAGATGGCTGGATGGCATCACTGACTCGATGGACAGGACTCTGAGTGAACTCCTGGAGTTGGTGATGGACAGGGAGGCCTGGCGTGCTGCGATTCATGGGGTCGCAAAGAGTCGGACACGACTGACCGACTGAACTGAACTGAAGGGTGTTGCTGAAAACAATAGCAAACACTTAGGAAAGAGCAACATCACACAGCTAACTGGAGGTTTTGGTGGTCTTTAGGGCAAGCGGTCGATTAGTAGATGAGGTAGAGTTTTACCAAAGACGTCCAGAGAACCAGAAAGCCAACGGAGACGTCATTAAGAACCTACTAATCCCCAGAACTCCGGCAAGTTTCCTGTCTGTGTAGGCACACTCAGGAGAGACTGGGAAGGGCCCCCTAGCAAGCTGCTTATCTGCGAGGCCTCATGAACACAGAAAGTAAAAGCAGAAGATTTATAAACTGCCTAAACCTTGAGTGCGCTCCTCAAGCCACAGACAGAGCCACTGACAAAAGGTGGCAGCCTCACTGGCTCGCAGTGTGTGCTCACAGCCACTGGCAGATCGCTGGCTGCCTGCCTAGCTGGTGCGATTCCGGGGGAGCCAGACCTAAAAGTGAAGGCCAAGCGGAGACCTCTGCTGGCTGCACTCTACTAAACAAGAAAACCAAGACTCCGCAGGATTGGTCCAGGCAAATCACTACAGCAAAGAACCACAGCCATGCCTCTAGGTAGGAAGATATTCCAGCTCCAAGTTGTAGCAGACAGAAGACTTTAAAGTGTTTACGATGATTAAAGTGTGATGATAGTTATCAATCAGAAAATATCCCTAAAGATAGAAATTATTTTTAAGAGTCAAATGAATATTCTGGAGTTGATAAATACAATAATGGAAATTAAGAATTCACTGAAGAGAAGGCCCTTAACAGCCAGTTTGAGAGAGCATGGGAGAATCAATGAACTTGAAGATAGATCGATATAGGTTATCTTTTATGAAGGACAGAATTTTAAAAAATGAAGACAAATGAATAGAGCCTCAGAGATCTGTGGGACACAATCAGTTCAGTTCAGTTCAGTCGCCCAGTCATATCCAACTCTTTGCGACCCCATGAATCTCAGCACACCAGGCTTCCCTGTCCATCACCAACTCCCAGAGTCCACCCAAACCCATGTCCATCAAGTCGGTGATGCCATCCAGCCATCTCATCCTCTGTCGTCCCCTTCTCCTGCCCCCAATCCTTGCCAGCATTAGGGTCTTTTCCAAGAATATAAATAACAGAGAGGAAAGGAAAAAAAGGGAAGAAAAAGAATTTTAAGAAATTATGGCCACAGGCTTCCCAAATTTGATGGAGAACATTAATCTACACATCCAAGAATCTCAACAAACTCCAGGAAGAATAAACATGAAAAGATTCACACCTAGACACATAATAGTTACACTGTTGAAAGATAGAGAAAAATCATGAAATAGAAAAGTTAAAAAATTATTATACTTAAATAAAAAATATAAACCTCAAATGTTAATGTTTAAAAATGTTACCACCTGAAATGGCATTTGTTGTTTTGTGCATAGTGAAAGAGGAAAATGAATGGATATCTTGGGTGTACAGTCTTAGTGGTAAGGAAAAAGGACCTATGCTCCAGCCACCAGGTGGCAATGTAGGCCAACTGCCCACTTGCAGGTCTGCTGGTGAGGTGAAGCTTAGCAGTACAGAGCTGGTGAGGCTGAGGACGCCCCTGGTGGTATGGCCTTTCTACTGTAGGAGGCACCGGTTCTGTCCCTGATTGGGGAACTAAGAGTCCACATGCCATGCAGCATGTCCAAAAAGAAAAAAGAAAGAGCGAAGCTGCAGGAAGACATGAACTGCAAGTGGCTAGGGAAGATTCTTATTGTTTATTTGGAGAAAAGTTTCCTTAAAGCAGGAAGAAATAAAAGAGGTAGAAGTGAAGAAATAACAGATTTTTAAGGTGAGGTTGGCAAAAAAGCAGAATGAGAAGAGGCTGGCTGGGTCCATAGAACCGACTGAGCAGTTCTGTTTGTTAAAGGGACCTTTCTTCCTTTAAACTTGCAGAGTGGATGAGAACCTGGCCATATGGGAAGTCTAGGTTGTGGTGATATATTAATGTTGGGTTCAAAAAGCTTACTTGGAGATTTATGTCCTTATAGAAGGAACGTGTTTAAATGGAACTCTGGTGTTTAAAAATGATTTTATACTGCTTTTTGTTCCTTTTAAAATAGCTGTCACAGGAAGTCTTTTTAGAATAAACTTAGGCCTGCATGGCCTAGTAGCTGGTGGCATAATTGGAGCCTTGCTGGGGTAAGTATTAACATATTTTGATTCTAAATTAATATAACTTATTAATTAATTCATTAATGCCTTGCTTGTTAAAAATCGGAATCATTTCTAAAGAACAGATTTAATCCTTAGAGGATTTAACCCCGTAAAAGATCTCTAGTCTTGTATCGAGCTTCCCTGGTGGCTCAGTCAGTAAAAAATCTGCCTGCCGTGCAGGAGACCAGGGTTTAATCCCTGTTGGAAAGATGCCTGGGAGGCGGGCATGGCAACCCACTCCAGTATTTTTGCCTGGAGAATCCCCATGGACAGAGGAGCCTGGTGGGCTGCAGTCCTTGGAATCACAGAAGAGTTGGACGTGACTGAGCGACTAAGCACAGCACAGCACAGTCTTGTATTGGTAGTAGCTTTGATTGTCCAGTTCTGATTGTATCCCAGTTGTTGATTTTACTTCTGGTCTTCACTGGGTAAAAACTGTTTAAATATCATTAACACCTGAAACTAGAGGTTTGAACAAAGATACTTATAAAGAGTAAGAAAAAGGAATAAGAAACGGCTAACAAGCACATTAAAAAAAAATGGGGGTTAGGTTTATTTAGTTTAATAAATTTTAAGACTTTTCTTCTCCAACTTTTTACTTTGAAACAGTTCAAACCTGTAGAAAAGTTGAGGTAATTAGTATGTTGAACACCCATATAACCTTCACTTAGATTCACCGGTTGTTCACATTTTTCCACATTTGTTTTCTCTCTCTCAGTATTTGTGTGGGACATGTGTATATTTCTTTTTGTTTGAACCATTTGAAATATTTGAGACCTCATAATTCTTCAGCCCTAAATACATCAGCATGTATTTCCGAGGAGAAAGAATATTCTCCAATGATTTCACAGTACAATTATCACAATAAATGATTTACCATTGATTCAATATTGTTTAAGATAACGTCCATATTCAGAATTCTTATTACAATAATGCTCTATGTGTGTGTGTATGTATATATAATATATAATTTTGTAGAATCCAGGATTCAATTGTATTTTGTTGTCATGTCTCTTTAGATTCCTTTAAGCTAGACTAGTTCCACACCTGTTTTTCCCCCCAGAATATTTCTGTTTTGTTTGATTATCCCCTCATGATTAGATTTAGGTTTGTAACGTTTTCATCAAGATTACAACATAGGTGAAGTTGTGTCCTTCTCAGTGTATGTCAAGAGACATATTATGTCACCCCTTGTAAGTGATATAACTTGATATATTAACTTTCTGTTGCTGTGTAGCAGATTAACCACACACTAAGAAGCTTCACTACCCATTTATTATATCACTTTCCTGTAGAGCAGAAGTCTGGATGGGCTCAGATGGGTTCTCTTTTTAGTATTTCACAAGGCTAAATTCAAGGTGTTGGTCAGGCAGGCTCTTACCTGGAGGCTTTGTGGAAAGAATCTGTTTCCATAAAATTCAGGTTGTTGACAGACCTGTTGTGGCTGTAGGACTGAATTCCCTGTTTCCTGGGGGGCTATCGGGGACCACCTTGTTCCTAGAGGCATCCACATTCCTTCTCCATGCCCTCTCCATGTTCAAACCAGCAGCCAGCATGTTGAATCCTTCTCATACTTTGAATCTCTCTGACTTCCATTCCTCCACCAACTGGAAAAAACTCTATTCAGATGGTTCACAAAGGTAATCTCCTTTTTGATTAACTCATTCAACTGATCAGTAACCTTAGTTACATCTGCAAAATCCGCTTTGCTGCATAACATAATTTAATCATGGGCATTATTTCTCATCAAATATTCACATTTGAGAAATTAGGGTAGGAAATTTGGGGGGACCATTTTAGAATTCTGCCTAGCACATTTGGTATCTACTAAATTTCTCCACTGCAAAGTTATCTTTTCCCATTGTGTTTAATAAGTAATCTGTGGGATGAGGTAGTGTGAATTATCTGCCCTCCAGCTGTCTTTTAGTGGTTTTAATGATCCATTGATGATCCCTAATGTAATCAGTTATTATTTAATATAAAACTGGTTACAAAATGTTGATTTGCTAGTTTTGTCATTTCTTCTGTCTTTATTAGTTGGTATTCACCTGAATAGAAAGAGTTCTTCCTCACCTTCCAAATTTGTGTTAAAATTCATCATGTGATGATATGTTGCTGGCATTTTTGTTTTCTTGTTACTATACCAACTTAGTTTGAAGGGGAAAATTGTTGAAATTAGCTGCAAAAATATGTTTTTATTGTGGTTAAAAAACACACATAACATAAAAATTACCATCTTAACCACTTTTAAGTGTACAGTTCAGGAGTGTTAACTATATTCACATTGTTGTGCAACAGGTCTCTAGAACTTCTTCGTCTTGCAGACCTGAAACTCTGTACCCACTAAACACTGTGCTCCCTTCCCCCATCCCCACACAGCCTTTGGCAACCACCTTTCTACTTTCTGTTTCTATGATTTTGGCTACTCTGAGTAATTCATATTAGTGAAATCATGTATTTTTCCTTTTGTAACTGGCATATTTCACTAAGCATAGTGTCCTCGAGTTTCATCCATGTGACAGGATCTTCCTTTTTGGGACTGCATAATATTCCATTGTATATACAGTTTCATATTTTGTTTATCCATTCATCATCAACAAACATTTCCACCTAACAAAAATAATTTTTTAAATGTGGTTACAATGTTAAATAAGGAATTTAAGTTGTATCAGAGTCAAAAACTCCCTTCTCTTTGAAAATATGAACAAAACCCTTGTCATTACTGTGATCATTATTATGTAAGTCATTTTCTTAGTGGGTAACTATTGGCATTCTGGGTCAGACAGTTGTGCCAGACTCTTGAATTTTAGGATATTTTGGCAGCTCCAACCCCCAAAGCCAGTAGCATCCTTCTCCCAACCAAAAGTACCCTTCACATTTCTTGCCCCTTACAGGATCTGGCACCATTCCTGGTATGAATTTCTTTTCTGAGAAATCTTCAATATAAAGCTGCTAACTAGAACTTATACATATACTTTCTACTAGTTTATTTATCTTTCATGATTAAAAAAAAAAGCCAACTTATAGACCTGTTGTTTTTATACCAGTTAAATTTAAGATGTTGCAATGATTGTTTTTCCTGTGTTTCAGACCAGGAAGGAAATTATCTTAATATTTTTTTATTTGACAAGGATGCTTTAACTGTCAAATGTCTCTGCACCTTGTCAGTGAGCCAGTGGTTTGGTTAGTGTTACTCGTGCCTGAGCAGAGACCGTGTCATTCTGCATGGTCTCATGATGCTTCCTTCTAAATGTTCCCTCTGTCTCCTCCTCAGCACTCCTATAGGAAGCCTGTTGATGGCACTTCAGATGTACTGCGGTGAAACAGTTCAGGAGAGAAAACAGAAGGATCGAAAAGCATTCCAGGAGCTAAAACTGGAAGAACGGTAAGGAGTGTGTTAAGACTGGATTGTTTGGCTTTCGTGTCCACAGACTGATGCTTTCTGAAACAGGTACTCTAAATTGCTGCTCAAGTCAAAGACTTTCTTTTTACTGAGTCTTTCACTTGGTACCCTACTTGGTCTTTAATATTTTTAATTAAGGAGAATGGAATAATGAAAGATACTAATTGAGAATCTTTCCTTAGATACATTTTTTTAAGTTAAATGTTATAAATCTTATTTGGTTGCATATTTTTTCTTTTCCTATGTTTGTGACTGCATTGGAAATTACGTAAAGGAAATGAATAGTAGTGAGTGAGTTTTACTTGGCTTTACTTAAAAGGTGATATCCTTGTTTACACATATGTCTGTGAACATTACATAGCATGTTAGGTCTCCACATTTAATTATTATACTTCTTGCTGTGGCTGCAATAGGTGTTAGGTACATACAGTGGCTGTTCACAGCCCAGATGCTACTGAGAAGGATGCAGACTGTCGCTTGTTCATATAGTCACTCCCTGGGATCCAGTGATGGCCAACTTCCTGTTATTCTTTGTAAGATCATCATAATAGTCTGCCGTCTAGCGCTTTGGTGCAAATGATTCTCATGGTTCTGCTTCCTGCCCACTAAGATGACATCTGCTGTTGCTTCTTTGGTAGTTTGGTAGATAAGAAGTCTTCTTTTCCCCTTGGTTTTCTTTGAAACTTCCATTTGTGCTACACATACACACTCACATACTTGGAAATTCTTAATATCTGTACATCTGTTGTCTAAGGACTTAGGTACTATAGGAGAAAAAGCATTGCTTTGGAGCCAGTGAAACCTTGAAAACAAATCTTAAATACCAGTTAGACTATTCATTCTATGAACTTAGACGTTTTCCTTAACTTCAAGCCATCAGTTTTCTCAGCTGTTGTAAGGGCAGAATCACACCAGCGTCCAACATGTTTGTTTTGTTCTGTCTTCTTCTCCATAGTAAGAGGGTGAGTGAGATATGAAGCTATTTTAAAGCACTTAAAATTCTGAATGCCAGCATAAAATTTGATATTATGGAGGGTTAAAAGCATAGAAGCATTAGCTTATTTCTAGTTCTTTAGGTGTCATGAGACTTTTTTTTTAAAAAAAGAATATTTGAGAAAGGAGTTGGAAAAGTAAGGAAAATACATGATTATTTGAATCTGATATAGGAAGTTATAGAAGAATTAACATTTGGAAAAATATGAATAGTATTCCAGTCAGAAAAAGGAAACCAGAAAAAGAAAGTTAGAGAAGTTGATCAGTTATTTAGACATAGAAAACCTCAAGAAGGGGTAAAAAACTGGATTTATAGAAATGAAAGAGTATTTTGGCAGAAGGAAATAGTGTCACTGTGTCAGTGTCAGAAGTGTTTAGGTTATTTATATATATATAATGTATATGTGGTATTTCTGAGGACAGTTAATAAATTGTTAACTTTTTAAGTGTCTGCTTCTTTGCTTGAAAATAACTATAGTATAGAGAAATCAACAAAGTGAGAATCTAAAAAATTGCCTTAGTGGGCAGAAAATATAGAACACTGGCTATATTTTCCATAGAGACATAGAAGAAGAAATGATCAAATCTTCTTATGAAAGTCATAAGTGACCTTGATAATCACTTAAAGAAAGGAAGACACTAATACTTGACTTAGAAAAAGAACCAATCTTGTATTTGAAAATTAGATATTTTAACTGCTAGTAAAAATACGTCTGTAGTGGGGTCATGACTTCTCTGTATCGAGATTACCAATGTTTTAACCTTTGTGTATGTCCTGCAAGATCTGTCAACAGAGTTTAACAGAGTGGCAGGGGGTTTCACATCCCCCTAGGCCCTGAGGGCAAGAACACAGACTGGTTCCAAGGCTCACACAAAAGCTCAAGGTGTTTTAGCAACTGCCAATTCACTGCTGAGAGAACTCTGGAATATCTCAGGAATCAGAGTTACTGCCCTGGCATTGTCCATTTTGGTAATGTGAGACTCCTACTTGGCTTGTAAGTGAAACAGGTTATGAGAGAGAATAAAGTCTTGTACTTGAAGTGCAGGGAGAAGTATTTGCTCATAAGTTGTAGTAGAGAATAAGATAAATACTATCTTTCTTAAAAAAGAAAAACTCTAAAAGCCAAAAAGATAGAACAGTACTTGCTATATCTTTCTTGTACTTTCATTACAGGAAAGCCAGACTACAATTTACTGAGCTCCTCCCTGAAGAAATTGAAAGTAATATACAGAAAGATCGATCCAAGGATGACGCTCAGAAAATTGAAGCACTGCTAAATCTTCCTAGAAACCCTTCATCAGCAGATAAACAAGACAAAGACTAAACATGCTCTGGACTTGAAGCTCAGTGAAGAGCTGAAGAGAGCTATGTCACCATGTCTGTAGCGTGCCAGTTGCTTGGGCTGCTGACACGTGTAAGCACTGGCATCTGTAGTGGCACAGTGACTTGCTCTTGCTTTTTTGTAACCAAAAATTGGGCTCTTGTACTCTTACTTTACTCTTCCTTAGATTTAAGTACATACTTGTATCTGCATTGATTGATCAATATAGATTTCCTTTCTCCAGATTTTACAGTAGTAAATTAAGATTTCCAAAAAGATTAAAGTTGAATTCTACAGGTTGTAAATTTATTCTTGTAGCCCTTTAAAAGAGTACTGTACTGATCCCTAGGAGAAGGAGAAGAAAGAACCAGGTAAGGCAGATGATCTGTGAAACCCCTGTCCCCTCGAGTCCTAGAAACAGTAAAGACCTAAATGTGTAGTTGCGTTTGATTTTGTTTTAATACAGATCAGACATGGTTTCTATGCCATTTGAAATAAAATAAAACTTAACAAAAAGGAAGTAGATAAGAATTATTAAAGAAACAGCCCGACCTTGTTCTCTCACTCAGTAATGCTGACAAGTATGTCTGTATACAAGAGCTGCTCAGAATACACTGTCTCTATGCTCCTGGAGCTTGCTGCCTGAGAAAGAAGCTGCCCTGCAGAGTATAACTTTTATTAAATGAGAGGGCAGAATGATTGAACCAAGTGTACTGAAATGAGAAAACTGCTAGTGCTTTGTTTTGGGGTTAGACCTCTTAGTTCCTACTCTAACAGCACTGTTGTTCCCATGAGCAGTGTTTGTGAAGCAGCCTAGAGTAGTGGCTAAAGCTGTGGGCTCTAGAGGCAGACCACAGGCTTGGAATCTCAGCCCTGAGGCTTCCATGTGACTTACAGCCAAGCCAGTTCACTTTAGGTCTCAAGTTTTCTCATCTGTTAAACAGTATGTATCTCAGAATAGATACTAAATGAAATGATGTGTGTAAGACATAGCACAATACTGTGGCACACAGGACATTGTCTAACAACAGATATTAGCAGTTAAAAGGGTATGAGAACCTCTGCATCAGCATAATCATCCCATTCATAAATTGCTGACAAATTGGCAGTTTATTGTTTTATTCATGCCCATGTATAGATTAAATCTTCAAATGGAAATTATAAAATTAGATGGTTGGTTTTAAAATAATTTTATTAATAAAGTAAAATATAACTCCTTTAACACATTTATTAAATGTAATAAGCAATAATTTACTATAATTTATTTAAAGTACAAATAAGCTGTCTCACGTTTGTACTGGCTGTTACTTTTTTTTAATCATGTCCAAGGATTATGACTCTTAAGCAATTCCTGGGCTTTTTTTGTTGTTGTTGTTATTGTTTATCTTCTTTAAATTCTTGTAAGGCTACTACCTTTATTTTCTTTTGTAATTTTGTTCTGTAAGCAACTATTTAAAAGTGTAGCCCTGTTCCTCAGACTGTATAGAATAATCTGATCTTTAAAGCTACTGAAATGAAACACTTTAAATCCTGCCACATTTGAGAAATTTGGTCAAACTCTTGCTGTCCAACTCCAGATTTTCAGATGAGAATGTCTAATTGACCAGGTCCACTCCTGGTCCAGTGAGCATGGAAGGCAGTTTCAGAGAAAGAGGAGTCATAAGTTAAGTCATGTAAGAACAGCAGTTGGCCACTTCTTTCTTTTCAATTCTCTGATGTCAGGGGGATCCAGAAATGCCGCAGAGAAAAAGCCACTTTAGGGATCTGAGGAAGCCTTATGGAATGCTGTTTTCATTACTTCGATCAATTTCTGCTAAAGACAGCTTACTCTTTAGTACATACACAATGAAACTATCTCATTTTAAATGAGAACCTTCTCATAAAGATTTTACAAATGGGATTAAACTAGCATAAAGCCATTTAAGGAGAGTATCAGTCCAATGTGAACCAAACATTATCACTCTCCAACCTTACTAGTGCTTTGGGGTGTACAGTAAGTCCCCTACATATGAACGAATTCCGTTCTGAGAGCGTGTTCGTAAGTCCAGCAAAGTTAGCTTAGGTACCCAGCTAACACAATTGGCTGTATACTGCTACTTTTATGCTTGCTTCTGGACATCCTGGGCTTGAAATAAAAATACTGTACTATTGTACTCTATGTAGTACTGTAAAATACACAAAAGCACAGTCACTTGAGAATGCATGTTACAGTGTACGCCAGACACATGAACTGACTGACATGATTGGACATGCAAATGCACGTTCACAGTTTTAAAAGTTTGCAACTTGTTAATAAGTGCAAACAGAATGACTTTATTTTTTGTTTTGTGAAGTAAATCAGATTTACCAGATCATAGGTCAAACAAGAATAGATTTTGCTGAATTTTTTTTTTATAGGAACAACTGAAAAATCAATACCATGAAAAGTCCAAATGAATGCTTTTTGATAATTCCTTGGGAAAAAGTTGGTAAGCTTTTGTATACAATATTTACTTTTGTATACAAAGTAAATATTGTATTAGAGAACAAGGGCATAACAATATACTTAATACACAGTGCCAGTCTTTGTGGTTAAGACTGAGGCTATCAATAAACTGTTAAGGAGAAAAATGCAAATTTCCCTAAGAAAAGATTTAGAGAAAGTTGTGTAAGTGTGCAAAACACACTTTTTTCTATCTAAAATTTATGCTCTAACCAATAACTTGTTCTAGAAAGTAACTACAAATGAAACAGCTCATAAGTTCACTTTTGAATTAAAAATTGGCACAATACCTATTTTGTTACTTCAAAGATTTTTAAAGGAATTAAAATTTATTTTTAGTTAACAGTTCACAACTTGGCGGAGAAGGCAATGGCACCCCACTCCAGTACTCTTGCCAGGAAAATTCCCATGGGCGGAGGACACTAGTAGTCCATGGGGTCACTAAGAGTCAGACACGACTGAGCGACTTCACTTTCACTTTTCACTTTCATGCATTGGAGAAGGAAATGGCAACCCTCTCCAGTGTTCTTGCCTGGAGAATCCCAGGGACGGGGGAGCCTGGTGGGCTGCCGTCTATGGGGTCGCACAGAGTCAGACACGACTGAAGTGACTTAGCAGTAGCAGTCACAACTTGGGGGTTCGTATGTAAGGGACTTACTGTATAAGTCATTCATCCTCCGTGTCAGAGGAAATCAGTTTTAGATGGATCTACTTTCTTCTGAACCTGGTTGGGAAGTGGGAAAGCCAAAAAGGAGAACACAGTGAAAATGATGTCCTGGCTAAATACCAGTACTATTTCCATTGTCTTCTAGGTGTGCTTACAACAGACTTCCCATACATGAACATTAGATTGGTTTTTGACAGCATGACATCCTCCATTCCTTCATCACACTAAGTCTCTTGAGATGGACCTAACTGATACTGAATAAATTCTGTTTCCAGAAGCACTTTGATGGATACGTGTGTGTATATGCACACAAACCAGTCAGTAGCACAGAGCCCGATGCGTGAAGGAAAAGAACACTAGAGCCAGAGCACCGAATCTGGGTTCTGGCGCTGACCTTTATAATTCAGGTCACCACGCAGGACTTCGAGATCCTTGTCATTAGCAAGTGGTTTTCACTAATGTCTCTTCCAGGCCTAAAGAGTTCCATGTTTCCAAATCCTTGGGCAAGGTCACCAGAACTACTTCCGTCCCCATCATACTCCTCTAGTCACTTTCAGCAAAGCCACTGGAGTGAAGGGGCTCCTAGAGAACAGATACAGGAAGGTCGAGGTGGGATAGTCCTGGCCGTTCACAGAAGCACCAGGAGGAGGCCAATCTCAGATGGAGGTAGGACCTGAAGAAAACATTTAAAATCATTTTTATATTTTTTTATTGCAAGGGTATTCCCAGCTTGAGGTACCATTATCGATACTGATCTTGATGGCTAAGTGATATAAAGGCAGGTCCAAAGTATGAGAGAATTTAGGACAGGTCTGATGAATTTTGCTACAGGAAATACTGAAGTATTATACACCAGCAGTCACCAACCATCCAAACATTATCAATAAAGGCGCTCACTCGGAAATGTGTGGGACAAACAAAGGTGTATCAGGCATGCTTGCTCTTCTTAGTTAGCCTACAATTTGGTAAAGTAAGACACATGAAAATAAACCCAGGGTGGAGAGTGATGTGCCTGAGAGAGCACAACTATAGAGGTCACAGGCAGAGCTGCTTGAACTGGACAGCAGGCCACAGAAGACTTGTGTAGGGGATTGGCTTCCTTCAGCTGACTGAGCACAAAACTTTTAAGATGGAAGGAAAGTCAGGGAAATGCAAGGTAATTGCAGAACTGAGGTGAATATCCTGGGAACGGCATCCTGGGGAATGAGTAAGTTGTAAAGAAAGCAGAATTGGAAGCTGAGAGACTGCTGTGGGGGAAATACACAGGCTGCTATGGAGCCATGAAAGGAACCTGAGCTTGATGTCCAGTTTGGGTTCTGGTTTTGCTCTTTATCTGTCTGACTTCAGGCAAACCACTCAATGTCTGGGAGGCTTGAGTTTCTCTCCATAAAACAGATCTTGCTCATAGAGATTTTTATAAGATGAAATAATGCTTTTGTAAAGAAAACTAAGATCATGGCATCTGCTCCCATCACTTCATGGCAGATAGATGGGGAAACTGGAAACAGAGACTTTATTTTGGGGGGCTCCAAAATCACTGCAGATGGTGACTGCAGCCATGAAATTAAGACACTTGCTCCTTGGAAAAAAATCTATGACCAACCTAGACAGCATATTAAAAAACAGAGATATTACTTTGTCAACAAAGGCCCGTCCAGTCAAAGCTATGGTTTTCCCAGTAGTCATGTATGGATGTGAGAGTTGGACTATAAAGAAAACTGAGTCCCAGAGACTTGATGCTTTTGAACTATGGTGTTGGAGAAGACTTTTGAGAGTCCCTTGGAGTGCAAGGAGATCCAACCAGTCAATCCTAAAGGAGATCAGTCCTGGGTGTTCACTGGAAGGACTGATGCTAAAGCTGAAGCTCCAATACTTTTGTCACCTGATTCAAAGAACTGACTCATTGGAAAAGATCCTGACGCTGGGAAAGATTGAAGGCAGGAGGAGAAGGGGATGACAGAGGATGAGATGGTTGGATGGCATCACTGACTCAGTGGACATGAGATTGAGTAAGCTCTGGGAGCTGGTGATGGACAGGGAAGCTTGGCGTGCTGCAGTCCATGGGGTCACAAAGAGTTGGACACAACTGAGTAACTGAACTGAAAGCATAACCTGCTCTGTAAGTCTTAGATGTTAGATCTCATTTTTATTTTATTTTATTTTATTTTTTTCTTTTTAAAAGTAACTCTGCAGAGTCTGATTTTTGTATGCAGCTGTTACCCTAACCTTCACAAGTCAAAACTGAACTGCTTATGGAGACTGTAAACCATCCGGGTCCTGATATCAGTCTCTTAGATTCTAATGTCCCAATCTTTCTCTTAAAAGACCTGGGGATTATAGAATAGCGCAAATTGGGCTCCCTCAAAACCCAAAATTGGAGCTTCCCTGGTGGCTCAGATGGTAAAAAATCTGCTTGCAATGCAGGAGACCCAGGCTCAGTCCCTGGGTTGGGAAGGAAATGGCAACCCACTCCAGTATTCTTGCCTGGAAAATCCCATGGACAGAAGAACCTGGCTGGCTACAGTCCATGGGGTCACAAAGAGCGATTAACACTTGTAGTAGTGTTACTCACAAAAGCTGATTCTGCGTTAGGCTCCCTTAACATCCTTGGATGAACAGTAATTACTCCATCATATATATTTAGAGGAGAAGGCAATGGCACCCCACTCCAGTACTCTTGCCTGGAAAATTCCCATGGATGGAGGAGCCTGGTAGGCTGCAGTCCATGCTAAGGGTCGGACAAGACTGAGCAACTTCCCTTTTACTTTTCACTTTCATGCATTAGAGAAGGAAATGGCAACCCACTCCAGTGTTCTTGCCTGGAGAATCCCAGGGATGGAGGAGCCTGGTGGGCTGCTGTCTATGGGGTCGCACAGAGTCGGACATGACTGAAGTGACTTAGCAGCATATATTTAGAATCAGATCAAATCTAAAGTCTTGGACACCATTTATTGACTAGTGTGTCCACATGTGCTCCTGGAAACTGTCATGTAAAGGACGATCGAAACAACTGAGGATGTTTACACTGAGGAGATACTGGAATATGGAACGTAAGCTCTGAAGCCTTTCCTGTAGACACTGGGGTTTCTTCTGTTTTTAAGTGAGAAAATGACCCAAAGAGGTAATTCTTTATGAAAATGACACTATGCTTGGGTCAGTGGGATGACTATCTTAGTAAGAGGCAGACAGACCAATGAGATGTTACTGAATTAGTACAGAGCTACCCCATTCTGTGTCCCAGTGCTGAGGGATACAGGGGAAACGGAATGATGAGAATAAGGAGTTACCCTAGAAATAGTACATGTGTTTGACAGATACTAAAAGACACTGAGTTGACTGAAAAGAGGGGAACATTTTAAGATAGCAGAATGGCACAACAAAGGAAAAGGTTACACTAAGCAAATTTTATGTGAGGAGAAAGGAGAGATGTGCCAACCACTCTGAATGAGGATTTTGAGAAGGTGGTAGTTGGTAAAGGATCTTAGGTTTGGTCCTGAGAGGAAGAAAACCCTGTGTTCGCAAGCCACAAGATCTCACACATTCCACATTGGCAGAGAAGGTACCTCCAGGCATTTTGGTCAGTTTCATCCTTCCACAGACTTTATGGAGACAGACCACCTTTCCATTTCCATGTTCTCATTCCTCCTTCTCCGTCTGCATCTTGCAGCATTTCCTTGAAGGCAAGCGCAAGCAATAAAAATCTAGATAGGTAATCTTCCCTTAAATCACACCTATATATTTTGGCAAAACTTCAGCTGGCTTAGAACTATGGCAGTGGTTCTCAACCCCGGGTTTCCACCACCACCACCCCTTGGGGACACGTGCACTGCTTTGAGACATCTTTGGTTGTCACAACTGGGCCAAGAGGTGCTATTGTAATATAGTGAGAGGAGGCCAGAGATGCTGCTAAACATTGCAACGCACAGAACAAACAGTTATCCAGCCCTCAAAGTCAACAGTACTAAGGATGAAAAACTGTAAACTAGAGGGGTAGGGCTGGAAACATATTAGAAGCATCCTTGAGCCCACCAGACCTCTTTATCCTACCCGTGGCATAAGTTGTTCATAACAGAGTCTCTAGTGACTTCCTCGAGCCTTGAATTTTTGTGTGCTGGAAGTTGGAAAAGTCAGCAGATGTTGATTTTCCAATTTGCTCAGTGTATAAAATTTATTCTCCAAGAAAGCTTGGTGTTCCTTCACGGTGACTATAGCTTTAACACTGGCCTAGCAGTTCCTCTTCATTTAATTACAGAGATTGAGTATAGCATATGTGTAAGGCCAAAGATTTAGATTCATAGGAAAAAGATATGCCAAATATCTCTTCTTTCCTCAACCACTCCTGATCTTTCATCAAAAAATAAATTCTGAAGAACTGAGAGTTGGTAAAATCACCTGTAGCGATATAATTACTCAACTACATCTCATTAGTGTATCTTACCCTCCTCCATGAAAATGATTCTTGCCCCTAAACCTTGTCATTCTTGCCTTTCCTCCAATTCTGAATCAAAGATTAGACTATCACTTTGCATCAGATAATGTTATCAATTTAGTTAGCAAGCCTCAGTATCTCTAAGAAAATACAGAGTTGGGGGAAGATAAACGGACTAAGCTAGAATGTGCTTGAGGTCAGTGATTTCTCATCTGTGTAACTCAAGTGCCTAGTAGAGTGCCAGGCACATAGTAGGTATCCAAGAAATATCTGTGCAGGAATGAACAGAACTTGCTGAGACAAGTAAAGGAGACACTAAAGTTTACATATATTAGCTCCAAAAAGAATGAAATAGGCTTAAAAGTTCAGAGAGATGCTGACCTGTACTGATAAGAGGTTGAGTGTCCAGAATTGAGATCATTACCAGAATACAGCATTACTTACTGCAGGTCAGGCATGCTAGTATAACTGCAATGATCACAGAAATCCCACATGCTGAGACTGGGATAATAATGGTCCAGGGCAGGTGCTGATTAGCAGAAGGGGTTGGTTTTGCTGTTGAGGGAAAAGAACAGTGTCAGCTCTAATGTGTTTCCAACTGCTCAGATATCCTTCATGCCCCTTATAATGACACAACTGTAAAGCATTTTTCACTTCTTTGCCTGGTTAGCTCTCCAAAATGCAGCTTCTATCATTTTTCTTGCATAACTCTAATCAGACACATACTTATGGCAACTAATATCAGATGTCAGATATAGATATTGAATGTGAAAAAGAAAATTTAAATGTTTGCATTTACTGAATTAAGTTGGCACAAAGAAAAGATTCTCAGGAGAGCCTTTAAAAGCTATTTTAGGGACTCCCCTGGATGCCCAGTGGTTAAGACTTTGCACTTCCAACGCTGGGGGTATGGGTTCAATCCCTGGTCAGGGAACTAAGATCGTGCATGCTGTGTGTTGTGGCCAAATAAACAAATATCAGAGCTTAATAAGCAATTTTTTAAAATAAATAAAAGTAGAAAAATAAACAGAAGTATTTCTATAGCTGATATTACTATTACTACTAATAATAGTTGATGTTGTGTTCTAGATATACCTTCTAGATTTTCCTTCTCCAGCTCTGTCATGCCTTCTCCCTTTTTGGGTGTCCTCTTTAACACACACACATACACATACACACCTCGCAATAGCTGCCTAAAACTACAGAAGTCACTCTGCATTCATTTTCAGGTAACACCTTTTTCATCATTCAGTCTAGAGCTTAAGAAACCCAGCAAAGAACCAAGCATGGCTGTCGCTTGGTGGTAGGTAGGATCATCCTGGAGGAGAGCTCTGCAAACTGGCTCTCATCTGTAGAACACAGGGAACCAGAAAGAAGAGGGGGCACACGAGGAAGGATGTGGGTGGGAGGAGAAAGGTGCTCCTGATTCCACTCAGGAGCAGCAGCTACACCATTTATTCTTCAACTCCTTTAAGGAATAGTTAGCACCAACATCTGGAGAAAGGGCAGAGACACTAAAGAAATACTAGCAGCTCATCCTCCTCTGATTTCCCTGGAGTGGCTCATCAATAAATATTAAACATTTATCAATACTAGAAATATTAATACAATATTTACAATATTGTATTAAACAATATTAATATTATAAAATTAATGTTTACAATAAATATTAATACAATACAAAGTACTTGATTCTCATTTTTCTGATTATACGCCTTGGGGATAAATTTTGGTCTTTAGCTTATTGGACTTCTCATCAGCATTTGGTCCCGTTGACACTTTTCTCCTGGGACTTCTGTGACACCACATTTGTCTATTTCTGTTTGTTGTGACTCAGTTTTGTTCATCAGCTCTTCTTCCTCTTTTTATTCTTTAGCTTGTCCCCATGGTTCCATCTGTGGTTCCATTCTCTCACTAGCCCTGGTAATCATGGGCAATCTTAGCCACACCCAAGGTTGGAAACACCAGCTGATTTCTAAGTCTGTATATCATATTTCTGATCTCACTTCTGAGCCCCAAATTTGTATTTCCAACTGCTAACTAGATGGTTGGATGCCAGCCTATTACAATTGAACTCAGCATATGTATTCTTTCTAAAGTGTATCTACCACCTGCATTCTCCCATTTCAGTTAATGGCAACACCATCAGTGACCAAGGGAAGGCTTGCCTTCATGCTCACTGCTCAGTAGCTCCCACTGACTTTCTATTCTGTACTGAGACTATCTCTGCAACTGATTCCTTTTCTCCAAATCTCTTGCAATAATTAGTTCAGGTTTTTCTGATCTCCAACCAAGTAGCCTTTATGGTCTCTTTGCCTCTGGTGTTCTAGGCGCTAGTAATTCCTATACATTCTGCCACAGTGATCATTATAAAACGTACATTTGACCATAGAGTACCCACTACTTGAAAACTAGGGTAAGTTGTTTTTGTATTTTTCTCTAAAACACCCAGTTGCATAGAGACATCCAGCGGTTACCAGGGTTGGCCTCTGCAGACCAAAATGACACCCAAAATAACAAAGAAGCTCTTGCTGTTATCCTGGGAGTCTAGATGTTTCACAGGCTTCCTCTCAGAGGTCACTCCTCATGCACTCTCAAGCCTCACTCAGCCTAGAAGAAGGTAAGTGTTTAAGAGAAAGGAGGAATCAGTAACAGCAATCCCACTCTCTCGTGATGCCTATTAGGAAACTGGCACTACTCCATGGGGAAGACCCAAAATCCCAAGTGTATAGTTGTGTGAGGACATTTGCACGTATAGCTCATAAGACAGCCTGAATAGGTTTCCCTGACTCACCCATTATACACACACACACACACACACACACACACACACACACCCCCATACGTTCCAGTACATCAAGGGTTAACAAATTAGGTGGGCCCAGGCTAAAAGAGCCACAGACCCAGTCTGCTTAATTAATAAATTTGGGGTTAAGAGTGGGTATTTAAATAGTTGAGCTTTGCTCACATCCGTTCAAAACTGCTATCAACTATACACTAATTTGACTCCCCTAGAGGCTCAGATGGTAAAGCGTCTGCCTACAATGCAGGAGACCTGGGTTCAATCCCTGGGTTGGGAAGATCCTCTGGAGAAGGAAATGGCAACCCACTCCAGTACTCTTGCCTGGAAAATCCCATGGATGGAAGAGCCTGGTAGGCTACAGTCCACAGGGTCGTAAAGAGTCCGGACATGACTTAGTGACTTCACTTTCTTTCACTGTATACGCTAATTTACATTTGCTTATGCAGTCACCCCTTGACACCCCCACAGATGCTTTATTTGCTTCTGACTCTGAATGACATTTGCAGCCCAGTTGAAGTATTTAAAGCTGTCTGACCATAAAGACAACACTGGCACCTAGAAAGAAGCTTGCTTTGTGACAACTACTTAATGAAGCCTGAATTAATAAAAAAAAAAAAAGATTGAAAGAAGGAATGATTAAACAGTTAATCCTGTCTCCATGAGTCATTGTGAATGTAGACCAAAGAGGACAAAGAGCCAGTATTTTTCATTATTCTGAAAAGGGATACTGCTCATCTTCAGCATGAAGGAAGAGTTGAGAAAAGACAAATTAGAGAAAAGATGATAAAGCTGGGCAGTCTAAATCATCTTTAAATTATAGATCCATCCTTTTATTTAAAGGACTACATTCTATTTCCTTTAAGTTAATGAACTACCATGCGTAGGCCAAACCTGGCTTACCACCTATTTTTTTAAATAAAATTTTGTTGGAACACAGCCATGTCTTTCATTTATGTCTTGTCTATGGCTGTTTTCATGTTATAACAGAACTGAGTTGTTGCTAGAGACTATGACCTGTAAAGAATATTTGCTATCTGGCCCTTTTCTGAAAATTTTTGTTAACCATTGCCTCAGAATATCATACATATTCATATTCCAAATATAAATGATGTCTAAAACAAAATATAATTGAAGCTGTACTTATTAACTTCTACCTTAATCATGATGATCTAAAATTAATTATTTATCAATAGAGTGATAAGAATGATGAATTAGTAAACTATCTTTATGATTCAAACTTAATTTTTATAAGCTTTTTTAGGATACATGAAATATGATAGAGATGAGTTTGGACTATTAATAAAATCATATCAACAAAATTTGGTTTGTATCTGAACTAATTTTGTATCATGTTTCAACAAAATTTAGTTTGTATCTGAACTAATTTTTGCCCCAAATTTTATCTCATTACCCATTACGGAAAACAAAGAACCCACTCAAGATGGAAAGACCTAGAGTTAATCTTACCTACGATAAACTAGTAGACCATCTAAAATATCTCCTCTACTACAAGCAAAGATAAGCGGAAGATATAAGATATACTATATATAATATCAATATGTTATACACAAGTATTGTTTTTTACTGTGCAGCCACAAAACACATTGTTATAAGTGGGGTTGGGGGTGGGCAGAGGCCTGGTGATGCTGCATATAATCAGTCAAATACACTAGAAATGTATTTCAAGTATGTGAGTTCTTCTGTAATAACCCATTGTGGATTTAATATGCATACATTTATGTAAGCCCTACTTTTTCCATTTTATATTCTCATATGATTTCACCTCTTGGGGAAAGAAAATTTTATAAGTTTACTACATGTAGGGTAAATATTTGGTCATGGTTTTGGTCAAAAATGACCACTTTTCAAGCATTGTCCTCTAGTAGTTTGTCATTCACTTTTCTTTCCAGGCTTGGTTCTGAATGAACAAGTATTTCTTAAAAAGCACATTTGCCCTCAAAGGACAATGATTTGACATCATGGGACCATCATGGGAAGGGGCCTCCCAAAATGAAAGTGCCACAAAGAGAAACATAGATCAATGGAACAAAATGGAAAGCCCAGAGATAAATCCACACACCTATGGACACCTTATCTTTGACAAAGGAGGCAGAATATACAATGGAGAAAAGACAAATTCTTTAACAAGTAGTGCTGGGGAAACTGGTCAACCACTTGTAAAAGAATGAAACTAGAACACTTTCTAACACCATACACAAAAATAAAATGGATTAAAGATCTAAATGTAAGACCAGAAACTGTAAAACTCCTAGAGGAAAACATAGGCAAAACACTCTCTGATGTAAATCATAGCAGGATCCTCTATGACCCACCTCCCAGAGTAATGGAAATAAAAGCAAGAATAAACAAATGGGACCTAATTAAACTTAAAAGCTTTTGTACAATGAGGGAAACTATAAGCAAGGTGAAAAGATAACCTTCAGAATAGGAGAAAATAATAGCAAATGAAGAAACTGACAAAGAATTAATCTCAAAAATATACAAGCAACTCCTGCAGCTCAATTCCAGAAAAACAAATGACCCAATCAAAAAATGGGCCAAAGAACAAAACAGACATTTCTCCAAAGAAGACATACAGATGGCTAACAAACACATGAAAAGATGCTCAATATCACTCACTATCAGAGAAATACAAATCAAAACCACAATGAAGTACCATCTCACACCAGTCAGAATGACTGCGATCCAAAAGTCTACAAGCAATAAATGCTGGAGAGAGTGTGGAGAAAAGGGAGCCCTCTTACGCTGTTGGTGGGAATGCAAACTAGTACAGCCACTATGGAGAACAGTGTGGAGATTCCTTAAAAAACTGGAAATAGAACTGCCATATGACCCAGCATTCCCACTGCTGGGTTATATACACCGAGGAAACCAGCAGAGAAAGAGACACGTGTACCCCAATGTTCATCACAGCACTGTTCACAATAGCCAGAACATGGAAGCAACCTAAATGTCTATTGGCAGACGAATGGATAAGAAAGCTGTGGTACATATACACACTGGAATATTACTCAGCTATTAAAAAGAATGCATTTGAATCAGTTCTAATGAGGTGGATAAAACTGGAGCCTATTATACAGAGTGAAATAAGTCAGAAAGAAAAACACCAATACAGTATATTAACGCATATATATAGAATTTAGAAAGATGGTAACGATGACCCTATATGCAAGACAGCAAAAGAGACACAGATGTAAAGAACAGACTTTTGGACTCTGTGGGAGAAGGCGAGGGTGGGATGATTTGAAAGAATAGCATTGAAATATGTATATTATCATATGTGAACTAGATCACCAGTCCAGGTTCGATGCATGAGGGTCAGGATGGGGAACACATGTACACCCATGGCTGATTCATGTGAATGTTTGGCAAAAACCACCACAATATTGTAAAGTAATTAGCCTCCAATTAAAATAAAATTTTTTAAAAATTGAATGCCAAAGCCTAGAGAGCAATTTCAAAGAAGGGCAAATTTTAGTGCTTTCAATAACAACAATATTATTATAATAACTTCCTAAGATGTTGACTTGACAGAACTTACTTGGATATCTAAATTTTAGAATGTTTATTAAAGAAAATAAAATTAGTACCATTATAGTCAAACCTTGTACAGTGACCTTAATAAGTCATACTAACACTTCTTTATTATTTTATTTGCACATCTAAAAAATACTGCAAGTAATAGTATCAGAGTCAATATGCATAATTGTGTAATGTATCTGGCTGAGTTATTTTCTTTTTAGATTCTACACAGCAGAAACTCCCCAGGACAATCACTTACATTCTTGCCAGTAGAAGGTCTGTGACACTGTTAAGTCTCCATACTTGACAAGACACAAGAAGCTGTGATTGCTTGTCATGTTGAAATCCAGTTCACTGCTAATCGTGTAGAGCTTGGTTTCAGGATCTTGGGACAGTGTTGTGTTGGTAGCATTTAATTCTTCTCCATTTTCCAACCAGGAGAGGTAAGGCCTTGGAAAACCTCCAGAGGTTGAGCAAATTACCCTTCTGATATTAGGAGATGGATTTCCAAGATCATTTATAGTAGGGACAGGGAAGTCAGCTGAAGAAAGAACAAGAATGTAAGTACATATCATTACATGTTTGTGTGTAATTATATTTTTAATACATAGCTTTAATAAGAATAATAAAATATAATTTTCAACTTCCCATAAGTATTAGTAGTTATGTATAACCCAAAGACTAACTTTAGTTCGAGTTGATTATATCAGTTCATTACTTTTGACGGAGTGGAGGTAGGAGGGCACTTATTAAAGAACTAAATTCATGTGAATAAATATTGACATAGTGCTTGAGTTTAAAAACAACATTTATTGAGCTGTTAATATTTCTTAGGTCTGGACGTTATCTCATTTTGTCTTTATAACAACCCTAGGAGGTAGGTTGTAGATCCAAAACGGTCAAATATCAGTAGTTTTGCATTATTTATCCTAATACAATGTTTCCATTTTATGAATAGTCAAACTGAGGTCTAGAGAAATCACAACCAATAAGTGGGAGAACTGAATTCAAGTTTTTCTGATACCAGAGCCTTCCCTTCCGTTGATTTCTTTTCCTTTCTCTTTTAGAGCTTTAAACTTTGCTGTCTTATTAAAACATTAAATAAGATTATATTGAAAAAAAATGTAGCCTCAGAAAAATACCAATGGCATGGTATTAGAGATAGTTATAAACAAGCAGATTTAAATATGTCTGCCTTCCTTTCCTTTCCTTCCTTTCTTTTACTTCTTTTTCTTCCCTTTCTACCTAATTTTTGAGGTATACAAACTGACCCTCTTGTATGTATCTATTTATTAATTCATACTATACTGAATACCTGGGAGCCCACCACCCAAGTTGAGAACCAGAGCACTGACAATAACTTACGTCAATCTACCTGTATGGTCTGAACTTTGCTGGCCCCCTAGTTCCTACACCTGGAGTTACACCACTCTAGAGCTTGTTTATCATTACCTTTACATTTTCAAAAGTAGTCTTTAATCAGACAGACCTCTGTTCCAATTTTATACTGTTGAGCCTGTAATCTCAACCACCGTACTTTTCTGATCCCCTTGCTGTTTTGATACACCTAACAAGGACAGAGGGGTCTTCCTAATATTCCTCCAAAGTACTTGAGGCCCTCTTTCATTTGTGTTTTTGACCCCTAATAACATATTAAAATATACACAGATGTATAGAACAGTCTTTTGGACTCTGTGGGAGAGGGCGAGGGTGGGATGATTTGGGAGAATGGCATTGAAACATGTATAATATCATATATGAAACGAATCGCCAGTCCAGGTTTGATGCATGATACTGGATGCTTGGGGCTGGTGCACTGAGATGACCCAGAGGGATGGTACGGGGAGGGAGGAGGGAGGGGGGTTCAAGATGGGGGACACGTGTATACCTGTGGCGGATTCATCTTGAGGTATGGCAAAACCAATACGATATTGTAAAGTTAAAAAAATATATATATATATATTTATACACACACAAAGCAAAGCATAGTGAAATGACTACAGAGGAAACAGGAAAAAACTCCACTCACCTCTTTCTCACTTATTGTGAGGCTTAAAGAATTTATAGTTCTTTAGCATAAGTGTGGGGACCAATCCAAACGTGGACTTCCCACGTTGGTGTGTGAGGCAGTGGTATATAACCTGCCCACCAATGCAGGAGATGCAAGAGACGGTGGGTTCTGTCCCCGCGTTGGGAAGATCCCCTGAAGAAGGGAATGGTAACCCACTCCAGTATTCTTGCCTGGAAAATTCCATGGACAGAGGAGCCTGATGGGCTATAGTCCATGGGGTCTCAAAGAGTCAGAGACAACTGAACACACACACAGGACTAACCCTCTCATACGTCATCTCATATGTTAGTTTTCTTTTCAGAATTCAGAGCCTCACAGAGGGATGTAGTATAATGCACCGTGGTCATCAAGGGCAGGTTCTAAAACCAGTTTTGCCTTTAATCCTGGGCCAATTACTTAACCACTTTCAGTCTTAGTTTGCTCATGGTAAGAAGGGGATTATAATACCTCCCTCCCAGTGTTGTAAGAGTTAAATGGTATCATTTACATAAATCACGTAGACCAGAGACTGACATACAGGAAGTTAGTCAGACTAATGTGAGTCTTAAATGTGTCCTCTCTTAGAGGAGTTCCTTCATGTAAATCAAGTTGCCAGGTGAAAGCTCCCAGGACTGGGAGAGGAGAAGTTATGACAAGTGATTATAATTGCCAAGGAAAGGAAAAACTTGGATCTAGATACAGATAGAGTCACCTTTCTTTTTTGAATTAGTCCTGTTCCTAAATTGTTTGACATTTTCTTGAGCCATTTTTAGTTGACATTATTTTCTACTCCTTTAATTTATCCTGTAAGATCAAATCATTGTAATGGTAGCTAACAAGAATACTCCTTTTGTTTCTTATAATATCAGTATGTCATGTTATAACTTGGAATAACAAATCTAAGTAACACATATCCAAATTATGATTCATGTTCATTTCTGGACTTTGCTTTTCTAAGAACTATTTAACCACAAGAATGCCACCAGCACCAAGGATCGTATTGAAAATCGTCTTTTCAAGGTCTGCTTTGACTTAGAACAGCCTAAGCTCTGTCTTCTATTCCTTCTGTAAGATGATCTGTTCAGAGTAGCAGCTCCAAAGGTTTTGCAAGACTGAACCACCGAAGAATTACTCTTTTGTACCTCGTTTCAATCAGTTAACCCAAGTTTTCACCACTCTTAATGGGTACAGTAAGAATATCCTACTAGGAAAGGAAAAGGTGCATACGTTTTAGAAAGGTACAGATTTGTTAACCTAGTTAATATGTTGGGAGAAGGCCATGGCACTCCACTCCAGTACTCTTGCCTGGAAAATCCCATGGATGGAGGAGCCCGGTGGGCTGCAGTCCATGGGGTCGCTAAGAGTCAGACACGACTGAGCGACTTCACTTTCCCTTTTCACTTTCATGCATTGGAGAAGGAAATGGCAACCCACTCCACTGTTCTTGCCTGGAGAATCCCAGGGACGGGGGAGCCTGGTGGGCTCTGGCATCTATGGGGTCGCACAGAGTCAGACACGACTGAAGTGACTTAGCAGCAGCAGCAGCTAATATGTTAACTAGTATAGCTAGTTCCTCAAATGTGCGCTTGCTGCAGGTTTTCCTCGGTCGTGCAGCACCTTTGAGGAACTAGCTATCCCACTTCATGATACTATGCTGTTATTGTATCCTTCGGCAATGTAGAGAAATCATCCTGTCCCAGTTAGCCTGAGACTTTCCCAGTATTAATACCCGAAGTCTCATGTCCAGTGAAACTCCTCAGTCCTTGGCAGACTGGGACAGTTGGTCACCTTGGCCAAATGAGCATTTACTTAATTTCTTGCTTCTCAGACTATAATCCTTAGCAGCAGTACAGGCATCACCAAGGAGCTTGTCGGAAGTGCCAGACCTGCTGAACAAGGTCCCCAAGTCACAGGCACCTTATCATTTGAGAAACACCGTTCTAATTGATTCAGCTGGGAATACCAGAATTGGTTCTGGGTCTAATTAAGCAGTATTTCCCCTTTTGTCTTCCCTTGTCTGATTTTGGCGCCGCATCCCCGTTTGAGGCCATGTTAGCCTCAAACAGCACTCTCCCTGTTAGCCCTTTAGCTGCGTTGGTCTCCAACTATAACCTGCTACTAAGGCCTGCCCTCCCTGAAACTCTGCCTCTTCTCTCGTTCTTGGATCTTCTTCTTTATCTTTCTGTCAAAATGTACATGTTCTGAGTCTGTTTCTCTCTGGATATTCTGTTAAAGGACCGACTATGTATCTAACGTAATTAACTGATACAGGCTAATATGTCTGTGATGACATCTCCGCCCAGGTAACATATTTTCATCTTTAACAGGGATCCTGGAGGGAGGGGGAGGGTTTCCCAGGTGGCTCAGTCGTAAAGAATCCGCCAGCAATGCAAGAGATGTGGATTCAGTCTCTGGGTTAGGAAGATCCCTGAAGGAAATGGCAACCCACTCCAGTATTCTTGCCTGGGAAATGCCATGGACAGAGGAGCCTGGTGGGCTACAGTCCATGGGGTTGCAGAGTCAGACATGGCTTACCAGCTGAGGACACATACATGAGGGGAGAACAGTGCTGAAACTAGTAGGAGAGGCTGTAATAGTGCGAATTGGAGGAATCCACGCAGATCTAAGTTTTGGAGAGGAGATCGGCTTCTCAGAGCCCCTCACATCCCACCACATGACCATGGATATTTGTTCTCTCCATGGGTAGGGAGTACACAGAGTGAAGTTTAAGATAATCCTGTGTAAAGTTGGCTTACTTCCTAAGCTTTAGGTATGATCTGGGTGTTACACAACTAAAAATTCAATATAGCTGAAGACCAAAAGCAGGGAAGAACAGTGAAGAACTCACTAAGGATCCTCTTAAGCTAACTGTTATCAAGGTTAATTCCTACCTTTTGTTAAAAGGTTTTGTTTCCACTAAAGGCTCAAGTGCCCAGAAAGAAAAAGAAATGTGTTTGAGTTTCAAGTATGAAGGAATGGCCCAGGGCTGCCACTTATCAATGAGGGTTCAGGACATACCAGTGTCCTCTAGCAGGATTACCTGTGATTAAGTCAAGGCTGGTTCCTACCCTGCCTTTCACAGTTTTCTAACATCTAACTTTGCAGGAATGACTGTTAGATGAGAGCTTCAAATATGCAGTAAATATAATAGTAAAAGACATTCAAATACTACTTGAAAAATATTTATGCCTGTGCAGCTTTTATACCCTTCAATATACTTTATGAGAATATATTACTGGATCAAGTGCAGTTAACAGTACAACTATGTTATGTGTTAGTCGCTCAGTTGTGTCCGACTCTTAGCGACCCCATGGACTGTAGCCCGCCAGGCTCTTTTGTCCATGGGATTCTCCAGGCAAGACTACTGGAGTGGGTTGCCATTTCCTTCTCTTAAAAAAAACAAAACAAAACAGTACAACTACATTAAACCAAATGTGTCCCTTTATGATTCAGAAGGTACTTCAGGTCATGAGAGTGCTCCATGGTGGCTGTCATGAGCTTGGACTGTCAAAGTGCAAGAAATGCAACTAACAAATATTTCTAGGACATCCTGAGAAAACAAATTATGATTCACTGTAAAACTAGAGACTCAGTCCTAAGAAATGAAGTGAGATCGGCCCCTCTGGTAAAATTTCCACTTACACCAATAGGAGTGTGTCTTTAAGGACATCAAAGACATACTCCTATTGATGGCTTATTGAAAATCAGAAAGTTCCACTGACCTCTGATCATCAACTTCACTGAAGTCAGGTGCTCCACTTTATAAGTCCCTTTCAAATCAGGCTTCTGAATAACACAGGTGTAGGTGCCACTGTCTGACAGGCGCAGAGCCAGGATCACAATGCGGGGGTTGTTGTTGATGTCAGTGATGGTGCGGTTCTCGTACTCAGACCACACCTGCACTTTTCCGAGCAGGATGGCCAGCACCATCTTACTGTCCTTTTGCCAGTAGATCCGAAGGCTTGCCAGTTCTTCAGTGGTCGTGTTGTAATCACAGGATAGCACTACTGTTTCTTTCACTCTTTTGGTCACGCTCTTTGGGGTGATGCCTATGGAGAGGCAAACAAAACAAGATCTTGTATCTATTAAATGTAAGATACCTGCACAAGCAGGAATTCAGAGTTGGCAGTAACAGAATTTTCAGAGTGTTGTATTTAGTGTCGAAGCAGGATTGGACAGAGTGTTCAGTTTGATTTTTTGTTGGTTTGTTTGTTTGTTTTGGTCCCTAGTGCATTTTTTTCTCCATTTAAACAATCATGATTAAAACAATAACATAGATTTTACCATCTTAACCATTTTAAAATGTACAGCTCAGTAGCATCCAGTATCTTCACATTTTTGTGAAACAGATTTTCCATGCTGTATGCATTAAACTGCTGCCCCTTGTCCCTCCCTTCAGCCCCCTGGTAACCACCACTCAACTTTATGTTTCTATGAACTTTACTACTTTAGATTCTGAATCATACAGTATTTGTCTTTTTGTGACTGGTTTATTCCACTCGGCATAATGCCCTCAAGGTTCTTCCATGTTTTACATGTATCAGAATTCCTTTCCTTTTTAAGGAGTGATAATGATGAAGGAAATGGCAACCCACTCCAGTACCTTTGCCCGGAAAATCCCATGTTTGGAGGAGCCGGTAGCTTACAGTCCATGGGGTCGCAAAGAGTCGGACACGACTGAGCGACTTCACTTTCACTTTCACTTTCAATGATGTTAATGGGATGCCCTGGTGGCTCAGACTGTAAAGCATCTGCCCGCAAGGCGGTAGACCCGGGTTCGATCCCCGGATCAGGAAGATCCCCTGGAGAAGGAAATGGCAACCCACTCCAATACTCTTGCCTAGAAAATCCCATGGATGGAGGAGCCGGTAGGCTAGAGTCCATGGGGTCGCAAAGAGTCGGACACGACTGAGCGACTTCACTGACTCACTCATGAGTCATGATGTTAATGACTAAATATTCCACTGTATGTATTAATATATGCCACACTTCCTCTACCCATTTGTCTGTCTATGGACAATGAGACAGAAGTTACACTAGTCCCAAAAGAAGAAGGACTTTAGGAGACCCCAGCACATGAATGCCAGCTACTGGTGAGACAGTTTTCTCAGTCCCATGGGGACAGAGAGGTCATAGTTAAGGAATGTGAGGTTTTGAAGGAATTTCCCTGGTCATTCATTTTGGTGGTCTTATTTTATAGACGAGAAAACTAAGCACAGGAAAGGAAACTGCTCCAGTTTTGCAGAGAACTTTTTGGATCACTCTCCTTATTTATTGGTTTCCCTCATTTGAGACCCACTCCTAGGATAGGTAAGCCAGCACTGCCTGCTCTGAGCCCGGTCCCATCTTCCAGGCCCAGCTAGACCCATGACTTCAGACTGAAATGACTGTCCTCATCTCCATGTGACAAGAGTTACACCTCCGGACCATTTCTGCCCTCTCTCTCTACTGAAACATATGGCTACCCTATCTTTATCTTCCTTGGCTATCTGCAATCCAAATAGCCGGTCCCCTACAACCTAACTTTTCCAGAAGGTCCCCATTTAAAACATTTGCCCATTTCCTATCAGCATATCACAGAAATTTCAGCATCCAAACTTCATATTTTTGTTAGTTCCTAAGCACTGGGGAAACAGTGGAAACGGTGTCAGACTTTATTTTTTTGGGCTCCAGAATCACTGCAAATGGTGACTGCAGCCATGAAATTAAAAGACGCTTACTCCTTGGAACAAAAGTTATGACCAACCTAGATAGCATATTCAAAAGCAGAGACATTACTTTGCCAACTAAGGTCCGTCTAGTCAAGGCTATGGTTTTTCCTGTGGTCATGTATGGATGTGAGAGTTGGACTGTGAAGAAGGCTGAGCACCGAAGAATTGATGCTTTTGAACTGTGGTGTTGGAGAAGACTCTTGAGAGTCCCTTGGACTGCAAGGAGATCCAACCAGTCCATTCTGAAGGAGATCAGCCCTGGGATTTCTTTAGAAGGAATGATGCTAAAGCTGAAACTCTAATACTTTGGCCACCTCATGAGAAGAGTTGACTCATTGGAAAAAACTCTGATGCTGGGAGGGATTGGGGGCCGGAGGAGAAGGGGACGACAGAGGATGAGATGGCTGGATGGCATCACTGACTCGATGGACGTGAGTCTGAGTAAACTCCGGGAGATGGTGATAAACAGGGAGGCCTGGTGTGCTGCGATTCATGGGGTTGCAAAGTCAGACACGACTGAGCGACTGAACTGAACTGAACTGAACTGAAAGCACTCATCAGTAGCACCAAAATCCCTGAAAGACTATATTTTCTGTTTTTTTTTTTTTTTTTGCTTAGAAAGCATAGTAACTTTTCCCATGCTGTACTTGACCTAAAAGCAGAGTCCCTCCAAAACCCCAGCACTTTCACAACTGGCCAGCCCCGAAGGCCCCCAGTGCTGACATCTTCCCTTCCGTATCCTCCAGAGCCACACAGAACCCCCGGGGAGGCCCCCATCTCGCTAGGAGTGGGATCTCATTTCCAGGCAGGCCTGCTCTCCCTGAACAGCAGAGTCATGGGACACCAGCCTGTCTCCACCTCCCCGGCCATCCTTCCGGCCGACATCAGACTGGATGTGGCCCCACTGCAGCGTTTCAGAAGAGAGTTTTGTGATTGCGGGTATTTTCACAGCAGTGTGAGGTACCTTCGATTGATCCAGGGCACTTTTTGCAGCAATTGTGCTGAACATTGCCAGCCCTAGATTTAGGGAGTATAACTGAAAAGAGGAAATAAATGAAAAAGTATACTTTGTTGTTGTTGTTCACTTGCCCAGTCATCTCCAACTCTTAGTGACCCCATGGACTGCAACGTGCCGGGCCTCCCTGTCCCTCACCATCTCCCAAAGTTTCCCCAAGTTCATGTCCGTTGCATCAGTGATGCCATCCAGCCATCTCATGCTCTGACGGCTCTTCTCCCTCTTCTCTTTCTGCCCTTAATCTTTCCCAGCATCAGGGACTTTTCCAGTGAGTGGGCTGTTCACATCAGAGGACCAAAATACTGGAGCTTCAGCTTTAGCATCAGTCCCTCCAAAGTGTACTCAGGGTTGATCTCCCTTAAGATTGACTGGTTTGAACTCCAAGGGACTTTCAGGAGTCCCTTTATATTTTAGGAGAGCATAAAATAGCTAAATAATCCAAACTCTCTTTTAAAAAAAGATACGACTGAAACAAAACGGTATGTAGAAGGATTCCTATTCACTTGGGTTCTAATCCCAGCTCAGCCACTTACTGATTAACCTGTTTCCTCATCTGTAAAATGGTATGATGCCAACCTCTCAGGATGATTGAAAACTTAAATTCAAATTAAATGGTATAAGTGGAAAAGTCCCGTAGTACCTAGCACGTCTTCCATAAGGGTTTCCTTTCCTCTTTCTCCTTCCTCTCACCCCTCACTCGTACCCTCTGGTCTCTTTCACTCCGGGGTTATGACAGACACATGGAACACTAGTCTTGCTATGGGCCAGACAGACCCCATGACAGAAAGCAACTCAGTCATCTGGGCTCCTATATAACTGAGTGCTTCCAGTGCTCTGTTGGTTCCCACCCAAAAAGAATCCAGGATTTCTAATTTTGATATGTGGTGACACTAGCAGAAAGAAATCTTAACTGAAACTGATCTGAAAGTTTTCTTCACTGAAAATTTCAATGATGGTTCTTAAGGAGTTTTTGTCCAGCCATCTGAGGAGAAGTGTGGGTGTTCGTGTAAAGGTCAACAGCAAACCATCAATGGGCTCTTCGATGTTCCTATGTGAGATCCCCTCACCAGACTCTGGTGCTGAGGAAGAACCAGACTGAAATGAGGAACCAAAAATCTTCTGGGCAATTCCCGCCAGGACCTGGCTTTCAGACTCAGGGACTCCGGTACACATGGTTACAAGAAAACAGTTGAAAGATTCTGAAGGGTTGTGTCTGCTTCAGTGGTTCTGGAGGGGAGAAGCAGGTCTCAGCATTACTGCCTGCAATGTTGGATTCTGAGCTTGCTTTGCCGTCTTACAAATGGCCTAGCAGCACCTACCTGATAATGTGGGTTGAGGTTTCTGTGAGGGAATGTAGGTAAAACCTGACCCAGTACCAGGCACATGATCGGGACCGTTGCCTTTCCCAGACTTCCACACAGCTCCATCCCTGGCTTCCTTCAGGGAAGATGCCCCTTGTGGTGAGCCTTCTCTGACTCTCCCCAACCAGCACCATCCTCATGCCCCTTTTGAGTCACTTGCCCTGATTTACTTCTCTCTTGAGCTTGTCTAGCTGCTACATATCAGCTGGAGCTACTTTGGGGGCCATGGGAGCAGGGACTTTATCTGTTTTATTTGTTGTCATATCTGCAGAACTAGGGCCTGGCCCAGAGCAGGTGCTCCCTAAGTACTTGCTGAATGCCTGGCTAGGCCTTAGGAGATGGGATCTGATTCTACCCACTGTGTATTAGACTCATAACCTTTGATTAATCTCCTTGGGCCTCAGGTATAATTTATACAAAATGGTCATAGTACTATCTCCCCCAGCTTACTTCCCGTAATTACCACAGGTCACATGACACCCAAATGTAAAGTGTTTTATGAACCGTGAAAGCTATACAGTTGTTTTTTCCCGCATGGGGTTGTTTCTCAGGCGCAGCACCTCCTGTGCCTCCTGCGTTGAGTCACGCCCAGGATGGGGCCAGAGTCACTGTGGTAACTGGCTGACACTTGCACTGAGTCACTGCCCCCAACCAGCACATGGTGCCCATTGTCACCGCTGCCCATCTGTGAGGGGGAGGAGGAGGGATGGCAGAGATGGAAGGCAACCTTGCTCATCTCTCGCAAGTCTGTGTGCAAACCGCTCCCCCCCACCCCCCGCAGGGCACTCTGGGTGCACTTCAGAACCCCTGCCTTTCCTGACCCCTCTGCCTGCTTCCTGCCCCGATCACAGCAGCTCCCCACTGATAACTCGCCAAGAGAGGGAGCTTTCTGCCAGCAAGTGCAGAGTACACTAGTTTTTGACAAATAATGTACCTCTCAGAACTCAAAATACAATGGAATATTATTTAACCAGAACAGGTGTGAGGCACTGTTACTGCAACGGAGATGAACCTTAAAAACGTTGTGCTAAATGAAAGAAGCCAGACACAAAGGCCACATATTATATAGCTCCATTTAAAAGAAATGTTCAGAGGCAAATTCATGGAGACAGATTAATGGCTACCAAGAGGTGGGGTAGAGGGAACGGAGAGGGACAGCTAATGGGTTTGGAGTTTCATTTCAGAGTGATGGAAATCTTCCGAAATTATAGTGGCGATGGTTTCACTTCTTTGTGATTATACTAAAAACCACTGAATCACACACTTCAAAATGGTAAATTTTATGTCTTAGCAAGAAAAACAACAATAAACCCATGTGGGACAGTTGGGAAATATGACAATAAACTTTAATGTTTAGCCTTAAAGAAATAAGAACCCAGTCTAGGAAGCCATGAGTCTCCCCTGGTCCCTCCAAAGAAGGGGAAGGCAGTGTGGACAGAGGGCTGCCCACAGCACCCCTTCCTTATAGGTGAACCCCAGCAGTGGTCAGCAGGGCAGCACCAACACTTCTAAAGGAGAAAAAATCAGGTGCCCACAGTACCTTAGATACCATGTGCTCTTGTGTATCTCGCTGAGGAATGTGGTGTGCTTTTTAAATAAAGGTTTTCCCTGACTCTAAAAGAAACACACATTCAATTTGGAAAGAATGAAAAATAAAGAAAAACATAATAATCACCTATAATCTCACCATCTGGAGATTTAATGGTCTGTGTGACCTTTAACACAATGGAAGTGACCTTTTGGGACTCTTCTAAGTGCTTTTGATTAAGTGATCCAGCATCCACAGGGCTGGTGTGGGTCCTGGGCTAGGTGCTGGGCACACGAGGGGGTGCTAAAGGTGTCTGCTGTCCAGCAGCTGACAAATTTACCCTGGTGACCTGATTTATGCAGTGCTTCCGACTTTCCTCTACAGACCCAGACTATATGCTCTTTGTAAATTGATCCTTACTTGTGTGTCTCTCTCCAAAATGCTCGGGGACTTGAACAGCTGGTACCACGCCAGTCATAGCAAAAAGCGTGGCTTTGGGGACGCCTTGGCCAGCGGCATGCAGACAGAACGTGGCGACAGGGAAGAGGCCCTGTTTACTGTGGCACTCTGGGGCCCTCTTTCCCTCTAGCTCAGTGTTCCTCAGGCTATAGACTTCCAGGCCAACACCTTTCCTGAATTCCTGGCCTACTCCTACCTAAGGTCTCTCTCCTCTCCTTAGGGCTGTGTCTCCCTGAGAGGACCCTAGCTCTGAGGAAAAGGTACCCATATCTGACGACCACCAGTTTCTGGAGCACACGAGTCCAGTGCTTCTCCCTCTGCAGACCAAACCAGCAGTGAAACAGGAGCCCTGCTGATGCTGCCCTGTGCAGAAAAGAGGTCCCCCTGTCCTGGGTAGTAGCGGGTGGGGACAGGTGCAAGTGTAGCTTTCCTGCACAGGGGAGAAGGGGGTGCAAATCCCCAGCCCTGAACAAAGTCCTCCCTGATTGCACTGACTGCTCTGAAAGCCATTCTTCATGCTTTGGCAACACTGTCTTTTTCTTTTTTTGTATAATGTATCTTTTACTACTAAATCTAAAGGACTGTGGACCAGTAGCATCAATATCACCTGGCTGATTGTTAGAAATACAGATTTGCTGGCCCCTCCCCAAAGCCCACCTAAGCAGAAACTGCATTTTAAGAAATACAGATATGGCCTTTATCTTTTACAGCACTCTTAGGTTCATAGCAAAATGAACATAAAGTACGGACAGTACCCATGTACCCCAGCTCCCATGGGTGCAGCCTCCCCCACTTTCAACATCCCACACCAGAGTGGTTTGTGACAATCAGTGAAGTTACACTGACATCACTATCACCCAGAGTCCGCAGTTTACGTTATACATCATTCCTGGTGCTGTACATTCTATGGGTTTTGACAACGGTATAATGACATGCATCTACCATTACAGTGTCATACCCAGTATTTTCACTGCTCTAAACATCCCCTGTGCCACAGGGAACTCTGCTCAATATTCTGTAATAACCTAAATGGCAAAAGGATTTGAAAAAGAATAGACACGTGTATATGTATAACTGACTCACTCTGCTGTACACCTGAAACTAACACAATATTGTTAATCAACTATACTCCAACATAAAATAAAAGTTTTTTAAAAATCCCCTGTTCTAGAAGCTGCTTTTTAAAGAGTCCTCCAGGTGATTGGTATGTATAATAAAAGTGTGAGCAGCCCTGGCAGAGACTGTGTCACTCCCCTGCTTAAAATCCTTCCATGGCCTTCCAGTCCCCTAAATAACTTCCAGATCCCTGGCCTTCGAGAGCCCATAGAGTCTGATCTCTGTCTCCCTGCTGCCCCAACACTGCCCACCTTCACTTCTTTGCTCCTCCATGTCCCTCACATGCTGCTCCTTCCAGCTTCACCCAGCTCACTCTCACCACCCTCCCCTCTGGCAGGGAAACACCGTGTTTCTTGGTCATACATTTATTTGAGTGATTGATTCATCTTCGTCTTCATGCTAATGACTGTAAATTCCATGAAGGCAAAAGCCAAGTCAATTTTGCTAACAGCTTGTCCCCAGGACCAAGAAAAGTGTCTTGTACATAAGAAAGGCTCAGCGTTTGTTGAATACACAAATGATTAAACCAGAAAATGAGTCCCCCACCCGCTGAGTCATCCTCATCTTTGTGCATTTGTCTGTGCTATGGCTCTGCCCAGGTTCTGCTGCTGCGATCCCCATCCTCCACCATAAAGCCTGCCCACCTTTCCCAGGTCAGGGGCGCTTACAGTCAGAGCCAGGCACTTCTCTGCTTTTCACTTGCCTGCGATTAATTACTTTTGCCTTCTCTAGCTAACATACTCAAATCTCTCTTTGAGAGCAGGAATCTGAGGCTCAGTTTTTCAAGGTTCATCTTTTACACAGTAGGTGTTCAGACAAAAGAAGCTCATGGTTCCTTTGTTGACCCAGTAGAACAACAATAAAATCTGGCTGTAACTATATAACAAGGTGCTTTCCAAACTACCTTTCTTTAGCTCAAAGTTCATTTTTTTCTATTTGCCTCTAATTTTTGTGGTATAATTGCTAAAGCCTTAGTTTTAATTTTCTTTTTATGCTTTCTCTCTTTTTTATTGTTTCTTTCTTTCTCCTCACCCCACCTCCACCTCTCTCTTTCTTTCTCTCAGACACACACACACACACACACACACAAACATACATGCTTGCACACACACCACATTTCTAGGAAGCCTGTAAATTTACTTTTAAATCTTTTAAAGCTCATTTAGACTCCCCAGAAGACTCTAGATTGGGAATGCTGCCTTCAGCTACCCAGAAAAAAAATTGTAACTGTTGGAAATATTACTGTCAAATATATGCAAAATCTGATGCATAAATTGCAAAACTTGAATCATGGTTCTCTTGCTTCAGCAAGTGTAAAATAGCAATTTCAGGACAGAAAATGTATAAATACCTGCATTGTAGTCATCTTTTTGCTACTGTGCCCATCCCCATCTGTCCCCACCACCCCCCACCCCAACCCGCGAAGTCATTCTGGGTGATGGCTGCAGTTTAAGCAAGCAGAGCTTAAGACAAGATCCTTTGATATTTGGTTCTTTGAAGACTAGGAAACTGTGCAGGAGGCAAAACCTCCTCTTTATTTTGAGGAAACCAGGTGGTATGCTGCTCAGCAGAAAAGCAGATCTTTTATTTGTTCTGCCTTCTAAAAAAGAGTCAGAGCTACCCTGTCAGCAGAATCAGCACCACCCTTCCCAACAGTCCCCCAAATTCAGCACCTGAGCTGGTAAAGGGCTCCAGAAGTCAAAATAACCTTTGTAGGATGCACTTGAAATACCTTTGTAGTAAGTTAAAAGTAACTCAAAATATGATTTGTACTAAATCTGATACTACCTAATGTCAGATGCCAGCATTGACAAAGGGCATTGGCACCTAAAGCATAAAAGTAAATATTAAGAGAAAATTTTAATTTGAAAAAGATTGTATGTCACCACTACTTTCTTTTCCCCCTTCAACTTGGTAAGATCATCACTGTTCAGTTTTAGAAGCAGAGGATGTTAGCTGTGTTGTCTCATGGAAATGTAGCTTGGGAAGCAGAGCCCAAGGCCAGTGTGCCCTTGGTGTGTCACAAAACGTAAATGAGCATCTAGTGGAGGAGATCACAACTCTAAGCTGTCCTTCTGAATTGGCTTTTGGTTTTGCTAAAATAACACGGCCCCGCCTTTCCTTTAAGGTCTGTGTTCCTGAGCTAGCTTGGCCACTGGCTTGTTGTGTGATCGAGGACAAGTCCTTTAACCTTTCTGGACCTGTTTTCTCATCCCTAAAATGGACTGAAATACCCTGAATGTCCCTTCCCTCTTGCAGGGCAACGGAAGGAGACAGCCAGAGAACACCATGTCCTTTCTCTTCCAAACCCCCAAGTGGTGGACTCAGTCAAGTTCCTGGAAGTTGCTTACCTGAACAGAAGTGAAAAAGACCAGCAAGGAGCAAGAGCTGAGAGAGCCAGAGGCATGGGCGCTTGGGCGGTAGTGTTCCCCACTTCCTTGTGTGACCCATGGCTTCTGCTGGTGAGGATGAAAAACAAAAGCAAACAGTTTCAAGCCACGTGAGAGCTGGCACCTCACAGTTTATGCCAGGCAGGGCCGAAGACAATTCAGTTGCCCCCCGCACAGAGGGTTCGCCTGTGATGTTTGCAAAACACACTGAGGAGACGCTGGTTGGAGTACCTGGGTATCCAGACTCCTAAAATTAAAAGACAGGATTTATCTTCACAACCTGAAAAGGAAAAGAAAAAAGAAAAGTCATCCAGGAAGGGAGATTGTCCCACCTTGGGTTGTAAAACCTGTTAGTTTACTGCCTGAAATGAGTCAGGGACTGTAATCTGAGCAACCTCTAAATCACAGCACAATCTTGAGGGAAAAGCAAGACTTGACGAACATTTGAGGAAACGACCCTGCCTTGCACATGTTCCGAGAACCAATCACTGCTCTCCCACTGCTGGGAGATGTTGAAGACTGTTAGAAACAACGAGAACTAAAGGGCCCTGGACACCAGCCAGCCAACCCATGAAAGCTCGGACCCTCTTCAGAACATATCGAGAAACACAGAGCACCAGGGAGGGCACATTTTGTCCAAGGCAGTACTTAAGTCATGAAACTACTTCTTTCTTACTATATTAACACAGAAAAACAAATGTTTCTGTTTTTAAATGCTTCTACACAAAGACTGTGTCTTAAAGGGGTAGAGGAATTCAATCAATGGAAGAGCGTCAGTAAAAGGGGAAGAGAAAAGACATACGGAAATCATTACTTGGTTATATTATGTACTACAATGTGAGCAAGCTGATTTTTTTTTTAGCGAATATATTAAACATTAGGAATGAAAATGAAAGCTGTGCTTTGATATGATCCTCTCAGATTCCAACAGAGACCCAGTTTGGGTGCTACCCAGATGTTTAGGACCTGTCTTGGGGAACCACCCCAGGGCTAGTCTGTCGGCCACATCAGATTGTCTTATCAGCCACACTGTATTTTAATCAGAATTAGCCTGGATTCACTTATTCACCAGAATTTTACTGGTTTTGGAAAACTCAGATTCAGCCTGAAAAATTAATATTTTCTACCATCTAGGGCCATAACTGATGCCCAGGCTTTGCTGGTGGCTCAGGCAGTAAAGAATCTGCCTACAATGCAGCACAGGTTCGATCCCTGAGTCGGCAAGATCCTGTAGAGAAGGAAATGGCAACCCACTCCAGTATTTTTGCCTGGAGAATCCCTTGGACAGAGGAGCCTGGCAGGTTACAGTCCATGGGGTCACAAAGAGTCAGATACGACTGAGCAACTAACAGTTTCCACTTTCCTTTCCACCGTCTAGAGTTATAACCCTGATAATGATTCTCCAGTATGTTGGCATAAGAGACCCTCCCTCAGAAGGCCCTTTGGGGGAGAAGGATGCATCTTGAAGACATGTTTGTTTAAAAAGCAGTCAGGTTGTTGGTAACTAGATCCACCAAGCTATCCCCAAAATTAAGCTAATCCCCATATTAAGCTAACAATAAATGTACTTACTTGCCAAAGAACAATTCCTCTTGTATTAAAAACCGAAGTATGAGGCTCCACTTCTGAGATGTTCCTTTCTTGCCGTCTTCAAACTAATGGCAAGTCACTCGGTTTTTCTTCGGGTGATATTTCACAGAGGTGGCATTTCCCCTCCCAACTTCCTTTTACTTGATAGAGAACTCTGATGTTCAGAAATGTTTAAGTCCAACCAGGGGAAGAGCATAGTGTTCTTTATGTGCAATTTGAGGAAGCTCCCTCTGCTGTCCTGTTTTGTCAGTTCCCTGCAGAAGGTGTCGCAGACCACACAGCCAGTCTCCCTCACCTGCCCCAGCAATGCCTCAGGGTCAAGGGGGAGAGGAAGCTGCACTGGGCCGCCTGGGGGAGAGGTTAGAAAGGTGCCCCACAGTGGGAGGGGCTGACCCATCAACTTCGGGGGTAGACAGTATTTGAGCCATAAGGCTGGCTGTTTCTGTGCTTTTTCAAGTTTTGTTTCACACCCAGAATTACCCTTCCCTAGTTACAGTCATGCCACAGCAGGAGTGGGCCATCCATCCCATGGGTAGTGGAAACTTTGGGAGAGTGCCTAGCTTACAAGACCACTCTTACCTACACTCCCCCACCCCCACCATCTCTACAGAGTGGCTGGACAGTGTGTCCTACTAGGCATGTGGGATAGTAACCCCAGCCAGCCTAGCCTGGCACAGTCACCCTCAGGTAAACAGTGACAGAACCAGAGGGTGAGGTGAGGAAGATTTCAGTCCTGCCCCACCAATTTCCAACCAGCCTGCTACTCCTGTGAAGAGTTCTGGAGCATTTCATGGGAAGGCAGCCAACCCACACTGGTCCAGTAGCTCTCTTTTGCACCCGCGGAAAGTGATAGCCCTTTATCTGGCCCGTACCTTTCTTCATTTGCTTCTGGCACTTGAGGCCTCTCTGTTGCTGTCACATCAGATTCCCTGGGAAAGTCTACACTCAAGCATGTGCAACTTGGAAATACGAGGGACTTAGAACCAGTGGGGCTACTCTTGATCCAAAGGGGCTGGAAGATGATGGATAACTGCTTCCCATTTTCATTACCCAGATGGGGAATTGAGAGAGACATTTCATGAGGCTTTCCAGAAGGCCCCAGTGGGATGGAGTACCAGTTGCCTGAAGCAGAGGCCAGCATGGTGAGGCACTCTTGTATTGGCCTTTCTTGCTTCCCTGTGTCAAATCACCCTGTCTTATACCACCAGACTCACATCGCCAGTCATCTGGGGCTTTGTAACTAGCTTTGCTTTCTGGAGAAACTAGGCTTAAGGCAGGAGGGACTTCATGTGGTAGACACACAATGGCTTCCCGTCTAAAATAACTGGGTAAAGTAGAAAGGTGACTCCATTTAGAGGAAAAGAAAATCACAGGAGATGTGACTGATACATGAATGTGATAAATGCACTTGGCTTTGCCCCTGAACAAAGTGATCTCTCTAAAATGGTGATTCAGGCTAGCCTCTCTCAACCTTAGAACTGTTTCACTCTCTTCATGCAGATAAAAGCCAGGCTGAGCTAAAACTGTACCACAGGCAGGGTTGGGCTGGGCCAACTAGGGCTACTGCAAAGTCTTTGCCTATTGAGTACTCAGGGTCCAAGGTGCTAGGAGAGCTTTTGTTATTGTTATTTAGGACAGCTTAGGTGCTGAGAAAACCTCTTTCCCACGGTGGGCTCTTCTGTTGCCAAAGAAACAAACCCATTTTTGCATTAACAAAAATTTTCAGGAAGTTGTATCTTTTCTAACAACACTGGTTGCAATCTCAGCAATGAAGGGTCACAAGAAGCTCTCTGACCTCTGTTTCAGGTCAGTTCCTCTGGGCACCTACCTGGCAACCAGCACCCTGATTTCTGCCCTGGACTGTGACTGCAATGAATTTCAGCCTCTCTGTGGAGCCTCTCTGACTCCAGTTCTCAGGTTTATTTAAATCCATCTGTATAGCCTGCACCCAGAATGGGGTGGCCAGACCTGGGCTCTAAGACTATGGTGCTCCCGAGATGTGCCACACTCTGCTAAAGCTGGTGGTAAAGACCATCAGTGTGAGAGTGGCAATCTCTTCTTCTTTGTACGCTGTCACACTCTTTCTGATTCACGGAGATGGAAATCACCAGAGTTCTTTAAATGAAAAGAGAAGTGGACATTCAGCGCTAACTCTGATCTAAACTGAGGGCTCTTTCCCTGTTGCCCACTGCCCCTCTCCCTTCTGCATTTGGGGCTCTACTCTCTGCCTGAAAATCCTGACTTCACCATAACTTCCTGCACAGCCTTTCCCATCCTCTCTGCCCATCCAAACAGCTTCCTTCCCTAAACGGGTATTCCAAAAATCACTTCCTCAAGAATCTCTCTTTGACTCTTCTAATCCCCATCTGCTCCTTCCCTCCTCTGAGCTCCTAATGTCTGTACCACTCCTTTGCCACATCAAGCCCGTTCCCCCAAATTTACTGAGTGCCTACTGTATGCCTAGAACCGTATCATGTGCTGTGGATGCCAAGATGAACAGAATGGGAGAGAGATAAGAACAAGATGGACAGACCCTAAGAAAAAGAAACAAACAATCACAGAAAAAGACCAGGGCATTCTGAGGCTGCAAGATGGTGAAAATGCCAACAAAATATTAGGGAGGTATGAGTGGAAAAATGACATGCCACGGCCAGGAATTATCTTCATTATCTTTGCACATGAGCCCAGACCTTTATTGAAATACTACATTCCATTTCAACCTAAATGTAGAAATGGATCCAGAAAAAAGTAACAAACAATAATAAGAAGGATGTTAAACTGGGTAATTCAGAGAAAAGAGCAAGCAGAGGAGAACTGAGTTATTTTTAAGATTGGCCAAGGGGATTAGGGGCTCTTGATAATGATCTTTCACTGCCTTGAGGTGTTCCTGTTTATTTGCTTTGAGCTTTTAATGGATGTAAATACACTTCACTTCTGTGGGTGACCAAATTAGAGAAAATAATCTTAAAGCCGGGGATTTAGTAGTGTTTAAGGAAGACTTGGTTTGTGTGTGTGTGTGTGTGTGTGTGTGTGTGTGTGATGAAACTGGAAAGGGCAACTTTCAAAGGCACTGGGAGTGTCGTATTGTACTGCCTTTTTAGTCGCTTCAGCCTGTGTCCGACTCTTTGCCACCCTATGGACTGTAATGCACCAGGCTCCTCTGACCGTGGGATTCTCCAGGCAAGAATACTGGAGTGGGCTGCCATGCTTATTACTTGATCCTTTAAGAGAAGAGACAGACCGTGTGTCCACGCGACTTCTCTGCCGGAGGGTAGGGACCTGCTCTTGAATCCTGGCAACTCCGTGATGATAGGACTCTGGGGGTTAAGAGTCACCACAGACTGGCTGCAATCTTCCTGCCCACACTGCCCATTAGAGCTGCTGGCAAAGTCACAAAAGCTGCCCTTTTTTCAGTTTGTGTTTCACTTTCCTTGTTCCCCCAGAAACATAGAAAGGAGCCATCCAAAGGCTGTAGCAGGAGAGGACAGAGATGATTTGGGGGCTCTCATAATGGGTCAGTGCAGCCGTCATGATATCAAGCTTGAATAAATGAAAGCTGAAGAGTCAAGTCAGCCCATTAAAGAATTTTCTATTTAATTTTATTTAAATTTAATTTACAATTTTGTGTTGGTTTCTGTCGTATGACAACTAGATTCAGTCATAATATATATATATCCCTTCTCTCCTGAGCCTCCATCTCCTCCCTCTCTCCCACCCCTCTAGGTCATCACTGAGTGCCAGGCTGAGCCCATTAAAGATTGAACAATAGGGCATTTACTTCTTAAACACACTAAACTATTTAACCACCCTAAGAGGCACAAAGAGTTGGACAGGACTGACCAGCTAAACAGCAACGGAAGGAAGTAACCACCTTCCTTCACCCTCCCCTTCTTCTCCTTCCCCCTCAGCTTCTTCCCTTTCCTCCTCTTTCTTCTTTCTGGCATATTTTCTTGACAAGTGAAATAGATAGCTGCCCTCTGTTTCTTAGTGACACAGTAATCTAGGGGAAAAACAATCTGTAACCAAAGGTCATGGTCTCCTATTTCAAAAGAAGAGGGAGGGGTTGTGGAGAGGGGTTGCAGGGAGGGGAGTCGTCTGATTTTATGCATAAAATGAAAGAGAAATTGCATGGCTTGAGTGGAAAGAGGAGATTTATCTCTCGTCAACTCTCCCCAGAAAGGGCAACATTTAAAGTATACCTTGCACAGACCCTTTCAGCTACTATTTGTACAGGAGAGGAAATCTGGCCACTTGTGGCTCCATTTACACAAGGACGCCTGAGAAGAGCAGAATTTATTTGATGGCATGAAGAGCCAAAGCAAGCCCTCACATTGACTGCCTCCTGATTCTGGAGCTGACTTCACTGGCATCCGCAGGGGGAGGCTGAGGGACTCTCCAGCGGCTGTCACCATTAGCTAACCTGCCTAAACCAGCTTCCTTTGTGAAGTCTTGGTTTCACTCTCACTCTTTTTAGATTCCCCACCCCAAACTTGAGCTCTCTCCAAAGAGCAGTTTTAGGAATGAATGCCAGAGACGATGAGGGAACTGACACCTCATCAGAGGACAGGAGGAGAGGACTGACAGATGTCCCCTGATGAGGTCTTCCTTTACCTGTAGACCCGAGGATTCTTCTCGAAGCAAAATGAGCAGACTCAGGTAGGTTAGCCTAGTCTGACGCTGATGGAGGGATGGTGGAGCAGAGGATGGGAGGGTGCGGAGGGACCTTAAGCAAGGCTCCCCAGATGTTTGGCTTCAGTAGTTACTCTCCATTTCCTGGAAGCTATATTTTCACCCACTGAGAGCCAGACTTGTGGGCAGTGAAGTGCTTAGGATGAGCCTGTGGTCAGGAGCACCAAAAGTCCATTGCAAACTCAGGAAGGGGAGCTTGGGGACTCAGCTGACCAGCTGTGGGAAATCCCCATAGGACTGGGAGAGGCAGAGTGGTGGGGGCCATCTGGTAGAAAATGTACCAAAGAAGGTTTCAAAATCTACATGGATCTCCAGATCAAAGGTTGGGAAAAAACAACTTACAGAAGCAAATGAGAGCACTCTGGAGACATGGGGAAAGAGGGGTGGGCAGGAATGTGGACTTCCCCCAGGTCTCTTTCTGTTCTGCTTAGAAGGAGAGAAGCCACTGCCTGCTTTTAAAACACCAATTTGTATCCACTTGTCTCTCCATTCAGTGTCCCCATCCCCACCTTCTGCCATATTTGATTACTGCCTGCTTATTAGAATTACAGCACACATCTTGGATCTTTCTTTAAATAAGACTTTTATTCATTTTTTTTCTCCTTTTTAAGCATCAGAATTTTTTTTCACTTTATTTATTTTTTTTTTGGAGGCTAATTACTATAAAATATTGTATTGGTTTTGTCATACATTGACATGAATCTGCCATGGGTGTACATGTGTTCCCCATCCTGAACCCCCCTCCCGCTTCCCTCCCCATCCCATCCCTCTGGGTCATCCCAGTGCACCAGCCCCGAGCATCCTGTATCTTGCATCAAACCTGGACTGGTGATTCGTTTCACATATGATATTATACATGTTTCAGTGCCATTCTCCCAAATCATCCCACCCTCGCCTTCTCCCACAGAGTCCAAAAGACTGTTCTATACATCTGTGTCTCTTTAGCTGTCTTGCATACAGGCTTATCTTTACCATCTTTCTAAATTCCATATGTATGCGTTACTATACTGTATTGGTGTTTTCCTTTCTGGCTTACTTCACTCTGTATAATAGGAAATACGACTTTTACACTGTCATCAAATGGAGGGCTCTTGTGGAAGGAGTATGAAATATTTTTAAAAATCAGGCTCAGGAGTGTTAGAGCGTTAATGAACTCAATGTGTAGTCTATCATATCATTTCAAAGTTTGTGTAAATGGCAGTACAGGGGATGGAAGAAGCCCTGGACTGAGAGCTCCAAGACCATGGCCTCCTTCAGAGCAGAGTTCAGAGAAGGCTACTTCTCTCTGCTGTGTGACTCAAAGGAACTCTCTTTACTTAGTTGGGCCTCACTTTCCTCACTATAAAGTTACAGGTATGCAAATATCCCTTCTGACTCTGACACGTTATGATGTAAACTTTGCTCTTATGTACCTACGTATTCTATTTTTAAAAAGTACTTTGGGACCAGTGGCCAGAGAGCCTGTTTTCTTTGATAAACATCTTCGAATTCTTTTCCAGCCTTCTTTAAAATCCTCCAGGAGGATACTTGATTTCCATTGTGCAAATCTAGTACTCAGTCTTACGATGAAGTGTTTGGAAATGATTCAGTAAGACAGAAAAGGAGAAAGCTTAAGACCGTGACCAGTCTTCTAACCCAGTGACAGGCCAGACTGAAAACTAGCTCACGCCTCAACAATGAGGTCAGGCTGAGCAACCGTGCATCACTGGGGAGGAAATATCAACCTAAGTCTGCATCTTTGTTTGTACTTTTACTTTTTTAAATCTTTGCTTCTCCTCTGAACTAGCTGTTTGGGTTATTTCTGGGCTTCTGGAAATTTTAGTTTATCTTCTTAATTATTCTCTAAAAAAATAAGCCCAGATATAATTTTCTCTAGATGCCTTCTGTGAACCCTCTAAGCTGATAATGTCTTCCTCCTATTTGCCGAGCTGGTACCTTGAACAATCTTCTTGGTCACAGTGCTTGTGCCTCCAAAGTCTCCTCTATCCCTGTGATTCTTGCTCTACCTCAGTGACTGCAGTAAGCGCCTAGCATGGTATCTAGCGTACTTTATATGCTGTAATAGGGTTCTCCAGAGAAACAAAACCAACACATACATGGAGAGAGAGATGTATTGTAAGGAACTGGCTCAAGTGATTGTGGAGGTCACCAAGTCCAAATCTGCACAATAGGCTAGCAGGCTGAAGACCCAGGTTGAGGTGATGTAGCAACTCCATGTGAAGATAGTCTGCTGGCAGAATTCCTTCTTTCTTCCTTGTGTAAGATCAGTCTTTTTTCTATTAAGGTCTTCAACTGAATGGGTAAAGCCCACTTACCAAGGGAGAAAATTAGCTGCTGATTTCCATGTTAATCTTATCTTAAAAATACCTTCACAGAAACATCTAGAAAAATGTTTGACCCAATATCTGAGTACTTTTTCCTAGCCAGGTGAATACCTAAAATTAACCATCATGGATGCTCACTGAATCTTCTGAGGTGAGTTGATGCTGAATGATATGTGAACAGCCATTTTAGGCTTCCTATTTCTCCTGGCCTAGCTTTCTTCTGTTTTCTTCTAAAAAGCCTCTATTTCATTTTTTACCACTTTAAATCATTTTAAAAATTTGTGTTAAATTGGGTCCTATTCTGTGGTATATTTTTCTCTGAAACTTTTTGTTATTTTGCATTTGCTGCACAGGTCAGGGGCCCTGTCTATTAACCATTTCCTGTTAGCTCTATCTTTCTCTCTCTAGCTCATTAAAAAAAATTTTTTTTTAGCTCTCAAGATTTCACGAGGCATGGTGGCATGGTATAACACATTCAGGCTCCTGAAGTGATGAAGATTTGTTTAATCCCCTGTTTTTCAACTATCTATACTTCCGTTTTCTTTCCGTTGAACCAGCCCTGGCCATGCGGTGGCTGGAGAGGAACTGACGATCAGGGCCTCATATTACTTTGTATCAACATGAAAGGGGGTTTATTTTATTATTTGAACATTTGGATCCAATTGTAGTAACGACACTATTACAAATGACAGAAATGCTTACAATGTAAAGCTTAGTGATTAAAAATAGGATATAATATTGTATTACAAAATGACCCCATTTTAAAAAAATGTGCATAAAGACTGTATCAGTCTTTACAGTCTGAGTGGTAGAATGTGGGCTCTTTTTCTATGGTTTCTAAAATTTCTTTCTACATGTAATATGTAAAAATTCTTAATATGAAAGATTAAAAGTTTCCCCTTCTCTCTCTCCCTACTCCCTGCAAACTCTCCCCTTAGCCACCTGAGAGATAATCATTAATGACAATGTAACATATATCTTTTCAGTCATTTTACACACAGGATGCACATACATACACACACACAGAGCTCTTTTTTTTTTTTTTACATAAATAAGACCATGTATATCCCTCACTCTAAAAGCTGATTTTTTGATTAACAAAATGTCTCCAATTTCTTCCCCTGTGAACCTAATTATTTACCCCAAATCTACTGACTTAAATGTCTACCTTTTTGGAAAAGTTTCATAATTATGCCCTAATTTAAGAGAAGGAAACTCATTCTCCTCTCTAAATAGAGGTTGAGATTATTTCCAATTTTCTGCTGAGAAACAATTCTGCAAAGAAATCCAGAAACATTTATCTTTGTGAACACATGAGAGATACATATTTTAAGAGATATTTCTAAAAGGTTTCTCAGTTTTTCTACTGGAAGTATGCATTATTTTTTTTTAATCATAAAAAGAACATTTTATTTAAAAACAAAAAATGTAAATCAACAGCCTAAGATGGGATCCCTTGCATGGGTCCACTCTTAGGAGAGCAGGGTTGTGTTGGGGCCAGGCATCCACGTGGTAAACAGCAGGTGTTTAATGCCTGTAGCAAGAAAGAGAGGCATACAGAGAAGTCTGCAGAATACCTGCATATAATCTTTAGAATATCTGCATACAATACCTGCAGATAGTATTTCTAATACTTTTCAAGAATTTATTCAGGCAAAAATACTCTTAGTTTTCCTTTGCTTTTATTTATTATCAGCATGAAAATATCCTATTCTGCGACCAAATAAATGACAAGAGTTAAAATTAATCCTACCAACCACCCTAAAGAGGTCGGTACTATTATTGCCCCATTTTATGGGTGAGGAGCCCAGAACCGTGACAAAGGCCACTCACGCAATCAGCACCGTTTTCCGAGATCGGGGCCACACACTATTCACTGCCCAGGGGAGCTGGACTGGAGGAAAGGCCGAGGCTTCAAGCCGGGGTCCCTCCTGAGTCCTCGACAGGGGTAGGGCGGGAGCGGGGTGGGGTGTTGGTGGCGGAGCGGCGCCATTTCCCGTCGTCCGTGCTCCGCAGCGCCCCCCTAATCCGAACCGAGGGGGCGGCTGACGCAGCGGGCAGCTGACGCTCGAGCAACTGCAAGCGCCGGGCACCGGTCCGGGTCTGCGGAACCTGAGCGCGATCCGCGGACGCGGCGCTCCACCCCGCTTGGTGCTCAGCTCTCGGCTCGCGCCGGGGACCGCGCTGGGCCTCCTCGCACCCTGACTTCCCGGCGCCCGGCCCCGCCCTGGGCTCACGAGCGTGACAGCCCTCCCGGCCAGCAGGTACCCCTCCCCGCGCTAGGCCCCTACAGCCGCGCTCCTCTCCCGGCGGCGACCGGCCCCGCCCGCCCTGCCTTCCCCCACCCTCCCCGCCCGCATCCCGTCCCGTCCCTCGCGCCCCTCTCCCGCGGTGACCTAGGGGCCACCCTCCACCCCTGTCGCGGCTGAACCTGTTCTCCACTCGCCTGTACCCTCCCCCGCTCAAAAAAAAAAAAAAAAGCAAAACCGCAGAAGACTGCCGTGAATCAGCTGCCCAGATCTCCGTTTTGAATGTAAAGTTCGGGGACGAGACTGTCAACTGGAGAAGTGAAGCGTATAAAGAATAACAGCGTTCAGGAAAGCGGGAGGCCACAGCACGGTGTAAAAACTCAAAAGAAAATTTCTTCCAGGGTGAGGTGGTCGTCGCCCACCACCTCCCAGCCTCACTTGAAACCCACAGAAACACATTCGGGTGGAGCCAGGAGGAATTACAGACAGGAAGCTGAGGACTTCAGAAGAGGGTGGTGGTGGTGGTTTAGTCGCTAAGTCGTGTCCGACTCTTGCGATTTCATGAACAGAAGAGCCTGGCAGACTACAGTCCATGAGATTCTCCAGGCAAGAATACTGGAGTGGGTTGCCATTTCCTTCTCCATTAGAAGAGGGCACAGGGGCTTAAAGATCCGTCCTCAGAAGTCTAGAACTAAGCTTGGTCTCGGAAGTTCTCAGCGTAGGATGGGAGCCCAGGTTGCATCTATAGCTCCCCACGACCTCTGCACCCATCCCCGCAATACGATTTACCGTGGGAAAATTGAGGTCCTGGAAGGAGGTAGCTTGTCCATCATCACACACCTGATTCTGAACAGAGCCAGGACTGTTAGCCCAGAACTCCAGTTCCTGAGCATCATTTATAAACATTAAAATATGTAAGTCATTTTTTTACAAATACCGTTTTTGGGCCAGGAAATTCAGCATGATCAGTAACTCGGTAATGGGCTGCTCAGTATGTCCTCACCGTTTTTCTCAGGTGCTTGCCAACCTGCGCCTGCGTTCCCTGGGCTACAGCAGTGCTGCTGGAGCAGGACTCCCTTGGGAAGCCCAAGGATTTGAACTTAACCCTGAGCAAATAGGTTTTAGGTAAGAGGAGGAGAGTAAGACATCTTGGATGGGGAAAGAGCTGGAGCTGAGGAGAGAATGAGCTAGTCCACCGGCATTTCAAAGTGTTTTCCTGGCCTGATAAGTGGAGTGGATGATAGATTGAGGACAGATAGTGCAAGGCTCTGCCGGTGAATGCTACAAGCTGTAGGGGACAGTGGGAAACCAGCACTTTACTGCGGGTTAGGTTGGAGAAGACTCTTGAGAGTCCCTTGGACTGCAAGGAGATCCAACCAGTCGATCCTAAAGGAAATCAGTCCTGAATATTCATTGGAATGTTCATCAATATTCATTGGCCACCTGATGGGAAGAACTGACTCATTGGAAAAGACCCTGATGCTGGGAAAGTTTGAAGGCAGGAGGAGAAGGGGACGACAGGATAAGATGGTTGGATGGCATCACTGACTCAATGGACATGAATTTGAACAAGCTGTGGGAGTTGGCGATGGACAGGGAAGCCTGGCATGCTGCAGGACATGGGGTCGCAATGAGTCAGATATGACTGAGTGACTGAACTGAACTGAACTGAGATTCATGGAGATAGAGCGTTAACTGAGACCCCAAGACTCTACAAGTCAAACATTTAGAAGGAACACAAAATTTAAATACTGCTGTAAAGGAAGATTGTGGGGAGAAAGTACCGTATTCTAGTTCAGTTAATGGAAAAATCATTTCCCCTGGTTGTGTATGAATAATAAAAAATACTCCTTATTATGTGCTAAACACTGTTCTAGGTACTTCATAAAGATTAATTCACTGGAACTTCCCTGGTTAGGGAACTAGATCTCATATGCTGCAACTGAGTTTGCATGCTGCAACTAAAGATTCAGCATGCTGTGACAGAAAGGTCCCAAATGCTCCTGTGGTCATGTATGGATGTGAGAGTTGGACTGTGAAGAAGGCTGAGCGCCGAAGAATTGATGCTTCTGAACTGTGGTGTTGGAGAAGACTCTTGAGAGTCCCTTGGACTGCAAGGAGATCCAACCAGTCCATTCTGAAGATCAACCCTGGGATTTCTTTGGAAGCAATGATGCTAAAGCTGAAGCTCCAGTACTTTGGCCACCTCATGCAAAGAGATGACTCATTGGAAAAGACTCTGATGCTGGAAGGGATTGGGGGCAGGAGAAGAAGGGGACGACCAAGGATGAGATGGCTGGATGGCATCACGGACTCGATGGACGTGAGTCTGAGTGAACTCCGGGAGATGGTGATGGACAGGGAGGCCTGGTGTGCTGCGCTTCATGGGGTTGCAAAGAGTCGGACACGACTGAGCGACTGAACTGAACTGAAGCTCCTTGGTGCTGCAACTAAAAGAACCTGCATGCAGCAACAAAGATGGAAGATCCCACATGCCACAGCCAAGACCTGGCACAGCCAAATAGATATTTTTAAAAAGAATAACTAAAGTTATTTTTTAAGTTAATTCATCTACTACTCATGACAAACCCATGAGGTTATTACTGTTTGTGCCATTGCCTTACAGATATGAACGGTAAGACATAAAGAGGTTGCTCAAGGTAAGTAGGTCTGTGCTGAGGTGAATGGCCCAGAAACAGAAGATTTGGATCCCAGTGTCTCCATCTGTTGCTTGCGTGAAGTTACTCTCTCTGGCCCTCAGTTTTTTTATCTCTGACATGCAGACGGTGATCCAGGCCCTCTGATGAGACTGAACGTGCAGGTGCTTTGCGAACAGTACCTCATGATACCAGTGGAAAGTTAGCATTTACGGAAAGGAAGGATCCATTCCAAGGCCAAATTCAACCAAAAAGAGAAAATGGTTGATTTGCAGAATTTAATGGGCTTGCCACTCACAGAGAGGCAAAGATAGGGTCCTAGTTAGTCTTGCCTAACTTGACAAGACAAGACAAAGTTCTGATCTTGCCTGGGAAATCCCACAGACAGAGGAGACTGGTGGGCTAGTCAAGGCTGAAAAAGACTTGGACACGACTTAGCTTAGTGACTAAACAACAACAACCACACAACAAAATGGGCTTATTCCACTCCCCATAGAGCTGTTGTGAGGATTAAATGATATGCCCTTAATACTGTGCCTGCAAGGAGTGAGTAATCAGTACAATGTGATGTGTGTGCTCAGTCTCTCAGTCGAGTCTTACGCTTTGTGACACTTTGGAGTGTAGCCCACCCAGCTCCTCTGTCCGTGGTATTTCCCAGGCAAGAATACCAGAGTGGGTTACCATTTCCTCCTCCAGTTGATCTTCCGGACCCAAGGATTGAACCTATCTCTTCCATTGGTAGGTGGATTCCTTACCACTAAGTCATCAGGGAAGCCCCAGTAAAATGCTAATAGGGCTATTATTTTTTCTGATTTTTTTTTCTCCCCATCCTCTGTGTGTCTTTATATTCCCCCAGAGACAGCTTCGCCATGTGTGGGGCTCTTATGGAGAGGTATGTGGCAGCCATGGTGCTGAGTGCAGCTGGAGATGCCTTGGGATACTTCAATGGAAAGTGGGAGTTCCTCCAGAATGGGGAGAAAATTCACAGGCAGCTGGCCCAGCTTGGTGGCTTGGATGCCATAGATGTGGAGAGGTGGAGAGTCAGCGATGACACCGTGATGCACCTGGCCACAGCAGAAGCACTCCTGGAAGCCGGCAAAGTCTCAGACTTGACTCACTTGTATTCCCTCCTTGCTAAGCATTACCAGGACTGCATGGGAGACATGGATGGCCGGGCACCAGGTGAGAAAAGCTGGTGGAGATCCTGGGCAGGTGGAGAATTAAAACAGACCCAAGGAAGTCACTTAAAATGTTGATTGGGGTTTAAATATCAAAGATACTAGTTTTTTATTTTTTAATTAGTTACTTTTTTTTTGCCACACCCTGAGCCATGTGGGACCTTAGTTCACTGACCAGGGATCAAACGCATGCCCACTGCATTGCAAAGCAGTCATAACCTCTGGACCACAGGGGAAGTCCTGAGACATTAGTTTTCTTAGTTATGATAAAAATAGAAACAAGCTGAATGTTCTGTCATTTATTTAATTATGGTGACACATCTGCAGCCATTTAAAATTACACAGATAAGTATTTACTGATATGGAAAGATGTTGTATATGAAGTAAAGTAGATTATGAAACACTGTGTATCTTATGAACCCATTCTCATTAAGAGTATGTATGTATATCTGTTGGGAAAGATCTGGGTGATAAGAGTATTTATAGTTTAATATTTTCCTTTCAATTATTTGTAGTTTCTAAGTTTTCTTTAATATCTATGAAGACAATTTTTTTCTTTTTAAAGAAGACTGGAAAAGGTCTTGTAGAGACTCTTTTTCTGGTTCCAGGTCTGCTCACAAGTGGTTCTTGCTCACTTTTTTATAGTTACTTGGCCAACAGCTAATGTGAACAACCTTTCCGCTGGCTCTTGTATTTATGAGCCTGACCTGCCAGAACAAAATACCACAGATTGGCTGGGCTTAAACAACAGATGTCATTTTCTCACTGTTTGGAAAGCTAGAAGCCCGAGAGCAGGGTGTTGGTTTCATTTCTTCTGAAGGAATCCTTTCTCTTTGGCTTGCAGACCATGCTGTGCCCTCTCAGAGCATACACTTCTGGTGTCTTTTTGTGTGTCCAAGTTTCCTCTTCTTATTAGGACACTGATTGATTAGACTGAACTGGGGCCCGTCCTAACATTCTCACTTTAAATTCATCACCTTTGTAAAAGGCCCATCTCCAAATACAGTCACATTCTGAAGTTCTAGGGATTAGTTCTTCAACATATGAATTTTGGGGAATACAGTTCAGCTCATCATCAATACAGTGCAGCTCATAACATTTCCTGATGAAAAGCCCCTCCCACAAACCCAACAGCGTCTAAGTACGCTTGTGTAAGTAAGGCACAGTGCTGACTTGGGGTTTGGAGTTGGGAGCCTTCATCATCACACGTTCTGGCTTTCCCTTTCCACCCAGGAAAGCTGGAGGCAGGGCTTGGTTCTCTCCTCCTGCCAGGCCTTTGCTTCGGTTACCCTGACCCCATTCTCTGCCTGACTCTTCCCAGGGGGTGCCTCAGTGCAGAACGCCATGCTGCTGGAGCCAGACAAAGCCGACGGCTGGAGGATTCCCTTTAACAGTCACGAGGGTGGCTGCGGGGCCGCCATGAGGGCTATGTGCATTGGTCTCCGGTTCCCTCACAGCAGTCAGCTGGACACACTGATCCAGGTGAGCATCGAGAGCGGCCGGATGACCCACCACCACCCCACAGGCTACCTGGGAGCCCTTGTGTCTGCTCTTTTTACAGCCTATGCTGTGAATGGCAAGCCTCCCCAGCAGTGGGGAAGAGGACTGATGGAGGTACTTCCGGAAGCTAAAAAGTACATTGTCCAATCGGGCTACTTTGTGGAGCAGAATCTTCAACACTGGTGAGTTTGCAGGTGCACACTCCTGCTAGAAAATGGTTGAGTCTGTGTGCACACCTGCATGCGTGTGTATGCCTAAAACTCAGCCTTTTAGCAACCATCATCGGTCTCCCATCCAATTTCATCATCCACTGCATCCAGCCCTCTCCCCACCCTCCTGCTAAGGATTCTAAATACAGTCCCAGCTGTGATGGCCACCAAGGAGCCAAGTGAAGACCTCAGTGAGTAGGGCGGCTGCACTGCTTCCCTCATGTGTACGGATCCTGTTCTCCAGAGTTTTGTGGCTCTTCCTTTTCATTCTTTTTTTTTCCTGGACATGCCACACAGCATGTGGGATCTTTGTTCCCCACCCAGGGATTGAACTCGTGCCCTCTGCAGTGGAAGAGCAGTGTCTTAACCACTGGACCGCCAGGGAAAAGTCCCTGTGGCTATTCTTTACTGAGATGAACTTTCCTGATTATTTCCTGGAACTTGTTTTTTCAGTGTTGTCTTGACAAACAAATAATATTGTGAAATCCTTGGTTAAAATGACCTAAAGATAGGTTTTTCCACCAGGTAATTAACAAGTGGTAAGACCACATCTTCCCCTTTTTTGAATTCACTTCACATTGCCTTTCTTAGAATAAAAATGTCCAGAGGCTTTCTACTGAAATCATCTACAGTCATGATGTTCTGAAGTTCCCTCTTAAAAAAAAAAAGTAGCTGTATAAGGAGATGATGTTTTAATTTGGTTGATTGTAGTGATCATTTCATTATGCATATGTATATCAAATCATCATGTCATACACCTTAAATATGTACAATTTTGTTAAGAAAGTAATATAAAATAATAAAATATATGATGACAGATCTGTCATATAAATAAATAAATAAATAAAGTTCACCATTGAAAGTTGACACTTGACCTATTTCTCAACTCAGGAAAAACAAACCTACATTTCTCACCTTTAACTTGCTGTATATCTTCTTTATGCATTAATAGCAACAGATATCAATGCATTATTTATATCACTTCTTAGCAAAAATGTATTGAATGAAGGTCACTTAGCATTCATTTTGATTTTTAATATCATATCATATTGGTTCTAGAGGTTGAAGTCATGTTGGAACTCTCCCTGTTTACATGTCTCTCTGGTACCTTTCCTGATGGCTTTTGACTTTATTTTTTCAATTGACTGAAGTCTTTTTTTCTTCCTACAGGTCTTACTTCCAAGACCAATGGGAAAAGTACCTAAAACTCAGAGGAATTTGGGATGGCAAATCAGCCCCTACCTTCCCCAAGCCCTTTGATGTGAAGGAAAGGGATCAGTTCTACACTTCTGTGAGCTACTCCGGCTGGGGTGGCAGCAGTGGACACGATGCCCCCATGATTGCCTACGATGCCATCCTGGCTGCAGGAGACTCCTGGAAGGAGCTTGCCCACCGAGCATTTTTCCACGGTGGAGACAGTGATTCTACCGCTGCAATTGCTGGCTGTTGGTGGGGAGTGATGTATGGTTTTAAAGGAGTGAGTCCCTCCAACTATGAGAAGCTAGAATACAGAAACCGGCTGCAAGAGACAGCTAGGGCTTTGTATTCTCTTAGGTAATTACCCTAGGGAGAAGTGACATTCATTTCTGGTGGTTTCTCCTCTTGTGTAGTCCCTTTTCTACTGTTTCACTTTTTTCAAAGTCAAGAGTCTTAACCTTGTACTCAGGGAATTTTGAGGTAACAGTCCCTTGGGCACCTGAAACTCAATGTTTCCAAACTTATCCTGTCTTCACCAGCCCTTGCCCCAAATGTACCCCTCTTCCTATCCTGAAGAGTCTATTTCTCAGTTAATGGGATCAGCATTTCCCAAGTTAGAAATCTTATAGCCTCACATTTGGGTTTCCATTTTTACCATCTAATCTTTCACTAAGTTTTTTTTTGTTTGTTTCAGGTTGGGTTCCCAAAAGTGGATTGTAAGACAAAGATATGAGTGCAAGTAGTTTACTTGGGAGGTGATTCCAGGAAGGACTGTTAGGAGAATGGGGAAATGAAACAGGGAAGGGAGAGGAGCCAGGACAAGGTGTGTTGATGAGCAGGTTCCCACTGGAGGCGCTTGAGATGCAGTCCGTCGGGATCCTTTGCGTAAGGCACTCAGAGTTGTCCCACCGTCTTCCATCTGATGTTGGTGGAGGACCACTCCCAGGGGTGCTAACCCCCTGGTGCTTCCTGGCATGCCTCTTATAAAGCCAAACATGAGTGTACTCAGGTTAAGACTCAGAGATGTTCGCAGTGGCAGGCTGTAGGGTGCATGGGAACAGTGAGGTGTGTATGTGGGGGTCCCCACAGCATCTGCTAGATGGTTCTACATCCTGAATATCCTTCAGATCTGTCATTCTTTTACCTTATGGCACCACATATTTTTCAGCTGGATTTCTGCATTGCACACTATTTAAGTCTGAAGAGGTTCTGCTCCTATTAATAGCTGCACCTCTAATTTCCTAGGTATGACACTTGACATGGTGCCAGCTCGTTGTCACCTATTTGACAGTCTTTATTCTCCTCTAGACAGAATCTAGCGTGGTGCCCAGGTGCACAAGAGATGCTTCATCAACATATATCAAATTAATGTTATTTGTTAGCCTCCTGTCTGGTGCCTCTAATTCCAGTACTGCCTTCCACATTGCCCTCCAGAGAGAACTTTACAAATACAGAACAAGTTGATCATACTGTGCTTCTAATCATGTACAGTGAACACTTGCCTTCTGCTTCTACATTTCTGGGTGCTCTTCCTTCTCCTCTTTTACCTTCAAGTTCCAGCTCAAGTAGCATCTCCTTGATGAAAACCCACTCTGACTCTTCAGGCTCTTGGCCTCTCTCTTCAAAACACCCACAGCCTTCTGTCTCCAGCTCTGTCACCATACTGAGCATGTTGTGTGGTGACTGTGGGTCTTCTGAGGACCTTCTGAGGCTCCTTGTAAGGGCTTGTGTCTTACCCTCTTTGTGGTCTTCCTGTCTAGCCTATTGGAGACATTCAGTGTTTACTGTGGAGGTTCATCCATTGGTTTTGATGTGAATGCTTTGAGCATGCACTGTCTCTTATGTTTCAGATACCCTCTACTCCATAACTATCAGGAGTGACCTGTGCTGGCCTGAGAGAGATGGAGGATTTGAGGCTTTAACCAGGCCTGTGTGCTGACTTCAGTGAGACAGAGATCTCAACTCTGTATCTGAAGCAGGACTGCAGCAAAGGCATCAGATTTATCATTCTTTTGTATGTAAAGGGAGAAGAAAATTCCAAAGCTCTTTTTCTGGTTCAAAAACCTCCCATATGTATTTATATATTTCAGAAAACAGATGTGTTTTAAATAATGAAACTAGTACAGTAAATTCTTCAGCAGGACAATCAGAAATTGCAGACTTTCAGGGGTGGGGATTTACCATTTACAGAACATGGTAATAACCTCTTAAATGCAGGTGTCTTAAATCCATGTGCACAAGAAGACTGCTCTGTAGAAATATTTTGAAGACAGTTTTAGAATAATAGAAAACAGTTAGTAAATACATATTTACACAGGATTCTTGAACAGAAGATTAAGATGGAGACTTTTATGACTGTTTTTCAATTTCCCACTTGATAAAAAGTGTCAGTATAGTTCAGAATAGTGTGTACTTTTCTGCAGCTGTAGGGAAAAAGGAGACTTTTGTTCCCTGTCTTTCTGGGGTTTCTCTTACCAGTAGTCAGGAGAGCTTGCAGTATGTATTTATTTGGCTGCACCAGGTCTTGCAGCCTGTGGATCGTTACTTGTGGCATGCAAACTCTTAGTTGTGGCGTATGGGAGCTGTTGCTTGACCAGGGATCAAACCCAGGCCCCCTGCACTGGGGGCAGAGTCTTAGCCACTGGACCACCAGGGAAGTCCCCTGCCTGCAGTTTTAGGGTGGAGCACTAGAATTCAGTGAGCACTGACCAAGCGGCAAAACTGAGATGCTTAAACCTTGTAGTATAGAAAAGGGAAGAAGAGCATTTTAGCATTTTAGTGGATTCTGAGGCATGACCTGTTTTACCTCTATAACTGGTTTGATGAATTGTCTGAATTTAGTGGAAGCAAACATGGAATGATTTTCTTTTTCTCCAGCCACTGCCTTCGTATAAGCTGCTTTTCCTGCTCCTTAGTGTCTTTTTAGTTTTGTTAAAACTGCTTTCCCTGCTCCTAAGTGTCATCTTTTTAGTTTTGTGTGGAGAGTGGGGTGGTGAAGGGTATTAAAAACCCAATCCAGTCCAGATTTTTTTTTAAATTTCAGCTTTACCGAGATATGAATGAATGTAAAATTGTAAGATACTTAAAGTGTACATTGTGGTGATTTAATATACATATACACAGTGAAAGGTTTCCCTTCATCTCGTTAATGAGTGTATCTATCACCTCACATGTTTACCTTTTTTTGGTGAGAACATTTAAGTTCTCTCCTAGTTAATTTCAATTTCACAATATAGTGTTATCAACCATGGTCACCATGTTTTCCATCAGATATTCAGACCTTATTCATCATAAAAGTTTATACCCTTTTACCAACCTCCCCTTATTTCCCTCAACACCACTGCCCCCTAATCAGCCCCTGGCAACCACTTTTCTACTCTCTGTTTCTATTAATATGGATTTGACTTTTTTTTTTTTAAGATTCCACATATAAGTGATATCATGTAATATTTGTCTTCCTCTCTCTGGCTTATTTTAGTTAGCATAATGCCCTAAGGTCCACTGATACCGTCGCAAACATCAGGATTTCCTTCTTTCGCATAGCCGAATAGTATTCTATATAATGTATGTACTGCGTCCTCTTTATCCGTTCATCAGTTGACAGATACTTAAGTTGTTTCCTTATCTTGACTATTATGAATAAAGCTGCAGTGAACATGGGCCACAGATACCTCTTTGATGCCGTTTTCATTTCCTTTGGATATATACCCAGAAGTAGCAAACCCCAACCAGTTTGATCAGTTCTAACACTTTAAAGTCATGTCCTCCTTCCTGCCCACCACAGTCAGTCCTGAGCCCAGAGGGCTTAGAGGAGAAAAGGGGACATGGATGCCGCTCTCATTCCTCGCCTTCCTCTTTCGGGGTTCCCTGTCTCCACTGTTGCCCTAGACCACCCTCACCAGGGGAGCCCTGAGGGAAAAGAGTCAGCTTCTCTCCAGAAGGTTCTCCTCACCCTTCCTGGTCACAGCAGAGGGGTGCAGGCTGTGTCCCCCCGGCCCCCTGCTGCTCTCTAGACTCCGCCCATCCCTCTCCAATAGGACAGATCTGGAGGCCGGGGAGGTTGCCCACCTTCGTGTGGTCGCCCTCACTCTCAGCCGGTAGCCCCCCCTCACTCACTTGTGAAGCAGAGCACCGCCTTCCTCCCCTTACAGGAAGGAAGGGGAAACCCGTAGAACTTAAGGATTCTCGCGATTTCTCCTTCAAACCGCTGATTTCCTGCAGAGGAAAGTGGGGAAGGGAGGTCTCCTAGAGCAGTTCAGCTGCCTCCCATTAAGTCCTCAGGGATTTGTCCTTCCAGTCTCCTTAGAATGTGGTGATGGAAGTATGTGCATGTGGGGAAGGGGGTCACGGCAGAGGAAGAGGGTGGGGACTTAGCATTTTTTGTTAGTTACACTTCAGCTGCGATTGGAGACGAGAGCGAGCATCTCTTTAAGAGCCTGTTCTATTTGCTCTGCAAATTCTCACTCTTCACAGCAGGCGCAATTCAGAATGAGATCAGACTTTCAGATTCCTTTTTCTCAAAACCACCTCTCCAAACTTGACTCTCTGTTGACAGCTTTGCTTCCTATTTCCCTGAGAAAATAGAAGCAGTCAGAAGAGAACAACTGTCGCACCCATCACCTCTGCCTCTGCCCACCCACACCTGGGCTCTGCCTTCTCTCCCGACCTGTGAATGTTGGGGTGTGTGTGTGTGTGTGTGTGTGTGTGTGTGTGTGTGTGTAAAAGAGGGAGAGAGAGAGAGGAGGAAGAACCAGAATGAACAGAGGAAAGAGATAACAGACTTAATTATATGCATAATGTTAGAATAAATTGAGAAGATGACCTGAACCACAGTATGAACTTCTCATGCTAATCAAGTTAATATGTGTGTCCTGGAAAAGAGAAAAGATCATGAGTAACGTTACAGGGATTAATGGTATTTTTGACCTGCTAAATGATGGCACTTCACTTGCTTTGTTACCTGATGGCTAGATGTTCTCTAGAAGTCTTGGCAATATGTGCTTTTTAACCTGCAAAATTAGCATTGGTCTCATCTCTGGGCTTCTTCAACCACTATTCTCCATTCTCAGCGGAGAATGAAATATTCTCCATTTCCTTGTCTGTCTCCACCCCTGCAGAGCAAGTTAATGTGTATCTTTGTAAAACAGCCAGAGCTCCTGGGAGCATGATTTCAGTCAGCCATCCCCATGGATCACTTCCTCAAGGAATGGGGTCAAATTAAGGAGCAGGGGTCATCCAGACACCATAGAGGGGGCAGCCTTGCCTTCGTTTTCTCATCCTTGGGGTTTGGGTTTGAGGAAACTGACACCTAGGGAGTTGGTGAGACCTTCCTTTGGGGAAGGAAAGACAAGAGCAGGAAGAAAGCTGCTAAGCGATGAGATGAGCTGGGGCTTAAACCCAGGTCTGCTTGTCTTCAGTTGTACCACACCCTAATTATTTGCTATGATTAAAAAGTGTTTCCTTAATCAAAGCCAGAATGAAGCCCAAGAGTGAGATGTTGGTGGCAGCAGCTGGTGCTCTCTCTTCACCTTCCTACAGCTATGAGGTGGCGTCAAAAGGGAAGTGAGTGGTGGGTTTGAGATGCGCGTTGGGCTTTTGTACTTCTTAATTTTAAAAAAAATCATACGCGTGCAGAACTATTAAAAACCACACTTGAAAAAATTGTGACCTCATTTCGTAGTCATAAACAGGTGAGGCCCAGAATTAATTAAATTTATTAATTAAATAAAATTTATTTTATATTAGTGTGTTAGTTTATATTCCCCCCACTTCCAACCCAACCCCTAAACTGAAGGCCTGGGATCCTGAAGGAAGATGAGGAAGCTGGGTGTCTGAGTTGGGAACAGGCAAGCAGGAAAGGCTGGAAGGGATTCCGTGGATTCCAGGGGTTGAAGCCTATAATTTCCTCTCTTTCTCTCTTCCCTTCCACCCCTCATCTCTTCCTCCCCTCTCTTTCTCTCAAAACAAGTGTTTAATGAACACCTCCTATGTGCCCGGCAATGTTCTAGGTAGCAAGCACACAGCAGGGAGCCTGAGCGATGAGCGCTGGATATTGAACCCAGCATCCTCAATCTGTCATTTGCCTCCCCGTGTTCCCAGATCATAGGCAAGTAAAACCATCTGATTCCACTCTAAGAGGCCTCCACGTGGTCTCAAGATCAGGCCCCTTCCCACGGCCCTTCTCTAAATAAGCATGCCCTGCAGAGTACCACGCCTCCCCACCCCCTCCCCTTAGCAAATACTGAGCACTGGCTGAGTGGCAGGCGCTGTGCCAGGTGCTTGGGGACACCTCAATGAACAAAAGAGACCAGAATTTTGCCTTCTGAAGGCTGATATTCTCCCTGAGGGAGACGGGCCATATACACTGATTAGAAGCTGGTCCCCACCAGTGTCTCCTGTAGAAAAATCTCTATCCTCACCTTCTAAAACATGTTGCTTCACTTTCCAGGGGTACCCCGCTTTCTTGGCGCCCTGAAACAGTGCTTCTAGGCCACCGGTCTCTGTGAGCGTTGGTTTCCTCACTGGTCACATGGAGACGGCCTTGGTAAGAATTAACAGAAGACTAGTGGCTCTGGCATGAGAACTGCAGAGTCCTGGGCACAGCCCCAGAGGGTCTCAGTCAGCGTGTCTGGGTTGGGCCCAGAGTCTGCCCTCGGTCCCTGGGGTGATTCTGAGCAATTTCCTGAGCAGTCCTCTTTCTTCACAGATGCCAGCCCTCCATCACCTGCAGGGTCTCAGGGTTCTCCCTGCCGTCTTCTATTCACAAATGTTACCCCTGATGAGTCTCTTGCACATCTAGTCCCAACCTGGCTTCTCTTCTCTGAGGACCTAGAGCTCTACACCTGGCTTGGTCTCTGACACCAGTCGTGCCCTGTCTGCTGCCACTCTGCTTCCCGATGGTTGCAGTGCCTGAGCGGTGGGATCACACACAGGAGGGAAAGCGAAGGCTGGCCCTTCCAAAATCATTTTATTCCCGTCTTGGGTGGCCCTAGCACAGCCTGTTGGTGCAGTGGTTGGTGCAGCCTGTTGGTGCAGAGGTTCAGGGCATGGCCTCTGGTGCTAGCTTGTCCTGCTTCAAATCTCAACTCTGCATGAGCTTGTGCAGGGTATAAGCCCTCTGTGCCCTGAAGCTATAGATAGATAGTAGTCACCTCACAGAACTGTGGTCTGGAACGTTCCGTGCTGCCCTGTTGGCGGGTTCTCATCCTCACAGCAGCGTGCTGCAGTTTCAGGAGTGCTGGGCAAGCCCCGTGCCTCCCCTTTCCCTGAGCTGTCCGGAGCGAGCACTCTGTGGCTTCTGCTGCTCCTCTGGATGAAGAGGCCAAGCGGTACACTGGAAACACCCTGGTTCCAGGCCAGCTCTGCCACTTCCAGCAGCACCATCTCCTCTCCATAGGTCATTTTCTTCCTCTATTTCTTGGTTCCTTTATCTGTGAATTTAAGAAGCTGAACATCTCTTCTTAGAGGTTGGACTTACTTGTAGCCTCAAGATTCTATTAAGAATAGTACTCTCAGAGGCCAGTTTCATCTTCTTTCATTCTTTCTGGTAAATGTACACTAAACACATACTGTTGACTCAGCTCTGTGCTGGACACTGGGGACTGAAAAATGAAAACAGAAGGTCTTTGCCCTCAAGCTGTGCAGAGTCCTTCTAGGGGAATAAACATATCCACAGATGACTCCAGGACAATGAGGGTTTGTGATTGCTTAGAGATGAAAGACTTCTGCCTTGGGTTTTACTAACATTTTATAATGAGAAGTGGGAGAGGTGCAGGAAATTGTTTCCTGATGTTTGGTTCAGAGAGGAAGGACAATGTGTTTCAATGTCCCTTACCTTAAAAAAAAAAAAAAAAAGACTATTTATTTTCATTGAGAAGAAACAGAAGAACTGGGTAAGTTAAACAAAGAGGGAGAGTTTTCTTTTACAGGTCATGAGGCCAGTTAATGATTAGTGAGACCCAAGTGGGTGTTTGGTGAGAGGCTGGGTTATGCGATCTCTTTGTCATTAGAGGTCAGTTCTACACCAGCTCTGAGACTTCCAGCTCAGTGATGCCCCCAGACTTCTGGGAGAGATGCTTCTGGTTGTGGGGTCTCCTTTTGTGGCTCAGTGTTGGAAGTACAGGTAAGTTGGGGGCCAGGTCCTTGGGTGAAACTTCTTTCAGTCAATAATTCTGTTTTTTTCATGCCATCTATTTATGCAGCACTAACCTTTGGAAGGTCCCCTGTAAGTCCTCTCCAGAGATGAATTTAAAAGAGGGAGGAAAAAACCTTCAATCATAAGGGGAATGACGGCACGCCCTTAAGTCATAAAAACTAAACTTCTAGCTGTTTTACTCATTTTTCTAAAATCTACATTACTCCTTTTGACCTTGCGCAAGACAAGAAGAGTTTAAGGAAATAAATGCAATTAACTCCAAAATATGATTCATTTCCACATTATACATACTCACTGTTCCAAGATGTATTTAATTTTAAAATCAAAATTTTCCAAACTAACAACAGTTTTGTCACTGAGATTGTTAGAGGTTTTTTCTAATCTTGCTGACCCAACTCAAGTTCAGGTTTGTCATCCCTCCTGGTAGGACTATGATAATTAGTCTGTTAAGTCACAGATGACCTGCAACCTTTAGCATAATTTCCCTCCGATGTGAAAACCCCACCCACCACTCTCCCTTGCTTAATATAGCAAATCTAAACTCTCCTATGGCGTAGACAGTCCGGGAAGAGTGAAGATCCCCTTCTCTGACCAGCAGTGGCATCACCCTTAGAAAGCTCCCTTTCCCCTGCCCCCAACAGCCGACTGCTCTTCTGTCACCTCCACAAGACATTTAATTCTCATTCCACAGCTTTACAACGTGTCTGTCTGCCTTCTGCCTGCAGTTGCTCATACTACCTTTTCTGCTCTTCACATCTTCCAGGAAAGCTTCCATGATTGATACCACCCTTGCAGTACTGCTTACCCCTTCCCTGCCTCCATGGGTGATGTTGAAAAGGTCTACTTACTTTTATGTGTGTGAATGTGTGTGTGTGTTAATCACTCAGTTATGTCTGACTCTTTGCAACCCTTTGGACTGTAGCCTGCCAGGGCTGTCTATGGGATTCTCCAAGCAAGAATACAGTTCCTTCTGCAGGGGATCTTCCCGACCCAGAGATAGAACCCAGATCCCCTGCATTGCAGGTGGATTCTTCACCATCTGAGCCCCCAGGGAAGCCAGTTTTATGTGTGCTTTTTTCCTAACTCAGTCATATATTTGTGTGTGTGAGTGTGTGTGTGTATAAAGTGATCGTATATCTTGTATTGTGAAGTGGCTATTTATATACTATACACTAGATCTAAAAGGATGTATATCTTATACATTTTTGATGAATGTGAGAAAAAGTGCCTTATAAGGAGGTTATAACTTGATTAGTATGCGGGCATGTTTATTTCCCCATTTCTCCACCAAAACTTTGTTAATGTTATCAAATGTTTTTCATATTGTCAATCTCATAGGAAAAGCGGTATAACATTATTGCCTTAATTTTTATTTCTTATTACAATTTGTGTTTCTGATGTCTTGTTTAAGCAATCTTCTTATAATCTTTCATGTTTTCTTCTAAACTCTATGGATTTAAATGAAGATCACCAGGGGCAAATCTTTTAGTCATGGGGTATTTTTTTCCTATTCCCATGGGGTATTTTTAAATATGATGTTGAATTTTATTTGCCAACATTTATTTTAATTTTTGCATATATTTATTATTTTGTATATTTCTTCATAAAGGAAACTTATCTATCATTTTCTTTTCTTTTATTGCCTTTCTTTGGTCTTGATGGTGCTGCTACTAAGTTGCTTCAGTCATATCTGACTCTTTGCAACCCTGTAGACTGTAACCCACCAGGCTCCTCTCTCCATGGGATTTTCCAGGCAAGAATACTGCAGTGGGCTGCCATTTCCTTTTCCAAGATGATTATAACTGCAGGAAATAAGTGTGTTCTATGCAACAGTTTTATATTCGGTTGGCCAAAAAGTTCTTTCAGGTTTTTCTATTCTAGCCTCCAGAAAAATCCAAATGAACTTTTGGCCAACCCAATATAAGATAAAGGTTATTTATGATTTATAGATTTTGTGGACTTCTCAAATAAAACCATCTGGCTCTAGCACATTTTATGGTGAGAGAAGACTCTTGATTACCAATTCAATTTTTTTTTTTTTGGTGTTTATTAGGATTTTTATTTCTTTCTGATTCAGTTTTTGGAAATTATACTTTTCATTGCTGTTAAGTTTTCCAATGCATTTGTCTATGAATTTTTAAGAATATCTGTTATACCTAATGTTTTGCAGTTTTACTATCACCTGTCTAGTATAGATGCATTTTTAAAAAATCTTGCTCATTACCCTGAGTTTAACTTTTGATTAGAGAAACCATATCTTTTTTTAGTTATAGAAATTATTTGCAGCACAACTTCTTTTCCCATCCTCTTGCCTTAGAGAACATCCACTAGATAAATGTTGGAGCTTCTCCATGTGCTGCCTGTACTTTTTAACTGCACTTTCTTATTAAAAAGCTTCTTTGACTTCTTCTGTACTAGACAATAGTGTACTGATTATATTTTTATTTCAATGACCTTTTCATTTCCAACTTCTAATTAGCATTTTTTTTTTACTGTATATCTTATCACTTATGCCTATATGGCACCCCACTCCAGTACTCTTGCCTGGAAAACCCCATGGACAGAGGAGCCTGGTAGGCTGCAGTCCATGGGGTCGCTAAGAGTCTGACATGACTGAGCGACTTCACTTTCACTTTTCACTTTCATGGATTGGAGAAGGAAATGGCAACCCACTCCATTGTTTTTGCCTGGAGAATCCCAGGGACGGCAGAGCCTGGTGGGCTGCTGTCTATGGGGTCACACAGAGTCGGACACGACTGAAGTGACTTAGCAGTAGCAGCATGCCTATTTTATTTAATAATTTCCTATGCTCTGTTTTTATGTTTGTCCTTGTATATAATCTCAGCTTACTCATTTTAAACCTTTGTCAACAATTTCTTAAACTTTATTTCACCTGGATTAAATCAATGATTCACTCATTGACAATCTTTCTAAATGTTTGATGTCTTTATATATTTGTTTGCAAGCTTTTTAAAAAATAAATTTGTTATTGAAGTACAACATATATACAAAAAAGTACACAGATTATTAATACACATATTAATGAGTTTTTAGAATGATCATCCAGATCAAGAAAGAAAACATCACCCATTTCTTAAAACCCATTGCCCATATCCCATCTTAATCACATCTGCTCCAAAAGTAACTATTACTTTGACTTCTAACACAATAGATTAGTTTCACTTTAATTTTCAGTCTCTCTTCCTCTCTGTGTCTTCCTTCCTGAGCTCCCATCTTTGCCCTCTCTCCTTTGGGGGCGGGGAGGGCGTTGTTTCAGCTTCTGTTAGTGAGGCTTTGTCTTTCCATCTATCTTCCTCTATAAAGCTATTGGCCCAGTAAAAAGTTTCTGTGTGTGTTGTTTTTAGTTTCCTTTCTCGAGCTGGGAAGTCCTTCTCTCCATTGCTGGCTACAGATGGGTCTTCTCTACCATTGACAGAGCACTTTGGACCCCTCAAACCTCACAAACCTGAATTCTTACAAACATTGCCTTCTCCCAGACCTGAAACCCAGAACCATTTTGCAATTCTGTTCTTGTTCGTGGAGATATTATTTTTACATTTGAGATTGTCTATGTCTCTCTCTCTCTGTCTCTTTTGGGTATTCATCTGTGACTACACTTTGGTTGAAGTGGTACATGCACTGGGCCATGCTCCATAGCCTTGAATGATGGACAGTTTCATTCTTTTAAAAAAAAATTATTTTTATTTATTTATTTCACCGTGCTGAGTCTCAGCTGTGGCATGTGAACTCTTAATTGTGACATGTGGGATACAGTTCCCACACCAGGGATTGAACCCAGCCCCCTGCATTGGGAGTATGCAGTCTTAGCCACTGGACCACCAGGGAAGTCCCTGAACAGTTTCATTCTATCATCTGCAAATTTGGCAATTTTTCTCCCCTTTTCCAAACATCATAACTTTTATCCTATTTCATTATCTTGTTTGACTACCTAGGACTAGAACTTCCAGTCCAATATTTAATAGAAGCACTGATAGCATACATTCTCATGTTCCCAGTTCCAAATGGAATGCTTCTAACATTTCACCAGTGAGTATAATTGTTGCTATAGGCTTTTGGTAGATAGCCTTCCTTTCTTATGTTAAGGAATATTGGGTACTGAATTTTATCATTTTTCCCCCTACATCTATAGAGTTGAGCCTATGTTTTTTTTTCTTTAATGTGTTCACATGTGAATTACATTAATATATTTTCTAATGTTAAGCCATCTTTTCATTTCTTAGACTAAACCCTTCTTGGCCATGATGTTTTTTTAGATCTTGTTCCCCTTGAAGGATTTGATATTTTATCTAGGGTTTTTATGTCTATGTACAATAGTGAAACTGGCCTTTAGTTTTCCTTTCTCCTTCTTTGTTTGTCCAGTTTTGACATTTTGGCTATTTTCATAGAATGAGTTTGGATTCTTTCTCTCCTTTTCTGTTCTCTGAAATAGTAAGATAGGAATTGACCTGTTGGTGGAATTTCTATGTGAAATCTGTCCTGATATAGTTTTTTGATGAATAGATTTAAAACTACTGTTTCAATTCCTTTATGTTACAGCTTTAGATTTGATTTTCTGTTTTTTTTCTTTCTTGACTAAGTTTTAGTAAGCTATTTTTCTAGGAAATTATTAGTTTAGGGAAACATCAGTATTTTTAAACCGTTGGATGGGTGTAAATATGCTCCTTTGTGGTTTAAAAAAATTTGCTATGTTTACACCCCTTTTAATTCTCTATATTATTTATTTGTGACTTCCCTCTTTTTTACTATGTCTTATAGAGAGTCCTGTGGATGGAGGAGCCTGGTGGGCTGCCATCTATGGGGTCACATAGAGTCGGACATGACTGAAGCAACTTAGCATGCATGCATACTTTGGAGAAGGAACTGGCAACCCACTCCAATATTCTTGCCTGGAGAATCCCAGGGACAGAGGAGCCTGGTGGGCTGCCATCTATAGGGTCGCACAGAGTCAGACACTACTGAAGTGACTTAGCAGCAGCAGCAGCATCAAAAGTACATCTTATTTTTTTAAGTACATCTAGTTTATTACCCTATTCAAAGAACGACTTTTTGGTATTTATTGTGTGTGGCAAGTACTATTCTAGGCAGTAGAGTGAACAAAATAGATAAAATTCCTCCCTTCTTTGAACATATCTTCTAATGTGGGAAAATTAATAAGCAATACATTTAATAATAAACATAAATAAAAACTTGATTAGGTGATAATTGCTATAAAAATAAATCAGGATAAAGAAGATTCAGAGAATGGAGGTGAGGCACTTAGTTTGTGTGTTGTGTTCAGTCATGTCTGACTCTGTGACCCCACCAAGCTCCTCTGTACGTGTGATTTTTCAGGCAAGAATACTGGAGTGGGTTGCAATTTCCTCCTCCAAAGGAGCTTTCTGACCCAGGGCTGGAACCTGTGTCTCCTGTGTCTCCTGTATGTAGACAGATTCTCTACCAGCTGAGCCATTTGTTTTGGGCACATAGGCAGATGGCAATTTAAATGGGGGTTAGAGGAAAGGAGATGACATCTGACAAGCAAAGACTTAAAGCAGAAGTGGGAATTAGCCACGTGGATGTCTGGAGAAAGACATGCCAGGCAGAAGGAATGCCCAGTGCACAGAACCTCCAACAGGAACCTGTCTAGAGTGAGGAAGAGCTAGGAGGACAGTGGCTGGAACAGAGGAAGCAATCGTGGGGCAGGAGAAGGCTCCTCAGGAGGATGGTCTAGATATTTAGGGCTTTCTTCCACTGTTGGGACTTTGAATTTTATTCTGAGTGAAATGCCTTGGTGGCTTTTGCACAGAGATGTGACATGATTTAATTTACTTTTCTAGCTGCTGCTGCTGCTGCTAAGTCACCTCAGTCGTGTCCAACTCTGTGCAACCCCAGAGATGGCAGCCCACCAGGCTCCACTGTCCCTGGGATTCTCCAGGCAAGAACACTGGAGTGGGTTGCCATTTCCTTTGCCAATGCATGAAAGTGAAAAGTCAAAGTGAAGTTGCTCAGTCGTGTCCGACTCTTAGTGACCCCATGGACCGCAGCCTACCAGGCTCCTCTGTCCATGGGGTTTTCCAGGCAACTGTGCTGCAAATAGGCTGAAGAGGATGAAGGCAGGAAAAGCATTGCAGGCCACATCATTTTGAGAAATGATGGTGGTTTAGACCAAAGTGGCACCAGTGTAGGCAGTGAGAATGGTTTAATTCTGAATATTTTGTTCTGAGGATTTACTTACCATTTGTCTAGCGGTGGGAGAAAGCAAAGTGTCAGATCTCTCCAGGAAGGTGGACCTGAGCAACTGCATGGGCTGAATTGCTCCCGATGACATTCTTATTCATTTTTTTCTTTAATTTTAATTACTTCCTTTGTATTTATTTCCCTACATTTTATTTGCAATTGCTGTAGTATTCTTTCTCAATTTTCTGACTTACAAGATTAACTTACATGATCTGTATCTTTCCCCATTTCCCCCTCATATTTGCATTTAAGGTTATATTAATAGCTATCAGCCTAGTACTGTTTTAGTTACTTTAACTCAAGTTTTGATATTGCATTGGTTTTATTGTCTTTAGTTTTTAATATTCTCTAATTTCTATTGTGATTATTCAACTCATTCATTACTTAAAAGGGAATTAAACTTAAAATCTCCAAATGTATCTTTAAATAATTTTGTTATTGATTTCTAATTCTTATTACCGCTTATTTAGATAACATTGTCTGGACTATATTGATTCTGTGATGCTTGTTGGGCCTTGCTCTGTGACAAACTATGTTTGCTACATGACCAATAGTACAATGCAGTCATGTATGTGGTTCAGGTCTCCTGTTCAAGTAGAGGCTTTTCATCTTTTCTTCCAAAAATTAGGGGAGGCAGATGAGGTGGTCAAGTCATGACAAATCTATCTTGGGTCATAGGAGTGCAAGTTGCCACAGGCTGAGGAGCCTGCACTGTCAGAGTGGGCTTCACTGCAGGGGTGTCCGAGGTCTGGCTGGTGAGAAGGGAGATGCAAGGGGACTCTGGGACCAGGCCTGGGGCTCAGATGCAGAGGTGAGGAAACCACTGCTGGCATGCTGCAAGGGTGGGGCACCCACATTCTGCTCACAGTACCATGGCCCACTGCACTGCAGATCCACAGGCCTTCTGTACATGCTCCCCAGTTACCTCTGAAGGCAGAGAACTATTCCAGAAACCTCAGAGAGCTGTCTTCCTTGTGAAGAGGGCTGTGCAAATCAGTTTGCAACCTAGACCTATCTTCTGATGTTGCAAATGGCTTTGTCCTGTGGTAGGAATGTGAGGTCGCTGCTAACATTACCAGGAGTGGGGCCCTGTGGCCATTCGGTGTATGCCCTGAGGCTCCTGCCAGTCTCTTTCTGTGAGACAGCTGGGTGTTAGAGGGCCCCCTCTTTATCACAGGCATGAGAGGGGGCTGTTGGGTCTTAAAGAGAGGCCAGATTTTCAGCTCCCTGGGATGCAGGAGTTACAATATGCTGCCATTTCAGTTCAGTACTGTAGAAGGCCCTTCAGTGACCTTGACTATAAAATATCCTATTTAAATGTACCTGTTGGAAGGCACTGTTGAATACATGTAGCTCATTAAAGGCCTTCTCTATCACCTGGGCAGCCACGTGATGGGCACTGCAGGCTCTGGAGTGGCTCTGGGCTGCTCCTAAGGACTAAAGGTGATTAGTGAGAAGTGATCACTCTGGGATGGGATGAACAGACCAGAATAAGCCTAGTCCCCAGGGCAACTGCTTATTTTATAGCCCAGGGTTCTTTTCAGAAAACTGTATTATTTAGTCAGGACTGTTGTAAGAAAGTGCCAGAGATGGTAGCTTAAACAACAGAAGTTTATCCTCTCACACTTCTGAAGGCCACAAGTCTGAGATTAAGGTGGTGGTAGGGTTTGTTCCTCCTGAGTGTTCTGAGTGAAGGATCCATTCCAGGCCTCTCTCTTTGGCTTGGAGATGGCTGTCTACTCCACATGTCTTCACGTGTCTTTCTTCTTTGTGACCAAATTGCCTCTTCACCTAAGGATATCAGTTGTATCAGATAAGGGCCCACCCTATTGGTTTCATGGCCTTCCCAGGTGGCTCAGTGGTAAAGATTCTGCCTGGCAGGAGACACTAGTTCCAACCCTGGGTCAGGAAGATCCCCTAGAGAAGGAAATGGCAGCCCACTCCAGTTTTCTTGCCTGGAAAATTCCATGGACAGAGGAGCCTGGCAAGCTACAGTCCATGGGGTTGGAAAAGCGTCGGACATGACTAAGCACACATGCAATGGCTTCATTTCGATGTAATTACCTCTGCAGGGACTCTGTCTCCAAATAGAGTCGCATTCTGAGGTTTTAAGGACTAGTTAGTTAGTTCAACACATGAATTTATGGGGGGAAGGGGACTCAATTTAGCCATGACAGTATCCATTTCATCATGGCCTTTAATCTTCTCTAGTTGAGCAATATTTTATTCTTCTTTGGTATCTTATCTTTACATAAGATAAAAAATCTGTGAAAAATAGTCACAGATTTTGGTTATAGAAGTGATGCCTTGAATAAATGAGTCATTACCCTTGCTGATTTATGATCAATCCCTATAAGCCCCTGTTTCTTTCTTTCTTCCTTTCAAAAGCACTTTTCTTCTTTTTAAGAACAGATGACCTCACCTTTGAAGTTTCTTGGGTTTTATTTGTTTTTTCTTCTAGGGGATGCACCTCCTACCGCACAGACGAATTGCACTGACTTCCAGAATGCCAATCTCCTCCGAGGGACCAATCTCAAAGTCCAGTTTCTCCTCTTCACTCCTTCGAATCCCAGCTGTGGGCAGCTAGTGGAAGAAAGAAGTGACATCCAAAATTCTGGGTTCAATGCCACTCTAGGAACCAAGCTAGTTATCCATGGATTCAGGTGGGAGCCAACCAACCAATAAGATCACCTCTGCTAGGAACTAGAAAATGACCCTCATGCCACAGGAAGTTAGTGGGGAGCAAGAGGAGAAATGGATTCATTGCCTGTCACAAGTCCCCTTGTTCACCTTCTGCTGGCCTTGAAGAGGTCTCATAGCAACATGAACACACAATGTGTTGCTCTTTCTTACTGGTCACATATGTTACTCCTCTGCTAAGTCTCATCTATATACTCTCAAACAGTAAATATGAATGACCCTGGATAAGTAGCACATGAAGCCTTGATTTCCAAGCATGAATAAAAGGGAGGCTGTAAAAATGGTCTCAGTGATCCTTTCCTCCCTCAAGTGTGGGTTGCATGATTCATTTCAGCCAGTGAGGTCACAGGCTTTGTGCAATGTAACATCATGGTGTTTTTACCCAGGGTTTTATTTCCTCTTCTTCACTTCTACCTGGGTTTCACAACATAAGAAACTTCCACTTCCATCATTCCCAGAGATTAGTGTTTCTCAGGTACTACACCCTTCTTCAATTTCTTTGATGATCCACAGTCCAACTTTTGTTGTAATATATAGTCTCTGAGTCCCAAATCAATCACCATCCTCCCTTCCAACATCTCCTCTCCAAAATTCACTGACAATGCCAAAAACAGTAAAAAGTTTTTGGGAAGAGAAAGGGAGAGAATATGGTGAAACAGTAGCTAGAACAACTGAAATTGGGGAGGACACAATGAAGAGCTGGACAGTGAGGCACTGCACAAAGGATGATTGTTTCCTTATCTCTGGCTGGGTTCTCCCTGCCTCTCAAACCCCTGACCCCGGGGTCCCAGCCACATCCTCCCTTAGGCATTCCCTCCCACTCTTGGGCCAAAGTCTCTCCTCTGGCAAATCCTGCATTCAGCCACCATCCAAGGCTCAGCCAGAGACACCTGTGACCCGGAGATAGCTGATGGAGTGGAGAGCTCTGAAGCCTTGCTATGCTGTCTGTTCCAGATGCCCCCAGGCCATATTCCCTGGTGTGCACCCGGGCTGGGCTCCTCTGTCCACATGAGCAAGCTCTGTGCCATGGAGAAGACTTCTTTTCCATTCCTAATCTCTTAGGAAAGCTTTCTGAAATTTTTCCTCTTCTTCTTTTCCTAGAAAAGTCCTATTATACTCTCAGTTCTAGAATAATAAAGAACATATCTCATTTTTCTTTATTTCTCAGAAAGCACCCAACACATTGCCTGGCCCATTTGTTGCCTGAAGGGTGAATGCGTGAACAAGTAAATGGAAACATCCCCAAGGAAGGTGTCTGTATTATAGAGTGAGAATTAAGATTGCAAATCTTGAACTCTAATACACAAAGCTATCTTTTCTTTCCCATGAGTAACACAAGCAGGGTCAGCACATGTGGTCCATGTGATTTATGCATTGCACAAAGGTACCTGGCTGAGGGCCAGTAGGGCTGAACTCTGACCTGAGCTCTGAGCCCTGGCCCAAGGCTACGTCCACCTGGAACAAAGGTACCTCTTTACAGTTTACCCACAGGCTCCACAGGTGCAAGCAGGAGCCCTGCTGACTTCTGGATTATGTCCTCCTCATGCTCAAAGCGCTGTAGGATTTAGTGCTCGTATTTCCCTCCACCCCCACCACACACACACACACACACTTGTGACTTTTTTCCTCTAGATTTGTTCTGTTTGTAGAAATGTCATTGTAATTTCCATGACAATGAATATTGACTTGGAAGCTAATTTTCCTAACCTTTCTTGGCCCCACATCTAGGGCTTTAGGAACAAAGCCTTCCTGGATTGATAGATTCATCGGTGCCCTTCTGCGGGCAGCAGATGCTAACGTGATTGCTGTGGACTGGGTGTATGGCTCCACAGCTGCCTATTTCTCAGCCGTGGAAAATGTGATTAAGCTGGGACTCGAGATCTCGCGTTTCCTCCGTAAACTCCTGGTAGGTGTAGAAGACCTTAGGGTGAGCTCTGGCTGCTTATGGGGGAGCGAGAGCTCAGGAAGAAAGAAATAACACATGAGGAGGAGCTTTAGGGAGGAAGCAGAGCCACCGGTAGTCTGTGGGTCTTTGGTTCAGATCTCACCTTTACCACTTACTGTGACCTGAGGCGGAGTTTTGAACCTCTCTGAGACTCTAGCTGCTCCTCTGTAAGATGCGCCGCTGCCTGTTACATCGGGGGTGCCGATAGCTGGCCCGTCTATGCTTTCAGGAGGAAATGGCTGTAGTCATGCCTCACACACCTTGGGCACCAAAAGTGAATGGGTTATCCAGGTGGGAAGCCCAAGGAGAGGGCAAGTGATTAACCGGGTGAGATTCTGCACTTTCTCCCCAAAGCATGTGTGGCTGGTATGTCACGCCCAAGACCTTCTGCTTCTGATGCCTCGGAGAAAATTGTTACCCTTGTAACAGGGGCTGGGGTGGCCCAAATGTAACTCACTGTAAATGCCTGTTCTAGGCGCTGGGTGTGTCAGCGTCTTCAATCCACATCATCGGCATCAGCCTGGGGGCCCATGTAGGGGGCATGGTAGGACATTTCTACAATGGCCAGCTGGGACGGATCACAGGTAACATTCTTCCCTGCCCATTCTCTCAGGTTTAGAGAGAGAGAGAACATGCCTGGAAGAGCATTTGCTGAAGCAGGCAGAGGGAAGTGTGTTGGGCCTTTGTTCTTATGATCAAGTCATTGATCATCACTAAAATTGACCTATTGTGGCCGTTTTGGATAAGATGGTACTGTGTTGTTATTGCATGATCTCTAGTGTCAGTGTTAGAGGCCATCTATTTCTTTCTGAGCCTCAGTTTCTACAACTCTAAAATGGGTTGTGACAGCTCCTATCTCCTTGGCCACTGTGGAAATCACCTTTACACAGTGTTTCTAAATAGTTGCACAGTGCTGGGAATTTTATGCTTCAGGAACTACCCTCAATCAGTAAGGAGCCAGAGCTGTATGGTAAATACTCTGGCTTCCTAGCACTTCAGTGGGACAGTTCTGAGTTGTGTTTTGCTGAGTCCTGCAGGGGGACCCCAGTGGGATGAGACTCAAAGTGATGGTCTAGTCATTTAAATTGTCTTTCATTCTCTGGCTTTTTTCCACTCCCTCATGATGCTTTCTGTGCGTGCATGCTAAGTGGCTTCAGTCATGTCTGACTCTTTGTGACTCCATGGACTGTAGCCCGCCAGACTCCTCTGTCCATGGGATTATCCCAGCAAGAATACTGGAGTGGGTTGCCATTCCCTTCTCTAGGAGACCTTCCCTATCCAGGGATTGAACCTGTGATTCTTATGTCTCCTGCATTTACAGGCAGATTCTTTACCACTAGCACCAGCTGGGAAGTCCATGCTTTCGGTGATTTTCTCCCAAATAAGCTACTTGCACTTTACATACTTGTCTCACAGTCTGCTTTTTGGGTGGAATAGGGAGGGATCCAAGGTAAGGCTGGGAGAGAGTAACATTTACTTCACTCTATCATTGTAAAGGGGCTTCCCAGGTGGCATTAGAAGTAAAGAACCCTCCTGCCAATGCAGGAGATGTAAGAGATGTGGGTTTGATTCCTGGATCAGGAAGATACCTTTGGAGGAGGCCATGGCAACCCACTCCAGTATTCTTGCCTAGAGAATCCCATGGACAGAGGGGCCTGGTGGGCTACAGTCCATGGGATCACAATAAGTTGGACACAACAGAAGCAACTTCGCATGCATGCACACACATTGTTGTAAGGACTAGAATGTGTGAAGTTGCCCAGCACAAGGCCTGGCAAATAGTAACTACTCAAAACATTATAGCCATTGTTATTACTATGTGAGGATGAATATTACTGACATTAACCCTTACCAAATGGTTGGGGTTAGCAAGTTCATTTCAGAGCCAGAGGAACTGGGTCATGAAGAAGTTAGAGTTCTGTCTACTCAACAGATTAGTGTTCCCTGGAAAAGGTGGTCCTGAGCTAGTCCTCTCACCTTTGGGTCCTTGTTGGGGGATTCTGATCCGAACTATAAGGGTTGCACGTGTAGGTGTGCAGTGGATCCATGAGAGTTCTTGTGGCTGAGATGACAGGGCCCCTGACATGTCTGTCCTTGCAGGCCTGGACCCTGCTGGACCGGAGTACACCAGAGCCAGCCTGGAGGAGCGTCTGGACCCTGGGGATGCCCTCTTCGTGGAAGCCATCCACACAGACACAGACAGTGAGCTGGGGGGTTGAGGGGCAAATGAGCACAGGGCAGAGGCTAAGAGGCTGACATTTATTGGAGTGGACCTAGGAGGAGACCCTCCCCCTCTGAGCTTCTGTGGCAGTGAGGAGTTTATCAGCATGATCTCCAAAGTCTCTTCCAGCCCTATCTTGCTCTGGGACTGAGATGAATGGTTTTATTTTTAGCCAGCATGAGACAGAAGGATTCTCATTTGTGGACCAAAACTGTTTGGTCATGAGTCTCACTCTGATTCAACACTAAGCCTCATCTGAGGTAGTGTTTGGAGGGCACTTCTGCCTGGCAGGCACACGGGAAAGTCAGGCTGCTTTTTCAGGGTGAACATGCCCTGCCCCAGGACACTGGGGCATTCCACTCCCAGGGCAGATGCTCGGGCCTATCAGAACTTCTCTCCTTCCCAGGAGATGAGGCCAGCCCTCAGTCCGGTGAAGAATGAGAATTGCCGCCTCCAATAATGACAGGCACAGGCAAGAACCCCCAATTCTGAATCCATCATAACCAGTGGGCACTCCTCCTCATTTCTACTCAATGTCAAACGCCCACAGAGTCTAGTGCCAGGCCCTGTGCTCAGTGTGTTGGGTACAAGAGGAAATTACATCTGTCTCTGACCGCAGAGTTTGCAATTCAACTGAGAAACGGCCATGTCTCTTTCCATTTGGCTAGAAGCCTTTTTAGCATCCAAAACTCACGGATTCATGATTCTAGAAGTTCATGTAGTCATGTAACTCAACCCTCTTTTCTACCTCTATTTCACAGATAAGAAAATAGTCCATAGCCCTCTGCTTAGTTATTAAGTTAATTAACCATGTTAATTAACAATGTTAACCCTTTATGTTCCTAAATTTGCTAAATAGATGACCCATTGGTCCCTATTTACTTGTCCTAGGCTTCTCAGTCCCCCTCAAAGTTGTAGCCACTACCTAATAGGATAAAAGAAAGTTTTTATTTTTATGATAAAAAAATAACTTCCATTTATTCAATGAGTCTTGATTGATCTATGTAGCAGGCACTAAGAATACTGCAATGCACAGGGCACCACATGGAACTTGCAGGGTAACAGGGAAAGCATTTGTTCACTGATTTGTTCAATAAATAAGTATTTGGTACTAACATAGGTGCCGTAGGGCAGGGAGAAGACGGGTAAAGGCCCTGCCTTAGTGGAGCTTACATACAAGTCAATAGACAAGATAATTCTACCTCGTGATAATGGTAATGAGGGATATGGGAGAAGCGTGTGTGACTTGGCAGGGGGTGCGGGGTCGACTTCAGGTAGGATTATTGAGGAAAATCTGTCCAAGGAGGTGATGTCCGAGGTGAGATTTCATGGATGAGAATGGCCAGCACTGGAAAGAGCTGGGAGAAGACCATTATAGATGGGGAGGACAGCCAAAATGAAAGCCTTATGGTGGGTGAGGGCAGGAAGGAGAGCCACGTAGTTAGCACACAGCGAGTGACGTGATGAGAAAGTGGAGCAGGACCAGACTGGAGATGGCAGGGAGTTGGCATCTTATTCTATGATCAATGAGAATAGGGCAGCGATTTGGATTCCTTTAAAAGGTGACTCTGCTGGGCAGAGCGTGGACTGCAGGTGGGCAGTAAAGGAAGGCCCTTTGGAAGGTGTTTGCAGTGGTGGCCTGGATGAGGCGGTGATAGTGGCTGAGGCAAAGGTGGTGGGAGTAGAGATGGAGAGAAGCGGAAGGATTCAAAATATATTATGGAGGTAGAACTGACCTGACAGATGATGGGCAAGGAGGCATTCTAGGTCATCACTTACACCCTGGATAGATGATGTTAAACCAGTAACACACACTCTACTGCTTACAATTGTGACAGATAATATGCAGGAGAAAGTCATGGTTTTTGGCAGCTGAATTGGACTGATTTTGAGGGGTCAGGTATCGTCACACTGATGGGATAAAGGCTACTACCTCACAAACTCATCTCTTTGTAGTCAGGTTATATTTCTTCTCAGTCATAGAAGCACAAAAGCATGCAAGAGACTGGAAATGTGGTCTCACACATATATATCTGAACTGTTACTTTAAGTAAAATAGAAACTATTCAACAAGTAAACTTACCAAGCTTATTGTAATATTTACTGATTCATAAAAACTTAAGGGATATTTTTCTTGATTTTATTAGGCAAATATGAGTATCTTCTTATGAATTTATTCTTAGCTTCCTTTCAGCATGACAAAACCTCTTAGAAAACCATCTAAGGGCTAGTTAGTTCTGTCATCTTCTAGCATTTAGGAATAAGTGGGCCCCCATTCAGCACAGAGAAGGAGTGAGTACCCAAGGTCAGACTTCAGGCTCTGCGGCCAGTAGACCCTGCTATGGGACCTGGAAAATAGCCCCTGAAGGAAGAGGGTAACAAGGTTCTGCCTTCTTGCAGATTTGGGCATTCGGATTCCTGTCGGACACGTGGACTACTTCATCAATGGGGGCCAAGACCAGCCTGGCTGTCCCACTTCCATTTATGCAGGTCAGAAAGCCAGAAATACTCAGTGTTTGGCTGCTCCAGAGACTGGACTTTATCAACAGGTTTCGTGTTGAGTCAGCCAGTGTGAGCCACAGGAGTCTTCCTGACAGTGTCCTCTGCTATGTCCCATTGAGCTTACTCAGCACTTATTGAATGGATGTCTATGGCGACAAGGAATTCTAGGGGAGGACTGCCTGAAATTAAAAGATTGCTCCATATTTAGGTTCTCTCCCTATGTCTTAGGCCCTACCATCATCCACCATCCCTCAAGCCAAAAGCCTCTCTTCTTCTTGGGCCCTACTTTGTGGCAGAGTCCATACTAGCTACATCTTTTGCAGCACCACGCTGTGTCAGAACCAGGCTGATGCACCCAAATCTAGCTAGCTGAAGGTTCAGTTCACTGCACGACTGTTTCCCCAAACTAACTAAATTTAAGTTCTCCAAATTTGCTTTCAAGATAATCTTCTTGAATACATTCAATGAATATACATATCTTCTCTTCTAAGTTTACTCTTCTGGAATGTTCTTTTTGGATATATTGATTATGTTCTTAGCATAATTTTAAACAATTTTAAATTTATCAAAAGCTAAGCATTAAGGGTTGTTTAGTCTTTTTATATTCTTCTCATGAATGCAGCTAACCTATCAACAGTTCATATGGGAGTTTTGATTTCTGAATACTATCCTTTTAACCTTTTCCTGCTTTACCAAAATTTTTTCATTTTAAAGATTCTTTTGACAATCGTGTTGAGTAGCCACTAATCCAACTTATCAAATTCACTGATTTTCCAAATCATGTTTCTCTTAATGATTCATAATTTTTTCAGCAATTCTGATCAGATTGGATGGTTTGATTTTAATGGCTTTTGAAATTTTCTTTGCATTTTAGTTGGTCACTTTCAATTTTCTTCACAACTGAGAAGAAAAAAACACAATTTTTTAAAACACAATTTGAGAAGGGTTTGGTTTGTGTTTTCCAGCTCCCTGTTGTAGCCAGAAGGGGGTTGGCCATGGACAGTGTCCCAACCATGGGGGAAGGGAAAATCCGCACACGGCTCAGGCTTGGTTCTGGTCCTGGTGAGGGGGTCCCAAGGTGAAGGGAGAGTATGAAGACCTTAAATGCTGGAGTTATGGCTCACTATGGACCTCCCAGCCCAAGCAAATTCATTCATTGTGAATTATCACAAATTTTAAAATAGTCAACAACAACAATAACAAGAAACCAAGTGTTTGTTGTGTTGGGACATTTGGCAGATTCAGTGTGTCAGTCATTGGGTTGGCTTTCATAGATGGACCATGAGCTGCTGCTGACTCCCTTGATTGTCTCTTTGTTGGATTGGGTTTAATGAGGTTGAATAAAATTGGTTGTGTGGGTGATGCTGAAGAAGGCAAAAATGTGCAGACCAATATCCATTTTGAGAAGGAGGGTCAGGATTGCCAACTCTTCATATGCTCCCATTTTTCAAAAGAGAATCTGCATGATCATGGAAGAATGGGTCTCTAAGTAAGCAATTTTATTGGTAAATTAAGCTTAGTTAAAAGAAAAAAAAAAGAATCACTTCAAAAAAGATTAAAAAGAAAAATGAGAGTATAGTAACCATGTTCATCAATATTTCAAAAATGTGGCTCGGGGGGATATCCCATGTATTTATAGCCTGTTGGACTATAACATTCAATAGAGTTACAGTAAGTAGCATGGAGGGAGTTTCCAGGTGTCTTGAACTGAAACCTTGGTTGTGTCTTTTGGCCTTGTTCAGGATACAGTTATCTGATCTGTGATCATATGAGGGCTGTACACCTCTACATCAGCGCACTGGAGAACTCCTGTCCACTGGTGGCCTTCCCTTGTACAAACTACAAGGACTTCCTTGCTGGACAGTGTCTGGATTGTTTCAACCCTTTTCTTCTTTCCTGTCCAAGAATCGGTAAATGCTCCTCCTTTGACTCCCTCTGACAACTTAGGGAGAGTTCAAGCCTTGTCACCTCTTCAAGTCCTCATCTCCCATGGTCAAAAAGTCTATTCGAGTGGGGTAAAGAAAATTTAAGTAATGTTCAGAATTCAGCTAGAAGGTGTTCTCACCTAGAAGGTGGCCTTTAGCTTTCTGTGTCCCACCCCCCACCCTCTGTAGTGCTTCCTGATGCCGTATGCACTCTGTGCACACCCTTCACACACAGAGACCCTGACCCGCAAGTCCACCTCAGCGTGTTCTCCAGAAGCATCAGTGTGGTCCAGATCCCCTGCACCCACTCTTGGACCTGATGCACACCACAGTCTGTGCACCATGGTCTTCCGTGCTAGGCCAGCCATTCTCCAGTTCCTGATAGACTTGAAATCCAAGTGCTGTGGGGGAATTCCCTAAGGCTGGCATACATTGCCTGCCTTAGAGGTGTGAGGCCACATGCCAGCTGGAGGGGTTCCTAATTATTGATTGACCTGGACACATTCCTGGAGGATCCAGGCTAGTCTGGAGAGAATGGCTCGGGAAGGCTGAGGGATCCAGCCTCAGCTCACCCTGTGCAGATCATTGTTGGGAATATCCTGGGGTTATCCAGCCTGAAGGGTTCCAGAAAAAACTCCTGGGTAATGTGTGGTTCCTCCCCCTCCTTCACTCTCCCTCTTCCCATCCCCCAGCTGCCACTCAGAACTGCAGCAGTCTGCCATTGCTTATATGAATGAAATGAAGATCATCTTGACAAAGTGTTAAAGTAGGTGTGGTTTCCCATAATAAAGCAAAACAACATTACTTCCTGCTCATCAGGCATATGTCACTGTTTCCCACGCATGTGATGGACCAGATGGTTAACAACCACTTTACACTCTCTGCTCAGCCTCATCTCCCACGAGATTTTCCTTTTTCTCTAAACACCTCAGGGATGCTAACTACTCATACTTCCAAGAATATTTTTCATGTTTCCTCACCCAATATCCCTTTGCCCAGATTATATTTTCTGCTTGGAAAGCCCTTCTCCAACTTATCAATCACTATTCTTCAGCTCAAACACTTCCTGTGCTCCAATGCACAGGATACAAATACCACTAAAAGAACTGTCGTATAGACTGTCTTGCAAGTTGAAGACATCATTTCATAATTTCATATAAATACCCCTTGGGAGTGGGCTAGATAATCTGAAGAATGTATTTTCTGTCTACTTGTGTGTTTATCCCTGTCTGGATGGAGTTGCTGTATTCCAGGACTCACCACAGTTGTTTGTAGAATGAACGGGTGCATGAATTCATCACTAAAAGCCTGGGTGCCACCGAACCCTGAAATGGCCTCCTCAGGGCCCTGCTCTCTTTGCTTCTTTATCTCCAGGGCTGGTGGAACAAGGTGGTGTCAAGATAGAGCCACTTCCCAGGGAGGTGAAGGTCTACCTGCTGACCGCTTCCATGGCTCCGTATTGTGGTGAGTGGGGAGGAACGCCCTGCTCAGCTTTCCCAGTGTGCTGACCTGCTGAGTCCAGGCCTCCATCTTGGGCTGTGTCCAGCCCAGCGTGGTAGCCAAAGTGGAAGGTGAAGAACTGGGGCAAAAAGGTCATGGAAAGTGACAGGTGGAGGGCAGCATCTCCTGGGCTTAGATAGAGCCCAAACTTATCAGAGCCAGCCCAAATCATTGCTCTCTGGATAAGAACCTGGGGGCATCTTATCTTTCGGTCAGTATACTAACCTTCATTCCTCCCACCCCGCCATGGAATCCTGCCCTCCAATGTGGGCTCTCTCTCTAGGGTGGTATTTGGGAGAATCTTTTGGGTTTCTTCTTCCTGCGTACATTTCCCCCTCCTCGTTGCCCACCCTGCGTGTCTCCACTCTAGCAGCCCTCCTACATTAGGGTTCATGAGGAATAGTGAACCTTCACATATATATTTCAACTGTTTACTGTGGCTCCTAACCACTGCATTTCATTGAAGCTAAGATGCCGGTGATGGTGAATGATGATTAATGTGAGAGAAAAGGGAGTCTTAGAATCTATAACATAAATTAAGGGCTGAACCATCCTCCTTCCAATGGCATTTGCATCTTATCTAGGTTGGCTATACTTCCTAATTTTTTTTTTTTATCCTGGAGTCCTGTCTGCTTTACTGTGTGTTCAGAATAGAAGCATGCTGGTTTGGGTGGGAAATTATATGACCACCCTAATTCTAAATGACTTTTTGATCACTGGTGTCTGGGCTGGTTGTTGGAGGGATGTTTGTGGCCATACCTTCCTGGTAGTAGAGGGCCTGAAGTTCAGGCTCTGTGGTCACCCAAACCTAAATTGTTCTCGAATTCTCCGTTTACCTGCTGTGTGATCAGGAGTTCCTTAACCTTTCTGAACTTCTACATACTTATGTGGCAAACAGTACTCATTGCAAAGAATTGATTGTGAGGATAAAATAAAATACATAGCATACAGGCAAACACTGCACAGTGACTGGATTCAATAAGTAATAATTCCCTTCCCTCTGACAATGGGAAAATTTGGAAGCTGAGATGAGGGTGTTGGTAACTTCATTAGAGAGAATTCATGGCTACTTCTTAAGAATAAAGTGGGTCAGCTGTGGGCTTTTCACATCCATCCTCTCATCTGACAACCCAGTCCCGAGCAGTGATGTGCCCAAGGCTCCGTGGGAGGGTGAAGAAGTCAGGATTCAACTCCGGTCTTCTGACTTCAAAATCTTTACCCTGTCCACGCCATCACTGCTTGCCTCCGCACTCATATCTCTGCCCCCTCTTCCGAGAACCTGCTCTTTTCAGGCGTCTTTCTCAGTTACTCTTGGGTCCTTGCCGCTGCTCAGAGGTCAGCCTGAGGCAGGATGCTTTGTCTGGGTCAGAGGCAGGGCTGCAGGGACCCGACTTCCCATTTCTACTTCCAGCTCCAGGGCAGCTTTTGGTGCCTTCTCCCTGTCTGGACAGCCAGGGAGCCTGAGGCACACATGAAGGCTGAAGGCATTCTTAGATCCCTGCTGAGGGGAATTCACTGAACCAGACTTTTTCTGTTTCATATTTGTTGTGAGATCCCCTCCCCATTCCCCCAGAAGTATGGTTATGTCTGTTCAAAGACCTCAGAGGGGCCTGCATCCTCTGAGCCTTCCATTCTGAGCATCAGAGATGGGCCCCTCCTCTCCTGGTGGGAGGGTATGTGTCGCCCACCTGGTACCCCACCTGACATCCATCTCATCCACTCCCAGGTCATTGTGGCACCAAGCTCCCACTCTCCAGCACTCTTGACCTGCCTCGGCCTCAGCACTGCTCACCAGGACAGTTGTCACCCTTGGCTTCTGCCAGGCAGGTGCCAGCATGGACAGAGAATCTGCTCCCAAATAATCATTTTTCCAAAAATACTATTTTTCTCTTGTAGAGCAACATTTCACCCAAAGTGTTTTCTCTCCATCACCCCGTTCCTCACAGTGTACTATGAGGTGATGTTGGGGGTTACTGATTCCACATGAAGGAAGTGAGGCACAGAGAGGTTTGATAACTTAGGCAAGACAACACAACTGGTAAGTGGCAGGGCCTCACCTTGGATCCAGTTCTCCTGGCAAACCTTCCAGGGCTCATGTGCTGTTGCCCTTGTCACGCCCAGAGCAGGTAGGAATTTCACTACCAGTTCCCATCCACCAATGTTAGCAGACCTGGCCCTCCTAGGGCTTCCAGAGTAATCAGAGAAGAGATAAGCAGAACCTTAGGAAACTGTCTTGATCACTGATACCTGCTGGTAAAGTGATATCTCCAACTCAGCACAGAGAATTAGATTCCTAAAACTATGTAAGGTAGACTTTTTTTTTTTTCCCACATTTGGATTATCCACTCCTGTTCAGCCCTTGCCCGTCAACATAACACTCTGCATCCACAGTAAACAACTAAGAAAGAGAGACGGGGGGACGTGGCAGCTGCTGTTCCCCTCTATGGAGGGGCAGAGTGCAGTGCTCTCCTATCTTCTTGTGGGTTCTTGGCAGGAGTCCGGTTGCTAACCCCATGAGCCCATATGGATCACATCATTACTTCAACTTGGGCTGTCTCCCTAAATCCACTTAGCCCCTCCTCCCAATAATCACCCATAAAACTTAACAAATGAACAAAGAACGGGTAGGGCAGAGGTGAAGGACTACCTCTCTAGCTATGTCCCAACCACCAAAGGAGTCTGTGAAAATGCTCAGAGACCAAAGTCACAGCCAGGTGCCGCCAGATGGGCTTACCCCTTATTGAGGAAGGGCTAGGGTGTTGGGGAAGCTGCAATCCTTCTTAACCTCTCTTGACAGAGGGACCGCAGACCCAGGGGTATCACCATGAACCAGGCTGCTCACCCACTCTGTGCAGACAATACCAGCTTTGAGAGCCCCAGTTTCAGTGCTGCCCAGGAGGGCGGCCCCCAGCCACCACAGGGAGGGCCCCAGTCATCTCCTGCACATATGGTGGATTTCCTGACACTGTGTGCATGCTAGGGGGAGGGGCGTTGCTATATGAGTTAATTATTTAGTATAAGATAGACACTGTTTGGTTTTCAGAATCACACCATCAGGATAATGTTGCCAAACAGAGAGGAGAGGCACATTAGGATTACAAGTAATAATGAAAACTATCATGTATTGAATGATTCCTAGGCACAGACTGTCTAAGGACTTTATATGTATTAACTCATTTAATTCTCATTCAGAACTGTGAGGTATGTAATTTTGTTATCCCAATTTACACTTGGCAACAGAGGATGATATAGTTAAGATAGCATTACCGACTCAAAGGACAAGAATCTGAGCAAACTCCAGGAGACTGAAGGACAGGAAAGCCTGGTGTGCTGCAGTCCATGCGGTCTCAAAGAGTAGAACGCAACTGGGCAGCTGAACACAATTTAGACTTGAGGAAGCTGAGAACCTGTGATGAGAGGTAACTGTGCCCAGGCACACAGCTGCTAAGTGTTAGAGTGAGATTTCTAACTGCTGTGCTGCTCTCTGGGATGTTTCATGCATTGCACCCACTGACCTCTGGCCCAGCTGTCTGCTCTGCTTTGGTTTCCCAGTGCATCACAGCCTCGTGGAGTTTCACTTGCAGGAGCCAAGAAACAAGGACACCTGCATCACAGTCACTTTCCTTAGCGGCAGTGTCACCTCCTCAGTCAAGATCACCATGTACGTAAGGGTGCCGCACGGCTGGTTTCTCTCCTTTTACATACACGCATCCCAGGACATGCTCTGTGTGGTCACTGATGGGTGGGCGGAGCCAACTGGGCCAGGGGTGGGGGTGAGGGTGGCACCTACCACAGATGGACCCACAGACACATGCCAGGCAACTGTTCCAGGTTCAGGATGAGTATTGGGCCCACGAAGAGTGTATTCAGACAATAGCAGGCAGGCAGCAGTAAGGGAACATCCCAACAGGGGGTGAGAATGTGGGAACTAGGCCCCTGACAGGACACTGTGTCAGGAATCCAGGCAGGGGCATCAGAGATGCCAGCAAGTAGGAGGACCTCGGCCATTGGCCCAAGCAGGGCTGGTGAGAACCTGGGAAGCCCCTACTCCTGGATGGAGGGATGGGGGGAGTGGGGAGGGAGCTATCAGTGTGGGTTACCGGAGAAGACTCCCAAGCAGAGGGTAACTTAGCCAGGGAGTGCCAGGTAAGGGCCAGTGGGGTTGATGCCCAGTGGTGCCAGTCCCTGGAACTGGGGCTGATTTTCCTCCTTTGTGGAGTCACACTTGAGCCAAGCAGCTGGTGGGACCAGGCTTGAGGCAAGCAGGCAGAGAGCCTCAACTGTAGGGAGCTGCAAGCCTGGCAAGGGATAGCAACTCAGCAGCTGTGGTGCATGTTTCTTTAAAAAGCCATTGATTAGTTACTCACAAGCAGCAGGAAGCAGACTAACCAGATAAATCTCTGACTCAGTCAAGGTTTAGTCTGGAAACTAGAGCCCAAGCCAGGCAATCCAACAGAAGGAATTTAACACAAGGAGCTAATTACAAATATGTTGGGAGAACTGAAGACCCAACAGAGGATGGGGAAGCAATGCAGAGCTCAGCAATAGGAGTCATTCCCACTCGAGGGCCACAGGGACAAAGCCAAGTGGTGCTGGTAGAACCGAGTAGGGATGGGGGGTGGGAAGGGTGAGTGATTGGCAGGAGCTCAGAATCACTGTCTGAAGCAGCCTCCCACTCATGCCTGGGAACCTGAGGAATGTAGCTTCCAGCAGGAGGGGTGCAGTGCAAACAGGGGTGTGATCAGTGCCCATACATGCAAATGCACAGTTGTCAGCAGTGACAGGGGCTGTGAGAACAAAGAAGATGGAGCCTGACTAAGTGTGGAGAAACAGTGTTTGAGTAGAGTTTTGGAGGTTTGGGAGGATCCTTCCCCCCAGCCCATGGGTTCGTGAGATGTGACCCTGGAGGCAGTGGTATCAGGCATGGGGACAAGAGGCTTGGGGGGCTAGTCAGAGCCAGACCGTGCCACCCCTGGAGGACAGGGGAGGGACCTGGGGTTTTATCCTGAGAGCAGTTTGGAGAGCTGCTGGAAATTTTAAACAGGAGAGCGACAGGATCAGATCTGGGTTTGGAAACATTTCTCCGGCTTCAGGAATGCACAACTGTGCTGTCAGGGAAGATGAGTTTCCTCTTGGAGGAGTGCACGTCTGGACTACCAAACACTCTGCCACCAGGCAGGGTTCCAACTCTCCCAGGCCACACAGCACAAGACAGCAGGCAGTCAGGACCCCCACACAGACCTAGGGTGCCCACGTAAGCCTTGCAGATTATACAGCTGAGTAATTTTCATTAGATCAGTTCAAGATCATGTTAACTTCTACAAGTGGGTTTCTATCGCCTCTCCAGCCCTCCTCTCTGTTGGGTAGATGAGACAACACTTGCAGGAATCATGATAATGACTGGCTGATTGTTAGAATCACCTGGAGAGCTTTAAAGACTGCTGACAGCAAGCCCTGGCCCAGACCAGTCACAGAATCTCCAGGCATGGCCTCATCTCCTACACTTTGAGAAGCTTCCTGAGTAATTGGAATGGGTATCCAAAGATTTCTTCTTCTCCCCAAAGAGACTTGCATTACTGTTTTGAAAAACATGATTACTTCAATTCCTTGGGTTTTGTTTCCTCTTGCAGAACAGAAATTGAAAAGAAGGGAAGGGGGTTTATGTGTGGTCTTTCCCCTACTTTTTATAAATTTGTGAAACCCCAAGATTTCCTTCCAATTAGAAAATGGACCCAGGTCAAGTCCCCAGGCCACCACAACTAGTCCTTCTAGTTTCCAAGCTTTCCATCCAAGCAGCCTCTTAAAGTGAACAGTTTTGTTATTTTTCCTCTGAAATAAACACTTTTGAAATCAAAAGAAAAAAAATGGAATAGCTTTTATACAAAGTTTTATGGGATCTTCCTCAAAAGGACAAAACAAACTATATGACTAACCCTGGGTTAGAAAGTACACACAGAAGACATTTCCTCAGCACGCAGAGGCCAGAAAGGAAAGGGAACCATGCTCGGCTTAGACATTACCCAATGGCATTCTGAGGGGAAAGCAGCACCCTTGGGAGCTCCCTCTTTCTCACAGTCCCTCTTTCTGAGCCCAGAGGAGCCTGCCCCTGAGGGGCAGCTCAGGGCAGGGCACTGGGAGCAGGGGCTGAGGCTCAGACCTAGGGCCGGGTGACACCAAAGCCGCAGCCGGAAGGAGACCACAGCTGGACTCCACCCCAGCTCTGATTGGCCTCAAGGCCTATTACTCTTGCCTGGGAAATCCCATGGACAGAGAAGCGTGGTTGGCTACAGTCCATGGGGTCGCAAAGAGTCAGACATGACTGAGCGACTTCACTTTCACACGTTCATACTCAGTCTGAATAGAGAGAGTAGTCTTCACACAAAATTCTTAGAACTCAACATCCTGGAAGAGGCCTCTGACCTGAGAGTAAATATCTTCACTAACCTGAATTTAGATCATCACTAACTAGGACACTTACCCTGATGTGTAAATCCTGGAGCTACTGTTTTGCTGCAGGATCCACCTGTTTACTTTCAAAAATCAACACCTATTTTTTGCTTCATGTTCAAAGCTGTGGGGTGCAGGCAAGGTGCTGGTAAGGATGATGCAGAGGACTGTGTGCCCACCTCCCAGGAACTAACTGACCGGGCTACCCACAGAGCCCGTGGGAGCCAAGGGGGAGCCAAGGCCAAATGTGTGACAGTAAGTGACTTTCCCTTTCCCTTCCAGACCTAAACAGCAGCATGTTGGGAAAGGAGTCCTAGCTCACCCCAGCCCTCAGTGCCAGATAAACCAGGTGAAGCTCAAGCTTCAGGCTTCCCACCGGGTTTGGAAAAAAGACCAGACGACCATCATCGGGAGGTTCTGCACCGCTCCTCTGCCTGTCAATGACAAGTAAGCCCCAGATCCACCCCACCCCAAACACACCCACCAGGACCAGGCTGACCTCAGAGGTGACACTTGCTGAGGTGCAGTTTCATCATGAGGATAAGCTTCCTTGATGGGGAGATGACAGACACCGAGGGTGTCCTGAACCTCCTGCAGGGCCATCTTGGGTTGGGATGCTAAGAAGCCAAAGAGGGTGGACTTTAATTCCCCATTCCCACTTTAATATAAGGAACTCCATTTTATCGGATATATACGTTTTATGTATCCGTTCTATTTAGTTTCCTCTGTAAAGTTTTATTGAAACAAAGGTTGCTCATTCCATACTTCCCCTTCTCCAGCCTCTGCTGGTCACAGTCATGGGTGTGAACACGGAATTCTTATCCCCTTTGCACCACCTCTAGCAGGCATTTAGAGTATGTCTTACCACACCTGGCCCTTGGAGGACAGGCGTGGACTCCTGTAGTAATCTTCCCAGAGATGATTGTAGACCTGACGTCAGTGAAACACAAGATCTCACAATTCTGAACCTTCTCTCCTGACCAGCCAGGAACCTGCCCTGAGCACACACCCTCTTGTTTCTCTTCTTTTGCAGCAAAAAGATGGTCTGCTTACCTGAGCCAATGAACTTACAAGCAAGTGAGACTGTGTCTCATGACCTGAAAATAACCTGTATATAGTATATGGGCAGGATACATCCCCCCGGATTGGGAGTGGGGAATGACGGGCATTCAACTTATTCTACACCATTAAGACTAAGAAAGAATGCAGAAGTCTTGTTTACTTTCTCCATAATTAGCCACCTTAGAGGGGAGAGAGAGGGCTCATTTTACAGAGCTTTATCTCCATTGTCAGTTGAAAGAGTTTTACAAAGACACCATTTCAACCTTCCTATTCATGCTTAACTGCAATTGCCCCATATGCTTGGACAACTGTACCTAGGATTCAGTAGAAACATATACAGGAGAAATACTTTTTTTTTTTTTAATAAAACTATGGAGTATCTGAATCATTCAATGGTTTTATTGGAATGAAATTCTGTTAGGTACAAAAATGTGATTTACGATCTATAGGATTGGAGAAAACATTAGAAAATGTTAAAATAGCAACTGAAAAGAAGTACTTGGTATGAGAGAGGGAATGGAGGATGGGGAGGAAGATGATACCATTCACCATCCCTTACCATTGCCTTCTCTGAGTATCTGGGAGGTTTAGGTAGCTCAGAGCAATCTTTGGGGAATATAGGTGGATTTTCTTTGGGTCAGTGTTTCTAAAACTTTGATCTTTATAAATAACTTCGTACCAAGCCATAGGTACACTCGTGTAATTTGAGAATTTATTAAGAGGACTGTTTACAAAGGTGTTGGCAGGAAGTGAGGAAATCACAAGGGACAGTGCAAGTTCCCTGGGGCTGGGGGCAGTGGGAGCTGCTGTGTTCTATGTCTGAAGAGGCCAGAGGAGGAAGCACCAGAGTCTGGAGACAGACAGATCTGCAGGACCTCTGGTCAAGGGACAGTGAGGGGGCAGCAATCCTGCAGAGAGGGAACCAGGTAAACAGATTCTCCATCCTCAGTCTTCTTTCTTCCCTCATTCTCCTGTTGGTGCTCCCACTGAGTGACTCCAGCCAGAAGCTGGAAGGCAAGAGGCGCGTTGATGTGGCCGCAGGGTATAAAACCGAGCAGAGAAGGTGGGAATGGCTGGGATGGCCGTGGGAACAGAGAGGCATGGCGCACACCGTCACTGCCTTCTCCATAGCCAGGTACTCCTGCATTCCTCTGTACTGAATGGTTTTGCCTGTGTTCTATTGTGCTCAGTCGCTCCAGTCGTGTCCAATTCTTTGAGACCCCCTGGACTGTAGCCCTCCAGGCTCCTTTGTCCATGGGATTCTCCTGGCAAGAATACCGGAGTGGGAGGAGCAGGGGATCTTCCCAGCTCAGGGATCGAACTGCACCTCCTGCGGCTCCTGCACTGGCAGGCGGATTCTTAACCACTGAGCCACCCGGGTTTGGCTAAAGTCTTAGTAATAACTTTGACCATTTTTAAGTGTAAGATTTAAGTAGTATTAAGCACATCCACATTGTTGTGCAGCCATTACCACTATCCATCTCCAGAAATTTTTCATCATCTAGGACTGAAACTTTGTCCCCATTAACGAGTAACTCCCCGTTTGCCACTCCCCTCAAATGCTGGTAACCACCATTCTAATGTTTGTCTCTATGAATTCTACTCTTCTAGAATACCTGATGCAATCATACAATATTTATACTTTTGTATCTGGCCTGTTTTACCTATAATGTTTCCATGGTTCATCCATATTGCAGTATGTGTCAGAATTTCCTTCCTTCTCAAGGGTGAATAATATTTTATTGTGTGTACAAACCACATTTTGTTTATTGTTTCATCCATCAGTGGACACTTGGATTGCTTCCACCTTTTAGCTATTGTCAATAATGCTGCTAAGAATGTGGGCGTACATATAGTGTTTGAGACCAAAAAAAAAACACCTAAATAAATGGGCTTTGAAAGCAAACTGCTGACTTGCCAATTCACTCTCCACAACAGAGGCTGGGCAAATGATGCAAGCAACAGGCTGCAGCTGCATCCGGGCTAATTCACCTAGGTCATCAGGAGAGAGAGCTTCAGCCCTTGTCCAAAGGCCAGGTGATACAGTATGAATGTTCACAGACACACTTTGTTTTCGGCACTGTCCACCCCAGTCAGTAGAACAACATACTTGAAAAATCTTCTTCAATATATGGACTTAAGAGGTTTTTTTTCCCCTCAAAACCCAAACCCATCTTTCCTTTGATCCTTCCCTTTTTTCACTCCACCCAGGTTCCCAGCAAGAACTTCCCTAGAGGAAAGGGTGGAGGCAGAAAGCAGAGCAAACGCCAGTGTGGCTGAATTTAGGGACTGTCCGAAATGCCCTGTGCTGAACCTAGAAATGTAAAGGCCAGAAGTGATCACAGGGAACTTAATTTCTAATTTTAAGAAGGTTTTACAAGACTATCCTTTTTTGCATGTGTATTAAATAAGGTTTTAGGGAGGGGGGAAAAAAAAAAAACCTCCCTAGAGACAGACCTACCCTGAACTGAATGAGGCTGTATTTCCTGTTCTCTTACTTTAAAGCACTGTTAGACTCTCACATTTTATTTTGCTCCCCATTAGCAACTAGATCATTACCATACATGGAAAGCCAGTTTCCCTTATAAAAATAAATACAAGAACATAACAGTGTTTAAAAACTCCAACTAGCTCCTGTGGCTTGCTGAAGGCTCTATGCCTCAGGCCTGCTTGATTCTTATTAAAAAGAAAAAATCAGCACGTGTGAGAGAAATGTCAAAAACTTATCAACACCAAACAGAGACTTTCTTCTGTGTATACAGTCAGTGGACTGAAAGAAATTTAGAGCATGACTGGCAAATTCACCATGAGATCTGATGTTATTTAATGCTGGGTCTATGCGCTACCTTAAATTACACTGCCTATGCTCCAGGAAACCTGGCTTTACATATGTAGGATGTGTGTGGAGTTAAGAAAAGGGCAGCGGTAACAACTTGCTTGATGGCAGGGCAAGGGTGGAGTGTGGGTCTCTCATTCACACCCATGTCACAACCAACTCCCGCTGAGACAGGGTTTCATGAACAGAGACTGTTGTTGTTCAGTTGCTAAGTTGGATCCGACTCTGTGACACCATGAACTACAGCATGCCAGGCTTCCCTGTCCTTCACTGTCTCCCGGAGTTTGCTCAAATTCATGTCCATTGAGTCAGTGATGCTATCTAACCATCTTATCCTCTTTTGCCCCCTTCTCCTTTTGCCTTGAATCTTTCCCAGAATCGGGGGTCTTGTCCAATGAATCGGGTCTTCAAATCAAATGCCCAAAGTATTGGAGTTTCAGCTTCAGCATCAGTCCTTCCAATGGATATTCAGGGTTGATTTCATTTAGGTTTGGCTGGTTGGATCTCCTTGCAGTCCAAGGGACTCTCAAGCATCTTCTCCAACACCACAGTTCAAAAGCATCAATTCTCAGCACTCAGCCTTCTTTATGGTACAACTCTCACATCCATACTTGACCGCTGGAAAAACCATAACTTTGACTATACAGACCTTTATAGGCAAAGTGATGTCTCTTTAATTCAGGAATCGGCCCCTATACTTATGTGACACTAAAAACATTAATTCTGGAGGCTTCTTTTCTCTGGCCACTATTCTGAGTATGTTCAGTTTGTACTGCAGTCCCCAGAGTGGGCTCCATTTACTAGGCTTTCCCCCCCACAGTACACCAGAGGCACATGGTTCATTTGTTCTTTGTTAATCCTCCATTGCGTCACCCAAGAGTTGCTTTAGGGTTACCTACAGGTCTTCAGAGTTTAAAAATCTGTATTGATCCAGACTGCTTGCTTTCTTGTGGAGTTAATTTTTTGAACCTGAATGAACTTTCCATGTAATGCAATTCCTTCACATTTTATTATTGTAGTCTCTCCAACCCATCAGAAAATTTTCACGTCCTAATCTTTTCTTAAAGAATACTTAGCACTCCCTCTAAGCTTTATGTCATTTGTATCTATATGTAGATATATATGACATTTTTTGTAGACTTCTTTTCTATATCTATAGCTAAGAACTTGAAAGGAGGCCAAAGGTAGAGACCTACTTTTGGGTTAGTTGCTCAGCTGTCTCTGATTCTTTGCAACCCCATGGACTAGCTCCGCAGGCTCACCTGTCCATGGGATTCTCCAGGCAAGAATACTGGAGTGGGGTGCCATTCCTTTCTCCAGGAGATCTTCCCAACCCAGGGATCAAACTCGGGTCTCCTGCATTGCAGGCAGATCCTTTACCAACTGAACCACCAGGGAAGCAGAGATAACAAATTGAAATCAACAGATTGATTGATCTTAATCAAATATAATTAAGGTCAACCAATACTCTGGACTTTTGCATATATTTCTAACTCATGTTTACCTTGGTACTTACATATTATGACAAAAGTTTCAATTCTTTATATGTACAACAATACCCTGATTAAAATATGATTAATTTAACTTTAGCATGACTTAATTCATGGAAATGCAGGCTCCTAATAATTGCTACTTTATTATCTAAATACATGCCAGCAAACTTTTTAGTGAATTATTCTTTGCTGGGATTCAACATCAAACTTCCTGATCTCTAATTTTAAGAGTCTCTGCTTTCTGATTACTGGAGAGAATATACGTACCCACCATCTTCTAACCTTCTCTTTGGGATTATCTAGTGATTACTGAATAAAGACCCCAGTTACCCAGTGAAGTCTTTCGAAAGCAAGATTATAACTCAAGATCTGAATACTGTGGTTGATTTAAAGCAGTTGAGTGATTTCTTTTCAACCTTGGTCTTCCTGTTACGTTCACCCCAAAGCAATATATGTTCATTTTGACAAGTCAGATTGTAGACACACTTTATGGTTTCCATGACCCCAAGGTAATGAGTGTCAATAACTTGATGTATGTCCTATACATCTTTCCACATCAATACAAATATATACACACACGATTGTTGGACTTTTTTTGTTTGGGTTTTTTTTTTTTTTTAACAAAGATAAAATCATAGCACACACATCATTCTGTAATTTTCCTTTGTTATTCACAATATATCATGAATATTCCTCCTGGGCCATACATAGACTTAATTTATGGTCATACCATAATTTAGCCAGCCACTTTCTTGAGATGAATATTAAGGCTGTTTCCAGTTTTCTTCAATTATAAATGATGCTGCAATAAGTATTTTTGTAAATTTATTTCTATATGATATATTTCTTTGGTGAGAATAGCTGGGTCAACAGATATAGCAAAAGTTTAGTAATGCTGGATTACTTTCCAAAAATGTCATATCAATTCACATACATTCTGACAATGGTTGAAAGAAATAGTTTCTTTGCAACTACTTATTCAAGTAATTGCTTCACCTAAGATCAGTAACCCAAATCACCAAATTTCTTCTCTGGAGTTGCCATGTAGTATTCAACACTTTCCAAGTTGGCCAACTAGTTGGCCATCCGTGAAACTGGAATAATGCTCTTTCCTTCAGAAGAATAGGGCCTGAAACTTTATTACCTTTTAAAAATGACATTCATTTAGATACAGTAGTCCTCAGAGCAGTGAAATTTCCTATAGGTGAGCTGTGATGAACTTTTAAAAATAAAGGCTATTGTTTTTATGGTTATAAAATTCAACTAATTTAAAAAAATATTTATTTGGCTGTGCTAGGGAGAAGGAAATGGCACCCCACTCCAGTGTTCTTGCCTAGAGAATCCCATGGACAGAGCAGCCTGGTGGGCTGCTGCCCATGGGGTCGCACAGAGTCGGACACGACTGAAGCGACTTAGCAGCAACAGCAGCAGCAGCAGCAGCAGGTCTTAGGTACGTGGGATCTTTGATCTTCAATGCAGCAAGCGGGATCTACTTCTCTGACCAAGCTCTGTGCATTGGGAACAAGGAATCTTAGTCACTGGACCATCAGGGAAGTCCCCAAATTCAATTAATATTAAAAGTTATGAAAGAGAAAGTGAAAAAAAAACTTCCTAAGCATTTAGCATTCTAGTCCCTTTATATACATTATCTTATATAATCCTCCTGACAATTGTATATATTACTTCATTTTACATATAAGAAAACCGAGGGACAGGAAAATTAAACAGCTTGCCCATGGTTGGACAACTAGGTTCAGGATTCACACCAAGCCATCTGTCATCTGGGCTCTAACCACCACATTATACAGTTGCACATAAAAACTTGCTCAGTTGGTTTCTAGCACTTAGATGTCTTAACCAACGTCTCTAAACAAAGATCTCCTCAGTCTGGCCCCATTCTATCTATCTAAAATTACTTGCCATTTCCCCGAGTGTGCTTAAGCCAGTATCCCCTAAAAGATACTGTGGACAATGCCTTCTCCAAGCCTTTGCAGCTGCTGCTACCTCCATTCAGACTCTGCCCGTCATTCTGGGTCCACTTCCAGCTCTCTCCTCTGGGAAGCCCGGCCACTCACAGGTCATTGCAGTTGGTATCTGTGCAGCCTTGCAGTGGTGGTGAATAGCTTATTCCATGTTGATCAGGCTATGTTTTCTCTTTCTCTGTGTCTTCCACATAATAAGCATGCAATAAAAGCTCTTTTAATTAAAGATAATGCTCTAAGGACATAGACAAAGGCAAAGAGAGAGGATAAGGCACAGAGAGGCTTGACTCGAAAGGTTGGTGTCTTTTCATAAGTTTTGGGAATGGCCTTCATTTATTCAACTTGTTTCAGAATTTCACCTGCCATTGTTACACTTTAACCCTTTAAAATCTCTGCAGAGGGAAGCTCTGGTTGTGCATAAAGGACACAACATATAAATACAACTCTTTCCAAATTGCTGCATTCTCATCCAGTCCTTGATCTCCTTGTTGAGTGTTTCTAAGTGACATTCTGAAAGTGACGTACTGCTTTCCCTAGCCTTAAACACACCTCTGACCTCACTTTTGAGCACACCCAAGCCCAGTGGTGATCATCTCAGTCGTGCCTCTTCTCCAGAAGAGATGGCTTCCTCCTTCTAGAGGAGAGTTTAGAGGTGATGGGAGCATTGCTGTACCTGAGTCTTTCCATGCCCATTTGAAGGCCTTGAAATCCTCCCTGATCCTCAGTATTTACCGTCTTTTTTATGAAACCATACTGTTTAATTTTTGTGGCCATTCAGTATCTTGACAGCAACCCAAACTCAACTCATGCAAAATTAAATCAACATCTCCCCCAAAGTTATTCTTCCTCTCCTTAGTGTAAGAGCCACCACCATCATCCAATCTCCAGGCTTGAGGCCTGAGTCATCTTTGACTCAGAACATCATAGCGCTTGCTAAAATTAAAAAAAAAAGTCTGTTTCTTAAAAAATTGTCTGTTACCTGTCCCCTCCTGTCTGTTCCCTCAGTTATGTGGTAAGACCCTGGATCTGTCACCAAACTCAAACTAGTCTCTCTTCCCCCAGCTTCTTTCTCCTCTAGTCCATTCTATTTACCTGGGCCAATAACCCTTCTACAAACTCTTTTTAAACTTACCAGTTTCCTGCTCCATAGTTTTCACTGATGTCCTTAGAATAAGGGCTTCATGGCTTGCCTGGTGGCTCAGAGGTTAAAGCGTCTGCCTGGAATGCGGGAGACCCCGGTTCAATCCCTGGGTCGGGAAGATCCCCTGGAGAAGGAAAGGGCAACCCACTCCAGTACTCTTGCCTGGAGAATCCCATGGAGGGAGGAGCCTGGTAGGCTACCGTCCATGGGGTCGCAAAGAGTCGGACACGACTGAGTGACTTCACTTTTCACTTTCACTTAACTTCTTAACCTAGACTTCTGGAACTTTGTGGCTAAATTCTTATCTCTTTTCCTTGATTTCTTTCTTATTCTTTAGCAAAAGAAATCCTTAGCCCCTGATGAGTTGATTCACTATACTTATTATTATTATGTTCTTTAAATAACCTTTCACGTTAGTCATCAAGCTACAGAGTGTCAGAGGAGGAAACCAAGATCCAAAAAGATTAAGGGAATTTCCCAAAGCTGTTAGCCACTAGAGGAAAGCATAGCAATTCCCCCATTTATATTGTACTTCCAAACTTGGGCACTTCTACTGGGTTTTGATAAATTTAAATGGCTCTTCATTACATGTGAGTGTGAGCTTTAATAACATTTTGAAGATAAACAAGGGACAGTGTTTATCTGGAAGTAAATCCTTGCTGCTGCCTTGAAGTGTGGATCTCTAACATCTATCCAGGCCTAAGTCAGTACAGATTCTTAGTTTAGACAGAGCTGGAAGGTAGAGAGGTGGGAAGAAATCTAGGTAAATACCCTATGAAGAGCAGCCTCATATACGAGTACCCCTCTTCAAGGCACTGGGGTCAGACTGACTTAACTAGAAACATCCCTTCTCTCTTGCAATCACCAGGCCTCTCAACTTTAAAACTCCCACAGTGTTCACTCAGCCCTCCTGGTTGGGCTTGAAACTGAATCTACACAACCTCAGGATTACTTCCTTTGACTTTCAACCCAACCTTCAATTCAGACGTTACCCTCTGCTGTATTTCGTAACTGGAGAGTACAGTGAAATGGGTAAAACTGGAGACAAATAATCACAAAACCAGAATATTCACTCATTCAGCAAACGTTTACTATAAGCCAGTGGTGTACCATGTACCAGGCACCGTTCTGAGGGCAATCTTCTTCTTAACAAGAACTACAACATAACTGAATGCTTACTATGTCCCAGGCATGTTTAAGTATATATACTTAAACTCTTACAACAAACATATGAGATAGGTTCTTTTTTTTTTTTCCATTTAACATATGAAAAAGGTAAGGGGCCAAGCAGTAAAGTTACTAGACAGTGAATGACGAGGTTAAATGGCAGAGCTGAAATCTGAACCCAGGCAATCCAGCCCCAGAGCTTCATATTCTTAACCCTACATGAAGTTAACAGTGTGTCTTAACCCAATGTCTACTTATGTCATTCTCATCTTCTTAAAAAAATTAACAAACATTTACTTATAATGACAAAATGTCTGGCCATGTGCTAGATGCTGAGAATGCAAATACAGATAAAATGGAAAGGACTATTCTCTTCAGAAACTCACTCGTTAGCTCCTAAGTGAGCCATCGCGTGCCAGTGTCGGTGGTCTATAATTTACTTTAAAATACTTCAGCTAGGGCTTCCCTGGTGGCTCAGTGGTAAAGAATCCTCCTACCATTGTAGGAGACACGAGTTCAATCCTGATCTGGAAGGATCCAATGTACTGCGGAGCAGCTAAGCCCACGCACCACAACTATTGGGCCTGTGCTCTAGAGCCCATGAGTGCAGCTGCTGAAGCCCACGTGCCCTAAGGCCCACTTTCCCCAGCAAGAGAAGCCACTGCAATGAGAAACCAGGGCACCACAGCGAGGGAGCTGTCCCCACTCGCCACAGCTAGAGAAAAGCCCGTGCAGCGATGAAGGCCCACAACAGCCAAAAGGAAAAATAAACAAATAACAATAGTTTACAAAAATACTTGAGCTAAACAGTGTGATGCATGAGTTACCTTGAGTCACCATTCTAGGGATGTTTGATCAATTATCTAAATCAGGAATAAATACTTTAGGGGAAGTCATCTGACATTTCACCTAAGCTCACAGTCTAGAGGCAGCTACTATAATCCCTTCAATCCTCTTCATGTCCCCCATGGCCCCATCTCAACCCTCAGAACCCCTGGGAAGCATTTAGAACTGCAGACTCTAAGCCCAGGGGCTCTCAAAATTCAATTGTAACTGGATTGCTATAGGCCCAGTTTTATATTGTTTTATATATTTATATTTCAAACATTTTTGTTATGGGACATTTCAAACACATATAAAATTAGAAATATACAATAATGAATGTCCATATACCTGCTATCCAGCTTCAACAATTAACAACTCTTGGGGCTGTCTTGTTTTGTCTATGGCATTGGTGTTTTTTTAAAAACTTCTCAGTTTATTTTAATATGCAGTCAGATTTGGGAATCATTGATCTAAACAAGTAATCATTGATCTAAACAAACAAATAAGTGTGATCACTGCAAACAAAGAAGCATGCATTAGACATAGTGGAAGCGGGATGGTGAACTCTGACCACTGAAAGAAAAGGGCTAGGGTTTCCATAATTCCTCACTGGATCTCAGGGTTTCCAGGGCTAAACCATCCCTTGGCAGCTCCCTGATGGCTCCCACGGTAAAGTGTCTGCCTGCAATGCTGGAGACCCGGGTTCGATTCCTGGGTCGGGAAGATCCCCTGGAGAAGGAAATGGCAACCCACTCCAGTACTCTTGCCTGGAAAATCCCATGGACGAAGGAGCCTGACAGGCTACAGTCCATGGGGTCACAAAGAGTCGGACACGACTTCACTTTCACTTTCACTTTCCATAATTCCTCACTGGATCTCAGGGTTTCCAGGACTAAACCATCCCTTGGCAGCTCTGATGTCTGAGACTCTGCTAGGAGTGCTTCTTTAGCTTGGCCTGAGGATCCCAGGCTGGAAGCTGGAATCACATGCTCACACACCCACAAAATGAAGGCCTTCTCAAATATATATCCATATTTAGTTGCATTAAAGTGGAGTTTACTAGGTTAGATAAAATAACAGTATAAACAGGGTGCTTTTCTTTTTTTAATGTTTATGTTTGTGACTAAGGAAACAGACGTTGAAATCATTTAGGAAGGAGGGAAACGAAACAGAAGGGGAGGCGAGAATATTGAGGAATCAAGTTACCTAATACAGCGGGGCAGTGCACAGCCCCTAGCGCGCTGCTGTTGCAGCCGGCCTTACCCAGCAACCTGTTACCAGGCAACGGTTGCTGTGAGACCATTAAGCCAGAAGATTCGAGCAGTGATTAGTGGTCACGCTTAGCCATTGGTCGGCGCTGGCAGTAGACTGCACCCCCAACCGGCAACTGTCAGTGAGCAATGGCCACTTGGCCATTGGTCGGAGTCACAGTAGATCCCTCCCCAGAGCGAGCAACCGTTAGTAGCACTGCTCTGCCAGTGGTCAGAGGGGTGGTGGTTGTCCAAAGCAAAGTGAGGTAAGAGGTGGGTCCTGGCCTCCCCGGGGCCCTCCAGCTCACCCGGCCTTAGGCCATCGGGTGAGCTGAGGGGTCCGTGGAACAGGCTTAGAGCTGTGTCCTGCGGGGCTCTAGAGGCCTGTGTCCACAGGCCACACACGCTGGCTGGTCCCAGGCCTTGAGGTAGTAGTGAACCTCGCCCCTATTCCCGCCTCTGGGATCTAATAGCAGCGGCCATCTGCATGGTCTGCGGTCTGCAGGATCTGGCCCCCTAACTGCTATTTGGGCGGCCTGAGGAGGCTGAGGGCTATTTGGGTTCTGGACGCCTGGCTGCCTCAGCAATGATGGCTGGGCAGGGTCTGGGGACCTGGCCCTGAGGGAGCCACCAGCTGAGATTTGCTTCTTCAGCACTGGCAGTAGGACCCAACTGGGTGCTGGACTAATGCTCCTGGGCAGGGTAACCGGCCAGCGCAGGGATGCCCCACCCTGCCACCTTCTCTTAGCCAGGGCCTAGACCTTGGAAGATGAACTTTGAGTCTTGGGACCTTGCCCTTCCTTGTCAGAACGGACTGTTTGTTTGGTGGAGTTTTACAAAAACATGGTTATCTGACCGTGACTGATCTCCAGAATAAAGGATCAGACGCAAAGAAAGTGAAAAGTGAAAGTGAAGTTGCTCAGTCGTGTCCAACTCTCTGCGACCCCATGGACTGTAGCCCGTCAGGCTCCTCCATCCATGGAATTTTCCAGGCAAGAGTACTGGAGTGGGTTGCCATTTCCTTCTCCAGGGGATCTTCCTGACCCAGGGTACAAAGACACAAAGAAGTCTACAACTAACCATGCCCCTCCCTCTCCTTTCCTAGAGAAAGGGCTTTGCTGAAGGCTTTGGGGGAGTTTGGGGTTTTTAAGATATAAGCCATCCATCTCCTCGCGGGGCCCTGCAATAAACCTTTATTTGCTCCAAATTCTTGCATTTTGGTATATTTGGCCTCACTGTGCAGCAGACACCCAGACCTTGTGCTCGGTAACAGTTACAAGAAACAAGGAAGAGAAGAAACCAAACTGGAGAACGGAGTTGCCGCCAATGTCTTCCTCTCAGACACTTCAGGGAGGAGGATGAAGACCAAGCTGTCCAGGGCAGGAGATGGGGGCACCCCCAGGCCTGAGCCCCAAGACACCAAACAGAAAGGACCTCGTTCCTCAGCCACACACGAGTCAAAGAGAAAGTGTTCTGGCTTGAACAGTGGACAGAAGCAAAAGGAAACTGGAAAGCAGAACTCGAAGTGCTAAAATCCCAAGAGTTTTATCTGACCCCAGCTGAAATGAGTAGCAGCTGAACTTAACAAAGCTCCAGTCGGTGCCACTTAAACACCAGTGCCCCGTGAGACCATGGCCATGGGTCAGGGTCTGCATGGCCCTTTGGTGCCTCCAGAGGAAGCCTAGGGGGAGAGGAGGGCTGAACAAGGCAAGCCCACAGGATCTGCAAGTCCTGTGGGGACTGATACTGACAGAGCTGAAGGGAAATGGTGCGAGAGTGGGCAGGGAGGGGATGTTTGCACCAGCCTTGTGGGACGCATAGGATTCAGGGCTGACAGAGGGCAATTCCAGGCCATTGAGCATCTGTCCGTTAACAGCGGCAATCATGTGCTGTGCAGAGGAGGGCTCGTGGGAAGGCTCACGTCAGAGAAGTGAACCAAAAGTGAAATAAAATCCCATGATCTCCAGGGAAATTTCTGAGTAGAAGACACATGTAAGTGTATAAATTCAATGACAATTAGAAATGAAACTGCTCAGGGCATTACTCACATTTCTTCAGTCATCAGGATTTGTGAGGGCATCTACAGGAAACCAGAGTGTTCAGAATATTCAGGGAAGAAGACCTAGAATCTCTAAGGTGGACTCGACTCCCCTCCCAGGAAGTTCTCCCCAGGTCTCTCCCAGGTGTCTCTTCCCACGGCCATCACATTCTCTGGCCCCTGGTACTGTAATAGGGGCGGAGCAGGTGTGCAGCAATTAGCTCGAGACTATTATTGGGAGACCCTTAGTGCCACAGTTAGGGGTCCCACTCCACCAAGTCAGCCTTGCAGTGGTTCTCTCCCTGCAGAGAGTGTGGTGGGAGGCAGATCTCAGCCTTTTCTCTGCGGCCCTCCAGGCCTTAGGTGGGTGGGTTTAGCTGGGGGACCCAGGAACAGGCTGAGGTCTGTGTTCTACAGAGCTCCAGATCCGTCGCCATAGTTGCCCACTGGCCAGGCCCAGACCCAGCTCCGTTACCTAATGGTGACAACAGTCTCCGTGGGTCACAGTCCGTGGAGGCCTCAGCACCTGGAGTATATGGATATTGCTGTTAAGGTAACAGCTTCAACCAACTTCAGTCTCTAAGTTTCAAAAACTGGTATAGCTGAGATCAGCTGTCTACCCCTAGGAGGTGTCCAGAGGCCAGGGTTAAGTTGCAAGGACACTGCACATCATTAATTCAGCTCCACGTCTGTGGTGGCCCTTCTCAAAGAAGGGCAATTGTTGTGAGCTAGGAATTAACCTGATTGGTATTTGCTATAATATATATTCCTAGTGATCCTATGCAAGTAATTCTCTCCAGTTTAAATGAAAGCCTGAGGACTGGCTGGGTCCTGGATACCTTGTTTCCTCAGTGATGATGGCTGCTCAGGGTCTGGGACCTGGCCCTGAGGGTGCTGCCAGCTGAGATCTGCCTCATCAGCCAGGCCTGGACACAGGAATGAGGACCCAGACTGGGTGCTGGACCAATGCTCCCAGCAGGGTAACTAGCCCCGCAGAGACCTGCTACTTTTAGCCAGGGCCTGGACCTCAGAGGGTAAAAGCTGAACCTTGGGATTTTGTTCTTTCTAGTCAAAACAGAAAGTAATGTTTGTTTGGTGGAGATTTATAGAAACATCATTATCTGACTGTGACCTGACCTCAAGAACAAATGATCAGACACCAAGAAGTTTGCAACAACTAACCACATCCCTCCCTCACCTTTCCTAGAAAAGGGCTTTGCTGAAAGCTTTCTGGGAGTTTAGGGGTTTTAAAGCATGAGCCACTCGTCGTCTCCTTGTATGGCCCTTCAATAAACCTTTCTCTACTCCAAACTCCAACATTTTTTTAAATTGTTTGGTCTTGCTGTGTATCAAGCACACAGACATGCATTTGCTCACAGTACCTCACAACCCAGTGACCATTTCAGTGACCTTGACTATTCTCCTGGCTTTGTTTTCTCAAGTCCCTCAGAACATGAATATTTGAGAAACAGCTACACTCTGCCAGACCCCATGGGGTGCACTGAACACAATCTCCCTCCATGCTGCTTTGAAAATACCATTTCCAGGTCCACGTCCCACTGCCTTGTGGAGCTCGGATTCCACAGCCGGTCACTGAGAGCTATTGCTTCTCTTCTGCAAGCATGCCTTCCTTGTACATTCAGCCCACAGACTTTGACTTACGTGCATTTTTTACCTGAATTGCTTCTGTTTTGCCTTCCTTTCTCTAGCTTTTAAGACACAGCTTAAAATCAACTTTACTGTGAACCCTTCCCAATCCCAGAAATGGGAAGTGACACCTGCTGAACTGTTATAGCTCTTGTAGTGGTTTCAACCACTCATGTTAAGGCTTTCCACAAAGGACTGGCATAGTGTTTATTAGTATATGTATCAGGGCTCTAGCTTCACCTTAAACTAGTATGTGTCACAGGAAGCCTATTTATACAAGGGACTGAGAAATCTGGGAAGATTAATCCTCAAAGGAGTCAGGCTCAGGGAGCTTGACTTAGTAAGGCTACGGTAGAGATGGGGGAGGTGCCTAAAGCTCATGTATCTTCTTTTCTAGATCTGGAGCTCCTTCAGGGCAGAGACCATGAAGTGATTCATCCAGCAAAGCAGGTGGTATCAAGAATAGTGTTTGATAGCAGTGGATATTTAGTAAGTGTTAATGGGATAAAAGAATACTTACTATCCTCTCCTTAGAGCAAGTCTGAGTATATGTCAGGCTTTATTCCCGAGTATATGAAGTTGTAATCCAGAGATTTTTTTTTTATACATGTGTGGATCTCTAGCATGGGCTTATTGTAAAATGTTCACAAATCCATATCATGTGAACAGTTTTATGGAGACTGAATAAATACAATGCTTTGTGAATACATGTATGCAACACTGTTTCAAACAGATAAAGATACTATTTTGGTTAATTTTTTCAATCTATAAATTTATCTATAACCCTTATTGGAATCCAAATGTCTTTTGCCATTACATATGACATTAAAAAATAAAAACACAACTTCTATGACATCAAAGTCTGATCCTTTTAAAAACAAACACACATTAAAAGAGGTCCCCAGGACTTCCCTGGTAGCACAGTGGATAAGAACCTGCCTGCCAGTGCAAGAGACGTGGGTTCAATCCCTGGTCTGGGAAGACTGCGCATGCCACCAGTCCGTGCACCACAGTTCCTGAAGCCTGTGTGCTTAGAGCCTGTGCTCCGCAACAAGAGAAGCCGCCGCAATGAGGAGCCTGCACATAGGAAAGAAGAGGAGCCTCCACTTGCCACAGTTAGAGAAAGCCCTGCAGAAGCGATGGAGACCCAGCACAGTCACAGTCTTTCTTTAAAAAAGAGGTCTCCATCCCGAGGAACCTCTGTTATGTACCACATGTGTGTAACTACAGCCCTACCTGGGCAGGCCCCCAGCTTGCAGGGGGGTGCCCTACCCTCCAGGTGACATTTTTTAGTCTCAATTTACAGTGTACAATGAGCCTTTCTGTTGTTCGTTTATTGCTTCATTCACTGCCTACAACAACCCTCAAGGATTGGCAAGAGAGTGGTTGGATTTATAAGACTGACAAGAGGCTTCTATTGTGAAATGTACATGGAAGAGACAGAAATCCAACAAGAAAGAAAATAAATGCACAGCATAATTTTAGGAAAAAAAAATGAGAAAAGAACAGAAGAGCTCTATAGAACACACTGAAATGTTCTACAAAGCACATAATTGGAATCCTAAAAGGTGAGGAAAGAGGAAATAGGGCTCTGGAGATGACAAGAAGGCAAGAGGACAGAAGGTTATGGTGAGGTGAGGCAGGTGTCTTAGCTGGGATGGTGACATTGGGCTGAGAACTGGATGACCAGAAGTAGTAGCCAGGAGAAATTATGATTGAAAGCATTGCAGAGAGAAAGAAAAACTGCAAAGATCCTCATGTAGAAAGGAGCTGGGTGTGCATGAGGAGCACCCAAAAGTGTACTGTGGCTGAAACATGAGTGAGAAAGAGAGAGGAACGAAGCATGGCTGGAGAGGCAGGCAGGCAGGTGGGGCCTCGTGGGTCATAAATGGCTAAAAGAGTAGCATTCTTCAGGTATTTCTTTTGCTTTCCCATATTTCACAGTTCCTTTAATCAGCAAAGCATAGAGTTAATTAAGTAGGTCCATGTGACTAGCTCTAGTCAATGGACTGAGGGCAGAGGGACTAGTGTCATTTTGGGGCCAAAGCATCAAAGACCCAGTGCAGGAACGTCAAGCCACGTCTTTATTCAGTGGACAGAGCCAGGTCTAAGTAGGCTGAATCACTGAATTGCAATATGAAGACAGTTGCCTTGATGAGTCATACAGATTCTCAGTAGACTTTAAGAGCAATAAATCTGTATGATATTAAGTCATAATAGACTGATTCTGACTAATAACACATGGTACAAAGTTTAGATTTTATTCTGGAAGTCATTTATAATAGAAAGTCATTTGAAATTTCTAGCAAGAGAGTGAAGACATCATACATACGTTGATATGATCACTTTGCGTAGAACTGATTATAAGGAGGACAGACAGAAATCAGGAGCCAGTTATAAATCTAGCCATGAAATAATGGTAGCTTGAATTTCGCGGTAGCAGAGGACATGGTGAGTTGAACCGGGGATCTATTGTGAAGAAAGAACCAACAAGACAGGCGAATTCCCTGGCAACCCAGTAGTTCGGACTCCGGGCACTCACTGCCAGGGGCCAGGATTCAGTCTCTGGTCGGGGAACGAAGGTCCTGCAGGTTGTGTGACACAGCCAAAAAAACCTAACAAAGCCGATGGAAAGACTCCAAGGTTTTGGGCCTGGGCAACAGAATAGGGAGAGAACAAAGAGTTACAAAACTTGTTTCGGTGAAAAGATCTCTTTCAAAGGACAAGGCGAAAGAGAGTCAGCATATGTTTCCCAACTCCTTTCAGAGAGTCAGCATAACCTTGATATTAAAAGCTGACAAGGTACATAGATGCAAAACTCCTAAACAAAGGATTTATAAACCAAGCTCTATATACATAAAGAGGAAAATATATCATAATAAAGTTGGATTTGTTCCAGGGATGCAAGTTTGTTTTAGCATTTACTTATCTGGAGTTTGTTAACAAAATAGAGAAAAATAAACTTGACTAATGCAGAAAAATCATTTGATAAAATTCCATACTCATTCATGATTTTAAAAATTAAGACTGGAACTTCTTTAATCTGACAGGATACTATAAAAACCTAATAGCATATGTCATACTTAATGGTGAAATACTGAAAGTATTTTCCTTACGGTCAGGTATGAGAGAAGAATGTCCTCATCATCCTTGCTGCTCATCCCTGCACTTGAGGTCCTACCCAGTGCAGCAAGGTACCAAAAGAAAGAGGAGGAAGAGTGGGAGGAGGGTGGAGGAAGAAAGTATAGGTCGAGAAGGAAGAAATAAAACTGTCATTATTTACAAATGACGCTAATGTATCTATGGAAAATCTGGAAGACTGCATGGATTAGTAATTAGAATTGATAAATGGATTCATCAGGATCTCTGGATGGAGGTTTAAGATACAAAAATCCATTATATTTCTGTATACCAGTGATAAAAGAAAGTAAAAGTATTAAATAATAATATTTACAATAGCACCAAATTTAACAAATACCTAGAAATAAATGTAACAAAATTTGTGCAAGAATATTTGTATGGAAAACTACAGAACATTATTAAGAAAAAAAATTTAATGAAGCAAACTATGCTCATAAATTGAAAAATCAATACTATAAAGATATTAACTCTTTAGCAATGTAATCCACAGTGTGAATGTAATTCTAATAAAATTCCAGCAGGGCTATATTTTTGCAGAAATTATTAATAACAAGCTGGTTCTAAAATTTATATGGAAATGCAAAGGGAATAACCAAGACTTGAATAAGAATGAAGACCACCAGATATCAAAACATAAAGCTACAATAATTAACCAGATGGTATTGTCAACAGGTAGAAAAATAGACTAATGGAACAGAATAGAAGATCTAGTTAGAGACCTACAAATACATGGATACTTGATTTATGACAAAGAGGACACTGAACACTAGTATAGATAGGATAATCCATTCTGCTGTCTATTGGATATCCACAAGGCAATAACAAATTTGATCCTTATTTTATACCATACACAAAAACCAAATGCAGGTTGCTTGTAGACCTAACTGTGAAATGTAAAACAATAAAACGTTTAGAAGGTAACAAAGAAGAATAAATCCAAGGCAGGAAAAGTTTTCTTGAACATGACACAGAAAGCATTAATGATGGAGGAGAAGATTGATAAATTACTCATAGAAATTAAGAACTTATTTTCATCAAAAGACATTATTTAGAGAAAATAATTGGGAGAATACACTTGAATATCTAAACAACAAAGGGCTTTTAACTTGAATATTTAAAGAATTCCTTAAAGTCAATGAAAAAAGCATAGAGAGAAATGGACAAGAACTGGAGTAGACACTTCACAAGAGAGGATATCTGCATGGCTAAGAAAAACATGAAAAGATACTCACCCTAATCATTCACCAGGAAAATAAAAATTAAAGCCAGAATGATATGCTGCTATATACACCCAAGTGGCTAAAATGAAAAAAAAAAAAAAAAAGACAATGCCAACTATTGGGGAGGATGTGAAACAACCAGAACGCTCATAAACTGTTAGTGGGAATATTAATTGGTACAATCACCTAGGAAGTGTTTGGCAGTATCTACTATAGTTGAACACAGACCTCAGTAATTCCAGCATATACCACCAAATGTGTATGTATGTGCACCGAAAGATAAGGTGAAGAATGTTCATAGTAACACTATTCATAATTGCCCCAAGCTAGAAACTACCCTAACACCCATCAGTAGTGGAATGGATAAATAGATTGTGGTATATTCACACAACAGAGTGAAGTGAAGTGAAATGAAAGTCGCTCAGTCGTGTCCAACTCTTTGTAACCCCATGGACTATATAGTCCATGGATTTCTCCAGGCCAGAATACTGGAGTGGGTAGCCTTTCCCTTCTCTAGGGGATCTTCCCAACCCAGGGATCAAACCTAGGTCTCCCGCATAGCAGGTGGATTCTTTACCAGCTGAGCCACAAGGGAAGCCCCAAAATACTGGAGTGGGTAGCCTATCCCTTCTCCAGCAAATCTTCCCGACCCTCCTGCATTGCAGGCAGATTCTTTACCAACTGAGCTATCAGGCAAGCCCTAAAACAGAGTATTATACAGCAACAACATAAACAAACTTTTGACAGAGCAAGGCTTGCCCGAGAATCCCCAGCTGTCCCAGCCCTCAACTGTTTGAGTCTTTCCAGCCTGGGCCCCAGACACATGGGTCAAGAAGCCTTTGAGGTCCTGGCTGTAGCCACTGTCTTGATGTAACAGCACAAGAAACTCTGAGGGGGGACAGCTCAGTTGAGCCCAATCAAGCCCCACTTTTACGAGCAAAACAAATTATCATGACAATTTTAACTCACTGCTTTAGGGATGAATGTTGCACAGCAATAGGTAACCAGAATAGGCGTGTAAGTATTTAGGGGAAAAAATAAAACAGAATATGTTAAATTTGTAAGTCTACTTTAAAATGTTTAAGGAAATTTAATTAAAGAGATTTGTAAAACTACTTCTAAAAACTACTGTTTAATATTAGGGTCATAAATAAAGGGAAAGACTTGTAAGTTGAGTGTAAAAGATTAAGGGCAAACTAAATTCTAAAATTTCTACTTACCTAAATTGAACCTTAACTGAGAAAAATATTTTAAATAAAACAAGACAAAAACACTGAAAACTTCTTGGATAGCTAACTTCATTGATCCTTTCAGAAAGTTAAGGAAACAACATAAGGAAAGGAAATGAGTGATTTATTGAGTGCTTACTAGGTGTCACAGCATGTCCTAGGTGATTTATTGAAATCAACTCACGGAATCCTTACAACCCTGTGAAGTGGGTTTTATGATCACCCCTTTACAGATGATGCTCAGGGAGGCGATGTGACTTGCCTGAAATTCTGCAGTTAGTAAAGGATAGAATCTGTGCTTTGGCACTTTTGGATGCCTTCTCTTGGAAGGAAGGCTGATGAAGGCAAATTCCTAAAAGTCACTCAGGGGCCTTGGTGTGGTTGCAGTGCTGGCATACTCTGTGTCTGCTCCAACCTTGGCTGTGAGCCTTCCAGTGGGTGAGAAGAGGGGTGTGCACACAAGTGACCATCCTGTGAGGATTAACGTGGCCAGAGTAAAGGATGGTCCGTTGACCCTTACAGTTCAGGAGTCTGGGTTGGAGCCAAGGGCGCCTGTCCCCTGGACATAACTTCAGAGAAGCTCCGGGGAGGAGTTCTGGAAGCTGTGGAAAAACAGAGGAAGGATTTCAGCACGGTGGCTTGGGATAGCTTACATAACTTCAGAGGGTTCTGTTTAGGTCTCTTTTTCCTCTACAAGTTTCCAATATTTTAACTGTATGCAATGTCTAACACAATAGGAGCAGTTGAATCGTTGAATCATTTTCTTCTATAATATTAGGGTGAGTCAGTTTTGAAGTTATATAGTTCAATTCCCTCATTTTATAGGAGAAGAGACCAAGAGATCAACTTTGGTTGCTTCCTATGAAGAATCTATAGAACTATACTTCCTATCTAACACTATGGGATGAGTTTAAAAATCTGCATAGAAAACCAGTGAGTTTTATAAAACCCTTGTGTTTTATTTTTACAAAGCAAGGAGTAGGTAAATGAGACCTGTAAAACAGAAATAGAAGAAAAACAAATACAGGCTGTTGTGGTCCTAAGTGGGGAGGGAACTGCTGCCTCTAACTTAACTACTTGAACATGGATCCTTGCCAGGTTAAGCAGAGCTACCATCCAGAGACCCAGACCCGGAGACCCCAGGCAGCTCCTGCCAGGCTACCTTCAAGGGCAAGTCTTCTGCCCCAGGAGGCTTTCCAGTGGTTCTGGGAGAAACGTGCTATTTAACAACACTGACAGCTAACAAAGCACCATAGAGACTTCTGAGGGAAGGGACCTGAATATAGTGTGATGGTGATCTTGTCTCCTCTGCACAAATAAAACAGATGAAGGTCTGACCATCCCTTAGCTATTCAGGGGCCAAGGAGCTAGTGTGTGTTTTCTTTGGACCTCCAACTTTTAGCTGTTCCTTTTGTTGTCAGGGGATCCTGACGGTTATTACCTCCCTTAGGAAACCAGACTGGAGGAAATAAGGGGAAATCATGTGTCTCAGAAGGAGTAGGGGGAGGGATTGGGGAGGGAAGTGAGAGTGAGAGAGAAGGGAAGGAATTTGCAAATAATTATACATAGAACAGAATTTTAAAATACATTACACATTAAACTAGGAATATACAGCTTAACAAACTGCCTTTGTATATTTTATCTCAATTACTCCTCAAGCAACCTGATAACATCAACAGAAGCTACCTATTTACTTACTTCTGAATAATACTGGATAGTGAAAGTTGCTCAGTCATGTCTGACTCTTTGTGACCCCATGGACTATACAGTACATGGAATTCTCCAGGGCAGAATACTGGAGTGGGTAGCCTTTCCCTTCTCCAGGAGATCTTCCCAACTCAGGGATCGAACCCAGGTATCTTGCATTGCAGGCAGATTCTTTACCAGCTGAGCCACTTTCTCCAGAGGATCTTCCTGACCTAGGAGTCGAACTGGGGTCTCCTGCATTGCAGTCAGATTCTTTATCAACTGAGCTATCAAGGAATCCCATTTACTTACTAGTAGGTATTGATTATCTATGAGACTATTAGCCCTGTTCTGCAGCTAGGGAACTGCCCTTGAAGGTAATTATGTGGCAGGACAAGATTCACAACTTAAAATCATTGAATCATAGCATCACAGAGTTAGAAGGCACCTTAATAGCAATAACATAAGGCATCCTTCGCTTGGAGCATGAATCACCTTAAAAAAAACCTCTGAGAAGATTTCTTCTGATCACCAGTTGAATTCTTCTAGTAACGAGTAACTTACTACTCCTTGAGGCAATCCATTCTCCTTATAGCTTTCAGTCCTTAATTCATCTTTGTCCTCAAGAACGTCACCCGATTAAGGTGAAGATATCTTTTCAAAATTTGAAGATATTACTCTTGTCCATCTCTTGCAGATTAAGCATCTTCCAGTCTTTCAGCTGTTACTCATGATTACTCATAATATGATTACCTGGCACAGTGCCTGAAATACATAGTGGATACTCAGTGAATGTTTGTCAAATTGGTTCTCTGGCCTTTGGTAATATGTCCTGGTCCTGGCCTCTTTCCTTGACCACAATTAGTCCCCATGTTGTAATGTGTTTCTCATTTCTTTGTTTATTTAAATAATAAAAAGGAAGCAATCAGAGTCTTTACTTTCAAACTACAGAGTCTTCAGAACAATTTGAAAACATAAGCTAAACTGGCCAAATTTTAGACAGCTTTCAGTTAGTTTGTGATAGTAGACTCAGTAGCTTGACTTAACTGACCACTTCAGAGATGTATTCATTGAGCATCTCCTGTAAGACATCAAATGAAACATTGTGGAGTGTGTTCATAGAATTAACAGGAAATATTCTAGAGAAGGCAGGGTTAATGTGAGGTCTAACTGTGAGACCCTGCATGAATACATTATTGTACAGTATTGCTTTGCATGTTAAAAAAGTAACAACCAGTTTTGGCTCAGTTCTAGGTACCACCAGGCTGAAAACTGTGCTCTTCAAAACAAACAAACGAAGAATGCTCCAGTGGAGACACTGACTACTTTCAGTTGGATTTAAACTGTCTTGGTGTGAGGCACAGCACTGCCGTCAGTGTGACGCAGCTATGTCACTCCCAACAATGCAGAATCCAGTCAGCTTCATGGCTCTTAAGTTCTGGACCAGCATGAATAGCAATGAGCGTACAGTTTTGGTTGCGGAAGAGTCAGGGACTGGATGGTGAATTGTGCCCTGCTTTGGAAAGGAAAGAAGTAAACTGCTACCAGTCTTGAGGCACTATGCTTATTCATTACAATAATAACCATAAAAGGAGTTTGATGACAAATAAGTCACACCAAACGTCCCAAAATACAATTTGGGGAAAATGTCTCTGGGCTAAATTATCCCATTATCACAAACTAAAGCTGTCTGAAATTTGGTCAATTTGATCACATTTTCAAATTGTTCTGAAAACTTTGTGGCAGTTCAGTTCAGTTCAGTCGCTCAGTTGTGTCCGACTCTTTGCGACCCCATGAACCACAGCACACCAGGCCTCCCTGTCCATCAGCAACTCCTGGAGTCCACCAAAACTCGTGTCCATTGAGTCAGTGATGCCATCCAACCATCTCATCCTCTGTCATCCATCCCCTTCTCCTCCTGCCTTCAATCATTCCCAGCATCAGGGTCTTTTCAGCTCACTAGTCAGCCCTTCTCATCAGGTGGCCAAAGTATTGGAGTTTCAGCTTCAACATCAGACCTTCCAATAAACACCCAGGACTGATCTCCTTTAGAATGGACTGGTTGGATCTCCTTTCAGTCCCAGGGACTCTCAAGAGTCTTCTCCAACACCACAGTTCAAAAGCATCAATTCTTTGGTGCTCAGTTAACACAGTTTTTTCCTTTCTCTCTGTTACTTAAACCAAAAATGATTCTAATATATTCTCTCTTTATACTCCAAATACTAGTAAGTATAAAGAAAGTGAGTTATATTAGCAGTTTTCTCACTGTGAACCTCAGAAAAGGCTGAATTTGGGAAGAAGCCTTTTTTTCAATAGTATTAAGAATAGAGGACCGGAGAGACAGAGGTGGGACCACCTTGCATGTGAACATCTCACCTACCATGCCTCTCACATGGTAGGTGAGGTTCTTCACAGGTACAGAATGGAGAGACCTGATAGTCAAGTAGGACCCTGCTACCCAGCAGAGAGGAGGACAGCTCCAAGTCACAAGAGAAATCATAGTGAAACACAGCCGCAAGTTCTTGCTGGAAGACACACTGATGTCCAGGGGCTTGTGTCTGTTATAAGGTTGCCTGCCTGCTTCTTTTTCCTCCTCTGAACAGTTCATCCTTTTCCTTCTCACATAAACCCAGGAGAGCCTTGAGGGGGCCAGCTGGGTCAACACATTCATGTGAAGGAAGTAAGATTCAGTGAGACTGTGTGCTTTGCAAACAGAAGTAGAGCCAGACGTAGCAATCAGGACTTTGGGCTCCCCATGCAGGTCTCTTGTCTAAAACACTGCCTGCCTGTTAACGTTTGGGAAAACTCATGCATGAAACGTGTAGCCATCAGAGAAGAGAATTCTCGCATCCTCACTTGAATGGTCTTCTTCATAGGGTTAGGGAGAGGTACTGATCTCGGAAGAGTCAGGATTAAAAATTAAGTTGGGCATATAGGGCAGTTTAGGAAGAAGAGATGGAGCAAGACGGGAAGTGGAGGAACAGGAAGAAGGCAACAGAGAGAGAAATACATGAATAGTCAAATAGGGTCAACGTGGAGGAAAAGTATAGAGAGGGGCAGTTAACAGAGAAGAAGCAGAAATGGGCCTTTTTCTTCTTAAAAGCAGCACACTGAGGAAGCCGAGGACTGAGCAGAAACTGGAAGGAGGGGAGAAAAGAGCCAGGAAAAGAGAAGCAGGCAGAACAGGAGGACCCAGGGAGCTGTGTGAGTTCAGAGTGTGTGCAGGCGGGTAGGTATGGGGACAAAGAGTGGGGCCCACGGGACAGAATTCACACACACTGGTGGGTAGGCTAGCAGGGAGGCGACTGTCAGCGCAGCGGGGGACGGACACTGGGAGAGGACCACACAAGTGGAGGAGGTCAAGAGGGTGATCTGCTGGATGCTGCTTCTAAGGACTGACTCCATAGATGATTAGTTCCATATCCGTGAAACCAAATAGCTAATCTTTTAGCACTCACCTCTCTCGCCTCTTTCTCCATTTATGTGATTTGCTTTTCAAAATGTACAAACATTCACTCACTTAACCTCAAAGTACCCTAGATGCCTTCCTACCTGAAATAGTTCCTTGGGAAAAGAGTGTTTCCTAAAGAATGATTACTCTCTTAAGCACCCCTCCCCAACCTTGGAAATGTCTTCCAATTTGAGAACAGTGGTATTTTCCTCAGGAAAAGCCAGGCCTGCACCGTGGTTGGGTGGAGTCCTAGAGGAAAATGTCACAGCATTGTGAGAGCAGTCAGAGGGAACATGAGAACAATTTCCCAAAACTGCTCAGCAGAGCCTTTTATGTACACTCTCCTGAGCTGTACACACACTTTCCTACGTCAGATTCACGCCCACTCTACCACCCACAGTTATGATTTTCTAGGAAATTCATTCTATCATGGTAACATTCACTCAGCAGTGTCCAGTCCTGGGCCTGAGCAACACACTCTCCACTGGGTCAGAGGATAGCAAGGTGGGCACATTTTCCTCCCAGTGTCATTAGCCTCCAAACACAAGCCTCTTTGAAATAGGGGCGATTTTAACAGAAGTGCCTGTCCAATCCAGGCTAAATAATGACTGCTTTCTGGAGCTGACTATATGCCAAGAAGAATCATTAGGAATTTGAGCCATGCCAGCTTTTTAAAGTATTCTTTAAAATGCATGCCATAACAAAATACCCTTTAGCCTTAAATGTGACCTTGGTTATTAGCACAACTTTGGAAAAAAAAAAAAATTAGCAACCTATCTGCTTGGTCAAATGTCAGCCAGCCAGACCACTTTTGAAAGCAATCACAATTAATAAGGGATGAGTTTTTTTAAAAAACCCTCATGCCTTTCATGCAACAGGAGTGAGTTGCTATCTGCAGGGTTGGGTTAATGCCACTTTCTGGGAGTCCTCTGAGAGGAGAGGCTCCATGAAATGATTTTTTGCCCTCATAAACCAAGTTAAGGCCAGCTATTGGCAAGACTGCAGCAACTGCCTTCTGAGTACTTACACAGGATCCCGAGCCGGGGGGCCGTGCCCATGTTAGTTCTCCCCTCACCTCATGTACTCCCCATCACTCTTATAATCCATGAATGATTCTGATCCCGACACCTCCTCAAAATCCTCCAGAACCAGACTGGTGGAGTCCTCACCCAGGACGCCGCTGTCGGGCCTGGACATTCTGACCCAGGGAGGAGGTGCAGGAGAGCTGGTGACCAGTGGAGGTGGGGAGCTAGGAGGTGTTTGCTGGACAGACGTGCGCAGGGCCTGAGGAGGGGATGCCGCCGGCTCACGGACTTCCTCGTCATCCTTCTCAGACTCTGGTCCTGGATCTGAGGCAGCAGGACCCAGGACGTGGTAGAGGCTGGGGAGACGGATGTCAAAGCGGAGCCCGAACTTAGCAAAGAGCTTGTCATTGAGAGCGTAGAGCTTCTCTGAGATGTCATAGCCCAGCAGGACCGAGAAGAGGCGAGAGATGTATCGCTCTTTGGTCAGAAGGAGGTGGAGATTTTTCCGGGGCCAGGAAATGTAGCTACATTCAGTCTCAGCTGTCAGAGTGACCTGAGAGGGGTCAGGGACAGAAAGTGAAGGTTGAAACTTAAAAATGTGTCCAAGCTTAGTACAGAGATATGTACAGTTTACTTGGCAAATCGCTGCACTTTGCACTTCTCCTGAAGAAGCTATGGAAGTATCTCTCCAGGGCCTTGCCTTGAAGAGGTCCAGTGAATGACTTTTATTGTGTGCACTGATATGGTGGGAGGGATGGAGTAGAGGGGTTGTCTTGTGAAGAGCCCTGAGATCACCTCCTGGAACCTCACAGTCCACCTCCAGTCTCTTCAGCTCTCATACACTATGTTCCATGGCTGATCCCGCTAATGGCTGCAGAAGGTTCTGAGCCTGTTGTGATCCCAGGAGAGAATAGGGGCTTCCTGGTGCTCAGAAGAAAGGTCAGGATGCTGATGACAGTTTTTAAGGATAAAAGATAATATATTGCAGTTGGGACACAAAGAAGAATTGGGAATAATTTCAGTGAGAAGAGAGCCTCTGATCAGGCATGCCAGGCTACATCAAGTGGATAGAATGCTGGCCTGGTCTTCAGACCCATGAGCTGCACTTGACTTGAGCCCTACAAGTAACCAAATGGATCTGCGGATTAAATTCAGAAAAGGGGCACAGAGGAAAAGGAACTCTTGGGGGAGGGGGGGTGAGGTGCCTTGCAGTTTACAGGATCTTAGTTTCCTAACCAGAGACAGAACCCGTGCCCCCTGCCTCAAGAGCACAGTGTCTTAACCCCTGGACCACCCGGAAAGTCCCAAGAGGCACTCGTAAGAACACAAAGTGGAAGGATACCCCACTCTCCATTTATATAGACACCTAGTAATTTCTGTGTACTTGGCTATGTGCCCATGATGCACAGCTAAGTCACACTTGCAGGGTCAGTAATGTATGCACAGCGCAGAGCAGGTGCTTGAAAAATCTTGTTAAAATAGTGATGAGTAGTAAAGATAGGTTTCAAATGCAAACATCCTTAGTACAGTAAAGGAAAAGTGTGTAGAATCACACAATTCTTTATACCCTGTCCTAAGTACTTTAAAAGTGAGCAGCTTGGCAGAGCTTAAGATGAAGATTCACGAATGGAGACAAAGGAAATGAGAAGGAGGACAACAGCTAACATTTGCTGAGAGTGACCATGTGCCAGTCATCGTGTTAAGTGCTTTATGTGGGTTGTCTCATTAAAGGTGGGGTTCTTTATCAGAGATCATATATATAATCCTTTCATTTCATTGCCTCCAGAACAGCCCCTCTGCTCCCCGCCTCCCCTTCCCATCTGCTGTACCCCTCTTCGGTTCCCTTCCTTCATTTCCTCTACCCCTCAGTCATCAGCACTCAAGTCAGGGCCTAAATTGCCTCATCAAGACCAGAAACGAGTTTCAATTCCAGCTTTACCAGCTGTGTGACATCAGATAAATTGCTTAATCTCTCCAGACTTGTTGCCTCATGAGAATACTGGTCCTCACAATCCATCTGTTACTAATCTGACTCAACAAGTAGTTGTCACATCTACCATAACCTGTACTTTCAGTGCACTTACTAACAATTCCCAAACAAGAAATCAGGGTGCTGCACATGAAGTGGGTACACATGAGAGCTAATAAGGATGCAAGAAGTGTCCTCAATGCTGAACAGAAAAGACTGTGGGCATTCTTGCAAATACACTGTTACTTCTTCCATCTTAAATCAAAATCTTTTTTGCTTCACTCTAGTTCCTTGGTTAGCTATCACTCCATTGATTTGCTCTCCTTTTCAGTAAAACTCCATGAAAAAGTTGTCCATACTTGGCTGCTACCAGTTCCTCCCCTTGTATTCTCTCTCTTCAGCCAGCAAGGCTCCGCCCCGGTGGTCTACAAGCTGTTCCTGGCAAGGTCGCCTATGACTTCTGCATTGCTGAGTCTGATGATCAGTTTTCACGGCATTCAGTCCTCCTCATCGATATTCTTCACTTGGCTCCCAGGATGCCACACTCTCCTGGTATAACCTCCTGATTAGTCCCTTTCAGCTTCTTTTGCTACTTTTCACCCCCTTCAACTTCTAAACACTAGAATACCCCTTTTCTTGAATCCCTTTTCTGTCTACACTCACTCACTGGTGATCTTGTCCAATGTAACAGCTTTAAATATCATCTGTAGGCTAATGACTCCCAAACTTAGTCTCAAGCTCAGACCTTGTTCCTTAATTCCAGACTCAAGTATGCAACTGCCTACGCAGTGTCTGTATTTAAATGTCCATAGATGACGCAAATCTAATACCTCCCAAACGACTTCCCTCTCTTCTCCCAAAGCCAGTACTATCTGCAGCCTTCCTTATCACATTTGATAGCAGCTTCATCCTTCCAGTTTCTCAGGTCAGAAGTCTTAGAAGTTTTCTTGATCCTCTTTCTCTCACATACTACATCCAATGTGTTAGGAAATCCTTTGGGGTGTATTTAGAAAATATACACTCTGGCCCTAGATGACATGTCTCCTTACCACCTCTCTGACTTCCTCTCCTGCTCTTCATCCCCCTCCCTCTCCCTGTTCCAGATTCATTGACCTTCTTTCTGGACCTCAAATTGCTAGTCTCTCTCACACCCAGCTTTTGCACTGGCTCTTCCCTCTGTCTAATATGCTATCCCCCCAGATATTCTCAGAGCTCACACTGCTAATCACCTCAGGTCTTTGCTCAAATATCACCAGTTCAACAAAGACTTCCATGAAATCTCCAATTACAATTGCAATTATAGTTGACCCTCGAGCAACACAGGTTTGAACTGTGTGGATCCATTTAAATGGGGATTTGTTTTTCAATAGTAAATACCTGAAGTGCTACACAATTGGCTGATTGGTTAAGTCTGAGGATGTGGAACCCCAGATCTGGGGGAACTGTATATTTGGAGGTTGGACTATAAATTATGGGCTTTCCTAGTAGCTCAGCTGGTAAAGAATCCGCCTGGAATCCAGGAGACCCTGGTTTGATTCCTGGAGAAGGGAAGGGCTACCCACTCCAGTATTCTGGCCTGGAGAATGCCGTGGACTGTATAGGCCATGTGGTCTCAAAGAGTCAGACCCTACTGAGCAACTTTCACTATAAATTATACATGGATTTTCTACTGTGTGAAAATAACCCTACCGCCTATGTTGTTCAGGGGTCAATTGTATCTCTCCCTTAAACTATTCTATTTTTTTACTATAATTAATTATTTTTAACATATTACATAATTTACTTATTCATAATTTCTATGGCTAATTTTTTGTCTCACCTACTAGAATGTGAATTGCATTAAGGCAGGGACCTTCGTCTGTTCTGTTGACTGATACACTCTGAGCACATTTAATACTGTCCAGGTGGGAACTCCCTAGCAATCCAGAGGTTAAGACTCCATACTTCACTGCAGGGGGCATGGGCTCATGAACCATGGGTTCAATTCCTGGTCAGGGAACTAAGATCCCACATTCCATGTGATGTGGCCAAAAATAAAACCAAACAAAAACAAACCATGTACTGCCCAGGTTACTGTAACAGCTCAATAAATATTACTGAAATAAGTGAATGAATTAGGTGAAAACTACTAATCTTGTAAGTTGGAAAATAACTTGATGTTGTTTTCTCATGCCCAGTATAAAATCCTTCCTAAATATCTTCAGAAACCAATGGATTGACTGGTTTGACCAGGTTTTTCTTTAACCTTCACCTTCAAAGCTGGTTGAATGGATTAAATGAGATGATGTACATAAAGAGACCTTGAGTCCAGTAAAACATGATGCGAATTAGAGAACTAATGCTGATTTCCATGTGATCGCTCCCATGTTATGTTCTCGGTAACTGATGAGAGGGTCGCAGTGTTTAACAGTCAATAAATTGTTCATTGAATTCTTGAGAGGTGTGATGGAATGTTTATCTCTTGTGGCAAACTCAGTAAGAATTATGATTCAGTCACTGTGGATTCCCTATTAGTCAACAAAGACTATGCAAATGCAAAGGCAAGGACAAGACGAACTACAACCTGAGACAACTCTTGACATTTGCAAAGAGGAAATGGGACTTCACTGAGCCAAGAGCAAGTGTGTGGATCTCAAGGCTCCCAGTGGAGGTGCCTACTAAAAATACAAATGGAAGAAATGTGACGGTCCCTACATCCCGCTCAGATGCTGAGAGGCCATCTGGGGTCATAGCCCTTCCTTTCAAGCATAACTAAAGGGAGGACACCCGGCTTATCCACCACCTGTTTCTCGGTTTCAGTGTCAGAAACAGAGCCTGGTCTGGCTGGCTCAGGACCTGACTCAGCCCTCCTGAAGGTTCCTGTGGCTCTGAGGGAGTTCTCAAAGGTGACTGCTGAGCTGCCTGGAGAGGATGTGCGTATGTGGTGGGGGAGGCACGTGTTCAGAGGGGGGCCTGTGGCTGATGGTCCAGGCAGGGGGATTAGGATCGCCCCTCAGGGCCTGTCCTCACAGAGCCAAGAGTCAGGGTGGGGCGGAAGCAGGCCCAGCCAGCTGGCACCGCCTGGCATGTGTCTATTTTGGGGCTGGCATAAGTGCTTGCCTGAGGAACTTCCTGATAGAACTGATAGGAGACAGAGGGAACCCAGTCCTGGCCAACTATCTGGACAGGGGAGTCCCTATGATGGTGTATATGTGTGACCTCCACTCTCCTGGTAACCCCCCGTTTTAAAAAAGAATAGAATAGTGGTGTCAGGCAACTTGGTTTTGCCACTTTCTAGATGAAGCGCTTGGGCAAATTACTTGAGGTTTTCGTTGCCTCATCTGTTAAACAGGTTAATAACAATATTCAATCCAGAGGACTGTTGTGAGAATCAATAAGGCAATGAAATAGGTAGTGCCTGTCACATGCTAGCCGTGCAGTAAGTGAGAACTACAAAGAAGGTAACTGAAATCTGAAGGATTGACAGAGAGGAGAGGAGGGCTCAAGCAGCCAGGCCCTGACCTTAGACAGTGTATGTGATGCCCTCTGGAGCACTCTGAGACACCAGTGGCCTTCTGGCGAGGCAGTTCAGTGAAACTTTACTGAACACCTACTACTGTGTACAAAGCATTGCCCTTTGGAGCCTGGGGATGGAGAGGAAAAGCCCAGATTTCTACGTCAAGGAATTTACTATGCAAAAGACAGAAAGAAAACCAAATCGTACATGTGTGCAGTCAGCATAGTCAAAGGAACAGAGGGGGCGCGCAGGCAATGTGTGGGGGTGGAAGCTGGTGAGGTCAGTCTGGGCAGGCTTCAAAGGAAGTGAGACGCCATAGCCTCCTCCTGATGAGGGAAGTGCATTTCGGATAGAGGCGACAGTAGGGGCCAAGGCACGGCCGTGTAAAACAGTGTGGTATGTCTGGGGAAGTAATTCAGCATGGCTGGTGTGAGCAGGAAGTGTGAGGAAAGGGCTGGAGATGCAGCTCCAGGATGTCACTAAAGGGCTTAAGTCACTCTCTAAGGAGCGAGGGCTTTTATCCTGTGGTCACTGGGGTCTTCTGGAAGAGTTTTAGGCATAGGAGTGACATGGCCCCCGTTTCAGGGATCAGCGCCTCCCTACCCTACCCCTCCTCTGCCAGGCACTTTTTCCACTGGAGGAGAGTGCTCCCACCTCTAGCATCATATTGGCAGTAGTTCAAAGGTGTGCAAAAAGAGAGGAAAGATGGAAGCACAGATGTTGCTGGGTTGCAGTGGGATGGGCTGGGGCAGTGCTGCCGTGGGGCTCCCTATTACCTGAAACACCCCCTCCTCAGAGGGATGCAGCGATTCCCACTCAGGAGAGTCCATGAACTGGTAAGGAAAGATGTAGTGCAGAAACTGCCCGTCCTGGCTCACACGAACCCTGGCAAAGGGAGAGAAGAGACTGTGTGGGAAAAGAGAAGTGGTTACCCAAAGCTTCTCCAGAGTTTAAATTACATGTTAGAAGAGTGGAAAATGACTAGGATCCAGAATGGGCTTTTTCCTCTTTTACCTAGAAAACTCAAGAGTCTCAGTTTCAACCTCTCTTCTAAAGTCAGTTGCACTGGGAATGAGTTTATTGAACAAAGAGGGCAGATCAACAAGCTCTGTGAGGTACATCCTGTCCAGCTGGAAGGAGCTATTGTTCCACTTTTCTTGGAGCTCAATTGTCTTAAAAAAAAAAAAAAGTATGGAGAACCTTCTGTGTTCCTGGAAGTCTGGGAACCTGGAGATGATCTGGTCCTTTTTTTTTCTTTTTTACTCTTCAGCTGCACTGCATGGCAACTGCTGGACCCCCAGGAAAGACCCAATAATCTGATCCTTACCTTTCGGGATTTCACAATTTAGTGGAAGTCACAGGGACATAAACAACTAGCTGTAAGTCAACAAATGCTATTGTGAGACAGGAGACTAGAGGAGGGAGAGAGCTTAGTTCTCTCCAAGTGGCAGACTTCTCAAAGACGACATTCCAGCTGATTTCTGAAGGATGTATAGGATATTGAGAAGCAGATCAGAATGCGGATGAGGATCTGAGAAACCCAGTATGGAATTCTGTTTTCCAATATCAGCTTTTCCCCTTCCTCTGTAGTACTGGAACTTTTTTAGCAGGGCTCATGACTGCCCAGCTAGACAATGTTTCTCTACTTCCCTTGCAGCTGAGTAGAGCCATGTGATTAAGTTCTGGCCAAGGGGATATTAGCGCTCCATATCTTGCTCCCAGTGAATGCCTAGATATATATGTATGTGTGCAAATTATCAAAGACCACTATCAATTAACAAACTTCATGTATTATCTGACAACTTAAAGATGGAAAACAGAAAGGGATGTAGGTCTCAAACCAAGCCCAGAATGTGGTGTCAGCCTACACTCTCTGATAGCAGAAACACTCTTGCTTCTACAAGACCTATCAAAATGTGTAACTAGCCACCAGAACTTCCCTGAGTAATGAAAGGATGCAAGAGAAAATGAAGTGTGCCCCTACCTCATGGGCTTCACATATTCTGTTCCCTCCAGCTGCCTCTCTTCCCAATCCACACCTTCTCCTCAGGCCTCAGCTTATACATTCCTTCCTGCAGGAAGTCTCATCTGCCCCCCCCCCAGAAAATTTAGGTCCACTGCTTATATGCTCTCATTGCACTTTCCCTTCCTCCTTGAAATTAGTGACTAGAGTCACTAATTAGTGACTCTCTTGATAGACTGTAAATTCCAGGAGTACAAGGAAAATATTTTTCATTTTTTAACAAGAGATCCCTAGTCTCTAGCTCTCTTAATAAATATTTTCAGAAATGGGGAGGGAGGAAGGAAGGGAGAAAGGAAAGAAAAAGGGATGGAAAGATCAAACAAATGAACTCACTGTGTTACCATAAAGGGGACCAAAACCTCAGGGAAAAGCTTCTCGAACAAAGGAAGAAAGACAACCAGAGAGAATGAAGCTGCTGCCATACACATCAGATCCTCCCATCCGTCATCCTCTTCCCATGCAAGGAATCTGGCCACCCAAGTAAGCCAGTGAGGAGGGACAAGACTTTACAGTGTGAGTAACATCTAATGAGGGGCTTTCCAGGTGGCAAAGAATCCACCTGCCAATGCAGGAGATGTGGGTTCAATCCCTGTGTGTTTTGTTTTGTTTTCCTTAGATTTTGCAGTTTCAATCCCTGGATTGGGAAGATCTCCTGGAGAAGAAAATGGCAACCCACTCCAGTATTCTTGCCTGGGAAATCCCATGGACAGAGGAACCTACAATTCATGGAGGCTCCAGAGAAGGCTACAATCCATGGGGTTGCAAAAGAGTTGGACATGACTTAGCGACTAAAACAACATCTAATGAGCCTGATGGCTCCCTGAAGCCATTCACATTGTATACTATATCCTTTATCATTTGAGTCTCTTCTTCCTCCTTGATCTCCTGACAACAGGTAATCCCTCCTCCATGAACAGCTCAGAGAGCTGGCTGCCTCTTCAGGAGGCTGTGCATGTGGGAGTTCATGCTTGGGATTGTATATGAGAAAAACTCTCCAACAGTAAGCACAGCTTAACAGGGTGATGGACTTTGAAGAAATCACTTTGCCTTTCTGAGTCTTGAAAGGGACTGATTGCATTATGAAAATAAAAAAGGACGTCTGAGGTTTTAGCAAAGGGCTCCAGATGAGGTATGCATGTGAGCTGGGGAGGTCTCCATCAGAAGCCCCCACTTCTCAGCATGGAGTTCTATTCTGCTGCTTCAAGGTGGGTGGTACCTCACCAGCCAAAGATAACGACGATTCTCTTTTAAAGTCGGAGGCTGGTTATAGACTAGAAGTCCTTTCCTCAGCTCCAATTTTACAAAGTTGAGACAGGATGATGTTGAAAGATATCAAAACAAAACTCTTACTTCAAATCTTGAAAAGCAAGAAAAATATTGAAATTTATAACTTTTAACTTGAGTTTTTGATGCTAGGTATACTAGGAAATGGAGAAGGAAATGGCAATCTACTCCAGTACTCTTGCCTGGAGAATCCCATGGATGGAGGAGCCTGGTAGGCTATGGTCCATGGGGTTGCAAAGAGTCTGACTTGACTGAGCGACTTTGCTTTCACTTTTCACTTTCATGCACTGGAGAAGGAAATGGCAACCCACTCCAGTATTCTTGCCTAGAGAATCCCAGGGATGGGGGAGCCTGGTGGGCTGTCATCTAATGGGGTCGCACAGAGTCGGACACGACTGAAGCGACTTAGCAGCAGCATACTAGGAAATGGCAACCCACTCCAGTACTCTTGCCTGGAAAATTCCATGGATGGAGGAGCCTGGTAGGCTACAGTCCATAGGGTCACAAAGAGTTGGACATGATTGAGCAACTTAACCTTCTTTCTTTCTCTAGTTCCTTTCGGAGAAGGAAATGGCAACCCACTCCAGTGTTCTTGCCTGGAGAGTCCCATGGATGGAGGGGCCGGGTGGACTACAGTCTGAGGGGTTGCAAAGAGTCAGACACAACTAAGCAACTAACACACAGCCACACACATACTAGGAAAAGGGCTTCATGGGTTGCTCAGCTGGCAAAGAATTTGCCTGCAATGTAGCAGACCTAGGTTTGATCCCTGGTTGGGAATATTCCCTGAAGGAGGGCATGCAACCCACTCCAGTATTCTTGCCTGGAGAATTCCCGTGTATAGAGAAGCCTGGCAGGCTACAGTCCAGGGGGTTGCAAAGAGTTGGACACGACTGAGTGACTAAGCACAGCGCATATTAGAAAAAACCACACTGAGGGGCCAAGCCCCTCGCCCCTCTCCCCTCTTCACAGGAACATGGTCTACAAGCTCATGATAAATCTATCATATAAAAGATACCTGAACCGTACAATAATTATTATGTGCTTCCATAAATGAGCACCATACAGCGCAGTGGGTGTTTCTCCTACCTGTCTTAATCCTCTCCTTAGAACAGAGATACTAGGAGATGCAAACAATATCATGGGTCTCATGAATGAGCATGTTTCCTAAACTGTCCTTATTTTAAGCATGGAATTGTAGGTGGCAAACATTTTGGCAATAGTCATAATATATTTGCATCTACATGTGTATTTGTTTACACACATTCATTTATTTATACTTCAACCATAAATGAAATGAAACATCACAAAAGCTCATAGCTCATTCAACCCAGGACCTCAGTGTCCAAACAAAATTAAGGCATGTGTACATTATACTTTGATTCTATACATTAGTCCATAATGCAGGGTATCCACATTACTAGTAGTAGTTGTGGTAGTACCGTCATCATCAATGTCAAAGTTTTTCTCCCCACTGGCAATCTTATCTGGTTTCTTTTTTTCTTTTCCCCTTTTCTTTCTTTCTTTCCTTTTTTTTTTTTCTTTGAATCACTGCATTCTTCTGGTCTCAAAAAAGCAGGAAAGAGGAAATTAAGGACAAAGTTTTTAAATACTCTATTTGTTTTCCACAGAGCCAGTCCAAGTATATAGCAGGTGAAGATGCTTACTATCAGATGCTTAGCTCCCACATACAAGTCCCATTAGGGCAATATTTCAAAGAATTCACAATTTCCTACCAAATGTGCAGCACAGAGCTACACAGTATTTGTTCAGAAGAGACCAGTCAATGGCCAACATTCACATGCAGGCTAATTCTGACAAAGCCCATTTTGCTAAGGTCTGACTGTCAGCCTCCTTAAAATGTGTCAGCCAGGTGTCTCCACCATATCCTCAAAGAGACACACATGGACTTCGCCACTCTCCCCTCACTCTCTGGCCCTCAGATTTATAGCACTTTACTCCTGGTCTGTAGGAATCTCAATAGAACAATCTGGAATGGAAATGTGGACAAGGGTAACCTCATTGTTGTTGTCGTTGTCGCTAAGGTGTGTCTGACTCATTTACAACTGCATGAGCTGTAGCCTGCCAGGCTCCTCTGTCCGTGGAATTCCCCAGGCAAGAGTACTGGAGTGGGCAACCATATTCTTCTCCAGGGGGTCTTCCCGATCCAAGGATCAAATCTACATCTACTTCACTGGCAGGCAGGTTCTTTACCATTGAGCCATTCCTGCTCCATATCTGGGCATATATGGCTTTACCGTAGAATCTGCATAGATATCCGCTGATATCTCTGATGTCCTGGCATGAGCAGGGGTTACAAAAAATCTCCCATTTTGGCACTGTTCCTTACACATAGTTGGCACTTAGCAAAGGTTGAATGCATATGGAAGAAACTAATTAATCTTATTGAAATGTTCAGTTTTTCAAAGCTTAGAGATAAGGCTGCAGTTTAGGCATGACATGCTGGCATGTTGTGGTCATTTCAGAGCCAGGGTCAAGAAACATTCACCCCACACCTCGCAGCAGCAAGTATATTCACAATTCTTTCTGCCAACCATGAGCTAGTTTCCTCATGAAAAAATATTAAGAAAGGGGAAGCAAGTATATGCTTAGAAAAATCTATTTTGGTTTGTTTGACTCGCCACATCCTTCCTCAATGGAAGAGATACGAAATGGAAAGGGAGGCACTGGGAAACGAGAAGCGTGGGCGTGGGGAAGAAATGCTGGGTAGTGACAGAGTGGCTTACCGGCCAGAAAGCAGCAGGGACAGGCGGTCAATGGGCGTCTCGCCCTCCACGGCATAGGTCTGCTCCGTGGCCAGAGTCAAGACCTGCTCCTCGCAGCAGCGCACAATCTCCTTGTATGCTGGCAGGGGCACCTGCAGGGGCAGGCACAGCGTCTTGTAGAGCAGCTCCAGCTCCTCGGGGAGGGTGCCCTCACGCAGGCGGTACACCAGGTGTGCCAGCTGGAGCGCGCAGGCTATGGCCAGCAGGACGCTCCAGAGAACAATGTCCAGGCTGCAGGCACCGAACCAGCCCCATAGCACACAGCACAGGTAGCCTGTGCCCAGGAAGCCGAAAAGGTAGAAGCACCCGTACACCCCGCTGCCACCCATGAAGCCCAGGAGCAGGAAACAGTTGGCCAGGTGGAAGACAGCCCCTTCCAGGTCCTGCCTCCAGGCGATGCACAGTGGCCTGTGCCCGAGGAGCTGGCCCTCCACGCTGCCGTTGCTGCTCATCTTCGGGTCTCAAAGCCTGTCGGGCTTTAAGACTGTCCCCACATGGGAAATTCAGGAAATGGGTCAACCTGTCCTCCCAACTGTCCTCTCACCTCTGGCTTCTCCCCGCCAGCTCCACCTTTCTTGGGAGGAATGCTTCCAGCAGCTTTGGGAATGAATAGCAAAACATCATATACTTCATGGAGAACTGAAAACTTTTCTTTCTCTTTCCCTCAGCAAGACTCTGGCCCTCCTGGCAAAGCTCTGGTAAGTGTCCTCGGCTCCAGGTTTCTTAGAAGAGTCTTCACATTTGACTCTTGGCAGGAAACCTAAATCGTCCTGAGAAAAAGATAGGGCTATGGGGCTGAAAGCTTCAGCAGTGAGGGATAATAAAGCAGCCGCATCCTGCTCTCTGTTGTTCCCAAACAGAATGAAGAGCGCCCAGCACGGGAGGCACATTTGTGCTCCATTTGGAATGCATCTCTCTTGGCACCGGAAGAAAGGGTGACCCCAGATGGATACCATGTTTGGAATTGGAATCCAGGAGGTACTGGCAGTGAGAAAAAACAGGCCAGGCATACAGGCAGGCTGGCAGAGCACTTAACATACCTCCCCAGAGGACAAGATAAGGCCTGGGCAAGAGAGGCAAGTCAGGGGAAGGGGGCAAAGGGGGTGGACAAAGGGAAAGCAAGCCCAGAATTTACTGTCACACCTCAGGTAGGACACTGTCCAGAGCCCCCTTTGGGGAGGGCTCGGGGCTCTCCTGAGGTAGGAGGGCACATCAAGGTTGGAAAGTAGGGGACTATTATCAGAAAAAAATCCTAACAGTGAGAAGTGGAAAACCCCTCGAAGGCCTTTATGAAGTCATATTGGAAATATCAGTAGGCATTTATTTGACATTCATTAAACGAAAATAGCTATATGAAGCAACTTTTGAATTCTTTCTTCTGCATGTATCTGGATCTAGTAATAGTTTATACAATGGTGATACATTGCTCAGACCATCATCCCACCCACTCCAATACTGACAAATGATAATAGCCATCACCTATTAAACACCTACAAAGTGCCAGATCTAGGTTAGTTATTCTATACGCACATGATTTAGTCATCACACAATTGCATTCCAAATAAATATTGTCGTTCTCCTAGATCTGAAAGAAACTGAGGTTTAGAGAGGTAACAAATTCCCACACGTAGTGACAGAGACAGGATTTGATCTCGTCTATCAGACTTACAGCCGTGTCCCAAGTAGTTTGCCCAGGAAGTGGAAATTCAAGACTAGATCCGTGACTCCTAATTCTACTCCCCCCAGGAAATCTGAGGATGTCCAGGAACTTCTGGATGACCCTGTGGTCTGCTTTGGGTCACCAAGTTAAAATCTGGGAATATGCAAACACTAAGTAATGTCCCTCTGGCCTCCAAATGACTCCTTGCTTCTGTTTCCTTGCTACCATTACTCCTATAGCCCCTGAGGTCTGGGGCCAGGCATTGGGGAAGTGGAGGGGCACCTGGAAACCTTCTAGAATTATTCAAGCATTCCCTCCATAGAGGCCTTTATTATACTCCTGGTAACCTAACTAAAATTAGTGAGAAGTTAGGAATTGTCAGATATGCTGAGGAGTAGGAATTTTCAGCTCAATGCATACTGAGCGCCTGCTATGAACCAAGCATTGAAGAGAATCAAAGTTTCCCAAGAGCTCTCACTCTTATCTAGAGCTGTCTCAGAAAACAATGGCGATTCAGTGTGGGAAGTACAGTAACTGAGATGAGTTTAGGAGAGGTGGCAGCCTAAGAGGAAGATGGCATCAAGAAAGGAAGACACAAGGGCTAACAAGGAATTTGGGGGCCAGGATTGAATTAGCCAGATAGACGGAGAAGAGGATTTCCACTGGTAAGAACAGCAGACTCACGGGAAGAGAGGTGTGAAAACGCACAGCATGCCAAAAGCTGGTTCTTTTTCTTGTTTAATTACAATCACCTGACAAACAAATGTGCATCTTATTCCCTTTTTTCTAAACTTGAGGTGGGAAATCAGTGGTAAAGGAAAAAAGAGAGTGCCTGGAGAAGGCCTCCCCTTCCAATGCCCTGCCCCACACACCCCAACCCCCAGCCTTTCCCACAGCAGTGATTTGGATCTGTGATATCATCTGAGTAGTGGAGTTGGGGATTTCCATATGCTGCTCTTCTGTCACCTGCCTGCCTCCCGGCCAAGCCACCCCCTTTAACGAGCAACAGTTGCTCATCCCTCCACCTTAGTCATGCACCCCCCTGAGCTGTCAAGTGGCTGTCTCTGCCAGCCTGTGAGCAAGGAAATCAGAAGCAACCAAGGCTCTGCCCAAGATAGAATTTCAAAGCAGGTCATCTTTCTCAGTCAGCCTGATCAGTGGCTGGCCCTGACCCCTTAAAGAGACAGGAGACCCACTGACTGTTGCTCTCAGCCTAGATTCTTTGTCAATTCACAAATGTGTTCATTTGAGCAGAAGGTACTAACATATAGCAAGCAGGTATTATTTCCTCATGTCTTCCCATGATGCCTTTTTTTTTTAATGGAAGAAATGAACTCAATAAGGTTAAGGAACATTCCCAAGGTGATATAGTATGTGAAAAGAGGCTAAGGCTTAGGTCATTGTGACTCTAAATTGTATGTTCTCTGTGCTGTACCACCTTGCCAGCTACTTTTGGAAGTTTATATATGTCCATGTTTAGGCTCATTCATTGTTACGGGGGTTTGAGTATGCCACTGGGGTGGCATAAATCCCATATGCCACCTCCTGCAGTGATAGTGACAGTGATGTCTATGGGAAGGGACCTATGATGGGCATACAATGGAAAGCTGTATCTTGTTTATTTTTAAAACTGGGTTTGATAGAAGAGGAGAGAAAAAAGTGTGTGTCAAAATGGTATGTTCTTACATGGAAAGCCACAAATACACTGTAGAAAATATTTGGGGAGAATAAAAGGAAAGACACAGAAGTTTGCATCAGTTCTATTCAATAGGCATTTACTTAGAACAAAGTATGTGTGCCAGGAACTGGGGCTAGAAGATGAGTAAGACAATGATCACCTTCAAGGACCTTTTGGTCTAGTGAGGGAGACTGACCCAGAAAAAAGTACAACCCCCAAAATACACTTATTGGGTATGTGGCCAATGAGACATAAGAGGACATGTGTTGGGGAGCTTCTGGGAAAAGTATACTCCTTTGTGGAGACAGTAAGGAGGCCTGCTACCTTTCATCCTGGCTTGAGTAGTGTGATATGTAATGCTTGACGCAACCATAGCCATTAGATAGGATGGGGTTCAAGGAAGCACTCGCTGATGGGTGGAGCAAAGAATTCAGGAAAAACAGCACAGGGAAGGTGACATTTAAGCTGGTCTAAAAAAACGCTCAGTAGGTGTTCCTCCAGCTAGGGAAGGGCCTGCCAGGAAGGGAGAACAGAATGTGAAGTCAAATCCAGAAGTAAAATGAAAATTCATGGCGTATTCTGGTAATGGAGAACAGTTTCAGGCAGACGCTACTACTTTCTTATCCCATTTCCCCTTTCCCCCCAATCTGTGGACCTCTGATTTTCTTGGACAATATATGAAGAAGGGTGGGCTTCTCTCTGGGTTGCCAGGGCCTGAAATAAGGCTACTCTTATGTCTTACATCTCTTATGTCTCCTGCATTGGCAGGAGATGTGGGTTCGATCCCTGGGTCAGTCAGGAAGATTCCCTGGAGGAGGGCATGGCAACCTACTCCAGTAGTCTTGGCTGGAGAATCCCATGGAGAGGAGCCTGGTGGGCTACAGTCCATAGGGTTGCAAAGAGTTGGACACGACTGAAGTAACTTAGCAGGCACACATGCAAGGATCTCCATAAGGACTGCTCTTCAGCTAGCAGTTATTAAACATCTCCTATATTATTTTATGAAAACTGAGTATCAGATGACTTGTTATGTGCTATCAATAACTTTCTCTTAAAAGTTTGAGTAAACTGAGAAGAAATGCTTCTCTAAACTCAATTTGACCATTAGAATAATTTGGTGGTTAATAAACAAGATGATTTGGTGCAAAGTTGGTCATCTGTTCAACATGTATTTACCATTTACGTCTTCCTCCTTGTAACAGAATTCCAATATTGTTCTGATATCTAAACTACACATGGATCCAAGGAGGGGATCCTGGTTTAAGCCAATCAGCATAAGGCTTTCTGTTGACAATTATCATTATACTCTCTCCAGATGGCACAGATGGTGAAGAATCCCCTTGCCAGGAGATGCAAGAGACACGGGTTTGATCCCTGGGTTAGGAAGATCCCCTGGAGGAGGAAATGGTAACCCACTCCAGTATTCTTGGCTGGGAAATCTCATGGACAGGAGAGTCTGGCAGGCTACAGTCCATTGAGTCTTACACAAAACCTAATTTGGCTCAATCAGATCAAAAAGGTAGGGGGTGCAGGGTACTTCAATGCCTTAGGAATAGTTTCTCTCTCTGCTGCTGGACTTAAACAAGAAAGCACATGATTAGTTTCATCAATCCCGGAAGAGAGCGCTGAGGTGAAAAATATCGATAACTTGATTCTTGGATGGCATCACTGAGTCTCTGATATCACTGCATCTACAGTTTGCCCTAACCCTGGACTTCCAGTTACGTATTTTCCTTGATGAAGATTTTGTATAACTTAACTGTCAAAAGCACCATCATCAACACAGAACTACCATCTAGCAGTTTATCACAGCTAAAGAAACACTGGGTATATTCACACATGTACTCTTTTCAGGAAGACATCTTGGAATATTTATCATAGCACCGAATATTCACCTTTTTATTTTTATAGCTTATATACATATATCCGCCAGAATATAAGCTTTTTGAGAGCAGAGTCCATGTCTTACTAATCTTTGTTCATTACTCAGCACACAGTTGGCACTTCGTATGTCCTCAGTAAATATTGAGTCAAGCATCCTTTCATTTTGAGAACAGGGGATACATATGATTCACATACTCAACATTTAGGGCAGTTCCTTGCACATAACAGGCCTTCACTAAATATGTACTGAATGAATAAATGAATTTATGACTATGAATACATAATTTTTTTTTATTAGTTAACTGGTACAGGAAAGAACATTGGGTTTTTGGGCTTGAATTCTACTGACAGACTCACATCCCAGGTCACCAAATATTTGACCAGAACAATTTCTTTAACCTGACTGCCTGTACTCACCTGTGAAATGGGGATTATAGTTCCTCCTCACATCAGACCTGTATAGTTATCCTAAAGCAGACCTTGCACAGGTGTATGGTCCTGTTCTCATCAACCTTCAAGTCAAATGTTTCAAGGTTAGACAAAGGGAACTAATTTTAGAGATCAGCATGAATGTATCTGTACTGAGAATTTGGGTGGTATCATGAATAGCAGGAGCTTAGCCAAGAGGTATGTCAGAACATGCTGACAACCTACTGGGAAGCTAAGTTCTTCATTTTTTCAAATGACTGTGGTAACATGTTACTATTATTAGTAACAAAATGATACACATAATCTTTGAGAAGGCTTAAGCACTAGGGAATGATGGGCAATCTTGTGAGATGTACTTTTAAGTATGGCAGATGTCAAGAAGCGTCGTTTAATTCCTTTACCAATCAGGTAAGCATATCAAATTGACAAAGGTTGAAAAAATTAATCTTGCTAAGAGGTCAGGGGACTAGACACCCTCAGAACTAAGGTACAAATGGGCACCACCTTTCTAGAGATCAGTCAGGCAGGACTCATCCAAAGCCTCTGGCCCATCTTTGCTTAAATGACACTTATACTTTCCTTTGGAAATGTCCGCTGTAGTGTTATAATGGAATAGCCAATGGGGAAAAAAAAAAAAAAGCATACATGCAAAAAGAGATAAATGGCAAGGTCACCAAGAAGTGGTCTATTGTAGACTGGTGGCATTTCAGCTGATTTCTTTCTTCCTTGTTTCCGCAAAACCAACAAAACCAAACATTTTTAAAATCAGAAATAATTTAGGTATCTGTTATGTCTCCTGTTCAATACTGAGACCCAGTTCCTAGAATGGTATCTAACATATAACAGGCATTCTATAAACATTTGTTTAATGAAGTGAATGTACAGATAGAGAACTGTTTAAATTATGGTAAGCCATGGGGTAGATTTGTACATAGCTAATAGAAACCGTATTGTAGAACTATACTCACAGGTGATAAAATATATTGAGAAAAGTTAATACTATGATTGCATTAAAAATATGTAGCATAAGGACCTTCCCGGTGGTCCAGTGGTGACGACTCTATGCTTCCAACGCAGGGGACAAGGGTTTGATCTCTCGTCAGCGAACTAGATCCTGTGTGCTGCAACAAGAACTGGCACAGTCAAAAAAAGAAAAGTAGCACAGAAAAATGACCTACATTTTTTGTTTAAAAAAAAATATTTTAAAAGCGTAAGAAAAAATTGGAACAGCAAAAATTAACATTGGGAGATAAGGTTAGGAATTTTCTTTTCTTTTTGTAGTTCCAGGACATATTCAAGCAGAATGTGGATAACCATCTGCCAGCTATCTATACTGGGGGGAAGTTGATTCACATCATCTCCCTTAGGAGTCCAAGATTCTATTCCTCACCCTAGAATGCTCTGAAATCTACACAATGTCCACTTAAATAAAACTCTATATCCAAGCAAATACTAAAGTAAAAATATGAATACAGAGAATGTCAGTAACATTAAATGCTAGATACTGTGCCAAATGCTTTCTATACCTCCACTTTAATGAGTGCTCAATCTTGTATTACTACTATCCCCAATTTTTCCTTTCAGATGAGAAAAACAAACCCAAAGAGGCTGACTTGTTTGAGGTCATGTAGCCATCTGTTGAACTTAAGCCTGGCACACTTCAAAGCTACACTTTTTTCCTCCCCCAGCTGTACACCATGTGGGATTCTGGTTACCCCACCAGAGACTGAACCTGCACCCCCTGCATTGGAAGTGCGGGGTCTTAGCCACTGGACCGCCAGGGAAGCCCCAGAGCCATCTCTTAACTAGGAAAGGATCTTAGGAACAATTTAGTTCAGCTCCTTTTTAAGAAGCAACCTTCCAATCATATGACACATGAACCCTACATATTCTCATTAGTTTTCACAGTATCTTTTGTTGTTAAGATTTAAAATTCAAAGACAGAATATGACCAACTGCCTCATTTGCTCAAAAGCAGCTAATAGGACCACAAGGCTGCTATAGTGATCCATACTTTATGTCCTATTCACTATGTTCTATACGTTAGAACTATAGAACATAGTGAATAGAACATATATTCGGTATCACTACAGTGTAGGACTATTTCATTAGTGACTTATTTGTAAAAATCCAGCCTCTGATCTGGGCCAGCTTCTAATTAATAAGAGATACCTGTTTGGCCCCTAGGCATTAAACTTCTAATCCTAGTCTATTCTAAAATGTAAAAAACAGTTGAGATCTTTCAAGCCAACGCACCCTGATGTGGTCCAAAATCGAAACAAGTTACTTTCATAAAAGAGAGAATTACTAAAGAACAATAATGACTTAAAATATTAAGACTGAAGATTTGTCCAATTCTTACCTTTAAGAAAGTTAAAAATAAAAAACAAAACCTTGAATGAGATGGTTTGACTATCAGATCCATTATAAATTGAATACTTCTATGTAACTAATCTTTGTGATTTCATTAGATAAGATCAGTATCTGCTTTTTCTTGACAAAAAATATCCAGAGTTCCCAGCATGACAACAAGAACATAAGAAATTTGTTATAAGATTTGTTTATACTATAGTCGGTCCCTCAGGATCTGGGGCAATCGGTTCCAGGACCCTCCTGTGGATACCAGAACCTGTGTTTGCTCAAGTCCCTTATACAAAATGATGTAGTATTTCTATATAACTTGAGCACATCCTCCTATATACCTCTCTAGATTATTTGTAATACCTAATAAAATGCAAATGTTGCACAAATAGTTGTAAATACAATGTAAATAGTTGTAAATACTATGTAAATAGTTGAAAAAAATGACAAACTCAAGTTTTATTTTTTGGAACTTTCTGGAATTCCCTCGCCCCCACCCCCCAATATTTTTGATCCAATGTTGTTTGAATCCACAAATGAGAAACCCACAGATATTCCTTAAGAAAAATAAATACCACTTGAGGATGTGAGGAATACAAAAAGAAACACACCTGAAGACTTTAACCAGGGATTTTTAAAAATAAATTATAAATAATTTTTTATTTTGGAACTCCCAAAGTTACTGAATCTTCTTCATTCTTCAGGAACTATTCACTCCCAGAGCAGACCACCTGCAGAAAAAAAATGTATTTTAGAAAGTTTAAAATTTCAAACATCATGCCAGACCTATGGAGTCAGGAATTAAGATGCTAGAAATAGATGCTTCAGCCAAGGACTATTAACTAACTGCCACAATTATTCTAAACCAGCCACAAAATAAAAGATCCACACTTTTAAAATTTTAGTTTTGCTTAACTTTAAATATAAAAACATCACAGAAACTGTTTAATTCATTACAAGGTTTAATCTTTAAAGTCTTTGTTGAAGTAAAAACTATACGTTCATTTATTTTCTCAAAAACATCTTCCCCAAAGAGGTTTATTTTTATAGATATTCAAGCGAAGAAACTTGCAACCCCCTCCTTGCTGACTCAAGTATGTTTGGCAAAGATCCACGAAGTGGAAGGCAGGTCAGCTCTGTATACAAGGCATTTCCTGTGGAAAGTTACTCACTCAAACCCAAGGGCAAAGTAAGGGTAACACTTCTGAAATGAATCTGGAAGATCAAAAAGGGAGAGCACCAGAGGATAGTCATAGCTGGTCATAGCAGGTGTCTCTCCAAAAAGCTCGTACCCACCCCGACTCCTATCCCAGAAGACAGAAACAATGCTAACAAGTTAGCTAAGCAATTTGGACTGGCCGATGGGTCTCAAGTCTAATTCAATGCTTCCCTCACCTAGCTATTCCTGCATTTGGTTTAGAAAAGATAAGCCTTATCAACAATATAAATATATAAATTCTCTCTTTTCTAAAAGGCTCAGAAGAAGAATACATGTAAACATATGCAAAAATGAAGTCACTCTCATTTCAAGAGATGGCAGTCTGTATAGCATTGCTACCTCTTTTGTTATCAGCTACTCATCATCAGGGGGGCTACCCACTGAAAGCCTCTGGGTATAAAGTCCTTGACAGAAGATAGATATCTGTTGAATGAATAAATGTTCAAACAGCAAAAATGACCCTTTTTCTTGACTCTCAGGATATTTTCAGACATCATCAGTTGTCTCTGAGTTTGTTTTGTGTGTGTGAAATCAGCCATATTTTAAACATATTTTAACCAAATATTAAGTTCAATCAAACTTTAAATACTGAGTATCACCATCACTCAGTGCTGGTCCTTTAATTTATTTCAAAGATTTTAGCCCCCAAACTGCGTTCTCCAGGTGCCTCCTGGGTCTTAAAGGCAGAAAGATACCAGCCGCCATTTCTAAGCAGGTTTTAGGTTCCTCTAGTTTCTCTTTCAGGAAAAGCAGCAGTCATGGACTTCCCTGGTGGCCCAGTGGATAGGGATCCACCTGGCAAGTGTAGAGGACACGGGTTGGGTCCCTGGTGTGGGAAGATTCCACATGCCATGGGGCAACTAAGCCCGTGCACCAAAACTACTGAGCTGGCACGCTAAAGCCTGTGTGCTGTAGCTACCGAAACCTGTGTGCCCGGAGCCTGTACTCCAGAGAAGCCACCGCAATGAGAAGCCTGTGTGCCCCAACTAGTGAGTAGCCCCTGCACGCTGCAACTAGAGACATTCCTCACACAGCAACGAAGCCCTAGCGCAGCCAAAAAAAAAAAAAAGGAGTTGTAAATGTCTAGAAAAACCACAATCACACCCTATTTTTTCTTAGGAGTAGTTTTCAAGTCTCTGTTTTTGCTGCTATTAAATCTTTAGACAATTTATATTTAGTATTATCCCTACTACTTCTTCTGGAGAAGGCAGTGGCACCCCACTCCAGTACTTTTGTCTAGAAAATCCCATGGACGGAGGAGCCTGGTGGGCTGCAGTCCACGGGGTCGCTAGAGTCGGACACGACTGAGCGACTTCACTTTCACTTTTCACTTTCATGCACTGGAGAAGGAAATGGCAACCCACTCCAGTGTTCTTGCCTGGAGAATCCCAGAGACGGGGAAGCCTGGTGGGCTGCCGTCTATGGGGTCGCACAGAGTCAGACACGACTGAAGCAAATTAGCAGCAGCAGCAGCAGCAGCTACTTCTTCAGCTTAAGCCAATGGTTCGTAGAGAGGAACACCTGAAAATTATCTAGGAGCTTCAGTTAACAGGTGCAGATCAGGGCTCAAGCGTGTGAATTTTGGAAAACATTCCTCAGATGATTATAAGGTACACTTCTGGTTGAATGTACTTACTTTCATATTAAGTCCAATATTCTGGATTCAAGGTACAATTAAGATCTTATTTAGAAAATAAAAGCTACTAAGGTTTTTGAATTAAGGAACTTTCATGATCATTACTGGGAAGATCTGAGATTGCAAAATATTTTTCCTTTGAAGCTATCCTCAGAAAAATGTGGTCTAATGGTGTAAGAGACAACAATTTAGTTGAGTTTATCTTATAAGAGCGCAGATAGTAGTATTGAATTTTACCCAGTTACTGACCTGGTTGCTGGGTTATATCCACCTCTGTATTTCAACAAAAGGTCTTTGTAACTAGCATTCAAAATAAAGTTTTAGGTAAACCTAAAAATGAATACGTTGTCAGTAAAATCTCATTAAGTGCAAGGAGTGAAGTATAAAGCGCTCGCAATCTGGAGAGTGAAAAAAGACCTAGATTTGGACTTCCCTGGTGGTCTAGTGGTAAAGAATCTGCCTGCCCATGCAGGGGACACAGATCTGATCCCTGGTCCAGGAAGATCCCACATGCCTTGGGGCAACTAAGCCCATACTCCACAACTACTGAGCCCATGCTCTAGAGCCCTAAAGCCGCAACTACTGCGCTGTGCTTCACAAAAGAAGCCGTCACAATGAGAAGCCTGGGCACTGCCAAGAGGAGGCGCCCCTGCTCTGAGCAACTGGAGGAAGCCCGCACACAGCAAAGACCCAGACCAGGCAAAACAAAACAAGATCAAGATTCCAGTTTTAATCCCACCGCCTATCTACTCCTAACTTGAGCAAGTCTTTTTTTTTTTTTTTTTTTTTTGACTTCATGGTCCCTCCATTTCTCCATGGGGGATAGGGAAATAGGGCACCTGGGACCAAAGTAGATTCAAACACTTGTTCCTTTTCCAAAAGTAGCATTATGCTGAAAATAAAAAACATATTCTCAATCCTAAGAAAGGCCCTACGTGGATTCAGATTCTTTTCATAACCAGGATTCAAAAATACCTAATCATGACATATATTAAGCAGACCTCAACAGAATGTCTGCTATCCACAGTTTCAAGATATGGCTATCTGGTTTCTCTTTGACAGTTTACAAAGCCTATTCATACACATATCATTTAATCATCACGATGACTAGGAAGTAGTTTGGTCATGTACTGTTCTCTCTCCTTTACACATGAGAAAACTAAGGCTCAGAAATTTAAGGACTTGCTCAATACCACACAACTGGTTCAACTGTTTTCTAAGCCCAAAGCTCTTGCATTTTCTTTTATATACAAATGAAGCCATAGTAATCACTCTCATTCTCCATCCCAATAACAAAGAAAACCATGATATCTTCTGGTCCTCGTGAATATATGCTACTTATAGCAATAACTGTATCACCTTTGAGATCCACATGAAGTCCAAGCAAAACTTCTGACGCTCCTAAAATTAGCATTAAAAAAAAAAATCATCCTTTTTATCAAGGCAGGCTTAACCCTAAGCAACAGCTTACACAACTGACTAGAAAGAAAGGGACAAGGAAATCATGTACAAATGTTGAGATTCCATGTCTTTGAAGTAATCAAGTTATACTTTTAAAAAATAGTTATACTTTTTAAGCTCCCCACAACCATATTTACTTATTTTACAAAATGATTCACCATGAGATTTTTTAAAAGTCACTTAAGTATATCTTGTATACACAGCTTCATAATACCATACATAAAAATCACAAAATATATTATGGATCTCTTTTTATAAACAAAAAAGTAAAACTCAGATATGTTAGATTAGTATCTTAATGAACATATATTTAGTTCAAGTAAAACACACTCTAAGCTAGAGAAGAGGAGAACCAAAGTTAAGCCTCAGGACTTTCAGTCTAGACTGTTTTCCACCTCATAGTGATACTTCTTATCAGCTGGTTCCTTATCCCCCCTTTTTCACAGCTCAAAGAGGAAGGCTGGTCACATGTAAAATTTCAAAAAGGCAGGAAACAGGTGAAAGGGAAAGAAGCCAGGCTTTCTATTACTTTTATACTGGTATGTAGCTTTGGCTTTATCTCTCGGCTATTATTAAAATGGTGGTATGGTGTGGATCTTATGGGGGAGTAAGGGCACCAAGCAGAGGGCATCTGTCTAGAGACAGAGGTTACAGGTCTGACCCTGCCTAGAGGTAGTCACTTCATACATATGGGCCTTAGTTTCCTCATTTATTCATTCATTTAATCAAGAATCTTCTATTGAACACTTGGTATGTCCAGAGGGGCTTCCCCAGGTGGCTCAGTGGTAAAGAATCCACCTGCCAACGCAAGAGACGTGGGTTCGATCCTGATCTGGGAAGATCCCACAGGCCGCGTAGCAAATCTGCCCGTGCACCACGACTACTGAACCAGTGCTCTAGAGCCTGCCAGGCACAACTGCCGAGACCACGTGAAGCCCGAGAGCCCTAGAGCCTGTGCTCCGCAACAAGGGAAGCCTCCGCAATAAGAAGTCGGCATACCCCAACTAGAGAGCGCCCCTCGCCTCTGCAACTAGAGAAAAGCCCATGCAGCAACAAAGACCCAGCACAGCCCAAAACACCAGAAACCGAGGTTCTACTTTTATTAGAATAAAGCATGGTACAACAGAAACAGTGACAATTCCATTTCTGTTTTGCAGAAAGCAATGCTTCCATGTGCTGCCTACTCCGTATTTAAAAGCTCTTCCTAAGTCAGAAAGAAAAACCCCAATACAGTAAGTTAACGCATACATATGGACTTTAGAAAGATGGAAACGATGGCCCTGTGAGACAGCAAAAGAGACACAGATATAAAGAACAGACTTTTGGACTCTGTGGGAGAAGGCGAGGGTGGGATGACTTGAGAGAATAGCATTGAAACATGTATATTACCATATGTGAAGCAGATGACCAGTCCAAGTTTGATGCCTGAAACAGGGCACTGAAAGCCGGTGCGCTAGGATAACCCAGAGGGATGAGATGGGGAGGGAAGAGGGGGTGGTTCAGGACAGGGGGACACATGTACACCCATGGCTGATTCATGTCAATGAATGGCAAAAACCACAACAATATTGTAAAGTAATCAGCCTCTAACTATAATATATAAATTAATTTTTTAAAAAAAGCTCTTCCTAAAAACTCACAAGATTAGAAACAAAAAAACAGAATATTTCCCTTTTAATCAGACAACTGAATTTTTTGTCTGGATATTCTGAACTTCCTAAGCCATGATTCTCCTATCCATAACATAATTCTAAAAGCTTTTGCCAAGCCCTTACTTGAAAGCTTAATTCTCCCCTTCCCAAATCCACAAAACACCTCTCAACTTCTTTTTTCTGGTGGCAACATGCAGCATGCAAGATCCTGACCAACTAGAGATAGAGCCCAGGGACCCTGCGGTGGAAGCTGGGAGTCTTAACCACCGGACCACCTGGGAAGTCCCATATTTCTCAATTTATTAGCATCATTTACTCTGTACACTAGAAACTGAAAAGCTATTTTTCTAGTTATACTTAGGCATGTTAGATTAACCAGGTGAGCTACCTTTCAGACAGGTGGTGGTTTAGTTGCTAAGCCGTGTCTGACTCTTGTGATCTCATGGACTGTAGCCCGCCAGGCTCCTCTGTCCATAGGATTCTCCAGGTGAGAATACTAGAGTGGGTTGCCATTTCCTTCTCCAGAGGAGCTTCCTGACCCAGGAATTGAACCCCGGTCTCCTGCATTGCAGGCAGATTCTTTATCGACTGAACTATGATGAAGCCCTAAGAATGCTGCCAAATGATTGCTAAACCTGTAAAGCAATACACAAATTTGAAGCAATCAGCCTATGTATTACCTTCCAAATAAGAAAGTACCATGCTCACCATTTCATATCTTAAATCCCAGGGCTCTCATGCACTCCTTGTGGGCTTCAATTAGGTGTCCACATTGCTCTTCTCCTTTCTCAATTATGCTATAAATCAAAATGCACTTGTTAATAAAGTAGGCATTAAGCACATTAGCGGTAAGTGAGCTAAGTGATAAGGAGTGAGGCAGAACACGGATCTGACAGAATACAGCTGGAATTTTAAAAACGGTATTACACCAAATGGTTTTATACCAAATTTGTTTTTACTGGCTCTTGTGATACTCCCTTGCCCATGAAAATGTTCCACAGATAACTAGTTTTTGGGGGTAGAGGAATCTGATTAGAAGAAATAATTATGCATATTAAATATTGACCCTAGACAATATCCAAGGAATAATACTGCTCTGTAATGAAATAAACTGAGAAAAAAGTTAACATTAAATGTACAGAAAGAAGAGCTTAATTTTTTGCCTATCACAGAGGAATTACATTTTTGATTCTGCTCTACATTCAAATACCTCTAAATAAATTTACTTCTAGCCACAAGACACACAACACAAACAGCAAAAGACATCTGGCTGCCAAGGGCGGCCTGAGGAGCCCCACTCATGATGATCAAAGAACTTTTCACTTGTAAAATTACAAAGACTAGGACCACGAAAAAAATCAATTATATGAAAAAACTGACTCCTGACTCTAGATATCTGGGGAGCCACCATAGGGGTCAGAGGTAACTGTTACAGAAGTTATCTTTTAAAAAGGTAGGTTCTCCTTCCTTCTAAATACAACCTATCTTTCACTAGCTTTAATGGCTGTCTGCATGGGATACCAAGCTCCTTATGAAAATAATAGCTAGCTCACCCTGATCATTTATTAAATACTGAAAATACTGTGCTAGGCACCAAATATGACTTATAGCACAGTAATCGTGAGGGCAGAAACCTTAGGCCCATTTTACAGATATGAGACAGAGATGTTAATTTGCTCAAGGTCACAAAGCTGGTTGGTGAACCAGGACTCAAACTGAAACTGGATCCCAGGCTCTTAATCATGATGTAATACTATCTGAAGGTTCGATAAGCACCTACTGTTTTTAACTGTGGAAGCACAGTATCCCACTGTAGTCTTCAATTCTCCCTTCACAGTATTACTTGCAAAATACTTAAGTGTAAATGTCTTTACTTTCTGTGTGAGGACAAAAAGGGACTGGAGGGAGAGGTGTAACACTCACATTATCTGAAGATTCCTTCAGATATTTGTTCCACAATAGAGGCTGTATACAATGAAAACAAGAATGCGAGTTGATGGTAATCTAGTTGTACTATTCTGAATACTGTAATGTCATTTATATCATAGCCTGGTTGATTTTTAAATCATCTAGCTAGAAGAGGTGGGGGCATAAGGGAGTTTTCTGTAGTGTTAAGAAATGTACCCTGTGTCTTAACTATGTCTAAATTTTGGGAGAAATCACCAGAAATTGTACTCTTTGATACTGCCAAACCTCGCACAGCAATCATTAACTTTAATGCTCCATTAACTTTAAGAGCGGCAGCTTTACCCATTTCTACGTTTTTGAACCTAAGGCAGTGTTTGACCCATAACATTTCCACGTTCAGAAACCCTTTGTAGGAAGGAATGAGTGGACGAAACAAACTCGAGTCAATCTGACCTCTTTCCAATCCCTTCATCTGTTTCCCAAGGGTGAGCTAAGAGCTCAGTCTACAGCCAGCCAACTGCGAAGCCTATTGGACTCTACAGCCTTCAAGAGCACCACACGCCTAAGCGAGGACCAACACCAGCCCCAGGCAGGGCAGAAGGCCTGAGCGCTAGACGCGGAGCCTCCGGCCGCCCCCTCCCGGACTGCGCACTAACCACGCATCGCGCGCCTTCTTGGTCTCCGGGCAGGCGCAGCAGGGCTTCAGCGGCTTCTTCTCCTGCGACTCAGATGGGGCAGGGCTTGCGGCCGCCAGACCTGGCATTTTTCGTGCCCAAAAACAGCAACTAGCACAGACAGCCTAAACTCTCCAGACTTGGCAAAGCCGATTTGCGCGCATTCACTTCCGGCAGTCGCTCTGAAAAGAACAGGAAGTCCTGCCTCTCTTCCACAATTGGGGGAAGAGAGGCGAAAGGAGGGGTTTTTGGTTTTTTTTGTTTTTTTTTTTTTAAAGGCGCTGTGCAGAAGAGTCAAAATGAAGGTAGTAATGTGAGGACGTCTCTTTGGTCCAGGAGCAGAGAAGTGAGACGAGAGTACAGCGACCTGGAGGACCCTCAAAGGAGGAGATCTGGTCTTTCCCAGTCTATTATTTTCCTCTATTTCTTTGCGTTGTTCACTTAAGAAGGCTTCCTTATCTTGCCTTCCTATTCTCTGGAACTCTGCATTCCGTTGGGTATACTTTCCTTTTCTCCTTTGCTTCTCACTTCTCTTCTTTTCTCAGCTATTTGTAAGGCTTCTTCTGACAACCACGTTGTTGCCTTCTGCCGTTTGTTTTTCTCGGAGAAGATTTTGGTCACTGCCTCCTGTACTGTGTTACCAATCTCCATCCATAGTTCTTCACGTAGTATGTCTATCAGATCTAATCCCTTGAATCTGTCACTTCCACTGTATAACTGTAAGGGAGTTGATTTAGGTCGTACCTGAATGACCTAGTGGTTTTCTCTACTTTCTTCAGTTTAAGCCTGAATTTTGCAATAAGGAGCTGATAATCTGACCCACAGTCAGCTCCAGGCCTTGTTTTTGCTGACTGTATAGAACTTCTCTATCTTCAGCTGAAGAGAATATAATCAATCTGATTTTGGTATTGACCATCTGGTTATGCCCATGTGTGGAGTCATCTCTTGTATTGTTGGAAGAGGGTGTATGCTGTGACCAGTGTATTCTCTTGACAAAACTCTGTTAGCCTTTGCATTGCTTCATTTTGTACTCCAAGGCCACACTTGCCTGTTACGCCAGGTATCTCTTGACTTCCTACTTTTGCATCCCAATCCTCTATGATGAAAAGGACATCGTTTTTTGGTGTTAGTTCTAGAAGGTCTTGTCGGTCTTCATAAAACCGTTCAGGTTTTTTGGCATCAGAGGTTGGGGCATAGACTTGGACTACTGCAATGTTGAATGATTTACCATGGAAATGAACCAAGATCATTCTGTAATTTTTGAGATTGCACCCAAGTACTGCATTTTTGGATTCTTTTGTACACTATGAAGGCTACTCCATTTCTTCTAAGGAATTCTTTTAGAGATTTCTTCAAGAAAATTTGAGATACCAAGGGAACATCTCATGCAAGAATGGGCACAGTGAAGGACAGAAATGGCAAGGACCTGAGAGAAGCAGAAGAGATTAAGAAGTGGCAAGAATACACAGAAGAACTATACAAAAAAAAGGTCTTAATGACCCAAACAACCACGATAGTGTGGTCACTCACCTAGAGCCAGACATCCTGGAATGTGAAGTCAAGGAAGCATTACTATGAAAAAAGCTACTGGAGGTGATGGAATTCCAACTGAGCTATTGCAAATCCTAAAAGATGATGCCATTAAAGTGCTGCACTCAATATGCCAGCAAATTTGGAAAACTTAGCAGTGGCCATAGGACTGGAAAAGGTCAATTTTCATTCCAATCCCAAAGAAGGACAATGCTGAAGAATGTTCAGACTACCACACAGTTGCACTTAGTTCACATGCTAGCAAGAAATGGCAACCCACTCCAGTGTTCTTGCCTGGAGAATCCCAGGGACAGGGGAGCCTGGTAGGCTGCCATCTATGCGGTCACACAGAGTCGGACACAACTGAAGCAACTTAGAAGCAGCAGCAAGGTAATACTTAAAATCCTTCAAACTAGGCTTCTGCAGTACCTGAACTGAGAACTTCCAGATGTACAAGCTGGATTTAGAAAAGGCAGACGAACCAGAGATCAAATTGCCAACATCTGCTGGATCATAGAAAAAGCAAGGGATTTCCAGAAAAGCATCTATCTGTTTCATTCATTATGCTAAACCCTTTGAGTGTGTGGATTACAACAAACTGGAAAATTATGAAAGAGTTGGAAATACCAGACCATGTTACCTGCCTCCTAAGAAACCTGTATACAGTCCAGGAGGCAACAGTTAGAACCAGATATGGAACAACAGACTGGTTCAAAATTGAGAAAGGAGTTCATTAGGCTCTATATTGTCACCTTGCTTATTTAACTTATATGCAGTGTGCATGGGTGCTAAGTCACTTCACTCATGTCCAACTCTTTGCAACCCTATTAACTGTAGCCTGCCAGCTCCACTGTCCATGGGGACTCTCCAGGCAAGAATATTGGAGTGGGTTCCCATGCCCTCCTCCAGGGGATCGTTCTCATCCAGGGATTGAACCTGCATCTCTTAAGTTTCCTACATTGGCAGGTGGGTTCTTTATTATTAGTGCCACCTGGGAAGTGCCTATATGCAGAGTAGTTGTTCAGTCACCCAGTCGTGTCTGACTCTGTGTGATCCCATGGACTGCAGCATACCAGGCCTCCCTGTCCCTCACCATCTCCCAAAGTTTGCCCAAGTTCATCTCCATTGCATAGGTGATGCCATCCAGCCATCTCCGCCTCTGATGCCCTCTTCTCCTTCTGTCCTCAATCTTTCCCAGCATCAGGGACTTTTCCAATGAGTCAGCTGTTCTCATTGGATGACCAAAATACTGGAGCTTCAGCTTCATCATCAGTCCTTCCAAGGAATATCCAGGGTTGATTTCACTTAAGATTGACTGATTTGATCTCCTTGCTGTCCAAGGGACTTTCAGAAGTCTTCTCCAGCACCACAGTTTGAAGGCATCAATTCTTCGGTGTTCTGTCTTCTTGAGCGCCCAGCTCTCACAACCGTACATGACCCCTGGGAAGACCATAAATAAGCCTTGACTACACAAACCTTTATTGGCAGAGACATTACGTCTCTGCTTTTCAATGCACTGTCTAGGTTTGTCATAGCTTTCCTGCCAAGAAGCAATCGCCTCTGATTTCATGAATGCAGCATCCACAGTAATTTTTAGAGCCCAAGAAGAGGAAACCTGTCACAACTTTCACCCTTTCCCCTCTATTTGCCATGAAGTAATGGGGCCAGACACCATGATTTTAGTTTTTTTAATATTTAGTTTTAGGCTGGCTCTTTCACTCTCCCCCTTCACCCTCATCAAGAGGCTCTTTAGCTCCTCTTCGCTTTCTGCCATTAGAGTGGTGTGATCCACATGTCTGAGGTTTTTCACGTTTTTCCCACCTATCTTGATTCCAAATTGTAACTCATCCAGCCCTGCTTTTCTCATGACATGCTCAGCATATAGGTTAAACAAACAGGGTGGCAGCAGACAGCCCTGCTGTACTCCTTTCTCAATCTTAAACCCCGTCAGTAGTTCCATGCAGGGTTCTAGCTGCTGCTTCTTGACCCACAGACAGGTTTCTCAGGAGACAGGTAAGATGGTCTGGTATTCCCATCTCTTTAAGAGCTTTTCACAATTTGTTATGATCCACACAAAGGCTTTAGCATAGTCGATGAAACAGAGGCAGATGTTTTTTCTGGAATATGCAGAGTACATCATGAGAAATGCCAGGCTGGATGACTCATAAGCTGGAATCAAGATTGCTGGTGGAAATATCAACAACCTTAGATATGCATATGCTGCTGCTGCTAAGTCACTTCAGTCTTGTCCGACTCTGTGCGACCCCATAGACAGCAGCCCACCAGGCTCCTCCACCCATGGGATTTTCCAGGCAAGAGTACTGGAGTGGGGTGCCATTGCCTTCTCCGAGATATGCATATAATACCATGCTAATGGCAGAAAGTGAAGAGAAACTTAAGAGCTTCTTAATGAAGGTGAAATAGAGTGAAAAGGCTGGCTTACAACTCAACATTAAAAAAATAAGATTGTGGCATCTGGTCCCAACACTTCATGACAAATAGATGGGGAAACAGTGGAAACAGTAACAGATTTTACTTTCTTGGGCTCCAAAATCACTGAGGATGGTGATTGCAGCCATAAGATTAAAAGATGCTTGGCCCTTGGATACAAACCTAGACAATGTATTAAAACACAGAGACATTAGTTTGCCAACAACTGCACATATAGTCAAAACTCTGGTTTTTCCAGTAGCCATGTATGGATGTGAGAGTTGGACCATAAAGAAGGCTGAGCACCGAAGAATTGATGCTTTTGAATTGTGTTGCTGGAGAAGATTCTTAAGAGTCTCATGGACTGCAAGGAGATCAAACCAGTTGATCCTAAAGGAAATCAAACCTGAATATTCATTGGAAGGACTGATACTGAAGCTGAAACTCCAATACTTTGGCCACCTGATGTGAAGAACTGACTCACTGGAAAAGACCCTGATGTTGGGAAAGGTTGAGGGCAGGAAAAGATAAGGGTGACAGTGGGTGAGATGGTTGCTTGGCATCACTGACTCAATGGACATGAGTTTGAACAAACTCCAGGAGTTAGTGTAGAACAGGGAAGCCTGATGTGCTGCAGTCCGTGGGGCTGCAAAGAGTCAGACACAACTTAGTGACTGAACAGCAACACAAAGCAGGAAAGTAGTAAGGCAGCTCGGCTCTCTCAACCCTGCCCCCACCACAAATGATGACAACTGAACGAGAGTAACCGCTAGTGTAAGCCATTTCCTCTTGAATATCACATTAGCTCCCAGTATTTTATGCTCAGCATTATTTGCCATCCTATTGTCCTTCCTACCCCCCTTCACTGATGTAGTTAAAAGACATTTGAACAATCCAATCCACAAGTCTTGAAAAAAAATTCCCCACTACTCATACCTCACCCGACTCAATTTAAATTCTCAATTTATAGCTCATTCTCTTACTGATTTGATTTCAGTATGAATTGTCCAATCATAGGGCAAATATGCCAGTTAGTAAAACTGAAAATTGCCTTTTCCTTGTTATTTCTCAAAGTCAAGTAATACCTATCTTCCTAGGTAGTTAAGTACACTGGTGCTTATGTTACTTGCAATAAAATGCACATAGCCATTGCTTTTTTCCCTGCAATGAATTGTTGGAGGAAGAATGAATGTATTTTTTAAAGCAAGATTTCCAGACATTATTTAAGTAGCTGCCTAGAGATAGATATTTTGGGTGATCAAGCTTTCCGGATCACCTGACTGAGGTTTCTTTCTGTATTTCAGAGATTTAGCTTAGGGAATCCTGAGGTGTATCTGTGAACTGGTGCTGTGTAGGAGTAATTTCTATATGTACATTTTCAAAGATACTAAAACCATCCCCATTTTGTCATCTAAAAACTACTAATAAGCATGATTTTTACTTCATTCTGGGCTGATATGTTTAATAACACAATATATTTGTTGTTGTTTAATCACTAAGTCATGTCTGACTCTTTTTCCACCCCAGGGGATCTTCCCAAGCCAGGGATTGAACCCATGTCTCCTGCATTGGTGGCATATTCTTTACCACTGAGCCACCAGGTGAGTCCTTACATTCTCTCAAATTCACCTTTATCCACCATTCTTTCAGCTAGCTATTCACTCCCATTGTTCAGTTATCTTGTTATTCATACAGTGCTTCTTGAACTAGCAACATCAACATCACTTGGAAATGGAATCTACAGTAAACACAGTTCAAGTCAATGGGGAAAAGAAAAATAAACTAGAAAAAATTAAGTACTGCATCTACATGTAAAAGACCAAACTATACCAAAAGGTGGGGAACTACCTTTTGGACAACATTTCAAAAGCATAAATTGTAAGTAAAAAACTTCATGAAATTTATTACATGAAAATAAAGGCTTGAGGATGTACAAAGGACATGTTAAATTAATTAAACTGTACCCATACCTGCCCCCGAGAATTAATGGATGCTTGCCTTGATTTATCTCTTTACTTATTTCAAAGCACCTGGTATTTGTCAAGGATGTTTTACAGCTGTGCTTCAAGAAACGTGCAATGGTCAACCAAACTGGACTGGCTCTGACATAACCACAGGAATCTTTCGGAGTAGATGAAACCTGGCAGAGTGCAAAAGTTACTTTTTGCTTCATTACTATGTTAAAATCTCCACCCAGGCAGGAGACTTGTGCTTTGCTAGGCATGATTCATGCTGTGGGCAAAGAAGCATGGAAGACTGTGTGTGCCCCAGCTGCCACTGAAAATCTGCCCCCATTTCCTAGAGCCTTGATGATGTCCCTACCTCCTAACCCATTTCCCCCTCCCCCAGGGGAGAAGGTGTATTTAGAGAATGAACTCTCTCTTCTCCATTTCTTGATCAATGAATGAGGTGTATGCTTTGCAATACTGAACCCCATGTTTGTTTGATTGGTATTGGCAACTCAAGGCCAAGGACCCACTGAGGAGGTCACTGACCCATTGGGGATCTGTAACAATAAGGAGACTGTTAGACTCATGTGGTTCTGATGCCATGACAACCTATGTAGGCAAACCAAAATTTAAGCCTATTAATGCCTCAGAGTTACAGACTTAAAATGCTAAAGGCAGAGTACATCATGAGAAACCCTGGGCTGGAGGAAGCACAAGCTGGAATCAAGACTGCCCGGAGATATATCAATAACCTCAGATATGCAGATGACACCACCCTTATGGCAGAAAGTGAAGAGGAACTAAAAAGCCTCTTGATGAAAGTGACACAGGAGAGTGAAAAAGTTGGCTTACAGCTCAACATTCAGAAAACTAAGATCATGGCATCTGGTCCTATCACTTCATGGCAAATAGATGGGGAAACAGTGGAAACAGTGGCTGACTTTATTTTTCTGGGCTCCAAAATCACTGCAGATGGTGATTGCAGCCATGAAATTAAAAGACGCATGCTCCTTGGAAGGAAAGTTATGAGCAACCTAGACAGCATATTGAAAAGCAGAGACATTACTTTGCCAACAAAGGTCCATCTAGTCAAGGCTATGGTTTTTCCAGTGGTCATGTATGGATGTGAGAGTTGGACTATAAAGAAAGCTGAGTGCCGAAGAACTGATGCTTTCGAACTGTGGTGTTGGAGAAGACTCTAGAGAGTCCCTTGGACTGCAAGGAGATCCAACCAGTCCATCCTAAAGGAGATCAGTCCTGGGTGTTCATTGGAAGGACTGATGCTGAAGCTGAAACTCGAACATTTTGGTCACCTGATGTGAAGAGCTGACTCATTTGAAAAGACCCTGATGCTGGGAAAGATTGAAGGCAGGAGGAGAAGGGGACAACAGAGGATGAGATGGTTGGATGGCATCACTGACACAATGGACATGGGTTTGGGTAAACTCTGGGAATTGGTGATGGACAGGGAGGCCTGGTGTGCTTCAGTTCATGGGGTCGCAAAGAGTTGGACACGACTGATCGACTGAACTGAACTGAACTGAACTGAAAGGCAACCAATCACAAGTAGTTAACAAGGCTTTATACTGCAGCCAGGCCATAACTAATATCCTTACTTTTCTTTCACCTTTTTTCTGTTAAAGCATCTCCCTAACCTTATGCCGGTGAAGCTTTCCTAACCACTTCTTATTTGGTGCTACTGATTGGAATCAATTTTTGCTCAAATAAACTCTTAAAAATTTTAATATGTCTCAGTGTCTTTTAACAGACACTGTAGACCAAGTTAACAAGTAGATGACAAACTGGTAAAAGATACCTGAAACAGTCAAGTCCAACAAGGCAGTAATGTCAAGAATATTTAAGGAACTTACATAAAATAACAACAAGAAAATAACAACCTCAATAGGAAAATGGAGAAGAGATATTAAAACTGTGTCTCAGATTGGGACTTGAACTCAGTCTTTTAACTGAGATCACACCTGGTGTCAGGACTTAATGAAGCTCAGGTTCTTAATGTCTCATCACAGCTTGGTGAAAGACAAAGTGATAGATAAGAAGTAGATTTATTTAGAGAAAATCCACTCCATAAACAGAGTGTGGGTCATCTCAGAAGGTGAGAGTGGCCTTAGGGTATAGGGGGTTGTCAGTTTTTATAGGGGTGGGTAATTTCATAGCCTGTGAGTAAGAGTAGTATTCCAGCTATTTTGGGGAAGGGGTGGGGATTTCCAGAAATTGGGTCACCGCCCACTTTTTGACCTTTATGATCAGCCTTGGAACTGTCATGGTGCTTATGGGTGTATCATTTAGCTTGCTTGTGTTAAAGTGAGTGTATGAAAGTGAAAGTGTTAGTCGTTCAGTCATGTCTGACTCTTGGCAACCCCATCACTGTAGCCCACCGGGCTCCTCTGTCCATGGAATTCTCTAGGCAAGAATACTGGAATGGATAGCCATTCCCTTCTCCAGAGGATCTTCCCAATACAGGGATTGAACCTGGTCTCCTGCGTTGCAGGCAGACTCTTTATCATCTGAGCCACCAGGAAGCCCAGTGAACGTATTAGTGAGGCTCAAGGTCTAGTGTAAGTGTACTTGCAGCCCATTCCAGAATTCTTGCCTGGAGAATCCCATGGACAGAGGAGCCTGGCAGGCTACAGTCCATGGGGTCGCAGGAGTCGGACACGATAGCAACTAAACCACCTGCAGAAGAATGGAAAGGGGAGCAGGAGCGCCAGTGTTGTTTCGGGACTTCCCTGGGTGGCTTAGACAGTAAAGAATCTGCCTGCAATGCAGAAGACCTGTGTTCAATACATGGGTCAGGAAGATCCCCTGGAGAAGGGAATGGCAACCCACTCCAGTATTCTTGCCTGGAGAATCCCATGGACAGAGGAGCCTGGTGGGCTACACTCTATGTGGCTGCAAAGAGTTGGACATGACTGAGCGACTAACACACACTTGTCTACCATCTTGGAGCTCTTTGGTTCAAACCAGTTTATTTTGTGTCCTTGGGCTATGTCATTCTTTTAAAGGCTGTGTCCTGCCCCCTTCCTTCCTGTTTCAATATGGACAGACAATATATAGAAGCACAAATAGTCAACCAGTTTTTTTGTTTTTCTGCTTATTTAACACAGGAGAATATGTAGAATATATAGCAGCAAAAAACCAAGGTCAACACTCATGAGCTGTTCCAACAGTACTAATCATAAAAATGGAAAATAAATTAACAATGAGGTATCACTTTACAGCCATTAGACTGAAATTAAACAACTGGATAATGCCAAGTACTCGTGAGTATGCAGGAATCCTTGGGAATGGAGACTGGTCCTGCCGTTTTGGAAGGCAGTTAGGCAGTACCTAGTTAATTTAAGAATGGGTGCATACCTGCTGCTGCTGCTGCTGCTAAGTCGCTTCAGTCATGGCCAACTCTGTGCGACCCCACAGACAGCAGCCCACCGGGTTCCCCTGTCCCTGGGATTCTCCAGGCAAGAACACTGGAGAGGGTTGCCATTTCCTTCTTCAATGCATGAAAGTGAAAAGTGAAAGTGAAGTCGCTCAGTCGTGTCCGACTCTTCATGACCCCGTGGACTGCAGCCCACCAGGCTCCTCTGCCCATGGGATTTTCCAGGCAAGAGTACTGGAGTGGGTTGCCATTGCCTTCTCCAGGGTGAATACCTATGACACAGCAATTCTATTCCTGGATCTATATTCCAAGTCCATAATGGAACATGTTATGGTGATCATTGTCATAGCATATTTATGTAGCAAGGAATTGAAGGCAATCTGGGCATTCATACTGGGGAGGTAGATAGGTATATGTGGAGTTCAAGGCCCAAACTAGAAGAAACTAACAACATACACACAGAGTGAAATGGATGCATTTTTAAAATGCATGGGTAGTGGGAAAAAGTCAGAACGAGAATAGATACACAGCCCAATACTATTTGCATAAATTTAAAGAAGGTGTTTGGGGGCAGGAGGAGAAGGGGACAATGGAGGATGAGATGGCTGGATGGCATTACCAACTCAATGGACATGAGTTTAAGTGAACTCCAGAGTTGGTGATGGACAGGGAGGCCTGGCGTGCTGCGATTCATGTGGTTGCAAAGAGTCGGACACGACTGAGCAACTGAACTGAACAAAAACAAAAATACATGTTTGAACACAATGTGTGAAACAGTTTGCTTATTTAAACAGAGTGGTTGCTTATAAGCAGAGGTAAGTTGGGGCAGAGAACAGAGATAAATGCAAATAAAGTGCCCATGCAGGGACCAATAATGATAATGCGTCATGCACAGAGGAGGACAATTAAGTCAAATGTTTGTACTTGAGGTCCAAGGACAACTATGCTGACTGCATCCTACTCCATGAAGTTTAGAAAGCACTGTTTTATGGGGTAAAAATGGAATTTAATCATTTTAATATCCTCTTTCCTTGCTTTTAAGTGAAAACAGTCATGTTGTCATGATCAGATACTGTGACTTTCTAGATGTGTGGTCATCCTGTCATATGCATTTTGGCCTCCCAATAGTAGTGAGCACATGAGACACGGCACAAATGTTTTTACTCAAATTATTCCCCCCAAACTATTTTTCCCTGCCAAGAATCTAGAAGTTCTTTTTCCCATAGTAAGATCTCCCTTAAATAAGCAGACAAACAAACAAAAGAAAGAAAATGTTGTCTGAACTAATTTTCTCTTCTAGTACTGTCCAATAACTCATATTGGCACAGATAATTCTTAATAGAGAACCCAGATTTTTTAGAATGTGCTTACTTATAATGAATTATCAGTTGAAATGACAACGTAAATCTTCAGCTACATTACCTTCTTACATATAGAACTACATACCTTCCTTACATATAGAACTGTTGAGTTTGTCAACCATCATTTAATCTTCACAGTAGTTGTGAAACCGAGCAGGGACCCTTTGGGGCCTTCCTGGGTACAAAAGTCTTTCTAGGTCCCCCATTTCTTGTTTATAAGAAAAATGCTTCAGCCTCTCAGACCTTGAGTTCTCGAGGTACAGAGTCAAACAATTAGTGATTAGAAATAGTTTCTCCTAAAGAGATATACCGGCTCAGAGGTTAAAGTGTCTGCCTGCAATGCAGGAGACCTGGGTTTGATCCCTGGGTTGGGAAGATCCCCTGGAGAAGGAAATGGCAACCCACTCCAGTATCCGTGCCTGGAGAATCCCATGGACACAGGAGCCTGGTGGGCTACAGTCCGCGGGGTCGCAAAGAGTCGGACACGACTCAGCGACTTCACTTTCACTTTCAAAGAGATATACATAACAACCTGATACAGATCGCCGTTCTACTACAAGAACTAAGGTCCCCACCCAGGTGGAGGATGGTATCTTCAGGCTGAACACAAGCACAGGGACCTCCGGCTGGTTGGAACCGGAATGCTGATTAAGATTTCTGGAGCACTACCTCACCACCAACCAATCAGAACAAAGTCACACACCCTGTGGCTATCCCCACAAATTTGCCTGAAACCCTTGGGGGAGTTCAGGTCTTTTCCACAGGAGCCGCCCATTCTCTTTGTTTGGCCCTCGCAATAAACCTTTCTCTGCTCCAAACTCCAGCGTTTCAGTTTGTTTGGCCTCGTTGTGCATCCAGCATGTGAACCTGGGTTCAAAAACAGTTGAATGTGTTATCTACATCTCAGTCGGTCTAAATGAAAGATGAATATCATTTTAAAATCAATCATTATTATTACATATTTAATTGTGCTACTGAACTTTTGTGTCTAGGAAATGAACAAAGAAGAAATGAGAAATAGCCACGTGTTTAGGAAATTAAGAGAATTGTGATAAGCTGTAGATGCAGGTTATAGACTGAAAAGCTGAAGCAGCCTTTCTGTAACCAAGGAAAGATTTTTCTTGCCCACTGTCCTTTGGTGCTTCAATGAAGACAGGGTTCTTGCAGTGACCACACTGACTTTCTCAGGGTAAGCTAGTATCGGCAGGTCTTGTCCCACCCACACTTCCTTTAAGCTGTTGCATTCAAGACATAAACAAGACCTTGTTTTCCTCCCTGAGCACTGTGGGTCTTAAACTCTTTCAACAAGCACTTCTTTCTGATGAATGTTCTCCTGCCCTTGAATACCAAGGATATTCCTTTTCAAAGTGAAATATATAGCCATTTATATTCAGCTACTCAACTCTCGTTTCAGAAAAGTACAGCTAACCTACACATGTGGGTTGCTTTTTTTCTGCTTTTTAATTTATGAATAAGTAAGATTTCAGATCAACTGTTGATTTTTACTTTGACATCATGCTTTACTTTTCTTACCCAGCTTAAATGCCTTTAGATTTATGGTGACTTTAGTTAAAGAAAAAGTAGGATTATAAAATATTGTAATTCAATGTTTCCCATTCTACCCTAGGAAAAATCTCAATAATTCACTTCCCCCAGGAAAAACACAGCAGTTCGAGAAACCTGTAATTGGAGATTAAGTTGAGTAGGTAGCACATGGAGACAATAATGAAAGATTGGATTCAACCAGCCACCTCTGTAAAGATGGGGGACACTTGGAGGTTCTATCTGTGGGGTTCCCTGGTGGCTCAGGTGGTAAAGAATCTACCTGCAGTGCAGGAGACCCAGGTTCAGTCCCTGGGTCGGGACGATCCCCTGGAGAAAGAAATGGGTGGCAACTCACTCCAGTGTTCTCACCCGGAAAATTCTGTGGACAGAATTTTGTATCAAGTTCTCACTTCCCAGTTAACAATTTTAACCAGCAGTACTTTACTTTTAAGCCTCTGGCACTCTTTGCTGTTGCTGTAATTGCTAAATTAGTAGGCAGCAAGAGTTGGAATAGTTACTGTAATGGATTTTTTCACAATACAGTGGATATATTACTGTATGATGCGATGGGAATGCGAGCTATAGATGGAACTAAGCAGGCATGTGTGGCTAGCCTGGTGATATAACAAGCAACTACTAAGGGAATACTTTCTAAAATCTCTCCCATGATAAAGGTATTAGCCATTTTTCAAGCCTAACTAACTCCAGGTGTGGAGACTATTAAGGGTGGGTAATTGAGGTTGGTAGAGAAGGAGTGACACCATATGCTGAGAGAGAGGAATTACAAGGCTTGAATTCTCAAGTTTCGCTAGTAATAATAGGTTCAATGGAAACTTTGTATAGTATTTACATTTCTGCCCCTGGGGGGAAAAATGCTTTCCAATTGCCACAATAAATACATGCTGTACATAAATTCTCAATAGCTTTTTAGGAAGTCTGAAGGGTCTGAGATTTACTGTGTCTGCCACAGTTTCATGAATGCTGGTAGAAACCGGCAAACTGTTGAGTCAGAGATGAAGGATCATTTATTACTTATAGCAGAAATGGCAAGTATCAGCATTTTTGCAACACTTCTCTAAGCCCCGATTTCCACAGAAAGCCAGGTGACATCACAGGAAAGGAAGCTTAGGAAATTCAAATCTTTGACAATGGGCTGTGAGAAAGATTGCCGTTTGCTCAAAGGGAGACAGGATCTCTGATTTCTAAGGCAGCAAGCAAATCGGCCCCTTGCTCCAGAGACAGACACTACCTCTCTCTATTGTCCAAGGTTACTCCCTACACAAACAAAGGAAAAGACAGACAGCTACTTCCTTGCAAGACAAGTAGAAGCAAGAGACCCATGGAGAACTGTCTCCCAAATGTGCATGGTGTATGTGCATGGTATAATTTTGATTTTAATGAAGCTGTGTTATTAAGGAGCACCCCTCTCCAGCCTAATTTCATAAAGATTGCACATTAGTCATTTTTTACTGTGCAATATTGTTACCACAAACCTAGTTGTAACACATGTATTTTTTTAAAGGTAATTGGATTCTTTAAAAAGTTTTTTTTAATTTATTTTTTAATTGAAGGATAATTGCATTCCACAATTGTGTTGGTTTGTGCCATTTCACAGTTTCTGCACTTAGGCACCTGGGAATGGCTTAAATGGCTCCTCTGATTAGGGTCTCACAAAATGCACTGAGAATTTTGGCTGAGACTGTGGTCTCATCTGAGATTCTACTGGAGAAAAAATATGCTTTTAATCTCATTCAGGTTGTTGGCAGTATTCAGTTTCTTGCAGTTATAGGAATGAAGAATTTGATTTCTTCCTTGCTGTGGTCAGAGGCCACCCTCATTTCTGAGAAGCTACCTGTAGTTCCTTGCCATTTGGGGTTTTCAAATACGGCCACCTGCTTCCCCAAAGCCAGCAAGGGAGAGGTTGAGCAACTCCAGCAAAATGACGACTATGGTGTATGTAGAACAATCATGTTTAATATATATTAATATAATATATAAACCATTATATTTGACATATTCTATTGGTTAGTGTCTTCCAATATGTTTATCAAGGGGGCTGGCTGTTGGCTACTTCAGATAATTTATCTGAGAGATGAAAAGTCATTCTGAGGAGGGGACATCATTCTAGCTGAGACCACAGATGATGAGGACGGGATAAGATAGGGGTGAGGAGCATTTTGGAGAAAAGGAACAGAAAATGGGAAATGCAGCTGTCCCCAGAGATAGAAAAATATCATCATGCCATTATAAGACCATATTTTACATGTTTTTTAACTCTGTTTTTTCCCATCATACAGTGAGTTGTACCAATATCTTAGATCTTCAGTACCTATTTCATAGTAGACAGTGTTGTTGTTATTCAGTCACTAAGTCATGTCTGATTCTTTGTGATCCCATGGACTGCAACATGCCAGGCCTCCCTGTTCCTCACCATCTCCTGGAGTTTACCCAAGTTCATGTCCATTGAATTGGTGATGCCATCCAATCATCTCATCCTCTGCTGCCCTTTTCTCCTTTTGCCTTCAATCTTTACCAGCATCAGGTGGCCAAAGTATTGGAGCTTCAGAATCAGTCCTTCCAATGAGTATTCAGGGTTGATTTCCTTTAGGATAGCCTGGTTTGATCTTGCAGGTCAAGGGACTCTCAAAAGAATCTTTTCCAGCACCACAATTCAAAATAATCAATTCTTCAGTGTTCAGCCTTCTTTACAGTCCAGTAAATTTATATAATAAATGGATAGATTTATTCATTTAGGAAACATTTGACTAAGCTTTCATGTACTAGGTGCCAAAGAATGCTCAAACTACCCGCACAGTTGCACTCATCTCACATGCTAGTAAAGTAATGCTTAAAATTCTCCAAGCCAGGCTTCAGCAATATGTGAACCATGAACTTCCAGATGTTCAAGCTGGTTTTAGAAAAGGCAGAAGAACCAGAGATCAAATTGCCAACATCCGCTGGATCACTGAAAAAAGCAAGAGATTTCCAGAAAAACACCTATTTCTGCTTTATTGACTATGCCAAAGCCTTTGACTGTGTGGATCACAATAAACTGTGGAAAATTCTGAAAGAGATGGGAATACCAGACCATCTGACCTGCCTCTTGAGAAATCTGTATGCAGGTCAGGAAGCAACAGTTAGAACTGGACATGGAACAACAGATTGATTCCAAATAGGAAAAGGAGTACATCAAGGCTGTATATTGTCACCCTGCTTATTTAACTTACATGCAGAGTACATCACAAGAAATGCTGGCTGGAGGAAGCACAAGCTGGAATCAAGATTGCCGGGAGAAATATCAGTAGCTTCAGATATGCAGATGACACCACCCTTATGGCAGAAAGTGAAGAAGAACTGAAGAGCCTCTTGATGAAAGTGAAAGAGGAGTGAAAAAGTTGGCTTAAAGCTCAACATTCAGAAAACTAAGATCATGGCATCCGGTCCCATCACTTCATGGCAAATAGATGGGGAAACAGTGGAGTGGCTGACTTTATTTTTCTGGGCTCCAAAATCACTGCAGATGGTGATTGCAGCCATGAAATTAAAGACGCTTACTTCTTGGAAGGAAAGTTATGAGCAACCTAGACAGCATATTTAAAAGCAGAGACATTACTTTGTCAACAAAGGTCCGTCTAGTCAAGACTATGGTTTTTCCAGTAGTCATGTATGGATGTGAGAGTTGGACTATAAAGAAAGCTGAGCGCTGAAGAATTGGTATGTTTGAACTGTGGTGTTGGAGAAGATTCTTAAGAGTCACTCGGACTGCAAGGAGATCCAACCAGTCCATCCTAAAGGAGATCAGTCCTGAATATTCTTTGCAAGGACTGATATTGAAGCTGAAACTCCAATACTTTGGCCACCTGATGCAAAGAGCTGACTCATTTGAAAAGACCCTGATGCTGGGAAAGATTAAGGGCAGGAGAAGAAGGGGACAACAGAGGATGAGATGGTTGGATGGCATCACCGACTCAATGGACATGGGTTTGGGTGGACTCCGGGAGTTGGTGATGGGCAGGGAGGCCTGGTGTGCTGTGGTTCATGGGGCCGTAAAGAGTCGGACATGACTGAAGACTGTACTAAACTAGGTACTTCAGAGATACAAAATGACCATGTGAAGGCCTGTGCCCTCAGTGAGCTCACAGTTGCGGGGAGCAAAGTTACAATCACTAATACAAAGTGGTCAATGCCACTGGTGCTACATAACAGCACTGGAATAAAGAAGTCTGGGTCTACTTGCAGAACTTGGGAGGCTACATAAAGGTGGCAAAATGAGCATTAAGTCTTGAAGGATACCTAAATTAATTGAGGGCCATAAGTACGAAAAGGCATTTTAGGCAAAGCAATCAGTTTGAGCAAAGGCTTGGAACTGACAAAATACATGGCTGATTGGCAAAAAAACCAAGAAGTTCACGAGTAGAGTAAAATAAAACCAAGAATATGTGTGAAAAGAATAGAAGGCAGGAGGCTTGTTGAAGTGCCTATGGATTACATGAAAAAGACAAAGAAGCTAACTCTAACGTGTGTCACTAGCCAAATGGGATAATTCAAACATCACAAAGTATAATGATCATAACGGACGAAAAGAATCTGATATGTAAAATGCACTCATTCCTAGTGATACTAAGCAAACAATATCTTTTTGGTTAACACTGGTGGTTACTAGGGCACCACCAATTTCTCTTAAATTTGATAACTAAAGTGAAAAAATCCGTATCAGTTTGAAATGCAGAATCTGCCTGCAATGCAGGAGACCTAGGTTCCATTTCTGGGTGAAGATCCCTCGGAGAAGGGAATGGCAACCCACTCCAGTATTCCTGCCTGGAAAATCCCATGGAGAGATGAGCCTGGAGGGTCACAGGCCATGGGATCGCAAAGAGTTGAACACGACTGAGCGGCTAACACATACACACAGAAAGGGATAGCAGAATGCGCATGGACATTTAATTAGCCCACCACAAACGCTGATAATCAGGACCAGAGCTCATAGTGTGCCAAAGGCTGACGCTCAGATTCTTTAGTTCGAACAAGCCCTGCGGAAAGGGGATGTCCGAAATGAAAGTCCCCAACTATTCTAGAAGGCTCTAAGATTTCCCAGGGATTTCCGAAAGAGGCTACGGAGTGTGATTGGTAAATGGCTGCAAGGATTTCAGCAGCAACCTTCTCCCCAATCTGCGGCCCCCTGGCGTTGACCGTGGGTGGGCCGCTAAATGCTCGTAACTTTATCACCGGAGTGCAACAGGGAAGTGAGGCAGTCCCTCTCCCACCCCGCCCTTCTCTCCCCCTCCTCGCCTTTCTCTCCACCGAGCCCTACGTCCTACTCTACCCTCGCCCCGCCCTTCTCTCCTTGCCCTCCCCTCCCTAGGCCAGCCCCTCCTTTTCTCCTTTCTCCCCTCCTCTTCCCCCACCCCTCACGCTCCACCCATCTGCGCACGTCCCCGTCCTTCCGCTTCTGCTCCTCGCCCCGCCCCTTCCTGTCGTCACTCGACCCCGCCTCTCTCACGCTAGTCCCGCCCCTCTCCTCTGGACTAGCTGCCTATCTTCGCCTGGCGTTTGCTCTCTGGTCCCTGCGGAGGTTACCATAGCTACGGTGCACGCAGCAGCTAGGTTTCCCTAGTTGAACCTGGCTGGCGGCAGGGAAGAGCCGGCACCATGAGTCACGTAGTGACTATCGAAGAACCCCAGGCCAAGTCGCAGGTGTCTCAAACCCGGTTCGGAGGGAAGTCGGGGGCCTGGGGCAACGTCTCTGCCAGTCGAACGTATGATTTCTTATACGGTAAGGGCGGCTCCAAACCTCCCTCCTGAGTTGTCGACACCTGGGCCAGGTGGGCGTCGAGACTGTCGGACCTGGCCGGGAACGCGGCGGACGAAAGACAAGCCTCAGGAGGGATCTCTAGCCCGGGTTGTCTGTTGTTGGTTAGGGACGGCTCCAAGCCCTGCAGGCGGTGGCTCTTGGGCGGGCTGGGGGGAGGAGGCGGTCTCGGAAGCCGCAGGTGCGCTCTGCATCTCAGAGTAGAGAGCAGGAACACCTCATTCTTTACCCTGACAATTTGCACAGCCCTAAGCAATTGTCCTGAATGCCGTTCCTGGCGTTCTGACTTGGAGATTCACTCGACACTCCGTCATTCAAACTGCATAAAATGCCCAATTCTCTGGGCAACTCCAAACTTGTCATTCTGGGTAGGTAAAGAGGGGCCAGGTTGTCTCATCTTTGTTTTTAGGTTTCTCTTTTTATTTGAGCTTATTCTTATCCGTCGAAGTATTGCTTGTAAACTAGGTCCACTAGGTCTTTTGGGCCAGTAAAGCCCCAGTTTATTTAATGCCCTGATTGTTCATTTATGTTCTGTCTCTTCTACTGGACCATAAATTCCTGAGTTATTTAAGTTCTTGTTCTCTCCATTTTTGTAGCATTCTCAGCACCTTTTCCAGTGCTGGTACATATGTTGGGTGCTATATAATTTGTTATGAATCATTTATTTAATTTACTACAACAATAAGTATAATCAGTAAAGCGTGATTTCCCTCCCCCGCCCCCCGTTTTGCGCTCTTTGCCCTTCTTTTAACGTGTGGTATCTCCTCTGAGAATCCCAGGGTTTCCTTTGGATGGGAGTCTTTAGGGTAGCCATTCCCTGCTGTTGGGAATATGTAATGATTGCTTACATTTGTGTATGCTTCACAGTTAATAGCATTCTTTTCTAAATCTTACCTCATTTATATACTGTTTCACGTTTGACTGAATGTTATGTGAATACTTCATATCTCTAAAGTGCCTCACTTGAAGTGCCTACAGTACTCTGTCGCTTCCCTGAATCTACATTTGTTGATGGATTAATAGCTACACTATTGCACTGCTAATTATAAAGTCTTTTAAATATGATATATTTTCCTAGCTTCCAAAAATGTCGTTTTTAAAAATAGTTATCTATTGGTTGTGCTGGGTCTTCATTGCTGCGTGGGGGCCTTCTCTAGTTGCAGTGTGAGGGCTTCTCATTGCAGTGGTTTCTCTTGTTGCGAAGCACGGGCTCTAGGGACAGGGCCTTCAGTAGTTGTGGGCTGTGGGCTTAGTAGTTGTGGTGCATGGGCTTATTGTCCCATGGCATGTGGGATCTTCCTGGACCAGGAATCGAACCTATGTCCCCTGCATTGCCCAGCAGATCCTTCACCACTGAGCTACCATGGAAGTCCCCAAAATATCTTAAATACTTCTTGGGTTTATCATTTATCATGAGCTCTTTTCCTCCTCTCTTTTCTTTCTCTAAAGAATAAACAAGGACCTACTGTATTTATGTTAATTCCAAAGTCCTAATTTATTTCTCCCCTCCCCTCCTCTGCTATCCCCTTTGATAACCATAAATTTGTTTTCTATTTCCATGAGTTTGTCTGTTTTGTAAATAAGTTTATTTGTATTTAAAAAAATTCTACACATAAGTGATATGATATTTGTCTTTGATTTACTTCACTTAATAGGATAATCTCTAGGTCCATCCATGTTGCTACAAATGGCATTATTTCATTCTTTTTTATGGCTAGTAATAGTCCATTGTGTGCTTGTATACGTATGCATATATATATGTTATTTATTTTATACATTTTCTTTATCCATTCATCTGTTGATAGACATTTAGGTTGCTTCCAGGGCTTGGCCTTTGTAAATATGAGTTGCTGTGAACATTGGGGTGCATGTATCTTTTCAAATTAGAGTTTTCTCTGGATATATGCCCATGAGTGGGATTGCAAGATTATATGGTAACTCTATTTTTAGTTGTTTTTTTTTTTTAATGAAACCTCCATGATCTTCTCCACAGTGGTTGCACCAACTTTCATTCCCACTAACAGCGTAGGAGAGTTTCTTTTTCTTCACTCTCTCTCCAGCATTTATTTGTAGGCTTGTTAATAATGGCCATTCTGATGTGAGATGATACCTCACTGTAGTTTTGATTTGCATTTCTCTAATAATTAGTGATATTGAACATCTTTTCATGTGCGTGTGGGTCATCTGTATGTCTTCTTGGAGAAATGTTTAGGTCTTCTGGCTATTTTTTTAATTGGGTTGTTTGTTTTTTTGATGTTAAGCTATATGAGCTGTTGGTATATTTTGGAAACTAATCATTGTTGTAGCATCATTTAGAAATATTTTCTCCCACTTTGTAGGTTGTCGTTTTGCTTATGTTTTCCTTTGTTGCGCTAAAGCTTTTAGACTTAATTATATACTGTTTATTTCTGTTCCAGAAACATCTTGCTGCAGTGTATGTCAGAGTCTTCTGCCCATATTTTCCTCTAGAAGTTTTATCCAGACTTACATTTAAGTCTTTAATCAATTTGAGTTTATTTTTGTATATGGTATTGGAGAATGTTCTAATTTCATTCTTTTACATGTAGCTGTCCAGTTTTTCTCAGAACCATTTAGCGTAAAGGCTGTCTTTTCTCCACTGTGTATTCTTACCTACTTTTCTTAGATTAATTGGCCGTAAGTGTATTGGTTTACCGCTGGACTGTCTGTTCTGTTCAGTTGATCTCTATGTCCGTTTCTATGTCAGTGTCAGACGGTTTTGATTATGGTAGCTTTATAATATTGTCTGAAGGCATAGAGTGTGATTTCTACAGCTCTGTTCTTCTCTCTCAAGATTATTTTGGTTATTCAGGGTCTTTTGTGTTTTCATCCAAATTAAAAATTCAGTTCAGTTCAGTTGCTCAGTTGTGTCTGACTCTTTGTGACCCCATGAATTGCAGCATGCCAGGCCTTCCTGTCCATCACCAACTCCTGGAGTCTATCCAAACCCATGTCCATTGAGTCAGTGATGTCATGCAACCATCTCATCCCCTGTCGTCCCCTTCTCCTCCTGCCCCCAGTCCTTCCCAGCGTTAGGGTCTTTTCCAATGAGTCAGCTCTTTGTATGAGGTGGCCAAAGTATTGGAGTTTCAGCTTCAACATCAGTCCTTCCAATGAATAGCCAGGACTCATCTCCTTTAGGATGGACGGTTGGACCTTCTTGCAGTTCAAGGGATTCTCAAGAGTCTCCAACACCACACTTCAAACCATCAATTCTTTGGCGCTCAGCTTTCTTCACCATCCAACTCTCACATCCATACATGACCACTGGAAAAACCATAGCCTTGACTAGACAGACCCTTGTTGGCAAAGTAATGTCTCTGCTTTTGAAAATGCTATCTAGGTTGGTCATAACTTTCCTTCCAAGGAGTAAGCGTCTTTTAATTTCATGGCTGCAGTCACCATCTGTAGTGATTTTGGAGCCCCCCAAAAATAAAGTCTGACACTGTTTCCCCATCTATTTCCCATGAAGTGATGGGACCAGATGCCATGATCTTCGTTTTCTGAATGTTGAGCTGTAAGCCAATTTTTTCACTCTCCTCTTTTACTTTCATCAAGAGGCTTTTTAGTTCCTCTTCACTTTCTGCCATAAGGGTGCTGTCATCTGCATATCTGAGGTTATTGATATTTCTCCTGGCAATCTTAATTCCAGCTTGTGTGTCCTCCAGCCCAGCGTTTCTTGTGATGTACTCTGCATATAAGTTAAATAAGCAGGGTGACAATATACAGCCTTGATGTACTCCTTTTCCTATTTGGAACCAATCTGTTGTTCCATGTCCAGTTCTAACTGTTGCTTCCTGACCTGCATACAGATTTCTCAAGAGGCAGGTCAGGTGGTCTGGTATTCCCATCTCTTTCAGAATTTTCCACAGTTTCTTGTGATCCACACAGTCAAAGGCTTTGGCATAGTCAATAAAGCAGAAGTAGATGTTTTTCTGGAATCTTACTTTTTCGATGATCCAGTGGGTGTTGGCAATTTGATCTCTGGTTCTTCTGCCTTTTCTAAAACCAGCTTGAACATCTGGAAGTTCATGGTTCACGTATTGCTGAAGCCTGGCTTGGAGAATTATTTTGTCCTAATTCTGTGATAATGCCATTGGTAATGTAATAGGGATTGCATTGAATCTGTAGATTCCATTGAGTAGTATGGTCATTTTAACAATATGGATTCTCCCATTTCAGGAACGCATATATCTTTCCATTTATTTGTGTCATCTTCAGTTTCTTTCATTAGTGTCCTATAGTTTTCAGAGTAGAGATCTTTTGCCTTCTTAGGTAGGTTTATTCTAGGTATTTTATTCTTTTTAATGCAATGGTAAATGAAATTGTTTCCTTAATTGTTTCCGATATTTCCTTGTTAGTGTACAGAAATGCAATAGATTTCTATATATTAATTTTGTATCTAGCAGCTTTATCACATTTATTGATGAGCTCTAGTAGTTTTCTGGTAGTTTCTTTAGGGTTTTCTATGTGTAGCATCATGTTATATACAAACAGTGACAACTCTGTTTTTTTGTAATTTGGATTCCTTTTTTTAAAAAAAAATACTTATTTTTATTTATTTGGGTGCACTGGGTCTTAGTTGCAGAATGTGATATCTTTTGAATGGTAGCATGCAAACTCTTAGTTGTAGCATGTGGGATCCGGGGACTGAACCCAGGCCCCTTGCATTGGGAGCACAGAGTCTCAGCCACTGGACCAGCAGAGAAGTCCTTGGATTCCTTTTCTTTTTCTTCTCTGATTGCCATGACTAGGACATCCAAAACTATGTTGAATAAGAGGGGTGAGAATGAGCATCCTTGTCTTGTTCCTGATCTTAGAGGAAATATTTCAGCTTTTACGCTGAGTATGGCTTTGTCATATATGGCCTTTGTTATGGTTAGGTAAGTTCCCTCTATGCCCACTTTCTGAAGCATTTTTTTAAAATCATAAGTGGATATTGAATTTTATAAAAAGTTTTTTCTGAATCTATTGAGATGTTCATATGGTTTTTATCTTCAATTTGTTAATGTGGTGTATCACATTGACTGATTTGCAGATATTGAAAACTCCTTGTATCTCTGGAATAAATCCTACTTTATTATGGTGTATGATCCTTTTAATGTGTTGTTGGAGTCAGTTTGCTGGTATCTTGTTGAGAATTTTTGCATCTATGTTCATTAGTGATATTGGCCTTAATTTTCTGTTTTTGTGATCTTTCCTGGTGGCTCAGACAGTAAAGAATCTTTCTGCAGTGTGGGGGAACTGGGTTCAATCTCTGGGTCGGGAAGATCCCTGGAAAAGGAAATGGCTACCCATTCCAGTATTTTTGCTTGGAGAATTCCATGGACAGAGGAGCCGAGTCGGATACGACTGAGCGACTAACACTTTCACTTTTGTTTGATTTTGGTATCAGGTTGATGGTGGCCTCGTGGAATGAGTTTGGAAGTGTTCTTTCTTCTGCAATTTTTGGGAATAGTTTCAGAAGGACAGGTGTTAACTTTTCTCTGAATGTTTCATGACATTCCCTTGTGAAGCCGTCTGGTCCTGGACTTTCGTTTGTTGGGCTTGTTTTGTTGTATATTGCTTTTGGCTGTGTCATGCAGCTTGTGGGATCTTAGTGCCCTGACCAGGGATTGAACCCACACCCCCTGCGTTGAAAGGCAAAGTATTAACCACTGGACCACCAGGGAAGTCCCTAAAATACATTTTTTTATCCATTCTCTCTTTCTTCTTCTAGAACCCCTATTATGTGTAGGTTGGCACGTTTTGTATTATCCATAGAGTTCATATGTTGCCTTTATTTTTTCATTTGTCTTTCTACTGTTCTGATTGAATAATTTACTATTCTGTCTTCCAGATCACTTATCATTCTTCTGTGTCCTTCAGTCTGCTATTCATTGCTTCTAGATTGGTTTTTATCTCAGCAATGGAATTGTCTAATTTTGATTGGTTCACCTTTATAGATTCCATTAATAGTTCCTTGCTACAGTGATCTGCATTTCTTTTGATATGTTTCTTAATTCATTTAGCATTTTTATTACCTTCTCTTTTAATTCAAAAGTTTAGACCTTTTAACTCAAGGTCTAAAAGACTGATGAGGACTGTTGCATTATTTGTTCTTTCAGGGCATTTCTCGTATTCTTTTGATTTGAAATAGTTCCTATGCTTTTTAATTTTACTTACCTTTTTCTGTCTCTCTGAATTTAGGAGAATCTGCTCTCCACTGTGGTCTTGAAGGGATGTTTTTATGTAGGGTTGTCCCTGCATAGACTCTGTGTCTCCAGTCCTTTGGTGGGAGACTGATTTTGGTATGGATGCCCACCATGTCTTTCCTCAGTCTGGACTGGTTGTTATCCCCTGGATAGGAGGTGTGGTTGGCTTGTAGCGTCTACAGCCTGTGCTGGATGTGAGGCAGGGCTTCTTCTCAGCTCCATGGCTGTCATCATCCTATTGGGAGTGGGGTGCACTCCCCAGTTGTTTGAATAGAAGGCCTGAGGGTTGTTTGATCATGCTCTGTAGCCCTTGAGTGTGCACGCTGCCCCAAGGGAGGTGAATCCTGAAGCAAGTAAGGTCTGTGAGGTCACAGAATACCTGTGTCTCACCCGTGTAGACATCGTGCTCAGAAGCAGCCCAAATTCACGTCCCTTTCTCTGTTGTAACATCCCAGATCTAGGGCAGGGCTGTGTTGTGCAGTGACTGGGAGTCAGGTGGTTGTGGCTGCAGGAGCTGCTTTGCCACCTGAGATCTGGGCTGCCTCTGTGGTGGTCTTCTCCCAGTCTTCTCTTTCTGCCCCAGATGAAGTGCTGAGCTGTGGTGTGGAGTGGGTGGAGCCACTCCAGCACACCCAGCGTGCTCTTGCTGGGAAATAAACTGCTGCGTACTAGTATCTGCACCCTCTTATGATGCCACCAGGTATGCATGCTGGCAATATCTGCCCAGCTAGACCCACCACCTGCCGTGCGCCCGTTTATAATGGGGCCTGCAGCGCCCCCAGATCACACCTCAGGCCCTCTGGTCTGTCTCTGCATGGCTAGACCAAGCCTCTGCCCAGATCTCACACTAGGCTGTAGTGTAGACCGAGGAGGCTGGGGCATTTGCCTGTTGGGGTTGGAAAGTGTGGTAAAGTGGCAACCATCACTTCCGGTGGCTCTCTTGGCCCTGACTGTTAGTGAGCCGGCACACATACACTCCTTATGAGTAGAGTCCAGCCTTCTTCAGTCTGTCTGTGTCAGTGAATTTCCTAGCAAATGAGGGGGTTTTTCTTGTCTGTGCAGGAGCCCAGGAATGGGATGCCAAAATTGTGGCTTGACCTGCTTGCTCCCCAGAGTGAAGGTCCACCCATGTGGACCTTCTCTTCCTTTCGGATCCCTCCCAGGGATGCAGGTCCCAACCTGATGCCTTCCCCCGCCGCCCCCCCCCCACATCCTACCTTGCTTCCCAAATGTTGCTAGTAGTAAAGAATCCACCTGCCAATGCAGGAGACTTAAAGAGATGTGGGTTTGATCCCTGGTCAGGAGGATCCACTGGAGGAGGGCATGGCAACCCACTCCATGCCTGGAGAATCCCATGGACAGAGGAGCCTTGTAGGCTACAGTTCATAGGGTCGCAAAGAGTTGGACATGACTGAAGCGACTTAGCACACTCCCTATTACATGGAGCTATTTATTGCAGCTCTGGTTGTTTGTATAGAAGTCCTGCTGCCAGTTTCCAGCTAGTTTTCACTGAGAATTGTTCTACATGTAGATATATCTTTGATGTGTTTTGGGGGGAAGGGGAGCTCTCTGTCCTCTTATTCCACCATCTTGATCCCCTTGGTTGCTGACTTCTTGAAGCCTTGATTTCCTTTTCTATAAAATGGAGGCCTCGTGCTTACCTTATTAACTTTTTGAGAATTAAAAGGAATACTACACACGAAGCACTCAATACTGTCTAGGAATAAGTAAGTGATAACCGGGTGATTGCTATTGCTTGGGGCTTCCCTCTGTGACTCATGTTGACGTATGGCAAAACCAATACAATATTGTAAAGTAAAAATAATAATAATAAATTTTTAAAATCTACCAAAAAAAAAAAGAATACACTTGCAATGCAGGAGCCACAGGAGATGCAAGTTTGATTCCTGGATTGGGAAGCTTCCCCAGAGGAGAGCTTGACAACCCACTCCAGTATTCCTTTTTTAAAAATATTAATTTATTTTAATTGGAGGCTAATTACTTTACAATATTGTAGTGGTTTCTGCCATACATTGACATGAATCAGCCATCCACTCCAGTATTCTTGCCTGGAAAATTCCATGGGCAGAGGAGCCTGGCAGGCTAAAGTCTATAGGGTCACAAAGAGCTGGACATGATTGAAGCGACACTGCATGCATGCTATTGCTTTGGCATCTCAGAGGCCTCTTCAGTGCCGTTTGAGCACTGGTTTTGAGCACAGTTGTAGACTATGCTTATTTAACTTATATGCAGAGTACATCATGAGAAATGCTGGGCTGGTTGAAACACAAGCTGGAATCAAGATTGCTGGGAGAAATATCAATAACCTGAGATAAGCAGATGACACCACCTTTATGGCAGAAAGCAAAGAAGAACTAAAGAGCCTCTTGGTGAAAGTGGAGAGGAGAGTGGAGAAGTTGGCTTAAAACTCAACATTCAGAAAACTAAGATCATGGCATCTGGTCTCATCACTTCATGGCAAATAGATGGGGAAGCAATGGGAGACAGTGACAGACTATTTTTTGGGCTCCAAAATCACTGCATGATGGTGACTGCAGCCATGAAATTAAAAGACGCTTACTTCTTGGGAGAAAGGTTATGACCAACCTAGGCAGTATATTAAAAAGCAGAGACATTACTTTGCAAACAAAGGTCCGTCTAGTCAAGGCTATGGCTTTCCAGTGGTCATGTATGGATGTGAGAGTTGGACTGTAAGGAAAGTTGAGTGCTGAAGAATTGATGCTTTTGAACTGTGGTGTTGGAGAAGACTCTTGAGAGTCCTTTGAACTGCAGGGAGATCCAACAAGTCCATCCTAAAGGAAATCAGTCCTGAATATTCATTGGGAGGACTGATGCTGAAGCTGAAACTCCAATACTTTGGCCACCTCATGCGAAGAACTGACTCATTTGAAAAGACCTTGATGCTGGGGAAGATTGAAGGCAGGAGGAGAAGGGGACAACAGAGGATGAGATGGTTGAATGGCATCACTGACTCAATGGACATGAGTTCGAGTAAACTTCAGGAGTTGGTGATGGACAAGGGAGGCTAGGCCTGCTGCAGTCCATGGGATCGCAGAGTCTAACATGACTGAGTGACTGAACTGAACTGTAGACTATGTTGTAGAATGTATAGTCACAAATCACACAGTATTGTGGTGTTGTCTGTAGATCGAAAAATGTTTCTATAGATATCATTTGCACATTCCTTATGGAAATAATAAGAGGAGAATGGTTCATTATCCAGACTTAGGGGAAATGTGGGTTAAATTAATTTCAGATGACCAGCACAATTGCAGCCATTGACTCAGTGATATCAAGTTGAGAAGTGATGGAAATTGGGCTGATTAGGAATGAAGAGGCCAAATTTTATGCCCTCAAATTATAGGCTACTGAATTTGGAGAATGAATGCACCTATTTAGACAGAAGAATATATCTTCAACATCGCTAATATGTTGGAAATCGTATAAGACAAAGTGAAATTTCTACATTCTCTTGTCTCTTGTTTTAAGTGATTCAGAAGGTATCACTGGACCAGTGGTTGTGATTGTTTGTGTTGGCCAGCTGGGTCTTCACTGGTGCACGGGTTTCTCTCGCTGCGAAGCACAGGCTCTAGAACATGTGGGCGCAGTGTGTGCAGGATGCAGGCTCAGTGGTCGCAGCTCGTGGGCTTCTCTGGTTGTGGTGCATGCGCTCAGTTGTCCCACAGCATGTGGGATCTTAGTTCCCAGACCAGGGATTGAACCCATGCCCCCTGTGTTGGAAGGTGGATTTTCAGCCACTGGACCACCAGGGAAGTCCTCAATGGTTGTGCTGTTCGCCTGAAATTGGGTAACTGAGGAAGTAACTAAGTTCCGGAAATTGACAAATCATCTAAATTCAAGAGACTTAATTCTAAATCACAATAACCATTTAATGATTTCTGCAGAGAAATATACGTTACCAAGATGTCTAGACTAGTTCAAGGTATTTATTTGTCTAGACATATCTACTTGAGAAATCAAGTCTATATCTGAAGATTGCTTGTGATTTTAATGTCAAATTGTTTGATTTTTAAGTGATAGTAAAATCAATCATGAATATTCATTGTCACTTTAAAGGTATACCTAACAAATACATACTTACAGCAACAGGGCAATCTTATTTAAACTTGGAGGAAATAACTTAGTTCCATTTTAAGGGGTGAATTCTAAAAATAGCTGATCTTATTTATGTCTTACTAGAGAATGACGTTTTCTTACCCTGTCTACCAGCTCTGGGTGATACACTGTTAAGCTTGTATCTTCCCTGTGAACTGAAGATGGGAGGCAGTGCCCAAAGTTATTGTTTCTTTACCCTGGAAACGGGTGTAGTGTCTGTGTATACATGGTCCTTCCTCTTAGAGTATTTCCAGAGCTACCCAGACCCAGAAGGTGGTTTGTTCATAAGAGAGGAGAGCCTGTTGAGGTTATGGTGCTTGAAAACATGTTCAGCCTTCTTTTTGCATTCCGATTCTATTCACTGACATTGGAGCGTACAGAGAACACATGCATCTCACAGACTCTCACTGATGGTGAGTAATAGAGCTATGAGCTGCTGCAGAATTAGATGGTATCTGAATTTTCTAATTTGTTTTCCAATTAAGAAATTACATTTCTTTACTGTTTTTTTCTACCTGGGAGTAGATATGTGCTAGATTTGTGGTCTTCCTTATACTGCTTTATTGTTTATTTCACAGACCCGTTGTTTATTGTATCAAGCGAGAAAGACCACAACCAGGCAAATACGCAGGCCACCGTGGTTCGAAGCAAACTGGTAGGTCTTACTCATCTGCTAAGGCAGCCTAATGAACCTGAACCATCTAGTTTGGCTAACTGTGCTGATCAAATTTTCTAATCACCAAATCTCCACTGGATTTTATATTCTTCAGAAATTTCTTTGCCATGGTTACCAGGGGACAAGATGTTTTAATACTTGTGGCCTAATGTGAGGATTAACTAACTAATAGTGAATAAAGGACTCAGACGATAACCTAAATTATTTCAATGAGAAAAGTAATAGATGTCTGTGTTGAAAAAATTCCAGTAGTGCAAAAGCATATATAGTATAAAATAAATGCTACCCTTAGCCCTCTTCACATAATCACCCCTTGTCATCAGTTTCTTCAGTATCCTTCTAGAGATAGTCTATACATATACCAATAGCCTATGCCATATAGACGGTTTTGTACCTTTCAAAAGTTTGCAGTAGTAAAATACTTTAGAAAATCTGGTGTAATTTTGTCCTTTTTCCCTCTGCCCTCCTGTCTTAACATTAGAGAAGGGTTCCCAGGTTTAGAACCATGTTCAGCAGCATGTTCCATTATCCAAGATATTCTGTTTATTGGAGCAAGGCAGATCCTGTTCCATCATTCATCAGTCGGGACTGGAAGCGACATGAGCAACGGCACAGAGAGGCCCTCCAGCAACTTGCCGCGTAAGTGTCAGGTGGCTCCAGCTGCTATTCATGTGTTTGATGGATGCATTTTTCTTCTTAAAAAGTTTTGTTTATTCATTCTGTATTATTTTAAAATGTACAATTGGGATGTTATACCTAGACCAGTTGAGCTCAAGTTCTCTTTCTTAACCCCTTTGACCAAAACAATCTGGATTCGGGAGCAACAGTTATAGGTTTATTGGTTAGTAATAGGTTGGTACAAAAGTAATTGTGATTTCAGACTGTGAATTTTAAATGATTATAACAAGGCTCAAACACATCTTTATTAATCACAATAGGAACCATTACAGTCAACACATTTGTGCCAATGAGAAATAAGTTGGTTTGTTCCTGTAGTGTAAAAATACATGTTTCAGGATTTGATGAACTCTTGGAAAGCATTTTCTGCCTTCTGCTGGTTTTGGAAGTGTTTTCCTGGCAAAAAGTTGTTGAGATGCTTGAAGAAGTGGTGGTTGGTTGGAGAGAGGTCAGGTAAATATGGCAAATGAGGTAAAACTTTTTAGCCCAATTTGTTCAAGTTTTGGATTGCTGGTTGTGAAACTTGCAGTCAGGCACTGTGGAGAAGAACTGGGTCCATTCTCTTGACCAATAGTGGCTGCAGGTGTTGCAGTTTTTGGTGCATTTCATTATTTGCTGAGCATACTTCTCAGATGTAATGGTTTTGCTGGGACTCAGAAAAATGTAGTGGATCAGACAGACAGCAGACCACCAAAACAATGACCACGACCTTTTTTTGGCGCACGTTTGGTTTTGGGAAGTGTTTTTGGAGCTTCTTCTCCATCCAACCACTGAGCTAGTTGTTGCCAGTTGTTTTATAAAATCCACTTTTTGTCACGCATCATAATCCAATCGAGAAGTGGTTCAGTGTCACGTAGAATAAGAGATGACATTTCAAAATGATGGTTTTTTTGATTTGCAGTCAGTTCATGAGGCATGACTGAGCGACTTCACTTTCACTTTTCACTTTCCTGCATTGGAGAAGGCAATGGCAACCCACTCCAGTGTTCTTGCCTAGAGAATCCCAAGGACGGTGGAGCCTTGTGGGCTGCCGTCTATGGGGGTCACACAGAGTGAGACACGACTGAAGCAACTTAGCAGCAGCAGCATGAGGCACCATTATCAAGCTTTTTCACGTTTCCAATTTGCTTCAAATGCCAAATGACCATATAAAGGTTGACGTTGAGTTCTTAGGCAGCTTCTTATGTAGTTGTATGAGGATCAGTTTCGATGATAGCTCTGAGTTGGTCATTGTCAACTGCGGATGACCAGCCACTGTGCTCCTCATCTTCAAGGCTCTTGCCTCCTTTGCAAAATTTCTTTAATCACCACTGCACTATATGTTTGTTAGCAGTTTCTGGGCCAAATGCATTGTTGATGTTGCTAGTTTCCTGCTCTACTTTATGACCCATTTTGAACTTGAATAAGAAAATTGCTTGAACTTGCTTTTTATTTAACATCATTTCCGTAGTCTAAAATAAATATAAAATAAACAGCAAGTGATAAGTCATTAGCCAAAGAAAATATAAAGCAAGAAATGAGCATTAAAATGATGTATAACATAACCACATTCCAGTATCAAATGGCAAAGTTCAACAGTGCAAAACCGCAGTTACTTTTGCACCAACCTAATAGGTGTTCTCCAAAGGTTATAGCATATATTACATGATAACTTACCACCAAAGGTAGAGGTGACTGCATTTTGATCCATCCAATTTCTTTGATCCGTCTTGGAAATTGCAAGTGTACTTTTCTGCTAGTATCCAAGTAGACTTTTTGGAGACCTGCAACCAAAGTACCTTCAGCGATAGGTCTGTCAAATTCCTTATTTGTTTAAAGAATATTTACAAGTTCATACATAGTAAATTTCTTTTACAATGCTACCTTACAGCCTAGACATAAAATTTTGGTTTTTTTTTTTTAAATTTTGTAATTCTCATGCACTGTTAACTAAAAATGAACATTTTTGTATGTGGAATTTAATAAATTTACTCATTTATTAGCTTTCAGTTCCTCTTGTTGGCTTCTGGTTTCCTGGCTCAGGAAAAGTAATTATTGAGGTGTAGGACAGTAAGACACATGTTATAGAAGACTTTGCTCTCAGTCTCAGGTGTATCTCCTACTTTATAGACATATAAATATGAAATAGGGGCTTCCCAGTGGTGCCAGTGGTAAAGAATCTGTCTGTCAGTGCAGGAGATGCAAGAGACATGGGTTCGATCCCTGGGGTGGGAAAATTCCCTGGAGTAGAAAGTGGCAACCACTTCAGTATTCTTGCCTGGAAAACTCCATGGACAGAGAAACCTGGTGGGCTATAGTCCATGGGATCCAAAGAGTCAGACACGGTTTAGCAACTGAGAATAAATATGAAATAAAAATTATATTTGGAAATAATATGTTCGACTTGAATAATGTTTTCCTGCTTCGTTTTAGAATTGATGCTTCTTTTCAGATGCCTAAAGAAGTTTATGAAGATCCTGATGTTACTGGAAAGAATCGCTATAAATATTTTGAAAGGTAGGAAATAATTACTGATGAATATGAGCCCTAATATTATTAGAGACCTCTTTGTAATAATGATAGCAGCTCTCATATTTAAGTCATGCAATACGCCAGGTATCACTTTATAAGTGCTTTACGTATATAACATCAATTTTCAGAACATAAATATAGGATAGGATATATTATCCCCATTTTACCAGTTAGGAAGCTGAGGCCAAAAGAGGAGAAGTAAATTGCTCAAGGTTACTCTATTATGAATTAGCAAGTGTAGAGCTGCGATTCCAACTAAGTCTGCCTGACCTTAGAGATACTAATTGCAAATAAGAATGTATCTTTGAGAACAAAATGAAGTCATCAAATGAGGTGAGATAGAGGAAAGACACATGACAGCGATAGTGCAGGGAAAAGTGTTAAAAGAGGGCAGATAGGTGACATTTGCTGTCTTTGTGTGAATGTTACCAAAACCAACATGGTCAAAAGATTCACCTTGTTTCATTCGTGATGAATACACACGTGATAATCATACACTCAGATTAAAAAAAAATAAGATGCGGATTTCCCTCTATGTCCTATCTGAGTTAGCAAAATAGCTAACTCGGATGTATAACTTGATGTCATACCTACATAAGTTCATTAGAGAAAGTAAATTTGTAATGCACATTATTTATGAACAACCTCCTTATGGATGTTTTATGATGCTGAGTTTTTCAGAGGAATGAAATTCTTTACATAGTATACTCAGTTCCTAGACTTTCGGGGCAGGGGTTGGGGGGCGGCCTAAAGTAAATCACTGGAAATTTCAGAACATCTCAGGGAACTTGAGAAGTTGCTGGGAACTAATGACCAGCTGAAGCCTAAGTACAGGGCACTGTTTCTCAGGTGTGGCTTGTTTCCCATCTGCAGCAAACACATGGGGATGTTTATTACAAATGCAGATTAATTGGCTCTACCTTGAATCCACTGAGTCTGCTGGGCTAGACCTGTGGATTTGAATTTTAAACAAGAATCTTCCCACTCCCACCCACTCCAGCGTTCTTGCCTGGAGAATCCCAGGGACGGGGGAGCCTGGTGGGTGCCGTCTCTGGGGTCGCACAGAGTCGGACACGACTGAAGCAACTTAGCAGCAGCAGCAGCAGCTTCCCACTCCCCAGTGATTTTGTGTGTGCCAAAGTTTGAGAATTGCTGATACACAAAGTATTCAAACTCACTGATTTTAAGGGACAAATATTGGCAGTGGCAGGAAACTTAGCAAACACATAGTGCAGAAGTCCCACGTTTGTGTTTTCCTTTCTTCCCCAGGCCTTTCCTTCCATTTTATCAGCAGATGCCATTCAATGTTGTTTTTGCATCAACCAGGTAAGTAACCGTTATTTTAAAACTTTTTTCCAGTTTATTTATTATTTGCTTCCATATTTGTTTCTAGAAGATAGTTCTCTGAATCATTATTTTTAAAGAATGGATCATAAATCATTAGAACATGTTCTAGTGGTTATTAGCAGCCTTTTAAAAAACAAAATAGGAAATAACCAAGAGCTTCAGATGTGTTGAGGGTAGTTATGTTTTTGCTTATAACTTTTGACTTAAATAGATAAATGTATATGTTCATAGGTATATAATTGTTATGGTATATAGTGTATTTTTTATTATGAGTTATGGTAAAAATGAAAGTTAAAAGTGCTCTAAATGTTCTCTTTTGCTTCTCTGAAATGTACTTATTTGACAACAGTTCTTCAATGTTTGATCAAGAAAACCAGTGAAAATATTTTTTAATAGTAGAATTTATAATTTAATCATCTAATGGACACAAGGCAGTGTGCTATACAAAGATACATCCAACGTGATGTCTGTCCCACAAAGGAATGTGAACCAAGAAAGAAAGTATGTGAAAAGAAAGTAAAAGACAAGAGCTGAATCTGGGATTATTGTGCAGTTCCTGGGTCTTTTGTTTTAGGGCAAGATAGCAGGTTTGGTAAAGTGTCCCATTAAAAAACTAACTTTTGCTATACTTAATATATATAACATATATATCTTAATGTCAATATAACTTAATGTTTCTATAAGAGAAGAAAATCCAAGGTATTCATTAAATGAATGAGAAGATAAACATTTTTTAAGGCCTAAGATTTCTGAATAGAAAGTTAAATAGGTCTGGATTTTCAAATATGCATTTAAAAGGTATGGTTACTCTTAATGATACAGCATCTTATAAATGGGATATATGTTATCAAAGGTCTGTAATCCTCAATATAAGTGCCAATTATGATTCCAGTTTCTCCTCAAATTTTTTAAGACTATGTATGGATTCCTTTGGCTCTTATATGGATGTAGGAAAGATGCTTTGCTTGTTGCAGCAATATTTTGGGGGATCAGTCTCCTAAAGCAAAGGAAATAAAAGCAAAAATAAATAGAACATAATTAAACTCAAAAGATTTTGCACAGTAAGGGAAACCATTGACAGTATGAAAAGATAGCCCACTGAATGGGAGAAAATATTGGCAAATGATATGACCCATAAAGGGTTAATATCCAAAATATATAAACAGCTCATACAATTCAACATAAAAAAAATCCAAAACAACCTGATTAAAAAATGTGCAGAAGACCTGAATAGACATTTCTCCAAAGAGGACATGCAGATGGCCAGAAGGCACATGAAAAGATGTTCAACATTGCTAATCCATCAAAACCATAAGGAGATGTTACTTCATACCTGTCAGAATGGCTGTCTTCAAAAAGAACATGAATAACAAATATTGGCAAGAATGCAGAGAAAAGGGAATCTTCATCTGCTGTTGGTGGGAATGTAAACTGGTACAGTTACTGTGGAAAATAGTGTGGTTTCTCAAAAAACTAAAAATAGAACAAACATATAATCCAGCAATTCCACTCCTGGGTATATGTCTGAAAAAACCCACTATTTTGAAAAGATACATGCACCCCAATGTTCATAGCAGCATTATTCACCATTGCCAAAATATGGGAGCAACTCACATGTCCATCAACAAATGAATGGATAAATAAAATGTGGTTTATATATGCAATGGACTATTAGCCATAAAAAAGAATGAAAATTTTCCACTCGGAACAACATGGATGATTTAGAAAATATGCTAAGTGAAGTTAGCAAAAGACAAATGCTGTATATTACTTATTTGTGGAGTCTAAAAAATACAACAAACTAGTGGATGTAACAAAAAAGAAATAGACTCACAGATTTAGGGTACAAATCTGGGTGATTAGCAGAGGGGAAAGGGAAAAAGGAAAGGCCAGTATAGGAACAGGGGATTAAGAGATACAAACTATAATACATATTACATAAAATATTATATAAAATAATCTGCAAGGATATATTGAACAACACACAAAATATAGCCAATATTTTATAACTATAAATGGAATATAACATTTAAAAATTGTGAAATACTGTGTTGTATTTGTTGTTGTTCATTGCTAAGTTGTGTCCAACTCTTTGTAACACCGTGGGCTACAGCTCACCAGGCTTCACTGTCCCTTTACTATCTCCTTGAGTTTGCTCAAACTCATGTCCATTGAGTCAGTGATGCCATCCAACCATCTCATCCTCTGTCACCCACTTCTCCTGCCCTCTGTCTTGAAGTTCTTGGTTCACGTGCTGATGAGGCCTAGCTTGAAGGATTTTGAGCATAATCTTGCTAGCATGTGAAATGAGTGCAATTGTACGATAATTTGAACATTCTTTGGCATTGCTCTTCTCTTTGGGATTGGAATGGAAACTGACCTTTTCCAGTCCTGTGGCCCCTGCTGAGTTTTCCAGATTTACCAGCGTATTGAGTGAAGCACTGTTAAAGTGCTGCTAAAGCATCATCTTTGAGGATTTGAAGTAACTCAGCTAGAATTCCATCACCTCCACTCGCTTTATCTGTAGTGATGCTTCCTAAGGTCCACTTGACTTCACACTCCAGGATGTCTGGCTCTAGGTGAGTGACCACACCATTGTGGTTATCTAGGTCATTAAGACCTTTTTTTGTACAGTTCTTCTGTGTATTCATGCCACCTCTTCTTAATGTCTTCTGCTTCTGTTAGCTCCTTGCTGTTTCTGTCTTATATTGTGCCCATCTTTGCATGAAATGGTCCCTTGGTATCTCCATCTTGAAGAGATCTCTAGTCTTTCTCTTTCTGTTGTTTGCCTCTGTTTCTTTTCATTGTTCATTTAAGAAGGCTTTCTTTTTTCTCCTTACTATTCTCTGGAACTTTGCATTCAGTTGGGTATATCTTTCCCTTTCTCCTTTGCCTTTCGCTGCTCTTTTCCCAGTTATTTGTATGGCCTCTTCAGACAATCACTTTGCCTTCTTGCATTTCTTTTTCTTGGGGATAGTTCTGGTCACCACCTTCTATAAACAATGTTCCGAACCTCCATCCATACTTCCTCAGGCACTCTTGTCCACCAGATCTAATCCCTTGAATCTATTTGTCACCTCCACTGTATAATCATAAGGGATTTGATTTAGGTCATACCTGAATTGCCTAGTAGTTTTCCCTGCTTTCTTCAATTTGAGCCCAAATTTTGCAGTAAGGAGCTGATGATCTGAGTCACAATCAACTCCAGATTTTGTTTTGCTGACTGTTTAGAGCTTCTCCTTCTTTGGCTACAAAGAATATAATCAATCTGATTTTGGTATTGACCATCTGGTGATGGCCATATGTAGAGTCATTTCTTGTGTTATTGAAAGAAGATGTTTGCTATGACCAGTGTGTTCTTTTGGCAAAGCTCTGTTAGCCTTTGTCCTACTTCATTTTGTATTCCAAGGCCAAACTTGCCTGTTACTCTAGGTATCTCTTGGCTTCCTATTTTTGCATTCCAGTCCTTGTGATGAAAAGGACATCTATTTTTTGGTGTTAGTTCTAGAAGGACTTCTAGATCTTCATAAAACTGTTCAACTTCATCTTCTTCAGCATTAGTGGTTGGGGCATAGACTTGGATTACTGTAATGCTGAACAATTTGCCTTAGAAATGAACCGAGATCATCCTGTAACTTTTGAGATTACCCCCAAGAACTGCATTTCGGATTCTTTTGTTGACTATGAGGGCCACTCCATTCCTTCTAAGGGATTCTTGCCCACCTATAACATGTTATACATCAACTATATTTCAGTAAAAATGTTAAAAGAAAATAAATGGATGGAGGAAAATATAGCATGCTAACATTAAATGAAAGCAACAGTAGCTATAATAATTTCAGACAGAGCAGACTTCAAGGAGGATTATCAGGGATAAAGAGAGGCATTATGTAATGAAAAAGAGGTCAGTTCTCCAAGAAGACATAATAATCCTTAATGTATACATACCTAATGACAGAGTGTCAGACTGCGTGTGACAAAAACTAATAGAATTACAAAGTAAATGAATTCACTATCACAGTGGGGGCTTCAATACCCTCATGTAGAAAGTGGATGCATCTAACAGGCAGAAAGTCAGTAAGGCCCTAGCATACCACTTATCAGCTGGATATAATTGGTATCTATAGACAACTTATTCAGCAACAATAGAGTATACATTCTTCTGAAGCTGGAACATTCAGCAAGATAAACCACATTCTGGACCATTAAACATACTTTAATAAATGTAAAAAGCACAGAAGTTATACAATGTCTTCTCTCAGATCATAGTGATATTAAACTAGAAATTAAGAACAGAGAGATAACTGAAAACCCCCAAATCTTTTGATAGTAAACAATACATTTCTAAATAGCATGGGTTAAAGCAGATGTTTCAAGAGAAATTTTAAAATATTTTAAACTTAATGAAAATGACAATGTAAATTATGAAAACTTGTGGAATGAAACGAAAGCAGTGCTTAGTGGGAAATTTATAGCATTGAATACATGTATTAGAAAAGAAGACAGATTTAAATCAATGATATAAGCTTCCACCTTGAGAAACTAGAAAAAGAAGAGCAAATTACATCCAAAGCAAGCAGAAGAAAATAATAAGAAATCAATGGACTTGACCAAGGAAATTGATAGAAAAAGTAAATGAAACCAGAGAGTTCTTTGAAAAGCTCACAAAAACTGGTAAGTCTCTAGGCAGACTTAACTAAGAGAAAAAGAGAGAGGACACAATTTACTAACATCAGAAATGAAAAAGGATCACTACAGAATCCTATGGCACTAAACAGATAATGAAGGGATATTGTGAATAACTCTTTGCCTACAATAGAATTGATAATGTAGATGAAAAGGGCTAATTACTTGAAATACAACTTGCCAAAACTCAGAAGAAATAGGAAATCTGAATAGGCCTTAATCTATTAAACTTCTTTGATGCAATAATTAATAACTTTCTAAAACATAAAGCACCAGGCCCGGGAGGGGTCTCTGATGATTCTACCAAACAGTCAAGGAAGAAATTATACCATTCTTTACAATCTGTTTCAGGTAGTAGAAGCTCACTCATTCTGTAAGGCCAGCATTACCCTAATACCAAAATCAGACAAAGACATTAAGAAAGAAAGAAAGAAAGATAGTGCTAAGTAATGTACCTCTCTTGAGATCCCACGAACTATAGCCTGCCAGGCTCATCTGTCCATGGGATTCTCCAGGCAAGAATACTGGAGTGAGTTGCCATAAAGAAAACTACAAACCAACATCCCTCATAAATGTAGGCATGGAAATCCAACAATGTATAACAAGAGTTATACACCACATCCAAGTGGAATTCATCCCAGGCATGCAAGGTGGTACTGCATTTTAAAATCAGTTAATGCAATGGGTCATGTCAACAGACTGAAAAAGAACATGATCATATTAATAGAGGCAGAAAAACTATTTGACAGTACCCGATACCCTTCATGACAAAAACTCTCGGTTATCTAGAATTAGAGAGGAACATCTTCAACCTTATGAAGAATGTGTACTGAAAACCTACCTCATACTTAATGGTTATTCTGCCATTTTTGTAGATTTTTGTGTTGCACATCAAATCTGGGCTGATCACTCCACACTTACTTAGCCTGCCTGTGAGGTTCATGACAGTTTCCCTAGCCCTGTGATCATCAGTGATTTCAAACTCACCAATGCAACCATGCTTCATCATCACAGTTAGAAACCTGGCGATGACTTTGGAGCATGGCCTAATAGGGACTTGGCGTTTGCCTCTCTTTTCAGCATTGTTGATACTCTTGAGAGCGTCAGCCAGGACATTCATGTGCACCATTCTGGCAGCATGGAAAGGTGGCGGAAAGAGCAGTGATAAAACTTTTAGCAGGTGGCATGTTCATCTTTGTAGAAAATCAGAATGAATTGACTTAAAAAAAAATAAGTGGGGTTAATAAGTGAATAAGTGATTATAGCAAGGTTGTAGGATACAAGGTTAGTATACAAAAGTCAGCTGCTTTCCTATATACCTATATAGAACAAGTGGAATTTGAAATATAAAACACAGTGCCATTTAAATTAGCATCAACAAATGAAATACTTAAGTATAAATTTAATAAAATACAAGATCTATTTAAGGAAAACTATGACACTTCAGTGGAAGAAATCAAAGAAGAACTATAAATAAGTGGAGAAATATTCCATGGTTGTCGATGGGAAGATTCAGTGGTGTCAGTATGTCAAGTCTTCCCAGTTTGAAGTATAGACTCCATGTAATCTCAACCAAAATTCCTGCAAGTTATTTTGTGGATATTGACAAGGTGATTCTAAAGCTTACCTGAAGAAACAAGAAACCTGAGAATAAGCAGTACAGTATTAGAGAAGGGCAGAGTTGGAGGACTGACACAACATGACTTCAAGCTATTATAATCAAGAAAGGGTGGTGTTGACCTTCCCTGGTAGCTCAGTGGTAAAGCAGCCACCTGCCAGTACAGGAGATACGGGTTCGATCCCTGGTTCTGGGACAATCTCACATGCCGTGGAGCAACTAAACTCGTGCACCACAACTAGAGTCTGTGATCTACAACCTGGGAGCCACAGCTACTGAAGCCCTTGGGCCCTAAGCCCATGCTCCTCAACAAGAGAAGCCACTGCAAGGGAGGTCTGTGCACAACGACTAGAGAGTAGCCCCTGCTTGGTACCACTAGAGGGAAGCCCCCCTAGCAACAAAGATCCCACACAGCCAAAAATAAATAAATAATTTTTTAAAAAGCTGTGATATTATGTAAAGAATAGACAGATGAAATAGAGAGCCCAGAGATAGACCCACATCTTTATAATCAGCTAATCTTTCACAAAAGAGTAGATGGTTAGATAGCATCACTGACTCAATGGACATGAATTTGAGCAAAGTCCAGGAGGTAGTGAAGGACAAGGAAGCCTGGTGTGCTGCAGTCCATGGGGTCGCAAAGAGTTGGACACGACTTAGTGACTGAATAACAACCTTTGGCAAAAAGAGCAAAGACAATACAATGGAGCAAAGACAGTCTTTTTAACAAGTGATGTTGGAACAACTGGACATCTACATTTAAAAAAAAATGAAATTAGATATAACTCTTACACCCTTCACAAAATTAACTTAAAATGGATCACAGACCTCAGTGTAGAATACAAAAATATAAAATTCTTAGATTACATGGGAAAAACCTAGATGGTCTTGGGTATGTTGATGACTTTTTAGATACAACATCAAAATCACGATCCATTAAAGAAATAATGGGTAATTTGGACTTCATTAAAAAAAGGTCAAAGACCTTAACAGACACCTCACCAAAGAAGATATACAAATGGCAAATAAGTAGAAATGCAAATTAAAACAATATACCACTATACAACTGTTAGAATGGCCAAAATCTGGAACACTAACACCACCAAATATTGAGCAACAGGAATTTTCATTTTTGATGGAAGTGCAAAATGCTATAGTCACTTCAGGTTGTCAGTTTCTTACAAGACTATGCATATTCTATACAGTATGGTATTATCTTCTGTTCTGAACGATGCACTTCATGGAAATGAGACATCTGTAAATGACTATGTGGATTGAACTTTAATCCCTATGCACTCAAAACACATTTATTTAATGAGTGAAAATTACTAATACTATTATGACTCATCTGTAGAAATGTTAGTGATTCTAACCTGAATCATGAATGTTAACGTATTGACACACCAAAATAAAATTTCTCTAAGACTTAAAAAAAGTCTATACACATACTCTTAACATATGGTTCGGCAGTCCTACTCCTTGGTATTTACCTAAAGGGGTTGAAGACTCATGTCTACACAAAAGCCTGCACACAGATGTTTATAGCAGCTTTATTCATAGTTGCTGAATCGTGGAAGCAACCAAAATGACCTTCAGCAGGTGAATGGATAAGTAAACCATGGTACATTGAGACAACAAAATATTATTCAGCACTAAAAAGAAATGAGCTATCAAGTCATGAAAAGACATGGAGGAACCTTAAATGCATATTGTTAAGAGAAAGAAGCTAATCTGAAAGGGCTGCATATGTATGATTCCAACCATATGACATTCTGGAAAAGGTAAAACTATGGAGATGATAAAAAGATTATTGGTTGCCAGGGGGCTGGGGAGAATGGGGAAAGGATGAATAGGAGCACAGAGGATTTAAAGGGAGGGCAAATATACATCATGAGAAACGCCGGACTGGAAGAAACACAAGCTGGAATCAAGATTGCTGGGAGAAATATCAATAACCTCAGATATGCAGATGACACCACCTTTATGGCAGAAAGTGAAGAGGAACTAAAAAGCCTCTTGATGAAAGTGAAAGTGGAGAGTGAAAAAGTTGGCCTAAAGCTCAACAATCAGAAAACTAAGATCATGGCATCTGGTCCCATCACTTCATGGGAAATAGATGGGGAAACAGTGGAAACAGTGTCAGGCTTTATTTTTTTGGGCTCCAAAATCACTGCAGATGATTTCAGCCATGAAATTAAAAGACGCTTACTCCTTGGAAGAAAAGTTATGACCAACCTAGATAGTATATTCAAAAGCAGAGACATTACTTTGCCAACTAAGGTCTGTCTAGTCAAGGCTATGGTTTTTCCTGTGGTCATGTATGGATGTGAGAGTTGGACTGTGAAGAAGGCTGAGTGCCGAAGAATTGATGCTTTTGAACTGTGGTGTTGGAGAAGACTCTTGAGAGTCCCTTGGACTGCAAGGAGATCCAACCAGTCCATTCTGAAGGAGATCAGGCCTGGGATTTCTTTGGAAGGAATGATGCTAAAGCTGAAACTCCAGTACTTTGGCCACCTCATGCGAAGAGTTGACTCGTTAGAAAAGACTCTGTTGCTGGGAGGGATTGAGGGCAGGAGGAGAAGGGGACGACCAAGGATGAGATGGCTGGATGGCATCACGGACTTGATGGACGTGAATCTGAGTGAACTCTGGGAGTTGGTGATGGACAGGGAGGCCTGGTGTGCTGTGATTCATGGGGTCGCAAAGAGTCGGACACGACTGAGTGACTGAACTGAACTGAAATTCTCTGCATGTTACGATGTGGTGGATATAGATTATTATGCATGTCTATTTCAAATCCTGAAAGATGATGCTGTGAAAGTGCTGCACTCAATATGCCAGCAAATTTGGAAAACTCAGCAGTGGCCACAGGACTGGAAAAGGTCAGTTTTCATTCCAGTCCCAAAGAAAGTCAATGTCAAAGAATGATCAAACTACCACACAATTACACTCATCTCACATGCTAGTAAAGTAATGCTCAAAATTCTCCAAGCCAGGTTTCAGCAATACGTGGACTGCGAGCTTCCTGATGTTCAAGCTGGTTTTAGAAAAGGCAGAGGAACCAGAGATCAAATTACCAACATCTGCTGGATCATGGAAAAAGCAAGAGAGTTCCAGAAAAACATCTATTTCTGCTTTATTGACTATGTCAAAGCCTTTGACTGTGTGGATCACAATAAACTGTGGAAAATTCTGAAAGAGATGGGCATACCAGACCACCTAACCTGCCTCTTGAGAAATCTGTATGCAGATCAGGAAGCAACAGTTAGAACTGGACATGGAACAACAGACTGGTTCCAAATAGGAAAAGGAGTACGTCAAGGCTGTATATTGTCACCCTGCTTATTTAATTTCTATGCAGAGTACATCATGAGAAATGCTGGACTGGAAGAAACACAAGCTGGAATCAAGATTGCCAGGAGGAATATCAATCACCTCAGATATGCAGATGACACCACCTTTATGGCAGAAAGTGAAGAGGAACTAAAAAGCCTCTTGATGAAAGTGAAACAGGAAAGTGAAAAAGTTGACTTAAAACTCAACATTCAGAAAACGAAAATCATGGCATCTGGTCCCATCACTTCATGGGAAATAGATGGGGAAACAGTGTCAGGCTTTATTTTTTTGGGCTCCAAGATCACTGCAGATGGTGACTGCAGCCATGAAATTAAAAAACGCTTCCTCCTTGGAAGAAAAGTTATGCCCAACCTAGATAGCATATTCAAAAGCAGAGACATTACTTTGCCAACAAAGGTCCATCTAGTCAAGGCTATGGTTTTCCCTGTGGTCATGTATGGATGTTAGAGTTGGACTGTGAAGAAAGCTGAGTGCCGAAGAATTGATGCTTTTGAACTGTGGTGTTGGAGAAGACTCTTGAGAGTCCCTTGGACTGCAAGGAGATCCAACCAGTCCATTCTGAAAGAGATCAGCCTTGGGATTTCTTTGGAAGGAATGATGCTAAAGCTGAAACTCCAGTACTTTGGCCACCTCATGCAAAGAGTTGACTCGTTAGAAAAGACTTTGATACTGGGAGGGATTGAGGGCAGGAGGAGAAGGGGACGACAGAGGATGAGATGGCTGGATGGCATCACTGACTTGATGGACGTGAATCTGAGTGAACTCCAGGAGTTGGTGACGGACAGGGAGGCCTGGTGTGCTGCGACTCATGGGGTCGCAATGAGTTGGACATGACTGAGCGACTGAACTGAACAATGACATGTAAGGATTTGTCTATACCCATGTAATATACGACACCAAGAGTGAACCTTAACAGGGAACTATAGTCAATGTCTTGTAATAAACTATAATGGAAAATAATTAAAAGATTATGTGTGTATGTATATAAATATATATATATATATAACTGAATCCTATTGCTGTGCACCTGAAACATTGTAAGTCAGCCGTACTTTAATGCAGTATATATATTTAAAAAAGAAAAAACTGAACCTTAATGTAAACTTGTATTTTGGGTGACTGTGAAGTGCCAGTGTAGGTACATCAGTTGTAACAAAGGTACTGCCTGGTCAGTGATGTTGATGGTGGGTCGGGCTATGCACATGATGGGGAAGGGGTATATGGGAAGTTTTTGTGCCTTCTCAATTTTGCTGTGACTTAAGATTGCTCTAAAAATTGTCTTTAAAAATGCGAATGTTCAAATGAGTTCATAATAACAGAATAAGATTTGCTACCTTTGTGAAGCTCCTCTTTGTGTGTAGGTTTTTAAATGTGTATTTATTATTCATTTTTAGTTGAGTGGGTTCTGTTGCTGTGCTTGCTTTTCTCTAGTTGCAGAGAGCGGGGGCTCTTTGTTCCATTGCAAGGGCTTCTCATTGTGGTGGCTTCTCTTGTTGACGGGCTGTAGGGCACAAGGGCTTCACTTGCAGCGTGTGGGTTCAGTGATTGTAGTCCCTGAGCTCTAGAGCAAGCCTTAGTAGTTGTGGTGCAGGGCTTAGATGCTCCATGGCGTGTGGGATCTTCCTGGACCAGGGATCAAACCTGTGTCTCCTGCACTGGCAGGTAGATTCTTTACCACTGGACCACCAGGGAAGGCCTGCATGTAGTTTTGTTGGGACTAGAAGGGGAAAATTGAAAAGACTGTGGGTGTGGCAGACAGTGCCTGCTTTGATGGTGGCTGGTATTAGAGGAGGGAGGGTCTAGATGGAGGGTATGGGGCAGTAGGAGCTGCTGAAAGGATACCATCCTTAAACAGGCAAAGTGAGGCTAAGGATGTGATTCAGGACCAGGCAGAGCTCAAGCCAAGTATGGAGCAGATGTGGGGTCTTTTGGTGTTGGGTCCTGTTTGAGGTTGGGCAGAGCTGGGAAAGAAGATTTTTTTGCTTGCTTTTTTTCACATTTTACTCTCCCTTGAAACCAACTGAAATGGAGAGAAGAATAGGTTGGAGAAAAATAACAAGTTAATTAGGAAAGAACTGTGCTATTAAGTTACACCGGACTTTTGTCCAAGTAGCATTGCTCCTTTGCATCCTCTCCTCAGACCCACGGAGAAGGGTCCCAAGTCAGCAGAAAGCTTTGGCAGAAGGATTCCTCAAGCTTTGCCATAATCTTAGCACATTTAAGCAGATGGGTCAAATGTGAAGCTAATTTGGAAAGCAATAATTTATTCTCTTGATCCAAGCTGATGGTTTTATAATAATATTCATGTGACCTGGGATGATATAAAGGTAATTTAAAGTTATTTCCTCAAGTAGAATTTTTATAGTAGAATACTTTCTGCTGAAAACATAAGAAACTATATATACTTATATTGTCTACTTATGTTAGAAATTAATAGCAACTGCTGAAAAAAATGATTTCAGTACCTGTTAGATTTCAACATTAAAATCTATTTAAAGTACTGTTTCATCACAGGTTGAACTGTGAAATAGACACTTCTTTCTGATTGGCTTGAAATGCATTTTTCTTTGAGCTAAGATGTACATGCTGTGCTTATATATAAGCACCTCCCATTGCCTTTGACTATTTTTCTTAATGGAAATCTCTTTTTCCATTATATTTATTTATGTAATTTAATCAATTCTTCTACCAACTAGAAAAAAGATTTATTTTAAATGGAAGTGGTATATATAAGTATATATATATTTCTTATTTTATAAGTAGTATATGTACAAATTAAAAAAAGTTAGAAAATTCAAAAGACTATAAACATGAAAAAATTCTCTCTATAATCATACTAACCAGAAATAATTGCTTTTATTATTGTATATCCATTTAGGATTTTTTATGTGCCCAGTAGCACAGTCTATAAAAACAAAAATGTACTCCTAAGGTACATACTGCTTTATAGTGTTCTTTTTTCTACTTTACGTTAGATCCTTGACATTTTTGTTCATTCATATAGATTACATTGTTACTTTTCATAGCTGGATAAAAATTATGGCTGTACCATTTTTTAAACAGTTTTTCTACTGATGGTCAATATTTAAGTTTATGACTTTTTTAGAGTCAGATGAGTAGATTGGGAAAGATTTCCATGAAGTGTTGTTTAGTCAAAAAAGCAACATGCAAAACTGTACTTATAATATAATTTCATGTTAGTCAAACAGTAAAATAAACTGTATTTGTGTCAGTTGTAGAAAATAAGTGTGCAAAAAATAAGGAGGATGTAATTTAAGGATACGTCTGGGGTATATATCCTAGATGGGCTTCCCCGGTGGGAACCCGCCTGCGATTGCAGGAGACTTAAGAGACGCAGGTTCAATCCTGGGGTTGGGAAGATCCTAGGTACCAGGTATATAGAAAGGGTACTGCAATGGGTGGAAAAGGAAGAAAAAGGGATTGTGGGATGCAAACTCAAAAGTAAAAAAAGCACTGCACTAGAAGATTAAACCATATGTGCTACTATACTTTTTGTTAAATTATGGATAAGGGTAGACACGTGTTTAAGTGAATTTATAAGTTTTTTCTGTGCTTAGAAATAAAATGAAAAAAAGGTGAAAATAATGGATCCAAGGTTGATGCCTAATGACTCCAGATATAACCACTTTTAAAAATAAAATTAGCCATTAAGTTTTCTACTCTTATAAATGACACTTTATAAACATGTTTGCATATATCTTTGCACACTCATTGACTTATTCACCATAATAAATTCCTAGCAGCGCAATTTCTTGGGCCAAAGGGTGTTTTAAGGGTTTGATATATATTTAGTCACTTGTTAGTTAGGTTTATCTGTTTGTATTTTCATCAGCAGTTTATGAGAATGCCTGTTTCTTCACAAGTTCATTGATGCTAAGTACTTTCAATCGTTTAAATCATTGCTTATGTTTTATAATTAAATAGCATCTTGCTGTTTTAATTTAATTTTCTTTGATTATGTTATGTTCATTATATTTTCATATGATTGTTAGAAGTTTTACTTTTTGTTTTCTGACTGTCCTTTACTCATTTTTCTGTGGCTATTTCATAGAAAGACTATTTAACTCTTAATCATATATGTTGCAAAACCTATTGATAGGTATAAAGTGATTATATCAGGTTTCAATTTTCAAAATAATTTTCTCTTTTAGGGCAGATCCATATACTTTTCCTCCTCCTCCAACTAAGTACCTGCCCCTTCCTTCGAAGTACACGGTGGGCACTCAGACTGATTATCGGGATGCTGAAGTTCAAACAGACCCATATTCTCCAGAATATGTAGTATGTCAGGATTCCATCCCTGAGCTCCTGACCCTGGCTACTCTCACGTGGGGTGAGTTGGAAATTCTTTTGAATATTTGCAGATGACAGTCCTGATGACCACGCATGCTATTGAGTTCTTGGAAATGACACACACAGCCAACTGTGTTGTAAAGTATTGCTATTTAAAGTGTCTTGCTCAGTAGAGCTACTTCATAGACTCATACACTTTCTGATAGATTTGTTCAAAGAGAGATACGCCATTATCATTATAAGGACACTTCTTATCCTTTTTCCTGAAGTTGAAGTTACATTTAGACTTAATTTTGTGGTTACTTTGCTGACGATTCACCTCCCTCTTCTCACTGTTTCTCTCAGTGAATCAGCTCCTTTTCACTGAGAAATTTATATTCTTTCTTTACACATAAGTTTTTTTGAGTATATAATACTGAATGCATATTCCAACATGTAATACGCATGACATATTCATATTCCAACAAGAAATAATGTTATCTTATAATATACATTATGCATATTGTAAATATAGCAATAATGTGCATTTTGCATTTTCCAACAAGTAATAATATCCTCTTACTTTGCTAAAATATCTTGGGATTTATCAAGACTCTCTTATACACTTTATTTGATGATTTGGATGATTTCTTTTGTTATTATATCTGAAATGCTCAGAAATTCACTCTCAGAGTATAGAAATTCACTCTGGTCTAGGCCTTTATAATGTGAAACTATAAAAATTAATAAGAGAAGGGGCCTTTAGAAATTGTTAGACATTACCTTATTAAACTCATTTGATTGTGCCTAGGAAGCTGAGAACCAGAGAGACTGATCCCTTAAAGGTCATGGAAATACTTAGTGCATTGTAATGATTTTTATTAAAATCATTTTATCAAAATGAGGTTACTTTTGTTTCCCCAATGTAATGAATTGCTGTGATCAAATCTGTGTTAGTAGCAACAAGGACGTTCACGTCTGAGTTCTAGTTTTGATTCTTGTTTCTTGGCTCACTTCTTAGATCCATATTAAGCATTCTTGACACCCACAGTTTAAAGGAGAGACTCTACCTTAAGTCTAGGTGACAGATTCAGAGTATGCTGAAATCTTTCCTTCTCCTTTAAACACACAGAAAACATAATTATGAAAATTAATAACCACACTTAAAATAAGAAAATCGATCATTTAGCAGTGAAGACTTCTTCCTAAAAGGGAATCTGTGATGATGAGCAGGGACTCTGAATGGTGAGGAGCCAGACCTGAGTTACCTGATTAAACTAAAGGAGGGAGAAACTTCTCTCCTGCCCACAGGTAGGACTGAAGCCCAGTGCTTGCCAGTCTAAGCCAGGTACTCCTACCTGCGGCCTTGAGCTTTACCTCTTGGTGTGGGAAGGGCTTAGCTTTGAGCTGCAGAAGGACTGGGGCCACACCCTCAAAAACAAGAGGTTTAGGTAGGGGCTCAGAAATGCTTCACTTGGTAAAGACCTAATTGGAGCCCTGCCCTGGCAGCTCTGGGGTTGAAGTATCAATAAAAAGCTCCATGAGTCAGCCTACCTCCTTGTTGGTGAGGTTCTGGGTAAAAGTTTAAATGGAGGCCTACATATTATGTGTGTAGACATTTAAACATTATAGATCAAGCTACTGTCTTTTAGATAAAATACAGTCTATATTTTTCACAAATTTTTATAAAAAGCTGAAAGGACAAGTGTACATTTGAAACTCTTAGACTCCTTGGGATTGCACGCTGGCATGTGGCCGCAGTGGGAGAGGCTGCCTGGTGGCTGGCCCTTTTCTCTGGCTCTGTTCCTCATCATGAGGGCTTGCTGTGCCTGCCTGTGATTGCCTCTCCTGTCCTGCTCTTCCATTTTCTGTTTAGACATCCTTGCAAACAGCTGCTATGTGGCCACCCCTTGGGCTTAAGGCTGAGCAAACAGCAGCATGTAGTCTGCCCTCAGGAGTCTGAATCCTGCGAAATGGCCCATATAGATTTTGGAAGTGGGCATGGGGCCGTTTACGCAAGGAATTCCAGGCTCCCTAAGAGATGGAGTACCTCCAGGTGGGCATTCTGTAGTATCTTTAAAGTGCTGTGGGAAAATAAGCCAAATCTAGAATTCTTACACCAGCCAAACTCTTACTCAGGAGAGAAGGTGAAATAAAGACACTTTCATAGGACAGAACATTTCATAGGGCTATCTCATAGGATATTGTGAACACTAATTAAATTCATTTATATAATGTGCTTAGGCCAATGCCTAGTATGGAAATAAGCATTCTATAAATGTTAGCTATTGATCTGAATAAGGTAAGAATAAAAGGACATCCTTGAACATACTTCCAAGTTTAGTCGCTCAGTCATGTCCAGCTCTGCGGCCCCATGGACTGCCAGGCCTCCCTGTCCCTCACCAACTCCCAGATCTTACTCAAACTCATGTCCATTGAGTCGGTGATGCTATCCAGCCATCTCATCCTCTATCATCCCCTTCTCCTCCTGCCTTCAATCTTTCCCAGCATCAGGGTCTTTTCCAATCAAGTGGCCAAAATATTGGAGTTTCAGCTTCAACATCAGTCCTTCCAATGAATATTCAGGATTGATTTCCTTTAGGACGGACTGGTTGGATCGCCTTGTTGTCCAAGGGACTCTCAAGAGTCTTCTCCAACACCACAGTTCAAAAGCATCAATTCTTCAGTGCTCAGCTTTCTTTATAGTCCCACTCTCACATCCATACATGACTACTGGAAAACCATAGCTTTGACTAGATGGACCTTTGTTGGCAAAGTAATGTCTCTGCTTTTGAATATGCTATTTAGGTTGGTCATAACTTTTCTTCCAAGGAGTAAGTGTCTTTTAATTTCATGGCTGCAATCACCATCAGCATTAATTTTGGAGCTCCCAAAAATAAAGTCTGTCACTGTTTCCACTGTTTCCCCATCTATTTCCCATGAAGTGATGGGACCATATGCCATGATCTTCATTTTCTGAATGTTGAGTTTTAAGCCAGCTTTTTTCATCCTCCTCTTTCACTTTCATCAAGAGGCTCTTTAGTTCTTCTTCACTTTTTGCCATAAGGGTGGTATCATCTGCGTATCTGAGGTTATTGATATTTCTCCCAGCAGTCTTGATTCTAGACTGTGTTTCATCCAGTCCAGCATTTCTCATGATGTACTCTGCATAAAAGTTAAATAAGCAGGGTGACAATATACAGCCTTGACGTACTCCTTTCCCTATTTGGAACCAGTCTGTTGTTCCATGTCCAGTTCTAACTGTTGCTTCTTGACCTGCATACAGACTTCTCAGGAGGGAAGTCAGGTGTTCTGGCATTCCAATCTTTTGAAGAATTTTCCACAGTTTATTGTGATCCACACAGTCAAAGGCTTTGGCATAGTCAACAAAGCAGAAGTAGATGTTTTTCTGGAACTCTCTTGAAAAGATCTCTAGTCTTTCCCATTCTGTTGTTTTCCTCTATTTCGTTGCACTAATCACTGAGGAAGGCTTTCTTATCTCTCCTAGCTATTCTTTGGAACTCTGCTTTCACATGGGTATATCTTTCCTTTTCTCCTTTGCCTTTCGCTTGTCTTCTTTTCATAGCTGTTTGTAAAGCCTCCTCGAACAACCATTTTGCTTTTTTGCGTTTCTTGGGGATGGTCTTGATTCCTGTCTCCTGTACAGTGTCCCGAACCTCCGTCCATAGTTCTTCAGGCACTCTATCAGATCTAATCCCTTGAATCTATTTGTTGCTTCCATTGTATAGTCATAAGGGATTTGATTTAGGTCATACCTGAATGATCTAATGGTTTTTCCCTACTTTCTTCAATTTAAGTCTGAATTTGGCAATAAGGAGTTCATGATCTGAACCACAGTCAACTCCCAGTCTTGTGTTTGCTGACTGTATAGAGCTTCTTCATCTTTGGCTGCAAATAATATAATTAATCTGATTTCGGTATGGACCATCTGGTGATGTCCACGTGTAGAGTCTTCTCTTTTGTTGTTGGAAGAGGATGTTTGCTATGACCAGTGCATTCTCTTGGCAAAACCCTGCTTCATTCTGTACTCCAAGGCCCAATTTGCCCATTACTCCAGGTATTTCTTGACTTCCTAGTTTTGCATTCCAGTCCCCTATAATGAAAAGGACATCTGTTTTGGGTATTAGTTCCAGAAAGTCTTGTAGGTCTTCATGTATGCATGCATGCTAAGTCACTTCAGTCATGCCTGATGACTCTTTGTGACCCTATGGATTGTAGCCTGCCAGGCTATCTTGTCCAAGGGATTCTCTAGCCAAGAATACTTGAGTGGGTTGCCACTCCCTCCTCTGGGGGATCCTCCAGAACCAGGGATCGAACCTTTGTCTCTTGCATCTCCTGCATTGGGAGGTGGGGTCTTTACCATTAGCACCACCTGGGAAGCACATAGGTATTCATAGAACCTTTCAACTCAGCCTCTTTGGCATTAGTGGTTGGGGCATAGACTTGGATTACTATGATGTTGAATGGTTTGCTTTGCAAAAAAACTGAGAAAATTCTCTCATTTTTGTGATTGGACCCAAGTGCTGCATTTCAGACTCTTTTGTTGGCTATGAAGACTTCTCCATTTCTCCTAAGGGATTCTTGCCCACAGTAGTAGATATAATGATCTTCTGAATTATTTTTGCCTTTCCTGCCCATTTTAGTTCAATGATTCATAAAATGTTGATGTTTACTCTTGCCATCTCTTGTTTGACCACTTCCAGTTTATCTTGATTATGGCCTGACATTCCAGGTTCCTGTACAATATTGTTGTTTACAGTATGAGACTTTACTTTCACCACCAGACATCCACAACTGGGCGTCATCTCCACTTTGGCTCAGTCTCTTCTTTCCTTCTGGAGCTATTTCTCCACTCTTCTCCAGTAGCATATTGGACACCTACCAATCCAGGGGGTTCATCTTTCAGTGTCATATCTTTTTGCCTTTTCATACTGTTCATGGGGTTCTCAGGGCAAGAATGCTGAAGTGGTTTGTCATCTTCTCCAGTGGACCTCGTTTTGTCATATCTCTCTGCCATAACCCAGCAGTCTTGCGTGGTCCTATATGGCATGGTTCAAAGTTTCATTGTGTTATACAAGGCCACCATTTTGGTTCATTTTCTGTGATTGTGGTTTCCATTCTGTCTGCCCTCTGATGGATGGGAGTGCATGCTTCCTGATGGGAGGGACTGGCTGTGGGGGAAACTAAGTCTTTCTTTGGTGGGCAGGGCCATGCCCAGTATCTTTAATCTAGTTTTCTGCTGATGGGTGGGGCTGTGCTCCCTCTCTGTAGGTTGGACTAAGGTGGCCCAGTCCTTGAGTTTGCAGTCTCTATGGTGGAGCTATAGGGTGACCTCCTCCGCAAGGGCTCATGCCAGTACATTGTGCCTCCCAGGACTGTTGCTGTCAATACCTCTGACCCTGTGGCAGGCCACTGTTGACCCGTGCCTCTGTTGGAGACTCCCAAACACTCATAGGCAAGTCTGGCTCAGTCTCTTGTGGGGTCACTGCTCTTTTCTCCTGGGTCCTGGAGCACATATGGTTTTGTCTTTTCCTTCCAACAGTTTATTTCCCCAGTGCTGTGGGAACTTTATAATCAAATCCCACTGAGATTCTTATCATTAATGATAAGGCAAATGGGTTGGGTTTGGGGGAGCTAGACTGATGTGGATACTAAACATCCTGCCCTGCATGGGGCAGGCCCATCCAAAAATTAATTGTTGGCCTAATATGGTATTAATAGCATCCTGGTTGAGAAATAATTGAGTTAATGCAGTAAAATAAGAGAAGAAAAATTAGGTTTGTGGATTAGAAAGAAGAAGCAAAACTATTTTCACTTGTAGGCAATGCACTCATTTTAAAAATTTTAATGAACTGAACTAAGAATCTCAGTTCAGTAAGGTAGCTTATTGTGAAATCTACATATAATTTTACTTCTTCCTTCCCTGGTAGCAGTACAGGAGACACTGGTTCTATCCCTGAGTTGGGAAGATCCCCTGGAGAAGGGAATGGCAACCCACTCCAGTATTCTTACCTGGAAGGCAACCCACTCCAGTATTCTTGCCTGGAGAATTCTGTGGACAGCCCATGCGATTGCAAGAAGTCAGACATGACTGAGCGACTCACACTTTCACTTTCTGACTTGGATGCATTTTTCTTTCTTTCTTTCTCTCTCTCTCTTTTTTTCCCCAAATTTCTCTGGTTAGGGTTTCCAGTACTATGTTGAATAGGAGTGGTGAGAGTGTGCACTGTTACCTTGTTCCTGATCTTAGAGAAAAAGCTTTTAACCTTTCACTGTTGAGTATAGTATTAGCTGTGGGATTCTCTGTATAGTTCATTTTTGTTTAATATTTGTTTCTAGAGAGGGAGTATAGTGTAGTATGTAAGACTGCAAGGGCCAGATTGTCATGGGCAAATTATGGGTTTCACCACCTACTAACGATGATCTTCTGCAAGTTATTTTGATATTTCTTTGTATTTCAAAAGATGGATTTTTCCAATACGGAACGTTCCAAGGTGTGATTATTTAGTAATCACCTAATATCTTTAAATACTTCCATGCAAATGAAATGTCTTCCGACTGAGTTGCTAATAAGAAAGAGTGCAGGTCACAGATGCTATACTTTCAGGCACATGTGGAGACGTATCCCAATATCATTTCATCTTGTCATAACCTTGTATTTAAAGAGGACAGGAGCTGAGAGGGAGTCAATTAAATACTAGTAGGTATGTGAGTGTGTCTGTGTGTTTATTAAGTGTTCTGCCTCATCCTCTAGGTCGAGGTCTCCCGGCAGGAGAAGCTGAAGTAGAGATGATAGAACGTGCCCGGGAGAAGCGTGCTTGGGAAGACACCCTGCCCTCTCTGAGTGACACCTCCCAGTTTGAGAAAAGGAGGCGGATGATGAATGCCATGGAGAGGAAGGAGTGGGCCTTCAGAGAGCAGGAGATTGAGAAGTAGGTTCTCAGTTACCCAGACAATTGCTCCTACACTGATGGGATTAATGTTAATACTTTTAAGCAACCGAGCAAATAGAGTTCCCAAATGTAAGGGTTTAAAAGCAATCCTTAACCTGTAGAGTTAGGAGACTGGGTTTCAGGAGCAATAACTCCATTACTTTTTCTCCAATAATATAAATATATATATAATGCCTTCTTTATGTGTGAAGTTCAGTGTGGAACCCAGATTTGAGCAACTCCTCACAGCATCTCTGATCTTCTCTTTCTCTTTAGTAACTTATCTAGACCGTCACAGAATTCCACTGATTTTTGCAAAATGTCCTTCAGACTGACTCTTTCTGTTCTTTACCAGCGCCAGGGTCCCTCGACTTTGACCCTCTTCCTATCCATCAAACAGCCTCCTGGCTGACCCTGTCTCTTCCCCCTGGTACCGGATTCAGTCAGGACCTCTTGGGTTCTAGCTGCAGCTAATAAGGCATTTATATTTAAAAGACAAATTGTGGAATGTTTCAGTTAAGAGATGACCTCACAGTACATAAGTAACAATATGCTAGGGTATTTCTGGTTGAATTTTTAGCCATTTTAACTGATGTATTTTCAGTAATGAGATTATCTCTGAATATGTAGAAATGATGAGGACCAAAAAATTCCAGCTCCTTAGCAAGAAGAGGGGGGAGGGAAATTCTTGAGGTGCCCTTTGTTCCTGTGCTGAGGTGCTTCGTTGCTCATAGCATTGCTACCAAGCCCCTGACAATGTACTGTCTCTGCTGAGGCCCCACTTCTCGCTTGTCAATGTGGCTAATCTCAACCCTTTTGATCCTCAAGTGCCGAGTTAATGGCTACTTTTAAGAAGCCTTTCCCACCACCCCGCTCCTTCCTTTTGATCAACTGGGAATAGCAATGAAAGAGGTGCTCTGCCATTTCTTCCCCTGCAGAAGTCTTTTCATTCTTCTGCCCTGGGGTTTTGATCCCTGTGTTGTAAATGTTGGCTTATATGCCTACTTCATTGAAACAGTGCTCCTTGAGACAGTGCATTTTATCTTGTTCACCATTGTTTTATTCCCTGCCTTGGCATACGTGTTTGACAAATAAGTGATTGAATAAATTATTATGTAAAATTTTAAGTAAGCGTAAAATGTTCAAATCTCCATTTTAGAAAGGAAAATCTTGACCACGACACGGAGCAAAGATTGGAAGGTGGCGAGACTAGACTAACACGTAGAGTCCAAGTCAGGAGAGAGGTGACCAAGACCTGAGCTAGGGGACAGGTGCAAGAAGCGTTTCAGAGGAGGGAAGGAGGTAGGAGAGGGAGTAGATTTCTGGGGGAATAAAGTGAGTGAGGTTTCTTTGAAGGGATGATTGGAGATTCAAGTAGATGGAAGTTCCGGTTCAGAGATATCTGGGCTGAAGCAGATACTTTGAAGTTGTATGTGCACATAAGCAAGGTTGTCCTGGAGAACAATGAGAAGGTGAGGTTAAGGGAAGTGAAGAATGAATATCCGTATGTGTCAGATGCTGGCATTTTCGCATTCACCACTTAAGGTAGCGTGCCACAACCACGTTTTCTCTCAACCCTCCTGTTCCTTAACTCTCCAGCAATACCTGTCGGCCTGAAACTGTGGATAAACATTCTTCTGTTCACTTAGGCCCTTCTGCCTAGAGATGCACCCATATAATATTCTTCTTATATAAAGCCTATAGAGTGCCTACCCCAACCCCCAACTCCTTTTCCACAGTTTTGCCAGAGTGGTCTTTTTAAAATGCATGAATATGGTGCCAGCCTGAAGAGAAGGTCCTATTTATGGCAAATGTTCCCTTTCTTTAATAGAGCATCCTGTTTGAGAGACCATAGGCTTCTTTATGATTGTAATTTGCTTGAAGATTGCAGGAGATTCGCCTGGAAGTTCTAAAAGAGCTGCTGAAGAAGCGTGACGAGAATCAAAAAGAAGTGAACATGGCACGCTTGAATGCCCAGTGGTCTAAACTACAGGAAGCGAAGGAGGCAAAGTTGGCACAGATTCAGCGCAAGCACGTGTCAGGTGATGGTGCAGCACCAGCCCGCAAGGGGTGGAAAAGCTGGCTCCGCTTTGGGTTTTTGGCCAAAGCTGATTTAACTGTGATAGAATTCTTTTTTTGGTCCTAGTGTTATTTAACTGATAAGTAACAATATAATAAGGAGATGAGTTATTTCTCAAAAGTAGAATAGTGGAGGAAAATTCATCACTAAGAAAATCAAGTAATGGTATTCTAACAGGTAACAAGGTGTTGGCATTTATGGACTCTGTGTGTGTGTGTGTGTGTGTGTTGTGTGTAGGTATTGGGCTACCCACATTCATAGGCTGAAGCCCTGGATAGAGAGCTTTATTTCTCAACCTGTTTTTCATTGTTTCCCACTAAAAGAGGCATTCAGATATCTTTTTTCCTATTTATCCCCCTTCCATGAAATTAAAATTTTTTTAAAAGCCCCCGTGCTGGGTCTTCTTTTCCATGCAGGGGCTTCAGTATTGTGGCACGTGGGCTTAGTTGCCCCATGCCTGGCATGTGAGATCTTAGTTCCCCGACCAGGGATCAAATCCATATCCCATGCATTGCAAGGCAGACTCTTAACCACTGGACCAGCAGGGAAGTCCCTCTCATGAAATTTTAATACCATAGGTGTACTATATATCTGTTTATATACTATAAATATATCTGTACTTTATACATAAAAGAGAAGTCAGTGGAGGATTAAAAATGACTTAATAAAAATTTTTAGTTAGAATTTAAAGTAAAAATTTTAATTTAGCATTTAGCTTTATAGCTGTACTTGCTGAGTAACTTTTAATATAATTTATTTACTTATAAAAGTTATACTGTACCATTTATATATGCAGATTAGCAATCTAGACACATAATAATAGCAATGTAATCACAGTAAAGAAGTAAAGAAGTATTCAGAAATTTCCTAGTAAAACAATTACAAAAATTAATTTCTTAAAAGTTATTTTTAGTTAACTTTTAACTTTATTGATGTGAGAAAATAACTTTAACTTAATTTGCTGCCGCATATGCATTTGGATACTGCCAACATTTTTTTCTTTTCAGCAGTTGACATAATTAGCAATGGGTTGACTTTTTTTTTCTTGTTACTCCTTCTGTCCCTCTCTCTTCATCCTCTGGGATCACCTCCCAATAAACTACCTGCACACATGCCCTTATCTCAGGTTCTGTCTTTGGGGGAACCCAGGCTAAGAAACGACTCAAATGTCACTTCCTCCAGGAAGACCTTCAAGGACCCCTGCCCCCAGAAAGTCAAGTGCTTGTTGTCTGCTCTCAGTGTTATATGCCCCTGAATTTTTTTGAGTGTGTAAGAAAATGACTTTTCACTTAACTAGCTTTTAGCTATGCATTTAGATATTGTCAACAGTTTTTTCTTTTCAGTCCTTGAAATAACCAGTGATGGGTTGACTAATTTTCATAAATAACTAAGGCTTCCCAGGTGGCTCAATGGTAAGGAATCTGCCTGCTAGTGCTGGAGACACCAGTTTGATCCCTGGGTGATAAAGATCCCCTGTAGAAGGAAATGGCAACCCACTTCAATATTCTTGCCTGGGAAATCCCATGGACAGAGAAACTTGGCGGGTACAGTTCATGAGGTTGCAAAAGAGTTGGACACAACTTAGCAATTAAACAAAAACAAAATAAAATATACAGTATTTTAATCATGAAATTCCAACTCACGCACAAAAGCCCTGAGGGTCACATATAGATAACATTCAAAAGGCAGCAGTGGTACATGCAGCCACCTCTTACAATATGGCTTCAAAATCTCACAATCTGATTTTACACCCGTTGAGAGCACCTGATGTAGAGCCTTCAAAAGGGGGTGGGTCTGTGATGGGTTTGAAAGAAAAGGAGCACGTAGAGGTAGTAATCCTGACTCCTTAAATTAGTAAACTAGTATGTACAGCTGAGCCTGCCAAATAATTCTGAAACTATAAGCTTGGATATATTCTAATTTATTCTGGTGTTAGCCAAGATGACCAGAGATTTTTTTGGAGAGCTTGTAGCCTTCCTTTCCTTTTAATTATTCTCTTAGGAGAAAATAATTCCCTCATCTCTATTGAAGACATGTATTTTTCAGTTACTTTGAGTTTCTTTCATTCATTGCACAAACTTATTTCTGGCCCAGAGCTTAGAATGCAGTTATAAAAGATTTTTGATGAGTACCAATTGAGGACACTAGCTGATTCAGCTTCTGTCATATCCACCTGTTCTTTGTCTTAAGTATTATATTCGGGCTGCAGTTAGTGATCATGATGAAATTTATTCAGCTCAATAATCTCCTTGTGAATAAAACTACAACTGGTTTACTAGCCTGTATTTGGATCATTCAGAAAAATATTTTAGAGATAGTCATGGAGGTATGTTTTATTTTAGCAATCAGAAAACTTATGGGAAAGGGAAAGAATATAGAAGGGAAGCTGGAGAGAAGAAATATCATCAAGGATTATTGTGATTATGCATCACAGGTCTATGGACCTCTATCTCGCCTTGGTCGTTTCCCAGACAACAATTCAGAGGACTTTGTAGTAAAAAACCACTATCTCAACACCTATGAAGGTAAGCAGTTCCCATAATTACAAGCCTAGTATAAGAGAGTTATCTTAGAAATATGAAATATAGCAATTTAGATTAAAAGCTAATCAAAAATAAAATATTTGCAAGAAATAGCCATCACATGTTTAGTATTATTAATAATGAGTTCATAGAAACCAATAGAAACTATAAAGACCCAAATAAATAAATGGATACACTATGCAACAATTTACCAAGAAGTCAATAAACTACTAAACATTTAAACATGTTTAATGTCACTAAAATCAAAGTTATGCAAAAATAAAATAGAAAAAGTTTTTATACCGGGTTTATGATGCAAACAAGAAATAATATAATGAAATCAGCCCTTTATGAAGAAACACCAAAATACTAGTGGGCAAGGGAATGGATAAACTAGGGGATAAATTAATGGAGAGGGTTATACCTGTTGTATACCTGGAGAAGGGAATGGCACCCCACTCCAGTATTCTTGCCTGGAGAATCCCATGGACAGAGGAGCCTAGCAGGCTTCAGTCCATGGGGTCACAAAGAGTCGGACATGACTGTGTGACTACCACCACTATGCTGCTAAGTCACTTCAGTCGTGTCCGACTCTGTGAGACCCCATAGACGGCAGCCCACCAGGCTCCCCTGTCCCTGGGATTCTCCAGGCAAGAACACTGGAGTGGGTTGCCATTTCCTTCTCCAACGCGTGAAAGTGAAGTTGCTCAGTCTTGTCCAACCCTCAGCGACCCCATGGACTGCAGCCTTCCAGGCTCCTCCATCCATGGGATTTTCCAGGCAAGAGTACTGGAGTGGGGTGCCATTGCCTTCTCCGACCACCACTATACCTGTTGTAAAGTCCAAGAGAGCCTTAATTAAATTATTTAAATTTCAGTTGAGAGGTTGGAGAATCATATAGCCAAGATCGTGCATTGACGGTCACACCACTGAACTTGCACCTCTGGCTGACCCTCTCTAGAGGTGAATATGATAACCTGGTGTACAGTCACTTTAGAATGGTGGTGCCATGTATCATATGATCATTAACTTCCTGTTTATTATTGTGGTATTATTACTTTTTGGTAGGACAGTGGTTTCATTTTAGAATGCATTTCTTATTTTACAATCTAAGTTACCAAGAATATAAGTTAATTATATAGAAATTTCCTTTGTATTTCAAGGACAATTCAATTATATGAGGTACACCTTGTCAGTAATTCTAAATAAAACCACTTGGCAAACTGCTAATAAAATTAACAGTATGCTTTCAAATGATATATTTAAGCACCAGACGCTAATCATGTACTTGCTTTCCATAGGATTAGTTGAGCTTGAGTCATGTCTCCCAGATTTTGTGACACAACCCCGAGTTAAACCACCAAAACCAAAAGTCACTACTACCAAAGATGGTTTTCTAAAGAGGGCTGCAAGGGTGGACCGTGAGTTGGCAGAGGTTCATAAGGTATGCTGCTGCTGCTGCTGCTTTTTTTTTTAACTTTCTTAGCAAATTTTATTTATTTTTATTTATTGGAGGACAATTGCTTTACAATGTTGTGTTGGTTTCTGTTGTACAACATGAATCAGCTATAAGTATACATATATCCCCTTCCTCTTCAGCCTCCCTCCCACCCCTCTTGATCATCACAGAGCACTGAGGTGAGTTCCTATCTGGATGACAAGATGCTTCTAGTGGGGCTTTTGCAGAGTTATACTACACTCCAAAGCTGCACTTTGTCTTGGGCAGCAGTGGGCACAACACACAAGCCTACATTTTTTTCTCCTCTCTAGACCTTTCTGGTGGTTGCCTGTGTTGTGCTGAATCAGAGTTTTACCCCCTCATTTCAAAACATAGGAAAACCTCTTGGAGGGTATTCTCCCCATTTGCAGAAGTCACGGTACTTTCTAAAAATGGTTCTGACTTGGTATCTACCCAATAAAATATGACACAGCATTGATGTATAACAAGTTTCTAGCATTCAGGATTACTGTTGGTTTTAATAGTGTAATAGGTCTTATTTTTCTCCTTTAAATTTGTTAGCATCATGAATAAAGGGAGTCATGTTCAGCATCCCTCTCATCTAGTTTAAACTCAGCTAAATGAGAAAGTTTGGTGGTCATCCCATGAGCCAACTGTACAGCTTCATCCATTAGCTGGCCTTTCTCTTTTCTTAATTGGACTATAGGTGTTCAGACTTGTATACTTTTGAATCTGTAGGTTATGATTGTCGTGCTTAGTCTTTATGCTGCATCAGAATCACCTGGAGGGCTTGTTAAGACATGTGCTGGTGGGCCCCACCCCCAAAGTTTCTGATTCAGTAGGGGAGAGAGGCCTGGAGTATTGGCATTTTTCGCAAGTTTCCAGGGGATGCTGATGCTGCAGGGACCACACTTTGAGACTCACTGATTTATGGCATACCCTCCTCACTGGTCCAAGCATGTTTGTTTGTTCAGTTAGTAATAGCATAAGGATCCAGGGCTTCCCTGGTGGCTCAGACAATGAAGAATTTACCTGCAATGCAGGAGATGTGGGTTGAATCCCTCAACTGGAAAGATCCCCTGGAGAAGGAAATGAACCTGCTCCAGTGTTCTTCCCTGGAGAATTCCATGGATAGAGGAGCCTGGTGGGGTTGCAAAGGGTCGGACACTACTGAGCAACTAACACTTCCACTTTCCAGGGAGCTCACACTGAAGATAAAAATTAGGTCCTTGACAATATAAGAATTAGGACATTTAAAATAGTGTATCTATGTGGTTCTTTCCTACCTCATCCTGCAGTCTCTTTACTGATTCTAAATTCTATATTCATCATTTTCTCACTTTCTATAAGATTGTTTTGTGGATATTCTTATTAGAGTATGGAAGTTCCCATCTATTCCTAACATACTGAAGCTTTTAATAATGTGTTTATGTTGAATTTTATCAAATGTTTTATCTGCATTTATTGAGATAATTATATAGTTTTTCTTTTGAAAAATTACTATTCTAATAAGGAATATTTATAGCTTTTTATAAATGTTAATTTGTGCTCACATACTTAGTACTTCCCTGAAGTACTTCCCTTAGTACTTCACATACTTAGCCATATTTGGGCTTCCCTGGTGGCTTAGCTGGTAAAGAATCCACCTACAATGCGGGAGACCTAGGTTTGATCCCTGGGTTGGAAAGATCCCTTGGAGAAGGGAAAGACTACTCACTCCAGTATTCTGGCCTGGAGAATTGCCTGGACTGTATAGTTCATGGGGTTGCAAAGAGTTGGACATGACCAGGTTACTTTCACTTAGTATGAACATAACATGGTCAGAGTGTATTATTTTTATTACATTGTTGGATTTGATATACTGATATTTTGCTCAGAATTTTTATTGTATATTCATGAGGGAAACAGCTTTATTTTTCTTACTCAGAAAGAAGAACTATATGACTGTATGTGACACTGGTCTTAGAGTTATACACATCTTCTGAAATGGACTGGAGAGTATTCCTTCTTTCTTCCTTTGGAAAGAGTTTAAATAAGTTTAAGATGATCTGTTTCTTCAGTTTGGTACCTGTTCGTATAAAATTATCTGAGACAGATGTTTCCTTCATGGGAAAAATTCTTAAACACTCCTTCAGTTTTCTTACAACTTATAGAACTTTGTGCATCGTATTGGTAAATTGTATTTTCTTTACAAATTCTGTTTCATCTAACCTTTCAGTATTTTTGCATATGGTTGTTGATAGTATTACTTTAAAATCTTTTTTAGTGTTTATCTATAATCATGCCCATTCTTTTCATTCATCAAGTTATTTATTTGTCCTTTAACTCTTTTCCCTTAATCAACTTTACTGAAGGGTTGTTTATTTTCTTGGTATTTTTTTCAAACATTGAATTTTTTATTTTGTTGATTTTCTCTGTTGTGTATATATTTTCAGTTTCATTAGTTCCCACTCATATTTATTTTATCTTTCTTTAGACTTTCTTTGGTTCTGTTTTGTGGTTCTTTTCCTAACTTACAATAGAAACATAGCTCATTAATTTTCAGGTACTCATCAGTTTCGTTTAATATTTAAAGCTAACCATTTTCCTTCGAAACACTGATTTTGGTACTTTCCATTAATTTTGGTATATAGTTTGACACTATTGTTAATATCTTTTTTTTAAAACATTCATTATGATTTTTGAACCTGTGAGTATTTAACAATGTGTTTTAAAATTTCCAAACATGCAGGAATTGTACTCAATTGCGCTGTGGTCAGAGATCCTAGCCTGTATGATACCTATTCTTTGAAATTTAGTGAGACTTGCTTTGTGAACTAGTATAATGATTTTACATATAAAATAATCTGAGTCCACCTTCAAATAATATGTCATGTGGTTACTGTATAGCAGATTATTCTAATTCCTCTGTACCATCCCTGTGACATTGCTGTCATTTATTTCACTGATTCCTATGCTATAATCACCCAGTACATTTTTACTCTTACAGTTTTAGCAGTTATCCTTTACAGCAATTAAAAATAAAACATATTTTATTTTACCTTTATTTATTCCACCTCTTCCACTCTTCCTTTTTTAAAAAAATTTTTATTTATTTATTTATTTATTTTTGGTGGCACTGGGTCTTTGTTGACGTGCTCAGCTTTCCCCAGTGGCGGAGAACAGGGAACACTCTCTAGTTGCAGTGTGCGGGCTTCTGGTTGTGGTGACTTCTCTTGCTGTGGAGCACAGGCTCGAAGGCTCACAGCCTCTGTAGCTGTGCTCCCAGGCTCTGGAGCACAGGCTCGATAGTTGCAGCACAGGGCCTTACTTGGTGGCATGTGGAATCTTCCCAGACCAGGGATCGAACCCTTGTCTCCTGCATTGTCAGGAGGCTTCTTTATCAATGGGCCGCCTGGGAAACCTCACTCTTCCTTTCTTAAATAGATCCAAGTTTCTGACCTATGTTCTTTATCTCCTTCCTAAGGAACTTGTTTCACCATTTATTACAGGGCAGGTCTACTGGGAGTGAACTCCCTCGGTTTTATCTGGAAGTCTTTACTCCTCCTTTACTTTTTATTGAGATATAATTCATGTACCATAAACTTAACCTTATAAAGTATACAATTCATTTATTTTTAACATACTTAAAGATTGTTCTCCTACTTACCTGTGGTAATAGGATGATAAGCAGTTTCTGAAATTATGAGAGAGAAAAGCATTCAGTATGGTAATGTATTGGAGAATGAAATGGCAGCCCACTCCAGTGTTCTTGCCTGGAGAATCCCAGGGACGGGGGAGCCTGGTGGGCTGCTGTCTATGGGGTTGCACAGAGTTGGACACGACTGAAGTGACTTAGCAGCATGGTAATGTAATTCTTTGAAAGCAAAGTTATAAAACAGTAATAAAACATGTTAATTTCATATTAAATATCACTCACCTTGTGTCTGTGTTAAGATAGGCTATCCATTCCAAGACAGTCTTTTTTCTCATTAAAGTACAGTTGATTTACATTGTTAGTTTCAGGTATACAACACAGTGATTCAGTAGGTTGTCTTTTCATCTTGTTGACGGTTTCCTATGCAAAAGCTCAAGTTTAATTAGGTCCTGTTTGTCTGTTTTTGCTTTTGGTTCTTTTGCCTTAGGAGTTGTTACTGTTGTTTAGTTACTAAGTCATGTCCAACTCTTTTGTGAACCCACGGACTGTAGTCCACCAGGTTCCTCTGTCCATGAGATTTTCCAGGCAAGAATATTGGAGAGGGCTGCCATTTCCTTCTCCAGGGGATCTTCCCAACCCAAGGATTAAACCCGTGTCTCCTGCACTGGCAAGTGGATTCTTTACCATTGAGCCACCTGGGAAGCCCTTGGCTTAAGAGACAGATCCATAAAAGACATTGCTACAATTTATGTCAAAGAGTGTTCTGCTTATGTTCTTTACTAGGAATTTTATGGTCTCCAGTCTTAGATGGAGGTCTTTAATCCATTTATTTTTGTATATGATGTAAGCAAAGTTTCTAGTATTATCCTTTTTAAAAATTATTTATTTATTAATTTTTTGGTTGGACTGGATCTTCATTGTTGTCCGTGGGCTTTCTCCAGTTGCAATGAACAGGGGCTACTCTTTTTTGCAGTGCACAGACTTCTCATTGCAGTGGCGTCTCTTGTACAGCACAAGCTCTAGGCACACAGCCTTCAGTGACTGTGACACAGGGGCTCATTAGTTGTGGCTCACAGGCCCTAGAGTGCATGAGCTCAGTAGTAGTGGTGTACGGGCTTAGTTGCCTGCAGCATGTGGAATTTTCCTAGACCAGTGATCAAACCTGTGTCTCTTACACTGGCAGGCAGATTCCTATCGACTGTACCACCAGGGAAGTCCTCTAATATTATCCTTTTATATGTTACTGTCCAGTTTTTGCAGCACCACTTATTGAAGAGATTGTCATATCTCTATTGTATATTCTTGTGTCTTTCATCAAAGATTAATTGAAAATAAGTGCATGGGTTTATTTCTGAGCTCTTTATTCTGTTCTGTTGATCTATGTGTGTCTCTTCATGGCAGTATCATACTGTCTTGATTACTATAGCTTTGTAGTATAGTCTGAAGCCAGGGAGCATGTTAATTCCGGATTTATCCTTTTTTCTTAAGATTGCATTAGTAATTTGGGGTCTTTTGTGATTCATATAAATTTTGGGGTTGTTTCTTTTGGTTCTGTTGAAAATGTCTTGGATATTTTGATAGGGATTGCATTAAATATGCAGATGGCTTTGGGTAGTATGGACATTTTAACTATTAATTCTTCCAATCCAAGAACACAGGTTATATTGGCATTTCTTTGTATCATTTTCAGATTTCTTCATCAGTGTTTTATAGTTTCAGAGTATAGGTATTTGACCTCAGTGGTAAGTTTATTCTTTGGGTATTTTATTCTTTTTGATGTGTTTTCAAATGGGACCATTCCTTTATTTTCTCTTTATGATATTTCATTATTAGTATATAGAAAAGCAACAGATTTCTGTATATTACTCTTGTATCTTACAACTTTAGTGAATTAATTCATTGGTTCTAATAGTTTCTTTTGTGGAAACTTTAGGTTTTCTATATATGGTATCATATCATTTGCAAATAGTGACAGTTTTACTTCTTCTGTTCCAATTTGGATGGATTTTTTCCTTGTCTGATTGCTGTGATGAGAATTTCCAATACTATATTAAATAGAAGTGGCAAGAGTGGGCATTCTTATCTTGTTTCTGATTTTGGAGAAAAAACTTTCAGTTTTTCACCATAGAGTATGTTAGTCCTTGTGGGTTTGTGATAAATGACTTTTATTATATTGAGATATGTTCCCTCTGTATCCACATTACTGAGAGTTTTTATCATGAATGGATGTTTAATTTTATCATGAATGGATGTTGAATTTTGTCAAATGCTTTTTCTGTGTCTGTTGAAATGAATATATGATTGTTGCCTTTCCTTTTGTTAATGTGGTGTATCATATTGATTGGTGAATATTGAACCATCTTTGCATCACCTCAAACAAATCCCATTTGATCATGGTGTGTGATCCTTTTTATTATTGTTGATTGGGTTTGCTGATATTTTGTTGAGGATTTTTGTATCTATATTCATTAAATTTATTGGCTTGTAATTTCCTTTTTTTTCAGTCTGTTTTTGTTTTTTTTTGTTTTAATTTTAAAATCTTTAATTCTTACATGTGTTAGCAAACATGAACCCCCCTCCCACCTCCCTCCCCATAACATCTCAGTGGGTCATCCCCATGCACCAACCCCAAGCATGCTGTATCCTGCGTCAGACATAGACTGGCGATTCAATTCTGACATGATAGTATACATGGTAGAATGCCATTCTCCAAAATCATCCCACCCTCTCCCTCTCCCTCTGAGTCCAAAAGTCCGTTATACACCGCTGTGTCTTTTTTCCTGTCTTGCATACAGGGTCGTCATTGCCATCTTTCTAAATTCCATATATATGTGTTAGTATACTGTATTGGTGTTTTTCTTTCTGGCTTACTTCACTCTGTATAATCGGCTCCAGTTTCATCCATCTCATCAGAACTGATTCAAATGAATTCTTTTTAACGGCTGAGTAATACTCCATTGTGTACATGTACCAAAGCTTTCTTATCCATTCATCTGCTGATGGACATCTAGGTTGTTTCCATGTCCTGGCTATTATAAACAGTGCTGTGATGAACATTGGGGTACATGTGTCTCTTTCAATTCTGGTTTCCTCAGTGTGTATGCCCAGCAGTGGGATTGCTGGGTCATAAGGCAGTTCTATTTGCAATTTTTTAAGGAATCTCCACACTGTTCTCCATAGTGGCTGTACTAGTTTGCATTCCCACCAACAGTGTAGGAGGGTTCCCTTTTCTCCACACCCTCTCCAGCATTTATTGCTTGCAGATTTTTGGATTGCAGCCATTCTGACTGGTGTGAAGTGGTACCTCATTGTGGTTTTGATTTGCATTTCTCTGATAATGAGTGATGTTGAGCATCTTTTCATGTGTTTGTTAGCCATCCGTATGTCTTCTTTGGAGAAATGTCTATTTAGTTCTTTGGCCCATTTTTTGATTGGGTCGCTTATTTTTCTGGAATTGAGCTGCATAAGTTGCTTGTATATTTTTGAGATTAGTTGTTTGTCAGTTGGTTCATTTGCTATTATTTTCTCCCATTCAGAAGGCTGTCTTTTCACCTTGCTTATAGTTTCCTTTGTTGTGCAGAAGCTTTTAATTGTAATTAGATCCCATTTGTTTATTTTTGCTTTTATTTCCAGAATTCTGGGAGGTGGATCATAGAGGATCCTGCTGTGATTTATGTCTGAGAGTGTTTTGCCTATGTTCTCCTCTAGGAGTTTTATAGTTTCTGGTCTTACATTTAGATCTTTAATCCATTTTGAGTTTATTTTTGTGTGTGGTGTTAGAAAGTGATCTAGTTTCATTCTTTTACAAGTGGTTGACCAGTTTTCCCAGCACCACTTGTTAAAGAGATTGTCTTTACTCCATTGTATATTCTTGCCTCCTTTGTCAAAGACAAGGTGTCCATATGTGTGTGGATTTATCTCTGGGCTTTCTATTTTGTTCCATTGATCTATATGTCTGTCTTTGTGCCAGTACCATACTGTTTTGATGACTGTGGCTTTGTAGTAGAGCCTGAAGTCAGGCAAGTTGATTCCTCCAGTTCCATTCTTCTTTCTCAAGATTGCTTTGGCAATTCGAGGTTTTTTGTATTTCCATACAAATCTTGAAATTATTTGTTCTAGTTCTGTGAAAAATATGGCTGGTAGCTTGATAGGGATTGCATTGAATTTGTAAATTGCTTTGGGTAGTATACTCATTTTCACTATATTGATTCTTCCGATCCATGAACATGGTATATTTCTCCATCTATTAGTGTCCTCTTTGATTTCTTTCATCAGTGTTTTATAGTTTTCTATATATAGGTCTTTAGTTTCTTTGGGTAGATATATTCCTAAGTATTTTATTCTTTTCGTTGCAGTGGTGAATGGAATTGTTTCCTTAATTTCTTTTTCTACTTTCTCATTATTAGTGTATAGGAATGCAAGGGATTTCTGTGTGTTGATTTTATATCCTGCAACTTTACTATATTCATTGATGAGCTCTAGTAATTTTCTGGTGGAGTCTTTAGGGTTTCCCATGTAGAGGATCATGTCGTCTGCAAACAGTGAGAGTTTTACTTCTTCTTTTCCAATTTGGATTCCTTTTATTTGTTTTTCTGCTCTGATTGCTGTGGCCAAAAGTTCCAGAACTATGTTGAATAGTAGCGGTGAAAGTGGACACCCTTGTCTTGTTCCTGACTTTAGGGGAAATGCTTTCAAGTTTTCACCATTGAGGATAATGTTTGCTGTGGGTTTGTCATATATAGCTTTTATTATGTTGAGGTATGTTCCTTCTATTCCTGCTTTCTGGAGAGTTTTTATCATAAATGGATGTTGAATTTTGTCAAAGGCCTTCTCTGCATCTATTGAGATAATCATATGGCTTTTATTTTTCAATTTGTTAATGTGGTGAATTACATTGATTGATTTGCGGATATTGAAGAATCCTTGCATCCCTGGGATAAAGCCCACTTGGTCATGGTGTATGATCTTTTTAATGTGTTGTTGGATTCTGATAGCTAGAATTTTGTTGAGGATTTTTGCATCTATGTTCATCAGTGATATTGGCCTGTAGTTTTCTTTTTCTGTGACATCTTTGTCAGGTTTTGGTATTAGGGTGATGGTGGCCTCATAGAATGAGTTTGGAAGTTTACCTTCCTCTGCAATTTTCTGGAAGAGTTTGAGCAGGATAGGTGTTAGCTCTTCTCGAAATTTTTGGTAGAATTCAGCTGCGAAGCCGTCTGGCCCTGGCTTTTGTTTGCTGGAAGATTTCTAATTACAATTTCAATTTCCGTGCTTGTGATGGGTCTGTTAAGATTTTCTATTTCTTCCTGGTTCAGTTTTGGAAAATTGTACTTTTCTAAGAATTTGTCCATTTCTTCCACGTTGTCCATTTTATTGGCATACAACTGCTGATAGTAGTCTCTTATGATCCTTTGTATTTCTGTGTTGTCTGTTGTGATCTCTCCATTTTCATTTCTAATTTTATTGATTTGATTTTTCTCTCTTTGCTTCTTGATGAGTCTGGCTAGTGGTTTGTCAATTTTATTTATCCTTTCAAAGAACCAGCTTTTGGCTTTGTTGATTTTTGCTATGGTCTCTTTTGTTTCTTTTGCATTTATTTCTGCCCTAATTTTTAAGATTTCTTTCCTTCTACTAACTCTGGGGTTCTCCAATTCTTCCTTTTCTAGTTGCTTTAGTTGTAGAGTTAGGTTATTTATTTGACTTTTTTCTTGTTTCTTGAGGTATGCCTGTATTGCTATGAACTTTCCTCTTAGCACTGCTTTTATAGTGTCCCACAGGTTTTGGGTTGTTGTGTTTTCATTTTCATTAGTTTCTATGCATATTTTGATTTCTTTTTTGATTTCTTCTGTGATTTGTTGGTTATTCAGAAGTGTGTTGTTCAACCTCCATATGTTGGAATTTTTAGTAGTTTTTCTCCTGTAATTGAGATCTAATCTTAATGCATTATGGTCAGAAAAGATGCTTGGAATGATTTCGATTTTTTTGAATTTATCAAGTTTAGATTTATGGCCCAGGATGTGATCTATCCTGGAGAAGGTTCCATGAGCACTTGAAAAAAAGGTGAAATTCGTTGTTTTGGGGTGAAATGACCTATAGATATCAATTAGGTCTAACTGATCTAATGTATCATTTAAAGTTTGCGTTTCTTTGTTAATTTTTTGTTTAGTTGATCTGTCCATAGGTGTGAGTGGGGTATTAAAGTCTCCCACTATTATTGTGTTATTGTTGATTTCCCCTTTCATACTCGTTAGCATTTGTCTTACATATTGCGGTGCTCCTATATTGGGTGCATATATATTTATAATTGTTATATCTTCTTCTTGGATTGATCCTTTGATCATTATGTAGTGTCCTTCTTTGTCTCTTTTCACAGCCTTTGTTTTAAAGTCTATTTTATCGGATATGAGTATTGCCACTCCTGCTTTCTTTTGGTCTCTATTTGCGTGGTATATCTTTTTCCAGCCCTTCACTTTCAGTCTGTATGTGTCCCTTGTTTTTAGGTGGGTCTCTTGTAAGCAGCATATAGAGGGGTCTTGTTTTTGTATCCATTCGGCCAGTCTTTGCCTTTTAGTTGGGGCGTTCAACCCATTTACGTTTAAGGTAATTATTGATAAGTATGATCCAGTTACCATTTACTTTATTGTTTTGGGTTCGGGTTTATACACCCTTTTCATGTTTCCTGTCTAGAGAATATCCTTTAGAATTTGTTGGAGAGCTGGTTTGGTGGTGCTGAATTCTCTCAGCTTTTGCTTGTCTGTAAAGCTTTTGATTTCTCCTTCGTATTTGAATGAGATCCTTGCTGGGTACAGTAATCTGGGCTGTAGGTTATTGTCTTTCATCACTTTAAGTATGTCTTGCCATTCCCTCCTGGCCTGAAGAGTTTCTATTGAAAGATCAGCTGTTATCCTTATGGGAATCCCCTTGTGTGTTATTTGTTGTTTTTCCCTTGCTGCTTTTAATATTTCTTCTTTGTGTTTGATCTTTGTTAATTTGATTAATATGTGTCTTGGGGTGTTTCGCCTTGGGTTTATCCTATTTGGAACTCTCTGGGTTTCTTGGACTTGGGTGATTATTTCCTTCCCCATTTTAGGGAAGTTTTCAACTATTATCTCCTCAAGAATTTTCTCATGGTCTTTCTTTTTGTCTTCTTCTTCTGGGACTCCTATAATTCTAATGTTTGAGTGTTTCATGTTGTCCTGGAGGTCTCTGAGATTGTCCTCATTTCTTTTAATTCGTTTTTCTTGTTTCCTCTCTGATTCATTTATTTCTACCATTCTATCTTCTATTTCACTAATCCTATCTTCTGCCTCCGTTATTCTACTATTTGTTGCCTCCAGAGTGTTTCTGATCTCATTTATTGCGTTATTCATTATATTTTGACTCTTTTTTATTTCTTCTAGGTCCTTGTTAAACCTTTCTTGCATCTTCTCAATCCTTGTCTCTAGGCTATTTATCTGTGATTCCATTTTGATTTCAAGATTTTGGATCATTTTCACTATCAATATTCGGAATTCCTTCTCAGGTAGATTCCCTACTTCTTCCTCTTTTGTTTGGTTTGGTGGGCAACTCTCCTGTTCCTTTACCAGCTGAGTATTCCTCTGTCTCTTCATCTTGGTTATATTGCTGCGTTTGGGGTGGCCTTTTTATATTCTGGTAATTTGTGGAGTCCCCTTTATTATGGAGCTTCCTCACTGTGGATGGGGTTCTATCAGTGGCTTGTCAAGGTTTCCTGGTTAGGGAGGCTTGTGTTGGAGTTCTGGTGGGTGGAGCTGGGTTTCTTCTCTCTGGAGTGCAGTGGAGTGACCAGTGATGGGTTATGAGACATCAAAGGTTTTGGAATAATTTTGAGCTGCCTGTATATTGAAGCTCAGGGGAGTGTTCCTGTGTTGCTGGAGAATTTGAGTGGTATGTCTTGTTTTGGAACTTGTTGGCCCTTGGGTGGAGCTTGGTTTCAGTGGAGGTATGAAGGCATTTGATGAGCTCCTATTGCTTAATATTCCCTGAATTCAAGAGTTTTCTAATGTTTTCAGGCTTTGGATTTAAGCCTCCTGCTTCTGGTTTTCAGTTTTATTTTTACAGTAGCCTCTAGACTTCTCCATCTATACAGCACCGATGATAAAACATCTAGGTTAAAGATGAAAAGTTTCTCCGCATTGAGGGACACTCAGAGAGGTTCACTGAGTTACAAGGAGAAGAGAAGATGGAGGGGGTAGTTAGAGATAACTGGAATGAGATGCGGTGAGATCAAAAGAGGAGAGAGCAAGCTAGTCAGTAGTCAGTTCCTAATGTGCGCTCTATAGTCTGGACCGCTCAGAGGTATTTACGGAGTTATACGGGGACGAGGAGAGGGAGGAAGTAGACAGAGGTGACCCGGAGGATAAGAGAGAGGAATGAGAAGGAGAGAGACAAATCCTGCCAGTAACCAGTTCCTTAGGTGTTCTCCACCGTCTGGAACACACAGAGATTCACAGAGTTGGATAGAGAAGAGATGGGGGAGAAAAGAGACAGAGGCCACCTGGTGGAGAAAAAGGAGAGTCCAAAGGAGAAGAGAGTGGTCAAGCCAGTAATCTCGCTCTCAGGTAGACTTGGGTAGTGAAGTTTGGGTTTTTAAATGTACAAAATTGACAACAAAAACCCTAAGAGCAAAGATTAAAAATCTGTTTTAGAAGACAATGGTCTGCTTTTCTGGTTGCCTGATGTCCTCTGCCAGCCTAGAGAAGTTGTTTTATGGAGTTTGCTCGGCGTTGAAATGTTCTTTTGAGGAATTTGTGAGGGAGAAAGTGGTCTTCCCGTCCTATTCCTCCGCCATCTTTATGCTTCTCCTCCTTCAGCTTTAAATCAATTGTTTTGAATTGAAGGATATCTAAGATCCTTTTCTTTTTTTCCTTTGTGCTTGGTCTGATTTCTCTTGCTCATGGGGTGGCCCAGGCAGAGGACTTGGCCTGGCCCTTCAGATCTAAGCTCCTAGTGCCTAATGGCTGCATGGAGTCCTCAGCTTGCTGCTGTGTGCAGAAGTCTGAGCAGGATGCCACCCAGTCTGTTTTTGATATCAGGGTAATGGTAGCTTCAGAATGATTTTGAAAGTGTTCCATCCTCATCTATATTTTGGAAAAGTTTGAGAAGGTTACTTTGGTAGAATTCCCTTGTGAAGCCATCTCATTCTGAACTTTTGTTTCCTGGGAATTTTATTGTTTTTATTTTGTTCATTTGGTTTTGATGGGGTTTTTTTTTTGTTTGTTTTTACAAATTCAAGTCACTAGTAGTGATCTATCTGTTCAGATTATCTGTTTCTTCCTGATTCAGTCTTGGAAAGTTATATGTTTCTAGACTTTTGTCCATTTCTTTAGACTGTCCAATTTGTTGTCATATAACTATTCACATTATTTTCAAAATTTTGTTTGTTTTTAGCTGTGCCAAGTCCTCACTGCTGTGCCAGCTTTCTCTTGTTGCAGAGAGCAGGGGCTACTCTCTAGTTGCAGTGCACGGCTCCTCATTGCAGTGGCTTTTCATGTTGTGGAGCACGGGCTCTAGGGTGCACGGGCTTCAGAAGTTGTGGCGTGTAGGCTCAGTAACTGTTGCAGCTTCCAGACTCTAGAGCACAGGCTCAGTGGTTGTTGCACACAGGCTTAGTTACTCCATGGCATGTGGGATCTTCCCAGATCAGGGGTTGAACCTGTGTCTTCTGAATTGCCATGTAGATTCTTTACCACTGAGCCACCAGGGAAGCCCAGTATTTTCTTATTTTTGTATCTTTGTGACATCTGTTGTTATTTTTCCTCTTTCATTTCTTTTTGTGTTGATTTGGGTCCTCTCTCTCTTCTCTTGATGAGCCTGGCTAAAGGTTTGTCAGTTGTGTTTATCTTTTCAAAAACCAGTCCTTGTTTGTTGTTTTTAATTGTTTATTTGGTCTCTGTTTATTTCCTAATGTTTATTATTTCCTTCCTTATGCTGACTTAGGGCTTTATTTAGTTTTCTTTTTCTAATTACTTTTGATGGAAGGTTAGGTTGTTCATTTTAGATTTTTGTTTGTTTGTTTGTTTCTTGAGGTGGGCCTGTATCATTATAAACTTTCCTGTTAGGACTGCTTTTGCTGAATTCCATCAGTTCTGAAAAGTTGTGTGTCCGTTTTCATTTGTCTTGGGGTGTTTCATCTTTGACATCTTCATTGACCTATTCTTTTTTTCAGTAACACATATTTTAGTCTCCATGTGTTTGTGCTCCCCCATCACTTTGTTTTGCTATAACTGATTTTTAGTTTAATAGGTTTATGGTCAAAAAAATGCTTTATACAATTTCTAGTCTCTTAAATTTACTGGGACTTGTTTTGTGGCCTAGCATGTGATCCATCCTGGAGAATGTTCCCTGTGCATTAGAAAACAAAGTATATTCTGCTGTTTTTGAATAGAGCATCCTTCAGTTCAGTTCAGTCGCTCAGTTGTGTCCGACTCTTTGCGACCCCATGAATTGCAGCACATCAGGCCTCCCTGTCCATCACCAACTCCTGGAGTTCACTCAGACTCACGTCCATCAAGTCAGTGATGCCATCCAGCCATCTCATCCTCTGTCGTCCCCTTCTCCTCCTGCCCCCAATCCCTCCCAGTATCAGGGTCTTTTCCAATAAGTCAACTCTTCGCATGAGGTTCTTAGATATCTATTAAGTCTAACTGGTTAATAGTCTCATTTAAAATTGCTGTTGAGTTATTGATATTCTGTCTGGATGATCTATCCATTGATATAAGTCAGGTGTAAGCCCCTATTATTATATTATTATCAATTTCTCCCTTTATGTCTATTAATGTTTGATTTAAATATTTATATTTAGGTGTTCCTTTAATGGGTACATATATGTTAATGAGTGTAATACCTTCTTCTTTATTGATCTTTTTTCTTTATATAAAGCTCTTCTTCATCTCTTGTTAGACTTTTTAAAAAAACCTATTTTATCTGATATGAGTATTGCTACCCCTGCTTTCTTATTTCTATTTGAATGAAATATCTTTTTCCACCACTCACTTTCAATCTGTATGTGTCTTTAGCTGTGAAGTGAATCTCTTCTAAGTAGCATGTAGATGGGTCTTATTTTTAATCTTCTAAGTAGTATATAGATGGGTCTCATTTTTAATCCACGTCTTTTGTTTGGACCCTTTGTTCCATTGATATATAAAGTAATTATTGATGGGTATGTACTTGTTACTATTTTATTACTTGTTTTCTGGTTGTTTCTGTAGTTCTCCGTTCATTCTCCTTTTTGCTTCTTCTCTTGCAGTTTGATGATTTCCTTTAGTAGAATGCTTACGTTCCTTTCCTCTCCATTTTTGTATATCTATTGTAAGTTTTTGATTTGTGGTTACCATGGGATTCATACATGTTGATCTATAACTAAGTCTGCTTCTTTCAAACCGGTAGTAACAAGTTCAGATACATTCTAAAAGATTTACCTTTCTCACTCCTTCTTCACATTTTGTGTTTTGATATCCTATTTTATGTCTTCATGTTTATACCTTCATTGTGTATCGTAGTTACAGTTACTTTTACAGTTGTTATCTTTTAACCTTTGTCCTTGCTTATTCAAGTGGCTGAAACTTAGCCCTTACTATCTATTTGCCTTTCTTAGTAGGATTTTTCCTTGACTATAGTTTCTAAATTCTTGTCATAGCGTTTTTTAATTGAGAGAAGACCCCTTAACATTTCTTTTAGTGTAAGTCTAGTATTGAACTTCTTTAGTTTTTGTTTGTCTGAGAAATTCTTTGTCTCTCCTTCAATTCTAAATGATAATCTTGCTAGATTACAGATTTTTCTCTTTGGACACATTATGAATATATTATGGCCCTCCCTTCTGATTTGCAGAGTTTTTGCTGAAAAATCAGCTGACAGCTTTATGGGGGTTCCCTTATATATGACTCTTTGTTTTTCTCTTGCTCCTTTCAGAATCCTGGGTTTAACCATTGCCATTTTAATTATGTCTTAGTGTGGGTCTGCTTGGGTTCATCTTGTTTGGGACACTATGTGCTTCCTGTACCTGAATACATTTCCTTCGTCAAGTTTGGAAAGTTTTCAGTCATACTTTTAACAAATATACTTTGACCCCTTTTTCTCTCTTTTCTTCTTCTGCAACCCTTATAACACAAATGTTGATATCTTTGATGTTGTCCTATAGATCCATTAAACTATTCTCATTTTTTTTTGTTTTCCTTTTCCTGTTCTGATTAGATGACTTCTGTTATTCTATCTTCCAGATTACTTATGTCTCTTCTTTATCACCAGTAACCTAGTCATGCCTTCTGATGTGTTTTCTTTATTTCAGTTATTGTATTCTTTGTTCTGACTAGTCCTTTCTTATATTTTTTAGTTCCTTGTTAAAATTCTCATGATGTTCATCTATCCTTTTTCCTAATTCAATTAGCACACTTATTACTGATGCTTCAAATTCTTTATCTGGTAAATTGTTTATTTCTGTTTAATTAGTTGTTTTTTCAGGTTTTTATATTTATATATTTATTTAGTTGGCTGTGCTGGGTCTTAGTTGCACTGTGTGGGATCTTTAGTCATGGCACACTGATTCTTAGTTGCAGCGTGTGGGATCTAATTCCCTAACAAGGGATCAAACTCGGGCTGCTGCATTGGGAACATGGAGCCTTAGCCACTGGACCACCAAGGAAGGCTCTTTCAGAGGTTTTGACTTACTTCCAATTAAGACACATTCCTCTGTCTTCTCATTTTGGTTTTCTTTCTGCTTCTGTGGAATTAGATGAAACAGTTACCTATTGTGGTCTTGAAGGGGTGTCCTTATGTGGGAGCATCCCTAACAGCCTGTTTGTACCCAGTGGCTTTGGTGGGAGAGTTGGGTTTGACATGAACTCAAGTGATGTTTTCTCAGGGCATGTTGGCATCTATCCCTTGGTAGGAGTTGGGGCTGGGGGTGCAGGTGCTAGGGCTGAAGCCAGTTGTAAGACAAAGTTTCCCTTCTGCTTGGTGGCCATACTGCCCTGTTGAGGGTGAGCTCCTATACCATGTTGTTGTAGCAGAAGCCCTGAGGATCTGGTCAAAGCTGGCTCCATTCCTTCCAAGTGTACACTCTCCCCCTTCTCAGCTCTGACACACTTGCCCCAGATGAGAACAGTGCTGAAGCAAGGGGGGTGGCGGGGGTAGTTGGCATGGATTAAAGTGCAAACCTTGGCACAGGCCATAGTGGCCCCACTAGGACCAGAGATCTGGACTATCCCTGCTGCCCTGCCTCTGTAAGCACCAGAGATGGCTGTCCCCCCACCGTGTTCAGATGCTGCTTTATGTCTGAACCACTTCTGTATCTCACAGCCAAGTTCCCAAGAGGGCTGGAGCGTTCTCTTGGCTCAGGCTGGTCTGCATGCCAAGGCATTCATGAGAAACCAACCAGCCACCCATGCGATTTTCAGCCCACCCTCTTTGTTCTGCTTTATGAGCAATCAAGCATGCATGTGCTCTTTACAAGCAGAGCCCAGGCTTCCTACAGTCCTCCTGTTACTCCCACTGGCTCTCTAACCAGCCAAGGAGACTTGTCGTTCCTGTGTCAGACCCCAGGGCTGGGATGCCCAATGTGTGACTCAAACTGCTCACTCTCTTGGGAAGATCTCTGCCTGTGTTAACCTCCTCCTCTTCTGAATCCCCTGGGAAATCTTGCCTTAATCACTTCTCTTTTCTTTCTGCCCAATTCAGTATAGGTCTTACAGCTGTGTTTGTGCAAGAGTCCGTGAGCCTCCAGATAGTTTTCACTGAGAATTGTTCCACATGTGTATTTGTAGAACAGGTTTTGGAAAAATTAAATATATTTTTGATATGCTCAGTGGAGGAAGTGAGTTCTGTGTCCTACTCCACCATCTTGATCTCTTTCTTCGGACGAATTAGACTTTAAAACAGACTCTCCAGTGAGTCTGCTGTTGTCCAGCAGTGCCCTCTGCATTGCTAGCTCCCACACAGCAGTCAGATCTCCGTAGTATATGACTGGTGATTCTTTCCTTCTTGAAACTTTTTTCAGTTGAAATCTGTAGCACAGCTTCCCTGTTTGGCCTTACTTCACTGAATTTAATACAAGTCTTGGGCACGATGCTCCATATGATAAATACTTAGGTGATCATGATGACGTGAAAATGTACAGTTATTCGATTTTACACAGAGACAGTTGCACGCGTGCATAACAGATAAATTTATTAACTGTATGGCATGATGATTACTTACCGTTCATTAGATGGAAGTGGATCACAATAAAGGTCTTCATCTTTGTGGTCTCCGTGTTGAATAGACTGAGGAGGAGGAAGATGAGAGGTTGGTCTTGCTGTCTCAGAGGAGGCAGAGATGGAAGAGAGAGAGGAGGTGGAAGGGGAGGCCAGAGAGGTAGGCACACCCAGTGTAACTTTACAGAAATACATTTAATTGCTGTCTGACTTTTTTGGTTTTTCATTTCTCCAAAAATGTTTCTATACGGTACCAATCCTTCTTTCATCATTTGCTTTTTGTTTCAGTGCCACAGCACTGAACATAGAAGGGTCTGTGTCTTACATGAAGTCACATGCAGCCTTGAGTAATCAAAATTGCTCTCGCGGGTCATCCATCAGTTGTTTCCTGTCGCTGGTTCTTCTGCACGCTCTTCCTCACTGTGTGGCCCTCATTTGGAAGCAGTCCCCTCCATCAGGTCATCTTCTGTTCATTCCTCTGGTGTGGTATCCTTCTGTTGTTGTTCAGTCACTAAGCTGTGTCTGACTCTGCGACCCCCATGAACTGCAGCATGTGAGGCTCCCCTGTCCTTCACTGTCTTCCCAAGTTTGCTCAAACTCATGTCCATTGAGTCAGTGATGCCATCCAACCATCTCATGTTCGTCACCTCCTTCTCCACTTACTCTTAGTCTTTCCCAGCATCAGGGTCTTTTCCAGTAAGTCAGCTCTTCACATCAGGTGGCCTAAGTATTGGAGCTTCAGCTTTAGCACCAGCCCTTCCAATGAATATTCAGGGTTGCTTTCCTTTAGGATCGAATGGTTTGATCTACCTCCTGTCCAGGGGACTCTCAAGTCTTCTCTAGCACTACAGTTCAGAGGCATCAATTCTCTGGCACTCAGATCCATGTCTTGAAACCCTTCACCCCCACTACCACCTTTTTAGCTATCTCCAGAATCTCTTTCATGATTTCCTTGAATGGCTTTGTCATAAATCCTGTGAAGTCATGCATAAAATCTGAACTCAGTTTTCTCCAGCAGGAATTCATTGTTTGGGGCTTATTGACTTTTACAACTTTTTCTGTAACAGTGATGGCATCTTCAGTGGCAGACTTGCATGGTGTCTGCATTAATAATCCTTTAATAAATAATCCTTTCCATAAAGTACCATGTGTAACAAGCCTTAAAGGTCCTTATGGCCCGCTGATCTAGAGGCTGAATTACAGCCATTGTGTTCAGGGGCAAGTAGATCACTTTGATGCCTTTGTTGTTGAACTCATGGGGTTCTGAATGGCCAGGTATGACCTAAATCAAATCCCTAATGATTATACAGTGGAAGTAACAAATAGACTCAAGGGATTATATCTGATAGAGTCCCTGAAGAACTGTGGATGGAGGTTTATAATACTGTATGTGAGGCAGTGACCAAAACCATCCCCAAGAAAAAGAAATGCAAGAAGGCACAGTGGTTGTCTGAGGAGGCCTTACAAATAGCTGAGAAACGAAGAGATGAGAAAGGAAAAGATATATCCATCTGAATGAAGATTTCCAACGAACAGCAAGGAGAGGTAAGAAAGCTTTCTTAACAATGCAAAGATATGGAGGAAAATGATAGAATGGGAAAGACTAGATATCCCTTCAAGAAAATCAGAGATACAAAGAGAACCTTTCATACAACGATGGGTGCAATAAAGGACAGACATGGTAAGGACCAAACAGAAACAGAAGACATTAAGAAGAGGTGGCAAGAATACCCAGAACTGTACCAAAAAAGGTCTTAATGACCCAGATAACCACAATGATGTAGTCACAGACCTAGAGCCAGACATCCTGGAGTGTGAAGTCAAGTGGGCCTTATTAGGACGTGTTACTACAAACAAAGCTAATGGAGGTGATTGAATTCCAGCTGAGCTATTTCAAATCTTAAAAGATGATGCTGTTAAAGCGCTGTATCAATATGCCACCAAATTTGGAAAACTTATCAGTGGCCACAGGACTAAACAAGGTCAGTTTTCATTCCAACCCCAAAGAAGGGTAGAGTCAAAGAATGTTCAAACTACCGTACACCTGTGCTCATTTCACATGCTAGCAAAGTGATGCTTAAACTCTTTCAAGCTAGGCTTCAACAGTATGTGAACCAAGAATTTCCAGATGTACAAGCTGCTGGATTTAGAAAAGGCAGAGAAACCAGAGATAAAATTGCCAACATCCATTGGATCACAGAAAAAGCAAGAGAATTCCAGAAAAAAACATCTGCTTCTGCTTTGTTGACTATGCTAAAGTTTTTGATGGTGTGGATCGCAGCAAACTGTGGAAAATTCTTCAAAAGATGAGAATACCGGACCACCTGACCTGCCTTCCTGAGAAATCTGTATGTAGGTCAACAGTTAGAACTGGACATGGAACAACAGACTAGTTCCAAATTGGGAAAGGAGTACATCAAGGCTGTATATTGTCACCCTGCTTATTTAACTTATATGGAGAGTATATCATGTGAAATGCTGGGCTGGATGGAGCTCAAGCTGGAATCAAGATTGCTGGGAGAAATATCAACAACCTCAGATATGCAGATGACACAACCCTAATGGCACAAAGCAAAGAGGAACTGAAGAGCCTCTTGATGAAAGAAAAAGATGAAGGTGATGAAGGTGAAAGAGGAAAGTGCAAATACTGACTTAAAAATCAACATTCAAAATATTAAGATTATGGCTTCTGGTCCCATCACTTCATGGCAAATAGATGGGGTAAAAATGAAAACAGTACAGACTATTTTCTTGGGCTCCAAAATCACTGCCGATGGTGACTGCAGCCATGAAATTAAAAGATGCTTGCTCCTTGGAAGAAAAGCTATGACAATCCAAGACAGCATATTAAAAAGCAGAGACATCACTTTGCTGACAAATCCTTTGAGGATTTCCCAACCCAGGGATTGAACCCACATCTCTTGCATTGGCAGGTATATTCTTTAGCACTAGTGGCATCTGGTAAGCTCTTTTGAATCATATTAGAGTCTATAGATGTGCCTTCCTTTTTTCCTCCCAAAACTCATACTTTTGACTCCGTTGAGTCAAAGTATGGTTTTTCCAGTGGTCATGTATCGATGTGAAAGTTGAACTATAAAGAAAGCTGAGTGCCAAATAATTGGTGCTTTTGAACTCTGGTGCTGGAGGAGACTCTTGAGAGTCCCTTGGGCTGCAAGGAGATCAAACCAGTTGATTCTAAAGGAAATCAGCCCTGAATATTCTTTGGAAGGACTGATGCTGAGGCTGAAGCTCCAATACTTTGGCTACCTGATGCGAAGAACTGACTCACTGGAAAAGACCATGATGCTGGGAAAGACTGAAGGCAAAGTAGAAGGGCACAACAGAGGATGAGATGGTTGAATGCCATCGCTGACTCAATGGACATAAATTTGAGCAAACTCTGGGATATGATGAAGGATAGGGACGCCTGGTGTCTGTAGTTCATGGGGTTGCAGAGAGTTGGACATGACTTAGTGACTGAAAAACAATGAATGTCAACAGGGACATTGTCCAATATCTAAAGAACTTTAAGAGGCAGTCCTTTTTTGGCAAGATACTTCCTGACTTTAGGAACAACACATTAATTAATGGAACCAATCCAGAAACCTGGAACCTGTCCAGGCTTTCTTTTACAGCCAGAAGATTGGCAACTGGTGATTGTCATTTTCCCTTCAAGGCTGGGGTCTTAGCAGCTTTGTAGATAAGGCAGTTCTGATCATAACCTAACTGCATTTGCACAAAACAGAGTTAGCATTTCATCTCCTGCCTTGAATCCTGGTGCTTACTTCTCCTCCTTACTAAAAAGTATCTTTTGTGGCATTTTCCCCCAGAGCAGGGTACTTTCATCAGCATTAAAAACCTGTTCAGGAAGATATTCTTTCCCCTCAATGATTTTCTTAATGGTGTCTGGGAATCTTCTGCCTTTTGGTCAGCAGAAGCTACTTCTGTTATCTTGGTTTAAGCCAAACCTCTTTAGAAAATTGTCAAACCATCCTTTGCTGGCATTAAATTCTCCAGCTTTAGATCCTCACCTTCGTTGTACTTAAAGTTCTCATATAATGACTTCAATTTTTTTTTAATCATGTGTGTGTGCACGTGCATGCTCAATCATGTCTAACTCTGTGCTACCCATGGAATATAGCCTACCATACTTCTCTGTCCAGGAATTTCCCAGGCAAGAATACTGGAGTGGGTTGCTATTTCCTACTCTAGGGGATTTCCCAACCCAGGGATTGAACCCACATCTCTTGCATTGGCAGGCATATTCTTTACCACTAGTGGCATCTGGTAAGCTCTTTTGAATCATATTAGAGTCTATAGGTGTGCCTTTCTTTTATCCCCCCCCAAAGCTCATCAAATTATGCTCTGTCCTTTACTTTTGACCGTGCCAGTCTTTGTTTTGCATTTCTCCAGTTGTAGCCAGTGGGCTACTCTCTGGTTGAAGTGTGCAGGCCTCTCATTGCAGCGGCTTCTCTTGTTGCGGAGCACGGGCTCTAGAGCACATGGGTGTCAGTAGTTGCGGCACGTGGGCTTAGTTGTTTGATGGCAGGTGGAATCTTCTTGGACCAGGGATTGAGCCTATAATCCCTGTACTGGCAGGCAGATTCTTAACCCACTGAATCACCAGGGAAGTCCAAGTATGCCTTTCTCATAGCAATCCTGCATCCACATGAAAGCTTCATTTTCAACATGAGATAAGGTGTTTTGCAAATGGTGCAAGGTTTTCAATCTGCTTGTAACCATGGCTTCTTGAATTTCCTTTTCTTTTTTCACAGTGGTCCTTACGCTAGATTCATTTATCCTGAAATGGTGGGGAACTGCGGCTGCAAACCTCCATTTATGGTGAATATAAAGCACTTCACCTTTTTCTTGTTAATATCATGACTTTTCTCTCCTTCTTGGGAGCAAACCCAGCATCACTAGTGGCATTTCATATGGGTCCCATATTGTTATTCAAGGTTTATGGTATTGCACTAAACACAGTGAAAAATATACAAGAACTGCTAGAGATCACTTGTTACCATGACATGCACGTTATTGCAGAGACGAATTTCTCCTTCAGATGCTTGGCATCACCTTACATTTTAAGTGGACACTCACAATGCTTGTTGTTCAGTCACTCAGTCATGTCCGACTCTTTGTGACTCCGTAGACTGCAGAACACCAGGTTTCCCTGTCCTTCACCATCTCCTGGAGCTTGCTCAAACTCATGTCCCTTGAATTGGTGATGCCATCCAACCATCTTGTCCTCTGTCGTCCCCTTCTCCTCTGCCTTCAATCTTTCCCAACATCAGGGTCTTTTCCAGTGAGTCAGCTCTTCACATCAGGTGACCAAAGTATTGAAGCTTTAGCCTCAGTCTCAGTCCTTCCAGTGAATATTCAGGGTTGATTTCCTTTAGGATTGACTGGCTTGATCTCCTTGCTGTTCCAGGGACTCTTCAAGTGTCTTCTCCAGCACCGCAATTCAAAAGCATCAATTCTTCAGCACTCAGCCTTCTTTATGGTCTGACTCTCACATCCATACTTGACTACTGGAAAAGCCATAGCTGTGACTATATGGACCTTTGAAGGCAAAGTAATGTCTCTGCTTTTTAATGCCTCTAGGTTCGTCACAACACTTAAGTTCACAGCAAAAGCAACAGGAGTTAGTTATGAATTTATTATAGTAGTATAGTATGTCCTACAGCTTTGTGCAGTTATCATTTAATATTGCATCTTTGTTTACATTTCTCTTGACTTTGAATGGCATCACGTATGGTCTGTAAGTGTCTGTGTGCATAAGTTCAATAAACTTTAACTTTTTGTAATAGATTTGTGTGTAGTCTTGGGAAAGATTGAGGGCAGGAGGAGAAGGGGGTGACGGAGGATAAGATGGTTGGATGGCAACAATGACTCAATGGACAAGAGTTTGAGCAATCTCTAGGAGATGGTGAAAGACAGGGAAGCCTGGTGTGGTGCAGTCCATGGGGTTGCAAAGAGTCAGACATGACTTAGCGACTGAACAACAACAAAGGGATAACACAGAATAATAGCTGCAAATATTTTATGCATTCATGACATACCTGACTTTTTCTATATTTCTAGGCTGTGTGGTTCATATGGAAGTTTCTTCAAACTGTCAAAAATCTCCAAAAAATTTTCCAATATATTTATTGAAAAAAAATCTGTCTGTAAGTGGATCCATGCAGTTCAAACCTATGTCGTTCAAGGGTCAACTCTACTTTTAAACCACTGCTGCTTCCTGTTGATCCGGTAGTTTTGGCTATTATAGAGCTGTTATATATATATATTTGCCATCAGATTTATTTTCAAGAAACTCAGAGCCTCCATTACAGCCATGGTAATTGGATGTGGCTCCAAATTTTACTCATAATTAGCATATTTTTTATAAATCTTAACTCTTGACTTAGTGTTTGTTTGGTCACTTATTTATGTTTTTGTGGAAAAATAGTGTAAAAATTATTAAATGATGAAAAAGTAATTAAAGTGTGGTTTTAAAATTTAAAATCACAGAGATCACATTTTTTGATACTTTTAAGCTAAAAACATCCCCCTGTGTCTGAAAATGGAACCAATGAACAAAACCTTATGTATAATTCTGTCAGGATTTTTTGATGATCCAAAGTAAAATGTGTGTGTATATATATATATATATATATATATATAATGCATGTTGGAATAGAAACACATTCTTTCACAAGGAACCAGATTTAAAAATCTTGATGTGCTTGGCTTCAAGCTCAAAGTCAAGCTGTCTTCACTTGAAAACAATTGCCAATTAATACTCTTCATTTCCCCCATAACAATAAAATATACTCTATGTTTTAGTCAGACACTGCACAGGACAATTTTCTATTGCCCCAGGCAAGTCATTTAAAACAGCAGATTAGCTTATGTGGAAGAACAGAAGTTGGGGGATTTGCTTGCATACACACATCATAGAACCTTTTAAAAACTCAAAAACATTTTTAAAGTCTCTAAAACGTTTTATTAAAATGGATGCACCCAGAATGTTTCATGTTTGTTTAGTGGTTAACTTACTCATGGAATATCATAGGTGCACCCTGGTTTGTACTTTCTCAAACTGTCCTAGCATGGCCATAGAGAAGATTGTTTCTGACTGATCTGGTAGTAGGAAAAAATACAAATGTAAGAAATGACACTGATTTTTTTTTTTAAAGACTTCACTTTTCAGAGCAATTTTAGATTCACAGCTAAATTAAGAGGAAGGTAGAGATACTTTCTTATTCCCACATATGTATAACCTCCCCCATTATCAATCTCCACCACCAGAGCAGTACACTTGTTACAGTTGATGAACGTATATTGACATATCATTGTCAGACACTGGTGTTATTTCAGGCACTGTTGGAAAAGAAAAATAAGGATTTCGAAGCAAAGAAACCTATGCGTTTTCTTCAAAGAAAGCCAGTACCTCAACCTCGACTTCCAACTCCAACCCTGGAGATGAGTTCCAATGTAAGTTTGAGGCTTTTTTAATTTGAAAAGCTAAATTCAGCTTCGCTATTTGTTTGTTCTCCAGATAGTTTGGGTTAAAAACAAACCTAATATAACCATGTTCATTTCCCAAGATCTGAATTACATTTCCTTTATCCTTATATTTCAAATGCACACAGAAAAAAAAGGCAAAATGAAATCTAGATCCAGTCCTTTTCAAGAATAAATACACAAAGAATGAAATCTTCCCAAGAAAAATAGGCATCAGAAGGTAATCCTGATGTATGTCAAATAAGAAGATGGAATGATGATCAGATACTGTAACTGTATTCCCACATGAAGTGGTTGATGATAGCTGAAATTAGCAAGGAATCATCAAGACAGGCCAGCTTCTGGGTTAAGATTGGCCAGAGAGCTCACTCTGACTCCAGGGCTGTGCCTTACCTTCTCAGGGCCCCACACTCAGTTTAGTCAGCATTTCCAGAGTTGGTTAGGATTTAAAGGACTGACTCAGAAAACTCACAAGAAACTGCTGGAGATGCCACAAATTTGCAAGTTTGTTATTTATAGTCAAAGCTATGGTTTTTCTAGTAATCATGTACAGATGTGAAAGTTAGACCATAAAGAAGGTTGGGCACTGAAGAATTGATGCTTTTGCACTATGGTGCTGGAAAAGACTCTTGAGAGTCCCTTGGACTACACAGAGATCAAACCTGTCTGTCCTGAAGGAAATCAACTCTGAATATTCATTGGAAGAACTGATGCTAAAGTTAAAACTCCAATACTTTGGCCACCTGATGCAAAGAGCGAAGTCACTGGGAAAGACCCTGATGTTGGAAAGATTGCAGCCAAAAGGAGAAGGGGGCAGCAAAGGATGAGATAGTTAGATAGCATCACCAACTCACTGGACATGAGTCTGAGCAAACTTTGGGGGATGGTGAAGGACGGGAGCCTGGCATCCTGCAGTCCCTGGGATTGCAAAGAGTTGACACAACTTAGCAACTGAACAACAACAACATACTTTACCGAGAGAACTATAACTGCCTGGTATATCAGGATGTTGCTCTCGGGAAGTCAGCTTGTTCTCTCCCAACACAGGGACATTCTCACACAAAGCCAAACTGCACATAAGGTTGTGCTTTGCCAGAGTGGGGGAGTTGATAGGAGACCTCACTAGCACCTCCAATGGCTCTGAGATCTCTGGAGGAGTGGAAATGTTCCTGCTGACTGGCCACAATGCACTTCTGGGCAGCATCCTCTTTTCTAGACTTTGTGCTGACCACTGCCTGTGGTTAACATGTCTTTCACAAGTGATAATGCCATTGATTCCACTATTGATGTCTTTTGCATTCAGAGGGGCTTTAATTTGTAGACTCTGCTCTTTTTGCCTGTACACATACTTATTTAAGGTGACTTTTGTAGATTGCTGATTTTGTCCATTATATTCTGATTTTACCAGTTTAGCTAAATTCTTGTGAAAAGCACCTCATTTTTGACTCCAATGTACCCCATCTGCATTCTTTGTCTCATGTTCATGCTCAAACACTAAGTTGTGTCTGACCTTTTCAACTCCGTGGACTGTAGCCTGCCAGGCTCCTCTGTTCATGGGATTTCTCTGACAAGAATACTGGAGAGGGTTGCCATTTCCTTCTCCAGGGATCCCTTCTCCCGGGGATCAAACCCTTGTCTCCTACATCTCCTGCATTGACAGGTAGATTCTTTACCACTGACCCACCAGGGAAGCCTGCATTCTTTGTCTACTCATGATTAAACATGAAAAAAAAAAAAACTATTGCAAAAGGGTTGTTATTAACAATACGTACTGCTTCAAGAAAGATTTTGTTGGAAAGGAATATAGAAAAAATGAAAATGGCTTAACTTGTAAGGATAGCACGACAGTGGGTGAATTTTTTGCTTTTGATATAATTTACCAATGATATCTTATCATGAAAAATATAATGAATTTTGACAATACTTTAATGTCATGTTTAAAGTCCTATATGTTCAAAGAAGGGTGATTTTTTGTTTCTCTTTAAATCCTTCTGGTGTCTAGCTTTTTTGCTAGATATAAATCTTCAAAAAAGTATTTGATGCCAACTGCTGCAGTTCTCAAGCTGCTTCATTCTCTCTGTTTTTTTTAGGAAGAAGAAGATATAGAAATGGCTGTGATCTACCTTCAAAAGTTGCTCCGGGGCAGAGTTGTTCAAAACATGGTGTGTAGGGTGAACCCTGGCCTTGTTCTTCTCCTTTGAGACTAGATTCACAGAGTGCACCTGTGCTTGTTTCCTTGGGGTGAATTGCCTCCCACACCCTGCTGTCCTGTGGAACGATGCTATTGAGTTACCTACTCTTTCCCTTTTCCTGCCATAGCTGGCCCAAGTGAGTGGCACAGTATCAAGGAAAGAAAGGAGCCGCCTGCTGTTTCCTGTGTGTAACCAAAGCAGTGTGAAGCTAATGTCTTCCATGGAATTGCTGAATCCAGCAGTTTTCATACATGAATTTTGACTATTAAGCATTGCAAACTAAGTGGATTCTCTAATTTTCCACAGTCAAAATAATCTGAGTTTGTATATTAGCTAGCAATGCATGAATAATAAATGAAATAGCTAAGTAAATAAATAACTATAGTTTTGAACTCTTAGTGTATGCTCACATTATATATTCTTTGCTCTGCATATATCAGCATATTTTTTTTCTATCAATTACCCATTTTACAGGTGAGTAATACGAGCCTGAGTGAGATTATGTTAACTGCCAGCAAATTCAACTCTGGTCTTCCTGACCGTAAAGCCTTAGTCAGATCATTGTGCTTCTTAAGTTTAAAAAGGGACTATTGTAAAGCCTCAGCTAAAACATTTTTTCTTCCCTAGACAGCTATAACTTAAGAGACTCAGTTATGGTGAGTCAGTCCAGGGAGGCTGGATGAGCATCTTGTGTTCACCGCTCTTCCCTGTCCTCCTGCCAGTATTTCTGCAGGAGAAACGCCGCAGTGAAGTTCAGACAGCAGGTTGTGTATTCCAGACCAGGAGCAGATCTCTCAGAAAAGAAAAATGACAATGAAAAATACCCCCCAGGCTTCTTAGGGGAAGAGCCAGGAAACGAAGGGAAGGTTCCAGTTTCTTAACATGACCCTAGAATTGTCACCTTGTCTTTGAGAGGCATTTTAAGCAATTCAGCCAACGGTTACCTGATAGTTGAGTTCCTGTCTGCCTGAATAGCTGAAGGAGCTTTAGAAAACAGGGCTGACGCCCGGCTCGGTGGCATACACCTGGTCCATGGCCCTGAATGGTGGAGCAGAACCCGCAGTTCATGAGTGCCTCACTGGTCACTGCCTGCAAGGCCTCGTGCCTGCACTGGCAATGCTGATTTGTGGGTCTCTCTGATTTGATTTGATACAGATGTTTGAAGGGAAAGAGAAGCGACTGGAGTTGATCCAGGAGCTGCGCACCAGCCACGCACTGCAAGAGGATGACAGGCTGGTGAAGAAAGCCGAGAAGCAGGTGACCCTGGCCCTGCAGCGGCAGAGGAACGTGCACGAGCACAAGGTTCTTTCCTCTCCTTCCTTCTCCCATTTTCACCCGTGATTTTTATTACTGTGCAAACAACAGATGAGGTGATGTAAAAGAAACACCCCCCACAATCCCAGCATTTTTCACCAGTGGCACGACAGTCCACAATTTGAATGGACTGTATCCTCCCTGAGTTGAATATGCTTTTTTTTTTTTTTAATTTGCAAAAAGGAAAGGAAAAAAGCTTCACTGTTTTAAAAGGTTTTCTTTTCCAATTTTTCTTAACTATTTAGTGACTCTATTATATTTCAGTGGAAGCTAAGTAGAATGAATAAATACTGAAAGCAATAAGAAAAAGTGAGAAATGAGATTTTAAAAACTGTCCACACTCACGTATGAGTTTTGGAGCTGTACATAGCTCGTGCTCCTTAAACTGCACGTTACATATGTTAATATGTTATTCTGTGACTTTCCTCAGGTTCTCTGAGCTCTGTGTGACTGACAATAGCTGGTGATTGCAGGTCTAACCCAACAACTGGAAATGTGTTTCCTACTTTCTGCTGGTGTTTGTGTATATATTCACAGTATTTAACGTTGACTGAAGTGGAGGTATACTTTTACTGTCTCTCCCACTTATCTGTAAATCAGTGTGAAAAGAATCAATTTGCAAAGTGTTGTAAGAAAGTAGACGTACAGCAAAGTTAATATTACCCGCCTTTAGTGACACACACAGCTCTGGTGCTGTGAACTGGGCACAAATGGTCAGCAGCTCTGAAGCGAGCATCCCTGTGCTCCCTTCATGTGACAGCAGGGCTGAGTGCTCTCTGAGTGATAGGGGTGGTTTAGGGGAGGGAAGAAGAAAGCCACAGATGGTGAGACCCAGCCAAGGGACCAGAGAAGGAAGAGGAGAATGTAGTCTCTGGAGTCTCTGAATCTGGGGGCCCTGGAGCCCTGGATATGATGGAAACGAGCTGCACATCTGTTCAGAGAGAGAGCAGAATGCTCAGGCAGTGGAATGCCCAGGACCTGGATGCAAGAATGCCCGCTTCGGCCCCTTCAAGGTTTCTGATTATAGACTTGAGCGGCTATAGCTAAGACAATCCAGAGTTTTTAATTCATCTGTCCCATTGAGTGGATAAATACTTGACTGATAGACATGATGGCGGCTAAGAGCTAAGGGAGGAATTAACGGGAAGAGCTGTCACATAGCCACAGACTCGCCCTGTTTACCTTCGGCTGCTCCTGGCTACACCTGTGGGATGCGGGCATCTGGGGCAGTGGGCGTCTCGCGTACCTATAGCAGTTCTGATCCTCTCATTTTCTCCCTCTCTTATATCAAGGGGAATCGTCAGTGTGAGAGCAGCAAGTCTCTGGGAGAAGAGCCTTTCCCCCTTACCACTGAGGCTAGGAGCAGGAACACAGTACAGTCTTCTTAAACACTTTTATTCTCATTGTGCCAAAGCCAGGACAGAGGGATCCATAAATAAACACAGTGGCTTATTCCTGGCCAGGAACTCTGGGCCCCTATCTACCTCAGTGACTACATAGACATGTAGGCTTATTTCCTACTCTGTTCCAAAGGCAGTTCTTAATGACTTTGAAGTTACTTAAATTAATAAAAAGTACCAAGGTTTTCTACTTTCATGTTACTGAAAAGCTTGAAAACTTGGTGTTAAAGGACCAAGCATTGAAAAATTAAAAGGTATCATGAGTGAATTTCTAGGAGATTCTATTTTTTTGAACTCCAATATTATCTTTTAATCAAAACCTTGATATTTCCCTTCATGTCTGGGGAGACGTAAGCACTTTACCTTCTGGATAAAATTGATGGGAAAAAAAAAATTGTGTGGATGCTAACTAATGTTTTGCTAAACGATCATCCATTGCTGAACAATCCGCTTTCTCAAGTCTAAGTTTGTATCGTAAGTTTTCCTAGTAAAACCATTGCGTCCTGAAAGGGAAGTGCCTGCCGAGGGTAATCCAGCATCCCTCCTGATGAATCACACTTCTTAGTGGAATCTGTATCCTCATAGTCATATTATTATTTTTAAGGTGTCGCTGGTTGAAAACCACTTGGCTGGACTGGAAGGAAGGGTGCTGGCAGACATGTTTGACTTCCTGTCCAAAGAGCTGGTGAGACTGCAGGAGGAGAGGCGGGTCCACGCCCTGGCCATGCTGGCCGAGCGGCAGCGCCGGATGCGTGAAGCTGAAGAGAGCGGCCGGCGCCAGGTGGAGCAGAGGCGCCTGCAGGAGGAGGACCAGATATTTAAGGAGGCAAGTGGGGACGTCGTAAGGAAGCCATTTATAAGGAGCTGAGTCAAACCCAAGGAACCTCAAGATAGGAGATGGCTTTCATTTCTTAATTGTCTTCAACAGATAATATATTGGATTCCTAGGATATGCCCAGCAGTATGTAAAGGCATTGTGGGGTACTTTGGAGGGAAATACCAGGCATGGCCCCTTCTCTCCTAGAGCTTAAATCCTATATAACATGCAAATAAGGGTAGAATAAGAAAATATGGTGTTTTGTGTGGTGTTTCATGAGGGAAACAAATGGGGCCCAGTGACACATTTTTACAGAGGTCATTGGGGGTACTTGTTGTATGAACAGGTTGGAGGGAGGACAGGGTGGAAATAAGGGACTTGAAAGGAGGCTGATGAACTAACTTAGGTCAGAGTGAGAAATAGGGTGAAGTCAAGTATAAAGTCCAGTTTCCAGTGTCAGTGAGTAGGGAGATGACGGTTGTTTTCCGAGGCAGGAAAGCTGAGGGCGGAATAGGTTTGGGGCAGGGGTGGAATCAGGAGTTTGATTTACATTAGGTTGAGACATCTTGGTAGAGGTGTCATTTCAGCAAATGAATATATCAGATGGAATTTAGAAGAGATTTTTTTGACTAAAGATACAAACGTGGGAGTTAGGAATGCCAGGCTGGTAAATTAGAATTCTGACCAAGTCCCAGTGGATGTGAAATTCCAGACTGACCCAGATGCAAACTCAGAGGAAATTTGAGGAATTGATAATATCTCAAAGCACTCTTGCCCTCATCAAGAATGCAAAAGCTCAAGTGATAAAATTGGAGGGGATTTGTGAGGAAGATTTCTTTAAGGGGAGCTGTGCTGTGACTAATACCCGCCCCCCCATATCACACCTAGAGTCTGGGGAGGGCATGTCCCCTTTCTTGGGGAGCTTGATGTGTGTTCTTTCAGTCAGAGTGTCTGACCCCCAGGAATGCAGAGGTGGAAGCTGGGCAGGCTGAGGGGTTTGAGCACAGAAGAGGCTGTGTGGGCGGCCAGCACACCCAGAATATGTCAAAGCAAAGACTGTGAGTCTCCCTTGGGCCAGATGGGAAAGACGGAAAGTGCCAACCTTTTTTAAAAAGTGCCAATTAAAAAAAAAAAACAAAAAATTCCTGTCCAGGAGGCTATCTGAATTGTAAATATGGATACTACTTTTGAGCTCCTCGGGTAAGAAAAAATAATGCTATGTCAACTGGAGGTTTTATTTGATCTGTGATCTTAAGGATTTACCCAATTCCCAGGGAATTAGGATTGATTCATAAATAGTATTTGCTATTTTTTCTGATTAAAAAATTGATTAAAATTAAAGATTTTCCATCTTCTGTACAGCTTAAAAACTTGTAGGTTGTATATTGTCAAGTTCAGCTTTTTTTTTTACTTTACAGTGTTATATTGGTTTTGCCATACATCAACATGAGTCAGCCACAGGTGTACACACGTTCCCCATCCTGAACCCCCCTCCCCTCTCCCTCCCCAAGTTTTTAATTGGAGTGGAGGATCATCTCTGGTGTCAAACAGCCTATAATAATAATTCGTATTCTAGTTTCCTGTCATCCTAACAGCTTTTCTTTAAATAGGATTACTGAGATTTAGCAATTTTTAGCAAACAGGAGCATACTATCCCCTACTGAAATCACTAAGGAAAAACCAGCTGGGATGGGAAGAACCAGTTGGGAGTGAGAATAAAAGGAGAGAGACAAAGGAACCACTATACTCAGAAATACGGAAAGGAAGATACTGGTCAGAGACTTCTAGGAAGGTGTCTTCTAGATGGGAACAGCCCCAGAAAATGTCAGCACGTCTGGGAGGGGCATGAAAGGGTTAAAATGACCCTTCTGGCCTGATTTAAGGATCCTTTATGTAAAGAATGTATCCATCCAGGGACGCCCCCATGCATCATTTAAATTCCCTATCTTCCATCATATAATCCTTTTATAGATAAATATACTTGCATGCACATAAGTATACCAAAAACTAGAAATGTACACATTAGTAAATTTCCAGAAAAATAACATATATTGAGCAATATAGTCATAGACTCATATTTAAATGCATATACACTTCATGTCCATACATGAAGACACATTCACAAACACAATCCCATGAGCACAGTATTAGCAATGATGTGGAGGAACGTATAGACACACATACAGCCACCCGAATGTTTCCTTTACTCACTTATGCACATACAAGCACAAATGTGTCCACACACACACACACATTTATAAAGATGCATGTAAACACACAAGTACATATATTGTTAGAAGTAGACCACATTAAACTTCCCACCTCTGAACAAGACTCAACTGTCTCATTGTTCTGTTCTGGGTGTGACTTGTCTCCTGAATAAGATTGTGGTCTCCATGGTAGCAGGCATATTGTATATCCCTTTGTGCCTTCCGCAGCACCAGCGTAGCCCTCTGTACAGAACAGGCATTGAGAAAATATACGTTGGTTTGTTGGTTGATACCATATTGAACTATGGTCCCTGGGTCTCTCGCATAGGGAGCCACAGGGATTCAAGGATATGGACTTGGTATTTCACGGGTAGATACACAGTAGACATGTCATATTCAGAGTCCTGCTGCAGTGCCAGTCAAGAAACAGGTACTAAGTTGTTACTGAGTCCCAAGCATTATCTCAGATATAAAGAAATATTTAGACATTAAATAGAAAGTACTCTTATCCCCCAAAGCTCAAAATCTATTGAGACTATATAGAGAACAAAGTATGACACCCTTGATGTTTGTGATACTTCCTGTGTATCTACCTATCAAACAGGCAAAACTAAATTGTATTATTTATGACTGAAATCTTAAGGAGCAAAACTCTAAAGAAAATGAAGTCTGCCATAAACTCATGAGAATGGAAAGGAGCTGTGGTCAGATGGAACCCACTGTGGCCTCTGGGCTACTACCCGTGGCTTGACCAGAATTCATTACACTGTACATTTGTGTGCTGTGCACTTTTCTAAATGTATATTCTATTTCACAATTTCAGAAAGCTTTAAAAAGAAGCAGTCCAGGACTGGTATGATAGTTTAAAAAAGTTCGTCAGAGACCCAGAATCCTTCTAGACTTGTGCTTTTCTGTCCCTGGGGCGTGACCCTCATGGCAGTTTAAGATGACTGGTGCCTCCTGCATTTTGTCTCCATGAAATGAGAAATGAGAGAAAATAAGCTAGGTCTTTCCCTTTAAGAATCCTTTAAGAGGAAGGAGAGAAAGGATGTTGTGTAAGTCTTAGTCTCTGCCACAATTAGGTAGCCTGACCAAGTCACACTGCTGTAAGAACAAAGCCAGGACCTAAAACAGAGTTCCTGAGTCAAGCCTGTGATCTTTTTGCAGTGTTTTGTATTGCCCACCCCAAACTGAGACCCACAATTCTAAAATGAGCCAAGTATGTAGGGTCTGCCCAGAATGGGTAGATATAGGTGGATTAGAAATGGACTGAAGGAACACACAGTGCAGGGACTGTTGACTTGATAAATGAAATAGACATGCTAAGAATGTCGGCCAATGTTTGTGCATTTTTCTTGTCTTGTTTATGGTAGTAGCATCCCTTTTCTGAGTAGCCGGCGTATTTGGGACTTTTGCAGGTGATTAAAGTTCACCAAAGCACCGTAACTTCCTATCTGGAGGACATAATACTGAACACTGAAGAGAACACTGCAGAAGAACAAGCCAGGGCAGAAATAGAGAAGATGGCTGAGGAAATCAATGACATTGCTTATGAAATGGAAAGCCGGTGTGTACCAAAGGGACAGATGGTGGGATGGACAGCCCCTTTGCTGTTACTCATGTGTGTTTTTCAAGGGCCTAAGATTTCACCACCAAGGAGAAACAAATAACTAAGTCATGCTTCAGTATGCTTTGTTTTAACGGCTGCCAGCAGACCTGTACTTTTGTATGGCAGGAGCCACACGTTGGTTATAGAATTTTCAGTTATCCTCTGCAGTCTGGATCACTTTCATATTTCTTACTTTTAGAATATCACAAAGCCTGAAAGAAATGTGAGTTTGTCCAATTTTACTTGGCTGTCACCCCAAGGTTTTTGGCTTCCATGTGTAAATTGTGTCTCTTAACACTCCTTTCCTGGGAGGCAGGGGAAGTAAAGGACAAATTTGGATTTTCCATGGAGTTAAGGAAACTCACCAGGAATGTGCTATTTCAGATCACTCAAGGAAAAGGCAGTCGTAGGATCTGAGCAGTGGAGCTCCTTACACACGCGAGGAGGATCCAAGTGTAAATCGGCAGCTCAAGCAAGGCAGCAAAGGAAACGCTTTTAATATGTTCTTATTTTTCAGTCGCACTCAGCTTCAGTCAGAGGAGATTGTGGCCGAGCTGGTTTACAGTTTCCTAATCCCAGAGGTGCAAAAGGACTTTGTCAAAGAAAAGGGTAAGCCAACATAAATGCTTCATTCGATAATCTTTTTAAAGATAGAAGCTATTTTCAATATTACAGAGGTTTAAAACTGAGCAGAGGTATGGGGGAAATTCTGAAGAGGAGTCAAGAGTTATCTTCAGTTTGTCAAGTTCTCTTGATGCTGTCCAGTGGCAAAATATAATCTCCTCCAGTATGGATGCGTGTGGTTCTAATAAGTTTGATGAAGCATTAAATTCCAAACCTTCTTTAAGATGCAGTTCTCAGAAGAGGTGTATTTTGGGGTTTTTGTTTTTGATTGAAATAGTTGATTCACAATATTATGTTAGTTTCAGGTATACAGCAAAATCATTGTTATTTATATATGTATATACACACACATATCTTCTGATTCTTTTCCACTATAGGTTAACAAGATATTGAATATAGTTCCCTGTGCTATACAGCGAATCCTTGTTTATTTTATATATACTTGTGTGTATATGTTAATCCCATATTCCTAATTTATCCCTGCCCCATCTCGTTCCTCTTTGGTAACCATCAGCTTGTGTTTTGTGATTTGATTTTTTCAACGTGAAACAAATGTTGAGAGTATGCAGGGTTTTCCAACTGTGGCCGCCTTTTGGAGGCAGGGCACATGCAAGTCAGGTGCTGCAAAGCGGGAAGCCTGACAAACCTAACGCTATTCTGCAGCTCTGCTGAGTCACAATGTCTTTTGTTCCTGCCAGAGCTCATCTCAGTAGAAGTAGCCTCACTTATCATTTGCCAAAAGTGGCATGTTTTTAAAGATTGCTGCTTTTATTCAGTAGAGGAGGAGAAGAAAAAAATATGTGTTTTAAAGAAACAATGTTCTTCCAGAGCTTTCAGGGTACTAGTGATAGTCCTGAGCCCAGAGGGAGGGGGTGCGACCAGTAGATCAATATTAAGTGAAATACGAGCCTGGGAGGTTTCAAGAGTTTGCAGGAGAATTCTAGACAGGTTTAAGAGAAATGTAATATTTCGGATCATGTAACTAGGGAGTAAGGAATGGTGGAGTTCTAATGCATTAGAAGAGAACAAAGAAATACCCTGTTTTCCCATTACACGATTGTACCGTAGTTTTTAAACCACTACCCCCAGCAGTAAGCACTTAGTTTATTCCTGTGTGTTTTCCTATAAAAAGCTGTGAACACCCTGGTCATTCGTCTGAGAGTAAACTCCTAGTAGTACAATGCTGGAAATACAGTGTGTTTTACATTTTGATAGATACCACCAAACTGCCCCCACAAAAAAAACTTCAATCCATATCCCCATCAACAGTGTATGATAATGCCTCTACCGAAAAAACTTCAATTTTCAGATCAAATAATAAGTATCCCTGTATCACTTTTTATTATAAAAGGGATCTTATGTTTTCTAGATCCTTAAGAAAATAAGTAACTCCTTTCTCCTCCTCAGTGCAAAGTGAGGCCAGCCTGTTTCATATCAGTTCACCTGAAGAAGAGGAGAAATCCTGTGTTTAACAGTTACTGGTTTATGACCCTCTCCCCCAGCTTCTCCTGACTCTGGGAGGAAGGAGCTGAAGGAGTCTTGATCTATAGAGATCAGTGGGAGTCATCTGTGGGCAAACTGAGCAAATCCTAACCTCTTCCCTTTATATGGATGTAGCCCAAATGAAGAAAGCCATCTGGATGGGGAGTACACATTATATTTCTTTCTCTTTCCAAGTAAGGCGTCCATGGTTATAAATACTCTTTACCCCAAATTAAGAACTATCACATACAGACTATTTGAGATATCTCATTATTGATTTATTTGGATGCATTAAAAAAAATTATTGAGGTCTAGTTGACTTATTCGTTTCAGCTGTACAACGATTTAAAATTTTTATAGATTACATTGTTTGAAGTTCGGATAATATATTGGCTATATTCCCTGTGCTGTACAATATATCCTTGTAGCTTACTTACTTTATACATGGTGGTTTGCATCTCTTAATCCCTTATCCCCATCTTGCCCCTCCCAGCTTCCCTTTCCTCACTGGTAACCACTTGCTTGTTCTCTGTATCTGTGGATCTGTTTTGTTAAATTCATTCGTTTGATTTTTTGAGATTCCACACGTAAGTGATAACTGCAGTATTTGTCTGTCTGATTTATTTCACGGAGCACAGTACCGTCCACATCAATCCATGTTGTTGCAAATGGCAAGCTTGTTTTCTGTATATGGTTCTGTAGTATTCCATTGCGGCTTCACTCTCACTTTTCACTTTCACGCATTGGAGAAGGAAATGGCAACCCACTCCAGAGTCGCAGAGTCGGACACGACTGAAGCGACTTTGCAGCAGCAGCAGCAGCAGCAGCAGTATTCCATTATATATGTATGTAAACACACACACACCCATGTCTTTTTATGCTTTCACCTGTTGATGGACTTGTAAGTTGCTTCCATATCCTCTCTGTTGTAAATAATGTGAGGAGCCAGCTCATTGGAAAAGACCCTGATGCTGGGAAGGACTGACGGCAGGAGGAGAAGGGGAGGCAGAAGATAAGGTGGTTAAGAAGCATTCCTCCCGCCGCAGTTTTTTGAAAAGTTTGAGAGTAGGTATTTACCTGTGAAGCCATCTGGTCCAGACTTTTGTTTGTTGGGAATGTTCTTTTATTACTTATTCAGTTTCAGTACTGGTACTTGCTCTTTTACACTTTCTATGTTCCCTGTTTTAGCCTTGTGAGATTCTGCATTACTAGTAATCTGTCCATTACTTCTTGGTTCTTTATCTAATTGGCATACAGATGTTCATATTGTTCTCTTATTTCTGTGGTGTTGGTTATAGCTTCTCCTTTTCATTTCTGATTTTATTTATTTGGTCCCTCTTTTCTTTCTTGAATTTCACAAAGGATTTATCAATTTTATCTTCTCAAAGCAAGAGCTCTTAATTTCATTGATCTTTTCTACTTTTTAAGAAATAGGCTACGTTTCAATTATTTCTTCTCTGATCTTTGATTTCTTTTCTTCTACTGACTTCTGTTAGTTGCTTGGTGTACGATCAGGTTCTTGGTTTGAGATATGTCTTTCCTGAGGTAGGCTTGTGTGACTATGAACTTTCCTCTTAAGAGCTGCTTTTGCGACATCCCAGAGATTGGATCGTTGCATGGTTTACTTCATATGTCTCCATGTATTTTTTAAATTTCTTCTTTGATTTCTTTAGTGATCCATTGGTTGTTAATGGCATATTGTTTCGGCTCTGCATGTTTTTAGTATTTTCTCATAGTTGGCTTTTAGTTTCAGAGTTGTACTTATAAAAGATGGTGAGATTTAAGTTTTATTAAATTTATTGAGACTTGTCTTGTGGCCTCAGTTCAGTTCAGTCTCTCAGTTGTGTCTGACTCTTTGCAACCCCATGACTGCAGCACGCCAGGCCTCCCTGTCCATCACCAATTCCCCGAGTTTACTCAAACTCATGTCCATTGAGTCGGTGATGCCATCCAACCATCTCATCCTGTCATCCCCTTCTCCTCCCACGTTCAATCTTTCCCAGCATCAGGGTCTTTTGAAATAAGTCAGTTCTTTGCATCAGATGGCCCAAGTATTGGAGTTTTAGCTTCAGCATCAGTCCTTCCAATGAATATTCAGGACTGATTTCCTTTAGGATGGAATGGTTGGATCTCCTTGCAGTCCAAGAGACTCTTAAGAGTCTTCTCCAACATCTTGGTTCAAAAGCATCAATTCTTCAGTGCTCAACTTTCTTTATAGTCCAACTCTCATGCCCATACACAACTACTGGAAAAACCATAGCTTTGACTAGACAGACCTTTGTTGGCAAAGTAATGTCTCTGCTTTTTAATATGCTGTCTAGGTTGGTTATAACTTTTCTTCCAAGGAGTTAGCGTCTTTTAATTTCATGGCTACAGTTACCATCTACATTGATTTTGGAGCCCCCAAAAATAAAGTCTGTCACTGTTTCCCCATCTATTTGCCATGAAATGATGGGACCAGATGCCATGATCTTAGAATGTATTCTGAATGCTGAGCTTTAAGCCAACTTTTTCTCTCTCCTCTTTCAATTTCATCAGGAGGCTCTTTTGTTCTTCTTTGCTTTCTTCCATAAGGGTGGTGTCATCTGCATATATGAGGTTATTGATATTTCTCCTGGCAATCTTGATTCCAGCTTGTGCTTCATCCAGCCCAGTGTTTCTCATGATGTACTCTGCATATAAATTAAATAAGCAGGGTGGCAATATACAGCCTTGATGTACTCCTTTCCTGATTTGGAAACAATCTGTTGTTCCATGTCCAGTTCTAACTGTTGCTTCCTGACCTGCATACAGATTTTTCAAGAGGCAGGCCAGGTGGTCTGGTATTCCCATCTTTTGAGGAATTTTCCATAGTTTATTGTGATCCACACAGTCAAAGGCTTTTTGGCATAGTCAATAAAGCAGAAATAGATGTTTTTTCTGGAACTCTGTTATTTTTTCAATGATCCAGCAGATGTTGGCAATTTGATCTCTGGTTCCTCTGCCTTTTCTAAAACCAGCTTGAACATCTGGAAGTTCATGATTCATGTACTATTGAAGCCTGGCTTGGAGAATTTTGAGCATGACTTTGCTAGTGTGTGAGATGAGTGCAATTTTGTGGTAGTTTGAGCATTCTTTGGCATTGCCTTTCTTTTTTTTTTTATTTTTATTTTTTATTTTTTTTAATTTTAAAATCTTTAATTCTTACATGTGTTCCCAAACATGAACCCCCCTCCCACCTCCCTCCCCATAACATCTCTGTGGGTCATCCCCATGCACCAGCCCCAAGCATGCTGTATCCTGCGTCAGACATAGACTGGCGATTCAATTCTTACATGATAGTATACATGATAGAATGCCATTCTCCCAAATCATCCCACCCTCTCCCTCTCCCTCTGAGTCCAAAAGTCCGTTATACACCGCTGTGTCTTTTTTCCTGTCTTGCATACAGGGTCGTCATTGCCATCTTTCTAAATTCCATATATATGTGTTAGTATACTGTATTGGTGTTTTTCTTTCTGGCTTACTTCACTCTGTATAATCGGCTCCAGTTTCATCCATCTCATCAGAACTGATTCAAATGAATTCTTTTTAACGGCTGAGTAATACTCCATTGTGTACATGTACCAAAGCTTTCTTATCCATTCATCTGCTGATGGACATCTAGGTTGTTTCCATGTCCTGGCTATTATAAACAGTGCTGTGATGAACATTGGGGTACATGTGTCTCTTTCAATTCTGGTTTCCTCGGTGTGTATGCCCAGCAGTGGGATTGCTGGGTCATAAGGCAGTTCTATTTGCAATTTTTTAAGGAATCTCCACACTGTTCTCCATAGTGGCTGTACTAGTTTGCATTCCCACCAACAGTGTAGGAGGGTTCCCTTTTCTCCACACCCTCTCCAGCATTTATTGCTTGCAGATTTTTGGATCGCAGCCATTCTGACTGGTGTGAAGTGGTACCTCATTGTGGTTTTGATTTGCATTTCTCTGATAATGAGTGATGTTGAGCATCTTTTCATGTGTTTGTTAGCCATCCGTATGTCTTCTTTGGAGAAATGTCTATTTAGTTCTTTGGCCCATTTTTTGATTGGGTCGCTTATTTTTCTGGAATTGAGCTGCATAAGTTGCTTGTATATTTTTGAGATTAGTTGTTTGTCAGTTGCTTCATTTGCTATTATTTTCTCCCATTCAGAAGGCTGTCTTTTCACCTTGCTTATAGTTTCCTTTGTTGTGCAGAAGCTTTTAATTGTAATTAGATCCCATTTGTTTATTTTTGGTTTTATTTCCAGAATTCTGGGAGGTGGATCATAGAGGATCCTGCTGTGATTTATGTCGGAGAGTGTTTTGCCTATGTTCTCCTCTAGGATTTTTATAGTTTCTGGTCTTACATTTAGATCTTTAATCCATTTTGAGTTTATTTTTGTGTGCGGTGTTAGAAAGTGATCTAGTTTCATTCTTTTACAAGTGGTTGACCAGTTTTCCCAGCACCACTTGTTAAAGAGATTGTCTTTACTCCATTGTATATTCTTGCCTCCTTTGTCAAAGACAAGGTGTCCATATGTGTGTGGATTTATCTCTGGGCTTTCTATTTTGTTCCATTGATCTATATGTCTGTCTTTGTGTCAGTACCATACTGTCTTGATGACTGTGGCTTTGTAGTAGAGCCTGAAGTCAGGCAAGTTGATTCCTCCAGTTCCATTCTTCTTTCTCAAGATTGCTTTGGCTATTCGAGGTTTTTTGTATTTCCATACAAATCTTGAAATTATTTGTTCTAGTTCTGTGAAAAATATGGCTGGTAGCTTGATAGGGATTGCATTGAATTTGTAAATTGCTTTGGGTAGTATACTCATTTTCACTATATTGATTCTTCCGATCCATGAACATGGTATATTTCTCCATCTATTAGTGTCCTCTTTGATTTCTTTCATCAGTGTTTTATAGTTTTCTATATATAGGTCTTTAGTTTCTTTGGGTAGATATATTCCTAAGTATTTTATTCTTTTCGTTGCAATGCTGAATGGAATTGTTTCCTTAATTTCTTTTTCTACTTTCTCATTATTAGTGTATAGGAATGCAAGGGATTTCTGTGTGTTGATTTTATATCCTGCAACTTTACTATATTCATTGATGAGCTCTAGTAATTTTCTGGTGGAGTCTTTAGGGTTTTCCATGTAGAGGATCATGTCATCTGCAAACAGTGAGAGTTTTACTTCTTCTTTTCCAATTTGGATTCCTTTTATTTGTTTTTCTGCTCTGATTGCTGTGGCCAAAAGTTCCAGAACTATGTTGAATAGTAGCGGTGAAAGTGGACACCCTTGTCTTGTTCCTGACTTTAGGGGAAATGCTTTCAAGTTTTCACCATTGAGGATAATGTTTGCTGTGGGTTTGTCATATATAGCTTTTATTATGTTGAGGTATGTTCCTTCTATTCCTGCTTTCTGGAGAGTTTTTATCATAAATGGATGTTGAATTTTGTCAAAGGCCTTCTCTGCATCTATTGAGATAATCATATGGTTTTTATTTTTCAATTTGTTAATGTGGTGAATTACATTGATTGATTTGCGGATATTGAAGAATCCTTGCATCTTTGGGATTGGAATGAAAACTGACCTTTTCCAGTCCTGTGGCCACTGCCGAGTTTTCCAAATTTGCTGGCATATTGAGTGCAGCACTTTCACAGCATCATCTTTCAGGATTTGAAACAGCTCAACTGCAATTCCATCACCTCCACTAACTTTGTTCATAGTGATGCTTCCTAAGGCCCACTTGAGTTCACATTCCAGGATGTCTGGCTCTAGGTGAGTGATCACACCATCATGATTATCTGGGTTATGAAGATGTTTTTGTACAGTTCTTCTGTGTATTCTTGCCATCACTTCTTAATATCTTCTGCTTCTGTTAGGTCCATACCGTTTCTGTCCTTTATTGTGCCCATCTTTGCCTGAAATGTTCCCTTGGTATGTCGAATTTTCTTGAAGAGATCTCTAGTCTTTCCCATTCTATTGTTTTCCTCTATTTCTTAGCACTGATCACTGAAGGCTTTCTTATCTCTCCTTGCTATTCTTTTGGGACTCTGCATTCAAATGGATATATCTTTCCTTTTCTCCTTTGCCTTTAGCTTCTCTTCTTTTCTCAGCTATTTGTAAGGCCTCCTCAGACAGCCATTTTGCTTTTTTGCATTTCTTTTTCTTGAGCATGGTCTTAATCCCTGTCTCCTATACAGTGTTATGAATCTCCATCCATAGTTCTTCAGGCACTCTATTAGTTCTAATCCCTTGAATCTATTTCTCACTTCCACTGTATAGTCATACGGGATTTTATTTAGGTCATACGTGAATGGTCTAGTGGTTTTCCCTACTTTCTTCAATTTAAGTCTGAATTTGACAATAGGCATCTTGTGGCCTAGCATGTAATTTATTCTGGGGAATGTTCCTTGTGCACTTGGAAGGAATGAATATTCTTCTGCTTTTGGATTACATGTTCTGTATACATATCTAGTAAGTTCATCTGGTCTGGTGTGTCATTTAAGGCCAGTGTTTCCTTATTAATTATATATGTGGATGACCTGTTCATTGATGTAAGTGGGGTATTAAAGTGCCTAGTATTGGAAACCTGGATGGAGTCAAACAAACAAAGATTAATATGTTTTGGGGTTTTCTATAAATATGGAAATTTCTAGATGAAGAGAAGGCTGTTCTTGCAGGAAAGCTGTTTGTAATTCACTGCAGAGAAATTTCTGAATAATTTCATTTTTCATTGCCTGTGACAGAGGAACCGATATCCTAGGTCTTGCTGTAAAATAAATTCTTACACACACACATACACGCCCTAGTATTGTGTGTTACTGTTGACTTCTGTCTTTATGTCTGTTAATATTTGCCTTATGAATTAAAGTGCTCCTGTATTGGGTACATCTATAATTATTTCTTCCCTTGATTATTATATAATATCCTTCTTTGGCTCTTGTAACAACCTTTGTTTTAATATTTGTTTATAAGTATTTCACCCCTGCTTTTCTGTTGATTTCTTTCTGCATATAACACCTTTTTCTATCCTCTGATGTCAGGTGAATCTTTTTTTTTTTTAATTTATTTTTATTTTCGACTGCACTGGGTCTTCATTGCTTTGTGTGGGCTTTTCTCTGGTTGCGACAAGGCGGCGCTATTCTGTTGCAGTGCTCAGGTCCCTCGTTGTGATGGCTTCTCCTGGTGGAGCCATAGGCTCTAGGCAAGCGGGCTTCAGTAGTTGCAGCGAGCAGGCCCAGTAGCTGTGTGCATAGTAGCTGTGTGCACAGGCTTAGTTTCTCCGAGGCATATGAAATCTTCCCAGACCAGGGATCGACCCCGAGTCCCCTGCACTGGCAGACAGATTCTTATCCAGTGCACTATCAGGGAAGTCCCAAGTGAGTCTCTTATAGGCAGCATATATATGATTCTTTTGTGTATACATTCAGTCACTGTGTCTTTTGATTGGAGCATTTAGTTCATTTACATTTAAAGTAATTATTGATAGGTAAGGAAGATCCCCTAGAGAAGGGAATGGCAACCCACTCCAATATTCTTGACTATAGCCTTATGGGAGTTCCCTAGTACATAACTTGTTTCTTTTCGCTTGCTGCTTTTAATAATCTCTCTTTATCTTTGATTTTTGCAATTTTAATTATAGTATGTTTTGATGTGGTCCTCTTTGGGTTGATCCTGTTTGGGGCTCTCTCTGTGCTTCCTTGACTTGCATGTTTCATTCATTTCACAGGTTAGGGAAGTCTTCAGCTATTATGTCTTCAAGTATGTTCTCTGCCACTTTCTCTGTCTTCTCTTTCTGGGACTCCTGTAAGGTAAATGTTAGTGTGTGGTGATGTCCCAGAGGTCTTTTATACTGTCCTTATTTCTTTTTATTTTTTTCTGTTTAGCCTGAGTGATTTCCACTACTCTCTTACAGCTTACTGATCTATTCCTCGGTATTACTTAATCTACTGTTGATTCCCTCTAGTGCATTTTTCATTTCAGTTACTGTATTTCCATCTGTTTAGTTCTTTATATTTTCTAACTCTTGGTTAAAAACATTTACTGCTCACTGTGTTCATCCATTCTTCTGTAGAGTTCCCTTTTTTGTTGCTAGTCTGCCTGTTTTTTTTTTTAATTGAAGTATAGTTGATTTACAGTGTTGTGTTAATTTCTGCTGGACAGCAAAGTGATTCAGTGATACATATATATACATCCTCCTTTTACACTCTTCTCTTCTATGGCTTATCACAGGATAGTGAGTATGATTCCTCATGCTTTACAGTAAGACCTTATTTATTCATTCTGTGTCTGGTGAATGGGGGCTACGTTCTGGGGAGGCTGTGTGGGGGGCCCAAAGTGTCTCAGAGCTGGTGGTGTCCTGCTGGTTGGTGTGGCTGGGACCCAGTGGGTCCAGGACTGGTGCCAGCCTACCAGTGGGTTGAGCCAGGATCCAAGGTCTCTTGCTGTAGTAGGCCCTGGGGGTCCCAGTTCTATATTACCTGTGTCCTGGTATGTAGGGCCAGGTCCTGGGCCCTCTGGTGGACAAGGCTATGTCCATGGGTGGCTGTGGGCTTAGGGTGTTCTAATGCAACCTGCCCACTGGTAGGTGGTGCTGAGTCCCTGCCCACCTACTTGCTTGGCCTGAGGTATTCCATTACTCGTGCCTATAGGCTGATGGGTATAGCCTAGGTCCCAAGGCAAATAAGTTGCAGGGAGGATTACAAAATAGTGCTCACTAGCACTAGTATTCATGTGGTAGGGCAAGCTCCCCCAAGTGGTTCCTGCCAGTGTCTTTATCCCCAGGGGTGAGGTCCAGTTGCCTTCTACTACCCCGGGAGACTCTCCAAGATTAACGGGTGGGCCGGACCCATGGTCCTGTCAGATTATTTCTTCTGCCCTAGATTGCACAGTGTATAAGATCTTGTGTGTGTCCTTTAAGAGTGGAGTCTATTTCTCACAGCTCATAGCGTCTGCTGAAAGCAAGCCCTGCTGGTCTTCAAAGCCAAATGTTCCAGTACTGTCTTACCCTGTGCTGTGGAGCCCAATGTGGGGCTCAGACTCCTTTGGTGAATCTCTGCAGTTGTAGTAATTTTCCTGTTTGAGGGTTGCCTACTAGGTGTACGGCTCTTGACTATAACACAACTCTGCCCATCCTATCTGTCTATTATGGTTTGTTCTATATTATCTTTAGTTGTAGAGGTCTTTTCTGGTAGGTTCTGGCCTTTCTTATCCATAGTTTCTCTGTAAATAGCTGTAATTTTTCTGTGCCCATGAGAGGAGTTGAGCTTAGAGTCTTCCTAATCCACCAACTCTTATTTTTCTAAAATTTGATAGATGGGAATGACCTTGAAGACCTGTATATAGATGAAAATAATAGTAACAACCAAGGTTTAAATGCATACCAAGTTCCAGAAAATGTATTAAGCATTTTTAGAAATACCTTATCTAAATTTCTTATAACTTCTATAGATGTGTTCTCATACTTTAGTTAAGGAAATTAGTGCTTAGAGATGTTACACAATTTGCAGATTGCACCATGGTCTATGTGGCTCCAAAGTCCCCATTCTTTCAACCATACTACTGTGAAGTGTTCCAAGTTTCTATGTGATTTAGCCTATATAAACTAGCTGACATCTGAACGGCATAGAAGCCATGGTACTTATTGTGCTTTACTAGCTGTATGACTTGGGAGAAGGCGATGGCACCCCACTCCAGTACTCTTGCCTGGAAAATCCCATGGACGGAGGAGCCTGGTGGGCTGCAGTCCATGTGGTCACTAAGGGTCGGACACGACTGAGCAACTTTACTTTCACTTTTCACTTTCATGCATTGGAGAAGGAAATGGCAACCCACTCCAGTGTCCTTGCCTGGAGAATCCCAGGGATGGGGAGCCTGGTGGGCTGCCATCTATGGGGTCACACAGAGCCAGACACGACTGAAGTGACTTAGCAGTAGCAGCTGTATGACTTTAGGCAAATCACCTAATCTCGGTATCTCAGCTGCCTCATCCGAAAATGGAGATAGTAATAATACTCTTTTAGGGTTGTGATTAGTTTAAAGGAATAATTATATGCCAGCTATTTAAAACCATACCTGGCGCGAAGTAAGGACAAATGCTATCTGCTACCCCCATCATCACCACAGTTACCACTTTTCAAAAGGGAAATGGGATGCTTAATGTACTAAGCCTTGATAATAAATATTCTTAGAATGTAACACTAAGAACAACTGCTAAAGCCATGAACTCAAATTCATCAGTCAACAAGTACCCTTCATATTAGGGACTGAAGCACAAAGAGAAGCATGAGACAAGATCTTTACCTTTAGGTCATTTATAATCTAGGTGAAAAACAAAATGAAACTCCCCTGAAGCACTTGAACACTGAATAGACTGGCCCAGACTCAAGCGTGGTCATGAGAAATGTGAGCTGCCTCAGTCAAAGACTTCCTGGAGGAGCTGGACTTGGGCTGGGCTTTGCAGAAGGGCAGGATCTGGAGTACAGGTATTCCAGGTGAGGGAGGCCACTCAGCCGTGGAGTGAAGGCCAACCTAGTAGGGAGGAACATGACTGGACTGAACAGAGAGTGAGCAGCAATATTGAGATTTAGGTTGAATTACCTTTGGAATGTGTCCTTCCAAAATCACAGAAAATTTTCTTTAATCCAGTTAGCTTTATGCAAGAGAATATGTGGCTTGCAAAGTTATCATTTCTGTCTCTACTCTTTTGAAAACCTTTGGGAATGATCTGTTCTGACGTCCAGAGTAACACGTCTCCCATCCCTTCGGCACAGTGAGGAACTCTCAGCGGAAGCACATCCTGGCAGCCCATCAGATCATCCACAGGCACACAGAGGACATGCTCAAGACGCATTTTGCTGAGCAAGGGCGGACATCAGACACTGAGCTACTTGAGGGAGAAACTGAAAATGAGCAAGATACCTAAGGTGAGTTTGATTTTTCCTTTGGAAGGGAGCAGGAGGACAAGCAGCATCACTGAGCTCTGTGCTGTACGCTAACAATCATAATGTGGAAAATGAAGCACTCCCATTTAAACTGGTGCATTTCATGCATCTGTTTGACAGGCCTGAAGCAGTTACTGTCTGCCAAGGTTTCCACTACAAATTCAAGAAAAAAGTACCCTTGTGCTTTCTGTCTGTAGCAGCCCAGACTGAATGTAGAAATACAGCAGGGAAAATATTGGTGCATTGCATCTCGGTTATGGAATCTGCTATTGAAACTGTTAGTTGATATGACAGCAGTTAGACTGTTTTGACAAAAAAACAGGACTCAAAATTATTTTTGTAGGTTTTGTTAGCAGATGACTATACTCTATCACAAATAAAGCTACAAAACATGTTTGTGTTATTTAAAACAAAAGCCTTGTTCTCATGGAATTAGATGAGGTACCCCTGTCGCACTGAGCTGGGTGCTCAGCATGGCATGAGGCACAGCCTGCCCAATTTGAGCCCTGATGCCCTCTACAGTAACCACAAGGCTGGGTCTTAGGTGCACCTAACATTCATACTCACAAGATGAACACAGGCCATGTTTGGTATGATTTGAGTATCAATCTCCTCAGAAAGCCATAAGGCCCCACAGCTTCCAACAGCACAGCATCGGGGGTCTCTCTTCCTGTGGGAGCTCTTGCTGAATCCACACAGAGGACCATGTATCAGAATCCTTTAGTCCCCAGGTTACAAAGCTCAGATGCAAGGAAAAGAGCTTCGCATTGGATGGGTGCAGAAGCTGCCTTGGTTTACATGCCCTGGGACGACTCTCTCTCATAATTCCATTGGCATAGTTTTCAGGGTCCCCTCAATGGATCTGCCCAGTTACAAAAGTCAGCACACTCAGGAAACCTCAAAGTTACAGTTTCCTGTTAGGTATTAATAGTTTATTTAAAATCCCTCCCTGTCAGATGCTAGTTACTAATCGGGTCATTTTTACCTTTAGTAATGTTGCTTACATGTGTTCAGTCACTCAGTGGTGTCCAGCTCTTTGTGGCCCCATGGACCATAGCCTGCCAGGTTTCTCTGTCCATGGAATTTTCCAAGCAAGAATACTGGAGTGGGTTGCCATTTCCTCCTCCAGGGGATCTTCCTGACCCAGGGATCGAACCCACATCTCCTATGTCTCCTGCATTGGCAGGCAGATTATTTACCACTAGCACTACCTGGGAAGTCCAGTGTTGCTTAGTGACGTAGTTGACACATATACCACCTTATCAGATTACTGGAGAACAGAGCTACCCTCTGAAATTTCAGAGTAAAATTTTCATGAGAAGGGGTACAGAGTGAACCTTTACCTGTAACTTTTCCCTTAAGCCTCCCATGGTAAGAGGCACACTGTTTGCTATTTTACCCTTGAGGCTGTGCTATCTGGTTAGGGAAGGCACTAAGGCTTAGGGAGCAATCTCAACCTGGCATCGAGGAGGTTTGGGTGTCGGCAGCCTACCACTAACTGTACAATCTTATACTTTCATTGAGGTTTCCTTAAGGAAATTCATTAATAATGAAATAACCTCTGAAATCAATCACTGAAAATATAAGCCATATATTTACATGTAATGTAACATCTATATAATAGCTATATAGTATAAATTCAAGAATCAAAGCATTTTGCTTAACTTATTATTGTGTTAAAAATCAGCCATAGAAGTGCAATTCCTCCACTGGGTCCCTTGGATCTCTCCCTATCCAGTTGATGTATGAGAGTGAGGGAAAGAATCTGAGCATGCACTGGGAAGAACTCGGCTGTAAGGCATTGCCAGCCAGTGCTCCAGATGGATGAAGGACTAAGTGCTTTGGTCTTGAAACAGTGATCTGGGCAGCATATCACAGCATCCTATGGATGTATAAAGACCCAGCCTTCTGGTGGAAGATAGGAGATGGTGAAAGGGAAAGTTGCTCAGTCGTGTCCGACTCTTCGCGAGTCCATGGACTATATAGTCCATGGAATTCTCCAGAGGGGTGATGAGGGCTGACTTAAGGCAATAATATAAATTATAACAGTGAGCCGAGACATACCACTGAGACAGGATGGTGGAGTAGAAGGACATGAGTTTACCTCTTCTTATGGAAACATCAAAATCACAACTAACTGCTGAAACTCCATCAGCAGAAAAACGGAACCTATCAAAAAAGATACCCTGCATCCAAAGACAAAGAAGCCACAATGAGACGACTGGAGGGGCGCAATACAGTCAAATCCCATCCATGCCAGGTGGGTGACCCAGTAACTGGAAAATAATTTTACTGTAGAAGCTCTCCTACATGAGTGAAAGATCCGAGCTCCATGTCAGGCTCCCTACCTTGGGGTCTGGCAGTGGGAGGAGCCCCCGAAAACATAGCTTCGAAGGCCATCAAGATTTGATCAGAGAAATTCCACAGGACTGGGGGAAACAGAAACTCTGCGTGTGGAGGGTGCACTCAGGGTCTCATGTGGCCCAAGGGGAAAGCGGTAACCTCTAAGAGACTGGGCCAGACTTCTCTGCTAGTCCTGGAAGTCTCCTGCAGAGGCGGGGAGCAACTGTGGCTCAGTGTGGGGACAAGAGCACGGGCAGCAGTAGTTCTGGGGAGTGCTCATTGGTGTGACCCTCCTAGAGGTTGCCATTTTCTCACTGAGACCTGGCCCCACCCCACAGTCTGTAGGTTTCAGTGTGGGTGCCTTGGGCCAAACAGCCAACAGGTCAGGAACAAAGCCCTACCCATCAGCAGACATGCTACATGTAAAAGGATGAAATTAGAACACTCAACACCATACACAAAAATAAACTCAAAAGAGATGAAAGCTCTAAATGTAAAGCCAGACACTATAAAACTTTTAGAGGAAAGAAAGAATACTCTTTGGCATAAATTGCAACAAGATCTTTTTTGACCCACCACCTAGAGTAATGAAAATAAAAATTAACAAATGAAACCTAATTAAAAGCTTTTGCACAGCAAAGGAAACCATAAATGAGGCAGAAAGACATCCCTTAGAATGGAAGAAAATATTTGCAAATGAAGTAAGTGACAAGGGATTAACCTCCAAAATATACAAACAGTTCACGCAGCTCAGTATCAAAAGCACAAAGCCAATCAAAAAAAAAAAGAGGGAAGAAGGCCTAAATAGACATTTCTCCAAAGAAGATATATAGATGGCCAATGGACAAGAGGCACATGAAGGTGCTCATTACTAATTATTAGAAAAATACAAATCAAAGCTACAATGAGATCATCGCCTCACACTGACCACAATGGCCACCATGAAGGAGCCTACACACAGTAAATGCTGGAGAGGGTATGAAGAAAAGGGAACCCTCGTGCACTGTCGGTAGGAATGTCAGTTGGTGCAGCCACTATGGAAAACAGTGTGGAAGTTCCTTAAAAACCTAAACATAGAACTACTCTGTGATCCAGCAATTCCACTCCTGGGCATACATCCAGAAAAAACCATGGTTCAAAAGGATACATTCACCAATGTTCATTAAAGCACTGTTTACAGTAATCAAGGCATGGAAGCAACCTAGACGTCCATCAACAGATGAATGGATACAGATGTGGTGCATGTGTACAGTGGAATATTACTCAGCCATAAAAAGGAGTGAAATAAGCCACTGGCAGCAGCATAGGTGGACCTGGAGGTTATCATATCAAGGGAAGTGAGCCAGCCAGCCAGATTATCATGCTATCACTTACACATGGAATCTTTTAAAAATGATACAGCTAAACTTATCTACAAAACAGAAATAGACTCACAGACTTAGAGAAAAAATCATGGTTACCAGGGGGGAAGGCGGGGAGGGATAGATTAGGAGTTTGAGACTGACATGTACACATTGCTATATTTAAAATAAAATGCCTTTCCCTGAGGAAAAAAAAATGTAGCAGGAGAAAGAAAAGTATGGTACTGGCAAAAACAAAAAGGAAATATAGATCAATGGAACTAGATAAAAAGCCCAGAAATAAACCTGCACGTGTGGTCAGTTAATCTACAGCAAAGGAGGCAAGAACATACGGTGGAGAAAAAGCAGTCTCTTCATTAAGTGGTGCTTACTGAACTGGATAGCTGCATGTAAAAAATGAAATTAGAGTATTCTTTAACACTATACACAAAAGTAAATTCAGAATACACTAAAGACCTAAATGTAAGGTCAGATACTATAAAACTCAGAGGAAAACACAGGCAGAATACTCGGACATAAATCACAGCAATAACTTTTTCAGTCCATCTCGAAGAGTAAGGGAAATAAAAACAAAAATGGATAAATGGGAAATTAAAGGCTTTTTCACAGCAAAGGAAACCATAAACAAAACAAAAAGACAACCCACAGAATGGGAGAAAATATTTGCAAGCACTGTGACCAAAAAGGGGTAAGTTTCCAAAATTTACAACCAGCTCATGAAGCTCAATATTAAAAAACTCAAACAATCAAAAAATAAATTATGCTTATCAGTGAGGAACGGTGGTGGGGGAGGGATAAATTGGGAGTTTGAGATTGACATACACACACACACACACACACACACACACACTGCTGTATTAAAATAGGTAACCAATGAAGACCTATTGTATAGCACAGGGACTCTGCTCAGTACTCATAAAAACCTATGTGGGAAAAGAATCTGAGAAAGAATAGATACACAGGTATGTATAACTCAGTCACTTTGCTGTACCCCTGAAATGTACACAACATTGTTAAGCAACTATACTCCAATATAAAATAAATTTAAATAGTAAATCAGCCTTAATGTTAGAGCAGTCACTATTTCTACATGCAAATTTAATAAGATTAATAATTATTCTCATAATAGGTGGCTGAAAAGCTGAGCAGTGCTTCCACGAGCTTTATAAGACCAGAGGGACAAAAACTGGAGTCAAGGTTGAGACCCTGGTGAACGTCCTCTGTTTAGGCTGGGACTCCACAAGGCTGTGCCCTAGTAGAAAGTGTCCATTAGAAGTAACCATCCTTGAATAGACTACAGTTTAGCTTCTAATCACCTGAATGATCCCCAAAACCCTCAGTTGCACAAAATGAATTTAAAAGATCCCTGATTCCTGTTGCCTCAAAGAAATTATGAGAAACAAAACTTAAATTCTCCTTGGAGAAAGTTGGCATCGTCCTAGACCTGAATTTATTTTCAGAATTTTTCATGAATAATTTCCAAGCAAGGATATACAGGTCCATGAAGGATGTACAGGTACATGACAACTTGAACAAGTAGCAGAAAGCACAGATAATAGAAACAAACCTAAAGGGATCTAAAATTGGAATTACTAGACACAGACTTTAGAATAACTGTGCTTACTGCTATACACTCCTAGCCTCCAGAATTGTGAGAAAATACATGTTTGTTGTTTAAATCACCCAGTGCATGGTATTTCGTTATGGCAGTCCGAGCCAAGACAGATTTTGGTACCAAAAGTGAAGCTGCTGTAATAATACCTAAATCTGTGGAAGCAACTTTGGAACTGGATAATGTGTAGAGATGGGAAGATTTTTGAGGTGCATGCTGAGAATATGGATGTTAAGGGCAGTTCTGGCGAGGTCTTAGATGGAAATGTGGAATGTGTTACTAGAAACTGGAGGAAGGGCAATCCATGTTATAAAGTGGCAAAGAACTTGGCTGAACTGTGTTCTAGTGTTTTGTGGAAGATAGAACTTCTAAGCAATGAAACTGGATATTTAGCTGAGAAGATGTCTATGCAAAGTGTTGAAGGAGCAACTTGGTTCCTTCTGACTGCTTTTATGGTAAAATATGAAAGGAGAGAGATAAACTGGAGAAGGAATGGTTAAGCAAAAAAACAAGGATTTGTAGATTTGGAAAACTCTCAGCCTAGCCATATTTCAAAAAGTGAGAAAGTCCATTCTGAGAAAGAATTCTAAGGGTATAGCTGAGCAGCTATCTAATAAAGAGTCTATGGAATTGGAAGAGTAGGAACACTGCTGGTTTGAAATGAAGGAATGGATACGCTGTGAAATGAAGGAAGGCTGTCAGACTTGTCCGGTTTGACAGGATTATACAGTAGAGCCATTATGCTGCAAATGTGCACCATTATTTAAGAAGAGAGAAAACTAATGCTGAAGGCGATTCAGAGCTTGTCAACCAGTGTTCCAGTTTCCACAGGTCAGATGGCCTCTGCTCAGAACTGAAGGACAGGACTGCCTATGGCACCCTACCTGGATCTCCAAAGTGGCCATGAAGATGGGGTACACCAGAGCTGGAGGGGCGGGCCACTCCGAGAGCCATGGAGAAATGCTGCCATCCCAGTGGACCTAGTAGGCAGGACATTGCACCAAAGGGAAAAAGCTCAAGCTTCAAGATCCAATAGAATTTGTCTAGCTAAACCTTGGACTTGCTTGGGACCCATTAGTCCTTTCTTCCTTCTGATTTCTCCCTTTTGGAATGGGACTATCTTTCCTATGCCTGCCCCACTGCTGTATTTTGGAAGTGCATAATGTATCTGGTTCACAGCTGGAGAGGAATATTGCCTCTGGAAGAATCATACCTTTGAGTCTCCCCCATTTCTGATTTAGATGACAGTTTGGATTTCAGACCTTAGAATTGGTGCCTGAATGAGTTAAGACTCTGGGGGCTGTTGAGGTGGAACGAATGTATCCTGCATGTGAGAAGAACATGATTTTGGGAGGCTTTGGTGGAATGCAATACAGTGAACTGTGTCCTCCCCAAATTCGTATGTTGAAGCCCTAACCTCCTATATGATGTCATTTGGAAATGAGGACTGTGAGATAGAATTAGATGGGACACAGCAAGAAGGCAGCCATCTACAAGCCATGAAGAGAGTTCTCCCCAGAAACTGATCATGCTGGCACCTGATCTTGGACTTCAGCCCTCCAGAACTGTGAGAAAATAAATTTCTAATAACTAAAACAATCTTGAGAAGAATAAAGCTGGAGGTATAATTCACCCTGATTTCAAACTATACTACAGGGCTACAGTAATCAAAACTGTATAGTACTGGCATGAAAACAGACAAATAGATCAATGGGAAAGAACAGAGAGCCCGTAAATCTACACTTATATAGGCAATTAATCTACAACAAAAGAGGCAAGAATATACAATGAGGAAAATGCAGCTTTTTCAATAAACGGTGTTGGGGAAACAAGACAGCTACACGGAAAAGAAACTGGACTGCTTCCTCACACCATGCACAAAAATAAATATAAGACCTGAAACCATAAAACTTCTAGAAGAAAACATAAGCAGGATGCTTTTTGACACTGACCTTCATATTATATACATATAAAGAGAGAGAGAGGCACAAGGGAACCAAAGCAAAAATAAATAGGACCACATCAAATTAAAAATCTTTCCATCAGTTAAAGAAATGATCAACAAAATGAAAAGGCCACATACTGAATGGGCGAAGACATTTGCAAATTTATGCATATTTGCCAGACGTTTACAAGTTTATATATATTTACATATATATAAGGGGTTAATATCCAATACATTGAAGAACTCACATAACTTCAGAAAAAATAATAGAGGATCTGAGTAGACTTTCCAAAAAAGACACACAGATGGCCAACACGCACATGAAAAGATCCTCAACATCAATAATCAGAGAAATGCAAATCGAAACCACAGTGAGATATCATTTCATATCTCACGTTTGTCAGAATGGCTGTTATAAAAAAGACCACAAATAACAAGTGTCGGAGAGGTTGTAGAGAAAAGAGAATCTCGTGCACTGTCAGCAAAAATGTGAATTGGTACAGCCACTATGGAAAACGGTATGGAGATTCCTCAAAAAATTAAAAATAGACCACTGTATGATCCAGCAGTTCCATTGCTGGTATTTATGCAAAGAAAATAAAAACAATAATTAGGAAAGGTATGTGTACCCCTATTTTCATAGCAGCATTATTTACAATTGTTAAGATGTAAAAGTAACATAAATACCCATTAGTAGATGAATGGATAAAGACGTGGTAAATATACACAGTGGAATATTACTCAGAAGAAAGAAGGAAACTTTGCCATTTGTGACAACATGAATGGAACCAGAGACTATTATGCTAAGTGAAATAAATCAGACAGAGAAAGACAAATACTGTCTGATTTTACTTACATGTGAGATCTAAAAAACAAAAGGAAACAGAAAATATAACCATACAGAAACAGTGTCGTAGCTATAGAGACAAACAGGTGGTTGCCATGGTTTCCAGAAGGGAAGGGGTGGGTGGGAGAGAGAAATAGGTGAGGGAGATAAGAGGTACAAACTTCTAGCTGCAAAATAAATGAGTCACGGGTATGAAATATACAGTTTGGAGAATATAGTCAATAATTATGGTATATCTTTGCATGGTGACAGATCATAACCAGATTTATCATGCTGATCATTTTGACATGTATAGAAAAATTGAATCACTTTGTTATGTAACTGGAACTAACATAATTTTGTAGGTCAAGTATACTTTAAAAACAAACTCAGAAAAAGAGATCAGATTTGTGGTTACCAGAGGTGTTAGGAGGAAAAGGGGAAATCGGACAAATGCAATCAAAAGGTATAAACTTTCAGTTATAAGATAAATAAGTACCAGGGATGAAATAAACATGATAAATATAGTCAACATTGCTGTTTGTTACATGTGAAAAATTTTAAGAGAGTAAATACTAAGGGTTCTCATTTAAAAAAGAAAAGAAAATATGTTTCTGCTATTTAAGCTGCCTAGTCTAAGGTATTTTGTTCTGGCATCCTGAGGTAAGGCACTTAGTATGTTCAAAGAAATGAAAGTCATTATTGAAATTTTTAAGAGAAAAAGAAATGACTTAAAAAAACAATATATAGCAGATTTTGAAGAAAGCAGGAATTCTAGAATTTAAAAATATAGCAGTCAACATGAGAAACTCAAATAGCAGGATATATACAGCTGAAGGAAAACTAGCAAAGTAGATCAGAATAATTTATGTAGAAAGAATCAGAGAGCCAAAGAGTTGGAAACGACAGAAGAGGATAGAGTAGGATGACTTAATCCTTAGGAGGGGACAAAAGAGTAGTAGGCATGGGCTAATTCAAGAGCGTTGACTTCTAACAGAAGATATGTGTTGGGAAATTATATAAAATATGAATTTTCTGAAACTGATAAAAGTCAATGTTTAGAAGGCTTCTCAACCCTGAGTAGACAAAAAGAAATCTATATCTATATACATTTTAAAATGACTACTGAAAAGAAATCTTCAGTGTTAAGAAAGAAAAGATGAATTACCTTCAGAAGAGTAAAAATTATGCTGACAGTTAACTTCTCACCAGAAACAAAAATAGAACATAATGGAATGATATATTCAGTGTGCTTAAATAGTGTTAATAAAGTAGAATTCTATACCTTGCAAAAATACTCTTTGAGAATGACAGTAAAAAGACATTTTCATATAAATGAAACAAAATTTGTCACTATGAGATGTTCTTTAAGCAAAAGGAAAATTGGAAGGCTGGAGATAAATGAAGGATTAACATATGGATAAATATGTATTGACTGCATATAACAACAAGAAGAAGAAACAGCAACAATGGCAGCAACTCAGTTATACAACAAGAGCAGTATGTAAGTTAGAAAGGGCATAGATGGATTAAATTGTCCTAAGCCACTTGCTTTCTCTAGGAGGATAAAAGTATCATCTAATATTATGATTGATAACTCAAGGAAACATTTTGTATCCTTTAGGGTAACTCCTAAAGGATACTGAAAACATGTGTGACATTTAAACCAATAGAAGAAAATGGAATAAACAAAAACATTGAATACAAAAGGAGGGCAGAAAGGACAGGAAGAAGGAAACAGAACCAATAGAAAGCACTGAATAAAATGATAGGTGTTTATCACTGATTTGTCATTAATTACACTAAATGTCGATGGACTAAATGCTCAAAATCAGAATTTGTCAGACTGAATTAAAAAAAACTCAATCATATACCTAAAATTTTATGAGACATATATAAGGTCTAAATAGAATGGTTACAAAAAGAGTAAAAGATACCATGAAAACATCATCCACAAGAAAGCTGATGTAACTATATTAATAACAAGGTTTTAAGCCAGAAAGCACTTATCAGAGCAAAAGAGGGACACTTCAGGTTTAATTCACGGGGAAGGCAAAGTGATTCACAATTTTAATATATCTAGTAATATGGCCTTTTTGGAGGAGGCCAAACTACAGGTTGCTTGGAGGGATTGGGGAACAGGAGGAGAAGGGGACGACAGAGGATGAGATGGTTGGATGGCATCACTGACTCAATGGACATGAGTTTGAATAAACTCTGGGAATTGGTGATGGACAAGGAGGCCTGGTATGCTGGGATTCATGGGGTCGCAAAGAGTCCAACAGGACTGAGCGACTGAACTGAAACTACAGGGAGGGAACACAGTCCCACCCATAGCAGAAAACTGAATTAAAGGTTTACTGAGCATGGCCTTGCCCACTAGAGCAAGACAGAAAAGGCAGAGGAACCAGAGATCAAATTGCCAACATCCGCTGGATCATGGGAAAAGCAAGAGAGTTCCAGAAAAACATCTCTTTCTGCTTTATTGACTATGCCAAAGCCTTTGACTGTGTGGATCACAATAAACTGTGGAAAATTCTGAAAGAGATGGGAATACCAGACCACCTGACCTGCCTCTTGAGAAATCTGTATGCAGGTCAGGAAGCAACAATTAGAACTGGACATGGAACAACAGACTGGTTCCAAATAGGAAAAGGAGTACGTCAAGGCTGTATATTGTCACCCTGCTTATTTAACTTCTATGCAGAGTACATCATGAGAAACGCTGGACTGGAAGAAACACAAGCTGGAATCAAGATTGCCAGGAGAAATATCAATAACCTCAGATATGCAGATGACACCACCTTTATGGCAGAAAGTGAAGAGGAACTAGAAAGCCTCTTGATGAAAATGAAAGAGGAGAGCGAAAAAGTTGGCTTAAAGCTCAACATTCAGAAAACGAAGATCATGGCATCTGGTCCCATCACTTCATGGGAAATAGATGGGGAAACAGTAGAAACAGTGTCAGACTTTATTTTTGGGGGCTCCAAAATCACTGCAGATGGTGACTGCAGCCATGAAATTAAAAGACACTTAATCCTTGGAAGAAAAGTTATGACCAACCTAGACAGCATATTCAAAAGCAGAGACATTACTTTGCCAACTAAGGTCTGTCTAGTCAAGGCTATGGTTTTTCCTGTGGTCATGTATGGATGTGAGAGTTGGACTGTGAAGAAGGCTGAGCGCCGAAGAATGGATGCTTTTGAAATGTGGTGTTGGAGAAGACTCTTGAGAGTCCCTTGGACTGCAAGGAGATCCAACCAGTCCATTCTGAAGGAGATCAGCCCTGGGTGTTCTTTGGAAGGAATGATGCTGAAGCCGAAGCTCCAGTACTTTGGGCACCTGATGCGAAGAGCTGACTCATTGGAAAAGACTCTGATGCTGGGAGAGATTGGAGGCAGGAGGAGAAGGGGACGACCGAGGATGAGATGGCTGGATGGCATCATGGACTCGATGGACGTGAGTCTGAGTGAACTCTGGGAGATGGTGATGGACAGGGAGGCCTGGCCTGCTGCGATTCATGGGATCACAAAGAGTCGGACACGACTGAGCGACTGAACTGAACTGAACAGACCCTCCCATCAGGAAGCTTCTATCAGCTTCTTATCCTCATCCGTCAGAGGGCAGACAGAATGAAAACCACAATCACAGAAAACTAACCAAACTAATCACATGGACCACAGCCTTGTCTAACTCAATAAAACTATTAAGCTATGCTGTGTAGGGCCACCCAAGACAGATGGGCCATGGTGGAGAGTTCTGACAAAATGTGGTCCACTGGAGAAGGGAATGGCAAACCATTTCAGCATTCTTGCCCTGAGAACCCCATGAACAGTATGAAAAGGCAAAAAGATAGGACACTGAAAGATGAGCTCCCCAGGTCTGTAGGTGCTCAATATGCTACTGGAGAAGAGCCGAGAAATAGCTCCAGAAGGAATGAAGAGGCTGAGCCAAAGCAGAAACAGCGCCCAGCTGTGGATGTGCCTGGTGGTGAAAGTAAAGTCCAATGCTGTAAAGAACAATACTGCGTAGGAACCCAGAATGTTAGGTCCGTGAATCAAGGAAAATTGAAAGTGATCAAACAAGAGATGGCAAAAGTAAACATCGGCATTTTAGGAATCAGTAAGTTAAAATGGACAGGACTGTGAGGATTTAATTCAAATGACCGTTGTATCTACTACTGTGGGCAAGAATCCCTTAAAAGAAATGGAGTAGCCCTCATAGTCAACAAGAGTCCAAAATGCAATACTTGGGTGTAATTGCGAAAAACAATAGAATTATCTCTGTTCATTTCCAGGGCAAACCATTCAGTATCACAGTAATCCAAGTATGCCCCAACCAGTAATGCTGAAGAAGCTGAAGTTGAATGGTTCTATGAAGACCTAAAAAAAAAAAATGTTGGAGAGGATGTGGAGAACTTAGAAAGCATATTAAAAAGCAGAGACATCACTTTGCCAACAAAGTCCGTCTAGTCAAAGCTATGGTTTTTCTAGTAGTCATGTATGGATGTGAGAGTTGGACCATAAAGAAGGCTGTGTGCCAAAGAATTAATGCTTTTAAGTGTGGTGTTGGAGAAGACTCTTGAGAGTCCCTTGGACTGCAAGGAGATCAAACCAGTCAATCCTAAAAGAAATCAACCTTGAATATTCATTGGAAGGACTGATGCTCAAGTTGAAGCTCTAATACTTGGGCCACCTGATGCAAAGAGCTGACTCACTGGAAAAGACCCTGATGCTGGGAAAGATTGAAGGTGGGAGGAGAAGGGGACAACAGGACGAGAAGATTCAATGGTATCACCGACTCAATGGACATGAGTTTGAGCAGGCTCCAGGAGATGATGAAGGACAAGAAAGCTTGGTGTGCTACAGTGCACTGGGTCGCAAAGAGTCAGACATGACTGAATGACTGAACAACAACATGATTCTAGGAAATGTTAATCTGTATCAAGGACTGATATACTGAGCAAAGGGAAAAAAACATTTAAAAATGGAAGATTTGAGATACATAGTTAAGAAACTTAAATGGGCATTTTAGAATAATATACCCAACAACTCCAGGATGCATATAATTTTTAAGCACACATAGAACATTTGCAAAAACTGATTATATACTGTGTCATAAAACAAGTATCAACCATTTCAAAGAGTTGAAATCATGCCCGTGTGTCCTCTGATTTAAAAAAAAAAAAAAAAGCAATGAAACTAGAAATCAATGACAAGATAATTGTAATATGTTTGGAAATTAAATGCAAATGTAAATAATCTGTTCAAAGGAAGTATCATAACAGAAACTAGAAAATATTTTGAGCTGAAAAATGACAAAAATGCATCCAATTTGTGAAATGCTGCTGATGTGATGCTTAGAAGGAAATTTGTAGGCTTTGAGGCATTTGTTAGAACAGAAAAGATGAAAATAAGATTAAGTATCCTTTTTTAGAAGTTAGAAAAAGAAATTAGATGCAAAAAAAGTAAAAAGAAGGAAATTAACAGAAAACAGAAAATAGACATCTTCTGATGCTGGAAAGGATATAGTAGGTAGCTGCAACAATTAGAAAAAATAATTGATATATTGTAAATGTCATTTTTAAACAGGGAAGAGCTGTGGAAATAAAGGGGACTCAAAGAACTAAAGGATAGACAGGAAAGAGTTCTTCTAAGTGATCTACGATCACTGGCCATTTTTTCCCCCTCGGGGCATTGGTAACATCTAGGCATAAGACTTCACTAGGGGAAACAGAAACCAGCAAGACTTTTAGAGTCTATGGTGGGGGGTGGGGGGTATGTATTGGAATCCAGAGGAGCCCCAAATGTAAGGCCGATTTTCCCCCAGAGCTTTAGGGTTTTGGTAGACAACTCTTTTACTAATGGAAAAATGTTTGAATCTATCATGTGTTATTTACCTAGCTGTGTTAATGTGATCCTCACTCAGTCTTGAGGATTTAATCATTGTTGAATCCATGTTCCATGATTTTTTCTTTTGTCAGAAATAGTGGAATATCTTAAATTGCCCTATGACTCTGATGTTCAATGGCTTAGCAATAGTAACACTGTAGTGTGATTTTTTTGAACTCAAAACAAGACTGAGATTTTTCTAAGTAAGAAAGCAACCCTCAACCACTATCATGGAATACTGAGTGACTTTGGAATCAGCTTTTGCTACAGACTTGGTAATATTTTTTTAATGAATCCAACCTAAAATTACAAAGTAACACAGAGCTTATATGCAGAATTTATACTATGGTAAAGTCATTTCAGTGGCAACTAACAGTGTCTGAGTCACAAATAATGGTAAGCTACTTTATATACTTACCCTGCTGCCAAAGCTAAAAAAATAAGGTCTCCGTTCCCATGCGTATTTGCAGTGAATGTATTTTCTGAACTTAAACTCTAATTCCAGGAACACTTTTTGGACCTTGAAACAAGTGCAAAGAAAAATTTCCATATTCAAAGTTATTTAAGTGTGCAATGGAAGCATGTCCACCTAACCTTCAATTGGAAGTGATTAATCTACATTGTAATGATGTGCTAAAAGGCATTAAATATCAAGAGAAGTGATTGGAATTCTGTAGGTGCCTTCCAGGCAATAAATGTGCACAATTAAAAGTATATGCTTGGGGCTTCCCTGGTGGCTCAGTGATAAGGAATCTGCCTGCTGATGTAGGAGACGTGGGTTCGATCTCTGATCCAGGAAGATAAAGCCCATACACAATTATTGAGCCTGTGCTCTAGAGTCTGGGAGCCTTTGGCACAACTATTTAAGCCCGCACGCTCTAGAGTCTGTTGTCCGCAACAAGAGAAGCCATGGTGATGAGAAACCCACACACCAAAAGTAGAGCAGCCCTTGCTCTCTGAAACTAGGGAAGAGCCCGCATGGCAGTGAAGACCCAGCAGAGTCAAAAATAACAAACAGTATTTCTTTTAAAAAAGCATATGTTTAGGGATTGAGATCAGTACTGCCAGCACCTATCTGTGAAAGACTTTTCTGAAATTGATTTACACATTGTGTTGGTTTCAAGTATACAGCAAAAAGATTTGGTTTTAAAATTGTTTTCCATTATATGTTATTGCATATAACTGAATATAGTTCCCTGGCTATACAGTAAATCCTTGTTTTTTTATACATGGTCGTGTGTGTCTATTAATCACACATTCCTAATTTATCCCTCCTTTGCCCCTTTCCTCTTTGGTTAAGTTTCTTTCCTATGGCTGTGAGTCTGTTTCTGTTTTGTAAATAAGTTCATTTGTACTGTTTATTAGATTCCACATATAGGTGATACCATATATTTGTCTAAAAACCATTTTCAAAACTGAAATAGGGGAAAGTCTCATTGCCTATCACCATTAACAGATGATCATCTGCGGTCAGGTTTAATATGTGAATCCCAATTAATCGAAATGGTGTTCCCTACATAAGTTTCATTCTTTTCTTCAGGAGACTTGTATTGCAAAAAAAAAAAAACCCCAAAAACCTGTAGTCAGTTATTATTGCTATCTTTTGAGTTTTGTCAATGAATTTGTTTTCTTGTTAGTTTAGTACCTACATACTATGCGCACTTTTGTATTTCGGCCCATAAAGTCTAAAATATTTACCATCAGGCCCTTTGAAGAAAAAGTCTGTTAATTCCTATCCTACAGCAGATAGAAAGAATGAAGAACTAAATGTAAACACATGGACGAATCTCAAAAATATAAGAAGTATTGAAAAAAGTGAAATTAAGAAAAATCTCCAGTATGAGACTATATCAAGGTCAAAATCAGCACTAAACTACTGTATTGCAGAATAGTGATTATTTTTAGAGGGTAAGGAGAGGGTTGTGATTGGGACTAAGTGGGAGCTTATGGGATTTCTTAACCTGGGTGATATCTACAGAGATTAGTCATACACATTTATTCATGAAGTTGCACATTGATTTTTTTTTATGCTTTCCTTTATGTGTCATATTCTGTAGTTAAAAGTTAGAAATATCTATGTGTATATACAAACATGTACACAGATGTCTTATGCCTGCATATACAGAATAATCCTGGAAAGGTCAACAAGATCTTGGCAAGCAGCTATTGCTGGGCATGTAAACTGAGGACTGGAGGTCAGACTGAAAGGAAAGAGGCTTACTTTCCTCACATTTCTGTCCTTTTGTAGTCTCAATTTTTTTTTTTTTACAATATGTATGTATTAATTTTTCAGTTATAACCCAGTTAATATAAAGTGTTTTTAAGTGCTAGAATTTAGAAACTGAGACCCTGTGAGTTAGGAAATGTTTGGATCATGGGGCCCCAAAGCAACAGAACTGAGCTATGTCTAGACTCTGTAATTGTATCACAGTAATTTTTTGGATGTGTTGATCTGATAATGGTTGTTTCTAGAAAGATGACAAAATCATAAACATTTGTGTGTGTGTGTTTTTTACAGACTATGATCTTTTTAAAGAGAAGCTGTACAAATCACCGTCGTAGAGAATTCCAGTTGTCTGCCCTTCTTCCCAGATGTGCAGCTCTTAGGGCTTGTCCTTGTGTGATGCATGAGGAAACGGATTTCTTTTCTTTAAAGTGTGTTTAAAGTGTTTTAAAGTGGTGAAGGAGGTTTATTCTCTCTGGTATTTCCTAGATGCTCTACTTAAAGAGAAAATTTTCTCATGTCTCATTTCAACATTTTGTTCACTACAAAGATATACCGGCTTGTTGAGTCAAATATAAATCATTAAAAATAAATGTTACTGAATATTTCTTAAGTGGTTTTGGTTTGGTTTCAGAGTGTTTGGGCATTATCTGTTAAGGTTGAAAATATGCAATCCCCATGGCCCAGCATTTCACTGTCCAGTAAATGCAGAGTATGAACGCTAACAGGTGTGACAAGACTGCCGTAGCAGTACTGTTTATGCTGGCTCAGAACTGGAAATCCAAACATCTGGCTACAGAGAAACAGAAAAACAAGCCCTAGGATATCCATGCAATGTTACGTCAAGTCACCATTGAGCTTTAGCTCTGAGAAGTATATTCATGAAACACCCATGGAGAGGGTGCTGCTGGAGAGCTATCTGCCCATCCCACATGCTGACAAGAGTCGGGGTTGAATGGAACTCTCCTCATTTAAAGATCAGAAAACAGGAAAAACAGGGACTTCCCTGGTGCTCCAGTGACTAAGACTCTGCATGCCCAGCGCAGGAGGCCTGGGGTTTGATCCCTGGTCAGGGAACTAGATCCCACATGCCACAAGTAAAGAGCCAGTGTGCCACAAGTAAAGCCGAATGGATGGATAAATATTTTAAAAAAGAAGAAAATAGGAAAAACAATTGAAAAAACCCAAAGCATCAGCAAAAAAATCAACATGGGACTCAAGTAAAGAGCTTATAAAAGAAAGTGTATGTTATGTGAACACAGAATAAAAGCCTATCTTAGAAAATATCTTACTGTGGAAATAAGAAAAGCTTCAGACTATCTGTTTGGTGTTTTTAATAGGATGCAAAAAGAAATGGCCCCTTAGAAAACTGAAGCAAGGATTAATAAGAACAGAGGTTAGCCCTGAATGACCAATCCTACAAGCAACTAGAATTCTTTTTTTTTTTTTTTTTTAGAATTCTTATAATAAAAGTTTTTCTGAGCTGAAAAAAACACTGATCATACAAACCTGAAAGAGTTTTACCTTATCCAAGGAAAACTATGACTGGGGCAACATTTTTATATTTTTGTTTTGTTTGCCTTGAGGATCACTGATCAACAGAAAAGTAGTACAGTTAAGCGGCAATTTAAAAATGCTAACCCGGGGTCTTTCCTGGTAGTCCTGGGGCTAAGACTCCACACTCCCAATGCAGGGGGCCTGAGTTCAATTCCTGCTCAGGGAACTAGATCCCACATGCCAAAACTAAGAGGTTCACATGCCAAAATGAAAGATTCCACATGTCGCAACTAAGACCTCGTGCAGCCCCCACCCCCCAAAAATGCTAACATTAACTAGGTAAAGGTCTTATTCACTTTTGAAATGAAATATCAGGAAGACAAAATGAGAAGACATGAGTTGGATGATGGGAGAGAAAGTGGCAGGAAGACTGTGGTACAGCAGGAACATGAGACTTTCGGTTAAGAGCCAGTTAGTAACTTTTCAGACTTTGCAGGGAAGATGGTCTCTGTTGCAACTACTCAACTCTGCCATTTTAGGACAGAAAGGGTAATAAATGAACATTGCTGTGTTCCAAAAATAAGCTTCTTATACAAAAATTGGCAGGCCAGATTTGGTCCCTGAGCCATAGTTTGCCCATCCCTGCTATACCACAGTGAACTGTAAAATCAATACCTACTTTAATAAAGGATTTAAAGCAGCTTATAATAAAGAACGTAAAATGAGACTTCAGTTCAGTTCAGTCACTCAGTCGTGTCCAACTCTTTGTGACCCCATGAATCACAGGACGCCAGGCCTCCCTGTCTATCACCATCTCCCGGAGTTCACTCAGACTTACATCTATCGAGTTGGTTATGCCATCCAGCCATCTCATCCTCTGTCGTCCCCTTCTCCTCCTGCCCCCAATCCCTCCCAGCATCAGAGTCTTTTCCAATGAGTCAAAGTACTGGAGTTTCAGCCTTAGCATCATTCCTTCCAAAGAAATCCCAGGGCTGGTCTCCTTCAGAATGGACTGGTTGGATCTCCTTGCAGTCCAAGGGACTCTCAAGAGTCTTCTCCAACACCACAGCTCAAAAGCATCAATTCTTTGGTGCTCAGCTTTCTTCACAGTCCAACTCTCACATCCATACATGACCACAGGAAAAACCATAGCCTTGACTAGATGGACCTGTGTTGGCAAAGTAATGTCTCTGCTTTTCAACATGCTATCTAGGTTGGTCATAAATTTTCTTCCAAGGAGTAAGCATCTTTTAATTTCATGGCTGCAGTCACCATCTGCAGTGATTTGGAGTGCCCATAAATAAAGTCTGGCACTGTTTCCACTGTTTCCCCATCTATTTGCCATGAAGTGATAGGACCAGATGCCATGATCTTTGTTTTCTGAATGTTGAGCTTTAAGCCAACTTTTTCACTCTCCACTTTCACTTTCATCAAGAGGCTTTTTAGTTCCTCTTCACTTTCTGCCATAAGGGTGGTGTCATCTGCATATCTGAGGTTATTGATATTTCTCCCAGCAATCTTGATTCTAGCTTGTGCTTCTTCCAGCCCAGCGTTTCTCATGATGTACTCTGCATATAAGTTAAATAAGCAGGGTGATGATATACAGCCTTGACGTACTCCTTTTCCTATTTGGAACCAGTCTGTTCCATGTCCAGTTCTAACTGTTGCTTCCTGATCTGCATATAGGTTTCTCAAGAGGCAGGTCAGGTGGTCTGGTATTCCATCTCTTTCAGAATTAATTTACAACAGAATATTTTCTAAAAACTCTTTTTATCCTCATATTATCTTCTAAACTAAGCTTTGTGTTTAGACAAGGACAAAACTATACAAGATATTACAAAATTATCATTAGCTAATTGAAATTTACTAAGAAAGGAAAGCTTTTTCCTGATACTGGCAACTCTGTTTTTAATGACTTGAGTCAAAACACCCCCACCTTAGTCTTTGCTTGTGATAAAATATCCTGAGTGATGAGCCAAACTTGTGTTTACAGCCCTGTGAGCACGACAGCTGGAGCCATGAAGTGGGTTAGGGCCGCTACACTAGTACAGTCAGTAGTAATGTACAATCACAACAAACTAATTTCTGAGGTAGGAAATGGTTTTTGCATGGAAGCATAATTAGTTGCAATGAATCCATGTGCTTTTTGACAAAGGCATTGACTCTCTTCAAAATGCTTAAAAATAGGCAAGGTGCAGTCCAAGGAAGAAGTTTGTAGTGTGACTAAAGGATCTTTTTGGGATGAGAAACTGTTGGCACGAAATTGTTGGGGAGTCCAAATTCCTGAAGCGCAGAGCTCTCAGACAAATTGAATTCTGAGTATATGTTAGTTTAAGACAGCTCCCACTACTAACTCTCATCCCTCTCCTCGATTCTAGATCCTGGTACCCACCTGGAAGTAGAGTTGCATCTTCTAAGACTTGGAGTGCTTTTATACAGCAAGCATACATGGAAAGTAGCCCAGTAGATTTCAGTCTCTAACCAGTCAGATGCGTTTCTCCATCTCACTTGAAGAAGAGTGAGAGAGAGTATACAGATATGCTGTCCTAAGTGGGGAAGGGGGAGGAGTGAGTGCCCCATGTTCTGTAAAATCTTAAAGTGTTGACAGTAAGGGATCCCCCACTACCAGATGACAGAAGAATTTCCCAGAAAACTAAAACCATTGAAGGAGGTGTCTTTTATTCAGTTCAGTTGCTCAGTTGTATCCAACTCTGTGACCTCATGCGCTGCAGCACGCCAGACTTCCCTGTGCTTCACCATCTCCTGGAGCTTGTTCAAACTCAATGTCCATCGAGTTGGTGAGGTCATCAAACCATCTCATCCTGTCATCCCCTTCTCCTGCCTTCTATCTTTCCCAGCATAGGGTTTTTCTAAGGAGTCAGTTCTTTGCATTAGGTGGCTAAAGTATTGGAGCTTCAGCTTCAGCACCAGCCCTTCCAAAGAATACTCAGGACTGATTTCCTTTAAGATGGACTGGTTTGATCTCCTTGTAGTCTAAGGGACTCTCAAGAGTCTTCTCCAACACCACAGTTCAAAGGCATCAATTCTTCAGTGCTCAGCTTTCTTTATAGTCCAACTCTGACATCCATACATGACTACTGAAAAAAACCATAGCTTTGACTAGACGGACCTTTGTTGGCAAAGTAATGCTTTTTAATATGCTGCCTAGGTTGGTCAAAGCTTTTCTTTCAAGGAGAAAGTTTGTCTTTTAATTTTATGGCTGCGGTCATCATCTGCAGTGATTTTGGAGCCCAAGAAGATAAAATATTTTATTGTAGGTATCAAATATTAAGAAAACTGGGAACAAGGGCCAGTTCTCAACTGTGGCTGCATGTTAAAATCATCTGAATCCTTTAAAAAACTGGCTCTTCAGCCTCTCTCTAGACCATTTAAGATAGATCCTTAGAAAAGGAATAAGTTGGGGTATCTTAAAAAAAAAATCTTTCTAGTGATCTGCTGTGCATTCAAGGTTTAGAATTGGAAAAGACTTTCCCAAAGACACTGTCCCTCCCCAAGCATTTACCATTCAGAGAGATTTACCATGGAAGACATGTCTTCAGTACAGGTTTCAATGATATTTTGAAGGGGAGGGCAGGAGCTGTATCTCATATGTTCATCTGTTTATATCCTGGTGCCTGGCACAATCTCTGGCTCGTTACTAATCTCTCAATAAGCATTTACTGCATGAAGTTCTACATACCTAAGGTTTGTGAGTATTAGGTCTTGAAAGTCACTCAGTTGTGTCTGACTCTGCGACCCCATAGACTATACAGTCCATGGAATTCTCTAGGCCAGAATACTGGCGTGGGTAGCCTTTCCCTTTCTAGGAGATTTTCCCAACCCAGGGATCGAACCCAGGTCTCCTGCATTGCAGGCAGATTCTTTACCAGCTGAGCCACAAGGGAAGCCCAAGAATACTGCAGTGGGTAGCTTATCCCTCCTCCAGTGGATCTTCCTGACCCAGGAATCAAACCAGGATCTCCTGCATTGCAGGCAGGTTCTTTACCAGCTGAGGTATCAGGGAAGCCCAAAGCAAACATTTGTGTGGTTTTGGAAAGCATTTATGATGTCTTGGTATTTTATGGTATGAGTTTTTAAGAACATAATTCTAATTTATAACATCAATTTCAAGTAAATAATATTTAACTTTTTATGATTCAACTGCTGAATATTATCTAGAAATCAGGAAAGTCATAAAAGGAGTAAGGGATCTCTGTATTATATCCTGAAAGGGACTTATCCCATTTATCCTTGCATAAACAGCATTCAACAATCTGAGAAACCTCCAACAGAGGATTTAGAGAAGATGCAGAGATATTCTCACTGTTTTTATTTTAAATAAAGGTTAAATATATTATATTAAAACAATTACAGTCAGCTTCCAATTATGACAGAAAGAAGAGGTCAGCAATCCACTTTACTAAAAAAAAAAAGTATATAACTGGACAAAACTGTCAAAAGCACCTATTTTAGGGTGGTAGAAAGCTACCAAAGATGGACAAAAAATTGAAAACCTGCTGAAGATTCAAGTAAGAATAGCTTAAGTCTAGGAAATAGCACCCACTCCAGTGTTCTTGCCTGGAGAATCCCAGGGACGGGGGAGCCTGGTGGGCTGCTGTCTCTGGGGTCGCACAGAGTCAGACACGACTGAAGTGACTTAGCAGCAGCAGCAGCAGCAGTACCCACCCCACCCCACCCAACCCCTCACATAGCTCAGTCAGCAAAATGGTAGTCTTCTAACCGAGCAGCTTTTGGTGCCAGACTTGGAAGACTTAGATTTAGGGTAGACAGTGGGGGTGAAATCTTGTGACTTCATATGAGAATTAGTGAACTTGGTTAGAAATGAACAGGGAAAATCCACAGCTGTGTTAGCCCAAAGATGTAGTCTCAGTTGGGATGAGTAGCAGACCAACCAGAAATTAAATGAAAGAAATCACAGAAGGGTTAAGATGAGTTCTCCATGTATCATTAGGTGTCTAGGAATACCGAAAATTAACCCAGATGTGGGAAAGAATGGAAAACAGAAAACCACAACACTGGTGGGACAAATAGAAAACAAAAAACAAAACAGTGCACCTAAACTCAACTATTGTTTAGTCACTGAGTCGTGTCCAACTCTTTATGACCCCGTGGACTGTCTAGCCCACCAGGCTCCTCTGTCCACAGTATTTCCCAGGCAAGAATACTGGAATGGGTTGCCATTTCCCTCTCCAGGGGTTCTTCCCGTCCCAGGGATCAAATCTGCATCTTCTGCATTTCAGGCGGATTCTTTACAGCTGAGCCACCAGGGAAACCCGAACTCCACTATAACATGCATTAAATACAAGTGGATTAAGCACTCCAGATAAAAAGCACACACTGTCAAAATGGATTTTAAAAAAAAAAGAAATGCAAAACCCAACTATATGATACTTATAAGGGAACTTTAAGTATAAAAAGAGAAATAATCAAAGTAAATAGATGGAAGAAGTATACCAGGAACACATTTAACATAGGGAAACTAGAGAGGCTCTATTCTTATGGTTGGTAAAGATATCTTCAAGGCAAAGAGTATTAACAAAGATTTAATAAGTTGTTTTATAATGATAAAAGGATCAATTCATCAAGAAAAGGAATCTTAATTATGTATGCTTCTAATAACTGAGCTTCAAAACTCATGAAGCAAAGCTGACACAAGAAAAAGACAAATCTAAAATCATAGTTGGAAATTTAATAGCTTTTTCTCAACAGATGACAGATAATTAGACAAGGAATCAGTAAAATTATGAAAGATTTGAAAACACTGTCCACCACCTTGATCTAATACTAATCAGAACACTACACCCAACCATGAAGGCTATATTCTTTCAAATGTACATAGGGCATTTACCAAGATGGGCCATAAAACAAGTCTCAATAAATGTCCAAAGAGTGACAGCTTATGGAATATTCTCTGACTGCAAAAATAATTAAATTAGAAATCAGGAGCCCTGAAAAATTGTTTTAAAATCCCCCAAACATTCGGAAGTTAAATAATATATTTCTAATCTTTGGTTCAGAGAACTCACACTGGAAATGAGAAAATACTTCAACCTTAATGCTTGAGAAAATACAACTTTGGGTTTTATGGGACGCAGCTAAAGCAGTGCTTAGAAATGTACAACTTTATATACTCATATTAGAAAAGAAGTTTAAAACCCAATTAACTAAGTCCCTACCTTGGGAAGACACAAAAAGAAAAGGAAAGTAAATTCAAACTAAGCCTTAGGAGGGATATTTTAAGATAAGAGCAGAAATCAATGAAACAGAAAACTTAAAAACAATAATCAGCAAAATAGAAATTTTGTTTTTTAAAAAGATTGATAAAATTAATAAAGCCCTAGCTTCTCTGGTGGCTCAGATGGTAAAGAATCTGCTGGCAAGGCAGGAGATCCAGGTTCAATCCTTGGGTTGGGAAGATCCCCTGAAGAAAGAAAGACAGAAAAAGAAAGTGAAGTTGCTCAGTTGTGTCTGACTCTTTATGACCCCATGGACTGTAGCCTAACAGGCTCCTCCCTCCATGGGATTGTCCAGGCGAGAGTACTGGAGTGGGTTGCCATTTCCTTCTCCAGGGGATCTTCCCAACCCAGGGATCGAACCCAGGTCTCCTGCATTCCAGGCAGAGGCTTTAACCTCTGAGCCACCAGGGAAGAAAATGGCAACTCCACTATTCTTGCTTGGAAAACCCCATGGACAGAAGAGCCTGGCAGGCTGCAATCCCTGGGGTCACAAAGAGTCAGACACGACTGAGTGACTTTCACAGCGTACTGATTTTAAAGAGAGATTGTAAATGATCAATGTCAAGAATGAGAATGAGAAGAGACTTCAATCAAGAGGGTGAAGTAAGAGGATGTAGAACTCACCTTCCCCCACAAACACACCAAAAATGTGGGAAAATTCTCACTGAATACTAACTGGAGATAGCAGAAAGACTCTTGTACAACCAAGGGGGAAAGAAAGATGCCAGCAGAATCAGGTAGAAAGGGAAGACAAGGGGTCAGGCCAGGATCTGTGCCCATAGGAGCAGAACCAGAGGAAAGGAAGATTATATGGGGGGGACTCTTCCCTAGGGAGTGAGCAGTCTGAGCCACTTATTGAGTTGCCCAGCCCTGGGGTCTGACAAAAGGAAGAGGAATTCTGCTGGCTGATCAGAGGGCCAGTGGGACTAACAGGAGGGTTGTGGAAAACCCAGACTCTGCCCATGAGAAGTGAGGGAATGGCTGTTTGCTTGCAAAGCGGGGCACAAATGGCAGATTGAAACCACGAGGTTGGCTGACTGGTTTTGCATGATAGCACCAGCACAATCCCAGCCTGACTGAGTGGATATTGCAGCGCTGATCTGCCTCACATTGCAGCTCACACTGGAGGGATGGCTGCGATAACCATGGATCACTATAGTGGCTCAAGCTCCAAGCAGCATCTGAGCTGAGGGAGGAAGCCAGGCAATGGCACAGGCAGTGCATCAGAAGCAGACACATCTCTGATACTGGCCTGATCACAACACCCTCTGAACTGTCAAATACCCAGTCAGCCCCTCCTGCTCCAGCACTGGTCCCCTTGGAGAGGAGGGCGCTACTGTCTTGAGCAGGAAGAGCACACACTTAAAGGGAACTGAACCTGCTTGGGCCTGAACCTCGGGGCTCGGTTTCCAAAACTTGGGTCCAGACCCTGCCCCCAACAGGTGCGTGACAGTCACTGAGCAGAGAGAAAGTCCCATCTCACATCCCGTTACTGTCTTCAGTTCAGTTCAGTTGCTCAGTTGTGTCCATCTCTTTGAGATCCCATGGACTGCAGCATGCCAGGCTTCCCTGTCCATCACCAACTCCCGGAGCTTACTCAAATTCATGTCCATTGAGTCAGTGATGCCAACCAACCATCTCATCCTCTGTCTTCCCTTTCTCCTCCCACTTTCAAATCTTTCCTAGCATAGGGTCTTTTCCAATGAAAAAAGGTTACTGTCTCAGCCCCTCCTTCTCCAGACCCACCTCCAACCAAGGTGATAACTGCCAGCACAGCCCGAAGACAGGCATGACTTGTGTTCACATCAAATCCAGCTCTCCCACCAAAGCCACTGAAAACACACAGGCAGTATAGGGATGCTCCCACATAAGGACACCCCTTCAGGACCACAATAGGTAACTGTCTCAGCAATTTCATGGAGAAAGAGAAACGATCATAAGCAAAATGAAGAAAGACGAATATATCTCAACTGAAAGAGCAAGAGAAAACCCCTGAAAAACAACGAATGAAACAGAAATAATTTACTAGATAAAGAATTCAAAGCATTAGTAGTAAGAATGCTAACTGAATTAGGGAAAAGAATAGATGAGCACAGTGAGAATTTTGATGAGGAATTAGAAGATACAGAAAAAGAACCAGTCAGAACTGAATTATACAATAACTGAAGTGAAAAACACACCAGAAGGAATGAATAGCAGACTCGGTATGACAGACCTTGTAAGTGATTTGGAAGACAGAATAATGGAAATCACTCAATCAGAATGGCAAAAAGAAAAACAAATTTTTAAAAATGAGACCAGTTTAAGAGATTTCTGGATAATATCAAGTATACCAATATTCACAGTAAAGGGGTCCAGAAAGAGAAAAGGGGGTGAAGAATGTATATAATGAAATTATGGCTAAAAAATTTCCCATGCCTGAAGAAGGAAATGGATTATGTAGGTACGTGGAGCACAGAAGTTCCCAAATAGATGATCCCAAACAGATCCACACAGGTATGTCTATACCATAACTAAAATGGCAGAAGTTAAAGAAAGAATTCTAAAAGCAGCAGAAGAAAAACAAAGAATCATATACAAGGGAATCCCCATAAAGCTATTAGCTGATTTTTTCTGGTGAACTGTTGTAGGCCCAAAAGAAGTGGCATGATATACTTAAAATGCTGAAAAAGAAAACCTGCAAAATAGGATACTCTATCCAGAAAACTCTCATTTAGAACTGAAGGAGAGATAGAGAACTTTTGAGTCCATCAATATCAGGCTAACTGTAAAAGAAATGTTAGAGGAGCTTCTCTAGGGGAAAGGAAAAGTCTATAATAAGAAGGAAATATCTACAGGAAAGGAAAAATCCCACTAGTAAAGGCAAATATAAAAGGAAGTCTGATCATCAACCACTCAAACTGGCAAGAATAGTGAAACACCAAAAAAAATTATAAAATTAAGTAATGGGATAAACATGAAGATGTGAAATATGACATCAAAAACACTAAGTATGGGGGAAGGGAACAAAAAGCTGGATTTTTAGAATGTTTGAACTTAAAGGACTACCTGTTTCAAAAAACAGATATATATAAACCCCATGGTAACCACAAATCAAAAATCTACAACAGATACACAAAAACAGAGAGGAAAGGAACACAAGCACACCATTAAAAGAATTGTCACAAACTACAAGGGAGGAAACTAAATGAAGAAGAACAGAGAACTACAAAAACAAACAGAAAACAAGAAACTGGTGCTAAGTACAAACTGACAACTACTTTAAATGTCAATGGACTAAATGCCCCCATCAAAAGACACAGGGTGGGTTGGTTAGATAGGAACACACGGCCCATCGACACTCTGTTTACAAAAGACTCACTGCACAACTAAAGACACACACACACTGAAAATGAAGGCATAGAAAAATATTTCATGCAAATTAAAATGACCAAAAAATTGGGGGTAACAATATTTTTTATTAGATAAAATACACAGTAACAGAAAACTAACCAAACTGATCACATGGGTCACAGCCTTATCTGACTCAATGAAACTACAAGCCATGCGTGTAGGGCCCCCCAAGATGGACAGGTCACGGTGAAGAGTTTTGACAAAACGTGAGCCACTGGAGAAGGGAATGGCAAATTGCTTCAGCATTCTTGCCTTGAGAACCCCATTAATAGTATGAAAAGGCAAAAAGATAGGACACTGGAAGGGGAAGGGTTAGGGTTAGGGTTAGATGGAAGATGTACCATATGGGGTACCACCTGGTGACTGACCTAGTGAGTACCCAATATGCTATGGAAGAAGAGCTGAGAAATAGCTCCAGAAGGAATGAAGAGGCTAAGCCAAAGTGGAAACAATGCCCAGTTATGGATGTGTCTGGTAGTGAAAGTAAAGTCCAATGCTATAAAGAACAATAGTGCATAGGAACCTGGAAAGCTAGGTTCACGAATCAAGGCAAATTGGACGTGGTCAAACAGGAGGTGGCAAGAGTAAACATCGACATTTTTGGAATCAGTTTACCAAAATGGATTGGGTTGGGAGAATTTAATTCAGATGACCATTGTATCTACTAAGGTGGGCAAGAATCCCTTAGAAGAAATGGAGTAGCCCTCACAGTCAACAAAAGAGTCCAAAATGCAATCTCGAAAATGACAATGATCTCAATTTATTTCCAAGGCAAATCATTCAGTACCACAGTAATCCAAGTCTATGCCCCAGCCACTAATGCCGAAGAAGCTGAAGTTGAATGGTTCTATGAAGACCTACAAGACCTCCTAGAACTAACACCAAAGAAAGATGTCCCTTTCATCATAGGGGACTGGAATGCAAAGAAGTCAAGAGATACTTGGAGTAACGGGCAAATTTGGCCTGGGAGTACAAAACAAAGCAGGGCAAAGGGTAACAGAGTTTTGCCAAGAGAATGCACTGGTCATAGCAAACACAGGAACACAAGAGACGACTGTACACATGGACATCGCCAGATGGTCAAAATCAAAATCAGACTGATGATATTCTTTACAGCTGAAGATGGAGAAGCTCTATACAGTCAGATCATGAACTTCTTATTGCAAAATTCAGACTTGAAGAAACTAGGGAAACCCACTAAACCATTCAGGTATTACCTAAATCAAATCCCTTAGAATTAAACAGTGGAAGTGACAAATAAATTCAAGGGATTAGATCTGGTAGACAGAGTGCCTGAAGAAATGTGAACAGAGGTTCATAACACTGTACAGGAGGCGATCAAAACCATCTCCAAGAAAAGAATTGCAAAAAGGCAAAATGGTTGTCTGAGGAGGACTTACAAATAGCTGAGAAAAGAAGTGAAACAAAAAACAAAGGAGAAAGGAAATATACACCCATCTGAATGCAGAGTACCAAAGCATAGCTAGGAAAGATATAAAGCATTCCTAAGTGAACAATGCAAAGAAATATGGGGAAACTAGAAAATAGAATGGGAAAGACTAGAGATCTCTTCAAGAAAATTAGGGATACTAAGGGAAACTTTCATGTGAAGATGGGAATAATAAAGGACAGAAATGGTATGGAAATATCAGAAGCAGAAGATATTAAGAAGAGGTGGCAAGCATACATGGAACTGTACAAAAACCTCTTAGTGACCTGGATAACCACTATGATGTGATCACTCACCTAGGGTCAGACATCCTGGAATGTGAAATCAAGTGGGCCTTAGGAAACATCACTATGAACAAAGCTGGTGGAGGTGACGGAATTCCAGTTGAGCTATTTCAAATCCTAAAAGATGATGCTGTGAAAGTGCTGCACTCAATATGCCAGCAAATTTGGAAAACTCAGCAGTGGCCTCAGGACTGGAAAAGGTCAGTTTCTATTCTGGTCCCGAGAAAGGCAATGCCAAAGAATGTTCAAACTACCACACAATTGCACTTATTTCACATGCTAGTAAGGTAATGCTCGAAATTCTTCAAGCTAGTATTCAACAGTATGTGAACCAAGAACTTCCGGATGTACAAGCTGGATTTAGAAAAGGTAGAGGAACCAGAGATCAAATTGCTGACATCTCTTGGGTCATAGAAAAAGCAAGAGAACTCCATTGCCTTATTGACTGTGTGGATCACAACAAACTGTGGAAAATTCTTCAAGAGATGGGAATATCAAACCACCTGACATGCCTCCTGAGAAAACTGTATGCAGGTCAAGAAGCAACAGTTAGAACCGGATATGCAGCAATGGACTGGTTCCAAACTGGGAAAATAGCACGTCAAGGCTGTATACTGTCACCCTGCCTATTTAACATATATGCAGAGTACATCATGCAAAATACTGGGCTGGAAGAAGCACAAGCTGGAATCAAGATTGCCGGGAAAAATATCAATAACCTCAGATATGCAGATGACACCATCCTTATGGCACCTAAAGACCCTCTTGATGAAGGTGAAAGAGGAAAGTGAAAAAGCTGGACTAAAATTCAACAGTCAAAAATTAACATCATGGCATCCAGTTCCATCACTTTATGGCAAATTGTTGTTGTTGTTCAGTCACTCAAGTCGTGTCCAACTCTTTGTGACCACATGGACTGCAGAATGCTAGGCCTCCGTGTCCCTCACCATCTCCCAGAGTTTGCCCAAGTTCGTGTGCATTGCATCAGTGATGCCATCCAGCTGTCTCATCCTCTGACTCCCTCTTCTCCTGCCCTCAATTTTTCCCAGCATCAGGGACTTTTCCAGTGAGTCATCTGTTTGGATCAGATGACCAAAACACTGGAGCTTCAGCTTTAGCATCAGTCCTCCCAGTGAATATTCAGGGTTGATCTCCCTTAAGATTGACTGGTTTGATCTCTTTGGGGATGCAGCAAAAGCACTTCTCAGAGTTAAGTTTATAGCAATATTTGAAACAAAAGAAAAATCTCAAATAAACAACCTAACTTTCCATCTAAAGAAATCAGAAAAAGAACACATGAAGCCCAAAGTCAGCAGAAAGAAGGAAATAACAAAGATCAGAGAAGAAATATATAACACAGAGATCAAAACTAAAGAAAAACAAGATCAATGAAACCAAGAGGTTGTTCTTTGAAAAGATAAACAAAATTGATAAACCTTTAGTCAGTCTTAGCCAATCTCATCAAGAAGGAAAGAGAGTGGGCCCAAATCAACAAAACAAGAAATGACAGAGGTATCAAAACAGGAAATAACAAATGGTATCAGAGAGATTTTTTTAAAAATTGTAAAAGAATACCATGAACAGTTTAATACCAACAAATTTTACAACCTAGAAGAAATGGACACATTTCTAAAATCATACAAACTTCCAAGACTGAAGCAAGAAGAAATTGAATCAGGAAGAAATTGACAATCTGAACATACCAATCACTTGTAGTAAATAGAATTGATAATAAAAAATATCAAAGCAAACAAAAGTCCTGAACCAGATGGCTTCACAGGGGAATCCTACCAAACATATAAAGAAGAGTTAATATCTATACTTTTCAAAATATTCCAAAATGTTGAAAAGGGACAGAACATTTCCACATTGATTCTGTAGTGCTACCATTACCCTGATATCCAACACCAGACCAAAATAAAAAAGAAAATTATAGGCCAATTTTTTAATGAATATAGATGCAAACACCCTGAACAATATATTAGCAAACTGAATCCAACAATATAAAAAAAGGATTACACACCATAATCAAGTGGGATTTATTCTAAGGATGGTTCACAAATCAACCACTGTTACACCACATTAACAAGTGAAAGGATAAAAGTCACACTGTTATCTCAACAGAGTAAAGCATTTGACAAAACTCAACATCCTTTCATGATTAAAAACTCTCAAAGTGCCAACATAATAAAGGCCATCTATGACAAACCCACAACTAACATTATATTCAATGGTAAAAAACTGAAAGCATTTCCTCTAAAATCAGAAACAAGACAAAAATGTCCACTCTTGCCACATGTATTTAGCAAATTATTGGAAATTCTAGCAAGAGCAATTAGACAAGAAAAACAGGGAAAGGGCATCCAAACTGGAAGGGAAGAAGTAAAATTGTCACTATTTGCAGATGACATAAGACTATATATAAAAAACCCTAACATCTCCACCAAAAGCTATTGAAACTAATAAATTAACTCAGTAAAGCTGCCAGACACAAGATTATTATATAGAAATCTGTTGCTTTTGTACACACAAATACTATCAGAAAGAGAAATTAAGGGAACAATCCCATTTACAATCACACCAAAAAGAATAAAATACCTAGAAATAAACTTCACCAAAGAAGCGAAACAACTATACTTTGAAACTATAATATATACTTATGAAAGAATTTGAAAATTGATAAAGAAATGGAAAGACATCCTGTGTTTTTGGGTTGGAAGAATTAATATTGTTTAAATGAAGATACTACCCAAAGCAATCTACAGATTTAATATAACCACTATCAAAATAGCCAGGATATTTTTCACATAACTAGAACAAAAAATTTATATGGAGCCACAGAAGATCCCAAATTATCAAAGCAATCCTGAAAAAAGAAAGAACAAAGCTGAGGTATAACTCATCCAGACTTCCAGACTATAGTACAAAGCTACAGTAATCAAAACTGCATGCTGCTGGCACAGAAACAGATACACAGACCAATGGAACAGAATAGAGAGCTCAGAAATAAAGCCACACATCTACGGCCAATTAATCCAGAACAAAGGAGGCAAGAATATATAATGAAGAAAAGACAGTTTCTTCAAGAAATTGGGCTGGGAAAACTGGACAGCTACATATAAAACAAAGTAATTAGAACATTCCTTCACACTATATACAAAAACAAAATGGCTCAAAGACCTAAATTTAAGACATGAAATAATAACACTTCTAGAAGAGAACATGATGGTAAACTCTTTGACGTAAATTATACTAATATTTCTTTGGATCAGTCTCCTAAGGCAAAAGATATAAAAGCAAAAATAGACAAATGGGACCAAATTAAACTTAAGAGCTTTTGCCAACAAAGGAAATGACTGACAAAATGAAAAGGCAATCTACAACCAAAGAAAACATTTGTAAATGATATGACAGATTAATGGTTAGTGTCCAAATTTATGAACATTTCATATAACTTAACATCAAAAAACCAAGAACCCAATTAGAAGATAGGCAGAAAATCTGAATTGACATTTTTACAAAGAAGATATACAGATGGCCAACAGGCACATGAATAAAAATCCTCAACATTACTTATCATCAGAGAAATGTAAATCGAAACACACAATGAGATATTACTTCACACCTGTCTATAACTGGGTACCATCAAAAGTATACAAACATTGGTGAGGGTGTAGAGAAAAGGGAACTCTAGTATACTATTGGTGAGATTTTAAATTGGTATAGCCACTATGGAAAACCGTATGTAATTTCCTTAGAAAACTAAAAGTAGCACTGCTGTATGATTCAGCAAAGCCACTGCTGGGTATATATTCAGAGAAAATGAAAATACTAATTCAAAAAGATACACACACCCAAATATTCACAGTAGCATTATTTACAACAGCCAAGATACAGAAGCAGCCTCAGTATCCATCAAGAGAGGAATGGATACGTAAGGTGTGCTACACACACACACACAGAGGAATATTACTCATCTAAGTAAAAGAACTGAATTCAACTGCTTGCAACAACATGGATTGACTTAAGAGAATATTAGGCTTAGTGTAATAAAGACAAATACATTAGTACTTATATGTGAATTCTGAAAAATGAATAACAAAACAGAAACAGACTCACAGACATAAAGATACAACTAGTGGCTACCAGTGGAAAGAGGGAAGCAGGGAGGGGCAAGATGGGGTATGGGCTTAAAAGACACAAATTAGTGTTATAAAATATGTAAGTAACAGGGATATATTGTACAACACAGGAAAAATAGAGCCATTATTTTCTAATAACTTTAAATGGGCTACAATCTATAAAAATATTGAATCACTATATTGCTTACCTGAAACTAATGCAATATTGTAAATCAACTATGTTAAAAAACAAAACAAAACAAAACAAAACCCTAAGGTTACCATCCAGAAAAGAAAAAGAGAGAGAGAGAGACTAGGGAAGGGTATCACTACAATGAAGAAAAGAATGTCACTACAGATCATATAGGCATTAAACAACTAATAAGGGAATATTTTGAGGACTTATGACAATAAGTTTGGTAGTTTAGCTGGAATGGACAATGCCCTTGAAATATAGAATTTACCAAAACAGATATGAGAATAGAAAATCTGAATAACTCCATACCCATTAAGTAAAATGAATTCATTATCAAAAAAACCTCTAGGACCAGATGGTTTAAATGGTAAATTCAAATATTTAAAGATTCCAATACCAATTTCTTCAAAAAATAAAGAGGAAACATTTAACTATTATATTTCAAGGACCAATATAAGCATGATACCCAAAAAATGACAAAGATAAGAAAATAAGTTTACAGATCTATATGGGTCATTAATACATATGCAAAAGTCATGAACAAAATGTGACCAATTCAAGTCCAGCACTACAAAAACAAAAACCTGGACAATATATCAGAGCCAAGTGGATTTATTCCAAAGATGCAAGGTTGGTTCAATGTTCAACAAATTAGTATAATTTACCATAATAATGGAGAAAAGGGGGATTATCATTATGATCTCAGTAACTGAAGAAAAAAATTCCACTCATTCAAAGTCAGAAATTCTCAAAAAAAAAACTAGGAATAGAAAAATATTTCCTCCATTTGATGAAAGCATCTAAAAAAAACCCTAAAACTGGTATCATAGACAATGGTGAAATAGTGGATGCCCTCACCTCAAACCTGAGTACAAGTCAACCCCCATCACACTTCTATCTGATTTTGTATTAATGGTTCTAAATGGTGTCATAAAGAAAGAAAAAAGCATAATGATTGGAAAGGAACAAGTGAAACTGTCATTATTTGCAAAAAAAAATTTTTTTTACATGGAAGACCCTAAGGAATACTAAGGAGCAACTACTGGAACTACTTAACAAAGTCATGGGACATAGGGCAATATACAGAAGAAGAAAAAAATATGTATATGCATGTGTATGTATTTACATACTTGTAACAATTAGATGAAAAATTTTAATTTATAATAACAGTAATGTAAAGAAATCCTGAATACTTAATAATAAATTTAACAAAAGACATGCAAGATCTCTGCGCTGAGAATTATAAAACACTGTGAAACAGTGACCTAAATAAATAGAGATGTAACACGTTCATGAATTGGAGCACTTAACATTATGATGATGTTGATTCTCCTTAAATTGATCTATAACAATAAAAATACCACAAACACTTTAGTAACTTTGGTAAGTTTATCTTAAATTTTATATGGTAATGGACATATGTCAATTTTAAGCACAGTTGAATGGTCCATGCCACCTGATTGCAAAAATTTGCTGTAAAGCTTTCGTCAAAACACTGTGATATTGGCATAAGGAAAGATAACTAGATAAATGTTACAGAATAGGGAGGCCAAATTTAGCCCCAGACATATATAGTTAAATGATTTTTGACTAATGTGCCAGAGCTGTGTAGTAGGGAAAGGATCATCTTTTCAACAAATGATGCTGGAACTATTGAATAAATGAAAGGGGGGAAATTAATCTTAACACCTATATCACACCAAACAATTAATTTGCAGTGGGCCTCAGAATTAAGTTAAGAGCTTAACTTACAAAGTTCCTAGAAGAAAACACAGAAGAATATCTTCATGATCTACTTGCACAGAAACCAAAAAATACTAATCATAAACAAACAAACTGATAGATGCCTACAGCTCCTTTTGGGGAGAGGCCATTCATCATTATGGCCAATGTGGACACAAAGCCCAACACAGAAAGTCTTTGGCTTACAGACCAAAAAAAAAAAAAATGTTGTCAGCCGTTTTAGCAAACAAAGAATGCAACCATCAAGCCATCAGTCATGGCAGCTACCACCAGTGGTAAACCCCGAGGAACATTCAAGACGGAAAAAAATAGGCTATTGGCCCTAGATACTTAAAATGCATATCAGAGGAATAATTTCAGTGAAACTAGACTCCTGCATCTTCCCATATATAGAAAGGCACGAAAATTATGAACTCGAAATGCCTGGGTTTTTTTGTGTGTGATTAAGGGCGATACAGGAGGGAAGGGGACAGGGCACAACCTTTGAAAGAATGGCAGAGCCACATGACACAGACTGGTTAGAATCAACTAGGTTCAAGGTGGTGGAAGATGCGACTTCCAGAAGACCTTGAGTCTCATTAAACACTCCCTGTGATACATTAGCATGCTGAAAGACGTATCCCCCAGCACCATGACAGTTCTGAGGCTACCCACCAAAGACCAAGAACTGGCAGTGGCCCAATTCCTGGAAACCCCCACCATTTGCCCCAAAATGATTGGAATAATCCTCCCACTCATTAGCCTATGAAATTACCCCAGCCCATAAAAACTAACCACGCCACATCTGAAAGCTCACGCTCTCTTGCCTTCTGAGATGGCCCACACTCTGCCTACAGAACATAATGCCCTCTAAATAAATACACTTCTTACCTATTACTTCATCTCCAAATTCTTGCACAACAAAGCAAGAATCTCAAATTCACTGGCAACAGCAGTAATCTCTTCATGTTCAACTACATTTTTTTCCCCCAGCAAAGTCTGCTTTATATCCTGGCTCCTCCCTTACCTCTTTGGAAACTTCCACAAAGCTATCTGAGAGGCTGTTTACATGCTATAGTCCTTAGCAAGAGCCTCAAATAAACTGTAATTCTCAACTTTTAGGCTGTGTGTTTTTTTCAGTTGACAGACTTCTGGGTTAGGCTCTTGTTTTGTTTTATCGGTCATTTCTCTCAGAAGGAAAGCCTCAGTAGTAGCTACCTATCTCATCTCCTGTACAGAAAAAAGAACTGAGACACAGAAGAAGTTGAGAAATGAGTCATCCATCAGCATCGGTGATGTCACCAAAATGGCAGAGTGGGCGGCTCCAAACTCCTATCCCTCCACATAAACACTGAAAAACAAGCAGCAACTGTGAGAATCAGTTTCTCCAGAACTTTTGAAAAGGGTCGAAAGTTTATAGCAACCAAAGAAATGCTGAATTAAGAAAAAGGCAACTTAAAAATGATAGGAAAGCTTTGTGGCATTTTTACTTGTTCTTGCTACATCCCATCCCTGGTTCAGCAGCAATCTTGACATCAGCAGCCTCTGCTCCCACTGTGGCGCCCTGTCCCTGGTTCCAGAGGGAGCAGAACAGACCTTACTCACAAATTATTGTTTGTCTGTCCTAACCTGTCTAGGGGGTGACAGAAGGACTGCTGCACAGCGCTCTCTCTGTTTTTTGGTTCATTTAGAACCCACACAGGGAAGAGGGTGTATGTAACAAGCACTGCTGAGAACCCTGTAAAACAAACAAAAAATCCACAGCTTCCTGGGGACAAAAGATTAAGGCTGAGATGTACAATAGAGTGCCAAAGGCCTGGGAGGAAAGCCAGGGAGAGATTCTTTGGGAAATTAAGACAATTCAAAGTGTCTGTGTATACTGGAAAATTCAGAAAGCAATATCCATGCCCGGTTCAGAAAAGACCTGAGAAGACCCTAAGACTTTACAGTTGGCTGCTCTCCAGGCTCAGAGGAAGCAGGAAGTGAGGGCTGACAGAGTCTAAATCACTAGGTGTAAAGAGATGGAAATACCAGGCCACCTTATCTGTCTACTGAGCAACGTGTATACAGATCAAGAAGCAACAGTTAGAACCAGACTCGGAACAACAGACTTATTCAAAATTGGGAAAACGGTCGTCAAGGCTGTATACTGTCACCTGCTTATTTAACTTATAAGCAGAATATATTATGTGAAATGCTGGGCTGGATGAACCACAAGCTGGAATCAAGACTGCTAGGAGAAATATCAACAACCTCAGATACACAGATTACCACTCTAAATGGCAGAAAGCGAAGAGGAACTAAAGAACCTCTTGATGAGGGTGAAAGAGTTAGAGTGAAATGCTGGCTTAAAACTCAACACTCAAAGACACTAAGATTGTGGCATCCAGTCACATCACTTTATGGCAAATAGAAGGGGAAATGATAGGAACAGTGACAGACTTTATTTTCGTAGCCTCCAAAATCATTGTGGACAGTGACTGCAGCCATGAAATTAGAAGATGCCTGCTCCCTGGAAAAAAACCTATGACAAAACTAGATAGTGTATTAAAAAGCAGAGGCATCACTTTGGTGGCAAAGGTCCATCTAGCCAAAGCTATGCTTTTTCCAGTAGTCATGTATGGATGTGAAAGTTGGACTATAAGACAGCTGAGTGCTGAAGAATTGATGCTTTTGAACTGTGGTGTTGGAGAAGACTCTTGAGAGTCCCTTGAACTGCAAGTAGATCAAACCAGCATCCTAAAAGAAATCAGTCCTGAATATTCACTGGAAGGACTGATGCTGAAGCTGAAACTCCAATGCTTTGGCCACTGGATGTGAATAACTGACTCCTTGGAAAAGACCCTGATGCTGGGGAATATTGAGGGCAGGAGGACAAGTGGGCAACAGAGGATAAGATGGTTGGATGGCATCATCGAATCAATGGACATGAGTTTGAACAACCTCTAGGAGATAGTGAAGGACAGGAAAGCCTGGAGTGCTGCAGCCCATGGGGTCACAAAGAGTCAGACACAACTGAGTGACTGAACAACAACACATGTTTAAAGCAGTGCTCTAAACACAAAGAGTAGGAAAGGTATAGGTTTTGTTTGCTTTATTTAGTTTCTGCATTTCAAGAAAATCTGTCAAACACTAACTGAATACAAGCTAAGTCTTCAACAACTAAACCCTGGGGGAGAGGCAAAATCTATCTTCCAGAGTTAACACATTATAATATTTGATTGTCCAATTTTGAGCAATAACAAAATTATAAAGCATACAAAGATTCAGAGAAGTATGATCCATTCAAAGGGAAAAAAAATGAATTGACAAAATTGTCCATGAGGAAACTCAGATACTGGACTTATTGGACAAAACTTTTAAGGTTATTTTAACTTTACACCTAAAGCAACTAGAAAAAGAAGAATAAAAAACTCAAAAATTAGTAGAAGGAAAGAAATCATAAAGATCCAAGCAGAAATAAATGAAAAAGAAATGAAAAAAAATAGTAAAGATTAATAAAACTAAAAGCTGGTTTTTTGAGAAGACACACAAAATTGACAAACCCTTAGCCAGATTCATCAAGAAAAAAAGAGAAAAGAATCAAATCAACAAAATTAGAAATGAAAAAGGAGAAGTTACAACAGACAATGCAGAAATACAAAGGATTATAAGAGACTATTATGAACAACAACATGGCAATAAAATAGATAACCAGGAAGAAATGGACAGATTCTTAGAAAAGTTGAATCTTCCAAGACTGAACCAGGAAGATAATAGAAATTGTGAACAACCCAATTATGAGCACTGAAATTGAAGCTGTGATAAAAAATCTCCCAAAAAACAAAAGCCCAGAACCAGATGGCTTCACAGGAGAATTCTATCAAACATTTAGAGAAGAGCTAATGCCTATCCTTCTAAAACTCTTTCAAAAAATTGCAGAGGAAGGAACACTTCCAAATTCACTCTGTGAGGCCACCATCACCCTGATACCAAAACGAGACAAAGAAAACACAAAAAAGGAAAACTACAGGGCAATATCATTGATGAACATAGATGCAAAAATCCTCAACAAAATTTTAGCAAACAGAATTCAGCAACACATCAAAAAGCTCATACACCATGATCAAGTTGGGTTGCAAGGATTCTTCAATATATGGAAATCAATCAATGTGATACACCATATTAACAAATTGAAAGATAAAAACCATATGATCACCTCAATAGATGCAGAAAAAGCCTTTGACAAAACTGAGCACCTATTTATGATTCGGTTCAGTTAAGTTCAGCTGCTCAGTTGTGTCCAACTCTGCGACCCCATGAATCGCAGCATGCCAGGCCTCCCTGTCCATCACCAACTCCTGGAATTCACTCAAACTAACATCCATCAAGTCGGTAATGCCATCCAGCCATCTCATCCTCTGTCATCCCCTTCTCCTCCTGCCCCCAATCCCTCCAAGCATCTGGGTCTTTTCCAATGAGTCAACTCTTCACATGCGGTAGCTAAAGTACTGGAGTTTCAGCTTTAGCATCATTCCTTCCAAAGAACACCCAGGGCTGATCTCCTTTAGAATGGACTGGTTGGATCTCCTTGCAGTCCAAGGGACTCTCAAGCGTCTTCTCCAACACCACAGTTCAAAGGCATCAATTCTTTGGCGCTCAGCTTTCTTCACAGTCCAACTGTCACATCCATACATGACCACTGGAAAAACCGTAGCCTTGACTTGATGGACCTTTGTTGGCAAAGTAATGTCCCAGCTTTTGAATATGCTATCTAGGTTGGTCATAACTTTCCTTCCAAGGAGTAAGCGTCTTTTAATTTCATGGCTGCAATCACCATCTGCAGTGATTTTTGAGCCCCCAAAAATAAAGTCTGACACTGTTTCCACTGTTTCCCCATCTATTTCCCATGAAGTGATGGGACCGGATGCCATGATCTTTGTTTTCTGAATGTTGAGCTTTAAGCCAACTTTTTCACTCTCCATTTTCACTTTCATCAAGAGGCTTTTTAGTTCCTCTTCACTTTCTGCCATAAGGGTGGTGTCATCTGCATATCTGAGGTTATTGATATTTCTCCTGGCAATCTTGATTCCAGTTTGTGTTTCTTCCAGCCCAGCATTTCTCATGAGGTACTCTGCATATAAGTTAAATAAGCAGGGTGACAATATTTGGCCTTGACGTCCTCCTTTTCCTATATGAAACCAGTCTGTTGTTCCATGTCCAGTTCTAACTGTTGCTTCCTGACCTGCATACAGGTTTCTCAAGAGGCAAGTCAGGTGGTCTGGTATTCCCATCTCTTGGAGAATTTTCCACAGTTTAGTGTGATCCACACAGTCAAAGGCTTTGGCAGAGTCAGTAAAGCAGAAATAGATGTTTTTCTGGAACTCTCTTCAAAAAATGGGCATAGAAGGAACCTACCTCAACATAGTAAAGGCCATATATGATAAACCTAGAGCAAACATTATTCTCAATGGTGAAAAACTGAAAGCATTCCCCCTAAGATCGGGAACAAGACAAGGGTATCCACTTTCACCACTATTATTCAACATAGTTCTGGAAGTCCTAGCTATAGCAATCAGAGAAGGAAAATAAATAAATAAATAAATAAATAAAGGAAATCCAGGTCAGAAAAGAAGAAGCTCTAACTGCAGATGATATGATACTGTACATAGAAAACCCTAAATATAGTATCATAAAATTGCTAGAGCTAATCAGTGAATTTAGCAAAGTTGCAGGATACAAAGTCAATACACAGAAATCACTTGCATTTCTATATACTAAAAATGAAAAATCAGAAAGAAGAATTAAGGAATCAATCCCATTCATCATTGCAACAAAAATAATTAAATATCTAGGAATAAACTTACCTAAGGAGATGAAATAACTGTACACAGAAAATTATAAGACACTAATGAAAGAAATCAAAGATGAAATAAACAGATGGAGGGCTATTCCATGTTCCTGGGTAGGAAGAATCACTATTGTGAAAATGGCTATACTACCAAATGCAATCTACAAATTCAGTGCAATCTCTATCAAATTACCAATGGCATTTTTCACAGAACTAGAACAAAAACTTTCACAGTTCATATGGAAACACAAAAGACCCCGAATAGCCAAAGCAGTCTTGACAGAGAAGCATGGATCTGGAGGAATCAAGCTTCCTGACTTCAGGTTATACTACAAAGCTACAGTCATCAAGACAGTATGGTACTGGCAAAAAAACAGAAATATAGACCAATGGAACAAGATAGAAAGCCCAGAAATAAACCCATGCACCTATGGGGACCTTATTTTTGACAAAGGAGGCAAGAATATATAATAGGGCAAAGACAGCCTCTTCAATAAAAGGTTCTGGGAAAACTGGAAAGGTACATGTAAAAGAATGAAATTAGAACACTTCCTAACACCATACACAAAGATAAACTCAAAATGGATTAAAGACCTAAATGTAAGACCAGAAACTAAAACTCTTAGAGGAAAACATAAGCAGAGCACTCGATGACATAAATCAAAGCAAGATTCTCTATGACCCACCTCCTAGAGTAACAGAAATAAAAACAAAAGTAAACAAGTGGGACCTGATTAAACTTAAAGGCTTTTGTGCAGCAAAGGAAACTATAAGCAAGTTGAAAAGAAAACCCTCAGAATGGGAGAAAATAATAGCAAGTGAAACAACTGACAAAGGATTAATTTCCAAAATATACAAGCAGCTCGTAAACTCAATACCAGAAAACAACCCAATCAAAAAGTAGGAAAAAGACCTAAACAAACATTTCTCCAGAGAAGATGTACAGGTGGCTAACAAACACATGAAAAGATGCTCAACATCATTCATTATTAGAGAAATGCAAATCAAAACTATAATGAGATATCACCCCACACCAGTCAGAATTCAGTTCAGTTCAGTTACTCAGTCGTGTCCAACTCTTTGAGACCCCATGAACTGCAGCATGCCAGGCCTCCCTGTCCAACACCAACTCCCAGAGTTCACCCAAACCCATGTCCATCGAGTCAGTGATGCCATCCAACCATGTCATCTGTGGTCCCCTTCTCCTCCTGCCCTCAATCTTTCCCAGCATCAGGGTCTTTTCCAATGAATCAGCTCTTCACATGAGGTGGCCAAAGTACTGGAGCTTCAGCTTCAACATCATTCCTTCCAATGAACACCCAGGACTGATCTCTTTTAGGATGGACTGGTTGGATCTCCTTGCATTTCAAGGGACTCTCAAGCATCTTCTCCAACACCACAGTTCAAAAGCATCAATTCTTCGGGACTCAGCTTTCTTCACAGTCCAACTCTCACATCCATACATGACTACTGGAAAAATCATAGCCTTGACTAGATGGACCTTTGTTGGCAAAGTAATGTCTCTGCTTTTTAATATACTATCTCTTGATCATAACTTTCCTTCCAAGGAGTAAGCGTCTTTTAATTTCATGGCTGCAGTCACCATCTGCAGTGATTTTTGAGCCCAAAAAAATAAAGTCTGACACTGCTTCCACTGTTTCCTCATCTATTTCACATGAGGTGATGGGACCAGATGCCATGATCTTCATTTTCTGAATGTTGAGCTTTAAGCCAACTTTCTCACTCTCCTCTTTCATTTTCATCAAGAGGCTCTTTAGTTCCTCTTCACTTTCTGCCATAAGGGTGGTGTCATCTACATATCTGAGTTTATTGATATTTCTCCTGGCAATCTTGATTCCAGCTTGTGCTTCCTCCAGCCCAGCATTTCTCATGAGGTACTCTGCATATAAGTTAAATAAGCAAGGTGACAATATTTGGCGTTGACATCCTCCTTTTCCTATTTGAAACCAGTCTGTTGTTCCAAGTCCGGTTCTAACTATTGCTTCCTGACCTGCATACAGGTTTCTCAAGAGGCAAGTCAGGTGGTCTGGTATTCCCATCTCTTGGAGGATTTTCCACAGTTTAGTGTGATCCACACAGTCAAAGGCTTTGGCAGAGTCAGTAAAGCAGAAATAGATGTTTTTCTGGAACTCTCTTGCTTTTTCCATGATCCAGCAGATGTTGGCAATTTGATCTGTGGTTCCTCTCCCTTTTCTAAAACCAGCTTGAACATCTGGAAGTTCACAGTTCATGTCTTGCTGAAGCCTGGCTTGGAGAATTTTAAGCATCACTTTACTAGTGTGTGAGATGAGTGCAATTGTGTGGTAGTTTGAGCATTCTTTGGCATTGCCTTTCTTTGGGATTCGAAGGAAAACTGACCTTTTCCAGTCCTGTGGCCACTGCTGAGTTTTCCAAATTTGCTGGCATATTGAGTGCAGCACTTTAACAGCATCATCTTTCAGGATTTGAAATAGCTCAACTGGTATTCCATCACCCCTACTAGCTTTGTTCATAGTGATGCTTCCTAAGGCCCACTTGACTTCACATTCCAGGATGTCTGGCTCTAGGTGAGTGATCACACCACCGTGATTATCTGGGTCATGAAGATCTGTTTTGTACAGTTCTTCTGTGTATTCTTGCCACCTCTTCTTAATATCTTCTGCTTCTGTTAGGTCCATACCATTTCTGTCCTTTATTGAGCCCATCTTTGCATGAAATGTTCCCTTGGTATCTCTGATTTTCTTGAAGAGATCTCTAGTGTTTCCCATTCTGTTGTTTTCCTCTATTTCTTTGCACTGATCACTGAGGAAGGCTTTCTTATCTCTCCTTGCTATTCTTTGGAACTCCGCATTCAAATGGATATAGCTTTCCTTTTCTCCTTTGCTTTTCACCTCTCTTCTTTTCACAGCTATTTGTAAGGCCTCCTCAGACAGCTATTTTGCTTTTTTGCATTTCTTTTTCTTGGGGATGGTCTTGATTCCTGTCTCCTGTACAATGTCACAAACCTCCATCCACAGTTCATCAGGCACTCTGTCTATCAGATCTAGTCCCTTAAATCTATTTCTCACTTCCACTGAATAGTCATAAGGGATTTGATTTAGGTCATACCTGAAAGGTCTAGTGGTTTTCTCCACTCTCTTCAATTTCAGTCTGAATTTGGCAATAAGGAGTTCATGATCCAAGCCACAGTCAGGTCCCAGTCTTGTTTTTGCTGTCTTTATAGAGCTTCTTCATCTTTGGCTGCAAAGAATATAATCAGTCTGATTTCGGTATCAACCTTCTGGTGATGTCCATGTAGAGTCTTCTCTTGTGTTGTTGGAAGAGGGTGTTTGCTATGACCAGTGTGTTCTCTTGGTAGAACTCTATTAACATTTGCCCTGCTTCATTCTGTACTCCAAGGCCAAATTTGCCTGTTACTCCAGGTGTTTCTTGACTTCCTACTTTTGCATTCTAGTCCCCTATAATGAAAAGGACATCTTTTTTGGGTATTAGTTCTAGAAGGTCTTGGAGGTCTTCATAGAACTTCTTCAGAGTTACTGGTCCGGGCATAGACTTGGATTACTGTGATGTTGAATGGTTTGCCTTGGAAATGAGCAGAGATCATTCTGTCGTTTTTGAGATTGCATCCAAGTACTGCATTTTGGACTCTTTTGTGGATGATGATGGCTACTCCATTTCTTCTAAGGGATTCCTGCCTGTAGTAGCAGATATAATGGTCATCTGAGTTAAATTCACCCATTCCAGTCCATCTTAGTTCACTGATTTTCAGAATGTCGATGTTCACTCTTGTCATCACCTGTTTGACCACTTCAATTTGCCTTGATTCATGGACCTAACATTCCAGGTTCCTATGCAATATTGCTCTTTATAGCATCAAACCCTGCTTCCATCACCAGTCCCAGTCACAACTGGGTGCTATCTTTGCTTTGGCTCCATCCATTCATTCTTTCTGGAGTTATTTCTCCACTGATCTCCAGTAGCATATTGGGCACCTACCAACCTGAGGAGTTCATCTTTCAGTGTCCTATCTTTTTGCCTTTTCATACTGTTCATGAGGTTCTCAAGGCAAAAATACTGAAGTGGTTTGCCATTCCCTTCTCCAGCGGACCACATTCTGTCAGACCTCTCCACCATAACCGAGAGGAGCTACCCCGCATCAGAGGTAAGGAGCAGCAGCTGTGCTTTGCTGGAACAGCTGTGAAGAGAGACCCCATGTCCAAGGTAAGAGAAACCCAAGAAAGACAGTAGGCACTGAGAGAGGGGATCAGAGGGCAGACTGAAACTACAATCACAGACAACCAGCCAATGTGATCACACGGACCACCAATCAGAATGGCCCTCATCAAAAAGTCTACAAACAATAAATGCTGGAGAGGGTGTGGAGAAAAGGGAACATTCTTGCACTGTTAATGGAAATGTAAATTGATACAACTATGGAAGACAGTATGGAGATTCCTTAAAAAACTAGGACTAAAACCACCATAGTGAAGTTGAAGTTGCTCAGTTGTGTCCAACTCTTTGCGACTCCATGGACTGTAGCCTACCAGGCTCCTCTGTTCATGGGATTTTCCAGGCAATAGTACTGGAGTGGATTGCCATTTCCTTCTCCAGCAGATCTTCCCAATCCAGGGATCAAACCCAGGTCTCCTGCATTGTAGACAGACACTTTACCATCTGAGCCACCAGGGAAGTCCTAAAACCACCATATGACCCAGCAATTCCGCTCCTAGGCATATACCCTGAGGAAAACAAAATTGAAAGAGAAACATGTATCCCATGGTTCATTGCAGCACTATTTGCAATAGCTAGAACATGGAAGCAACCTAGATTTCCATCAACAGATGAATGGATAAAGAAGTTGTGGTATATATACACAATAGAATATTACTCAGCCATAAAAAGGAATGCATTTGAGTCTGTTCTGATGAGGTGGATGAACCTAGAACCTATTTACAGAATGAAGTGAGTCAGAAAGAGAAAGATAAATACCATATTCTAACACATATATACGGAATCTAGAAAAATGGTACTGAAGAGCAACAATGGAGAAACAGACAGAGAATAGACTTACAACATGGGGAGAGGGGAGGAGAGGGTGAGATGTATGGAAAGAGTAACATGGAAATTTACATTACCATATGTAAAACAGATAGCCAACAGGAATTTGCTGTATGACTCAGAAACTCAAACAGGGCTCTGTATCAGCCTAGAGGGGTGGGATGGGGAGGGAGATGGGAGGGAGTTTCAAAAGGGAGAGGATATATGTATACCTATGGTGGAGTCTTATTGAGGTTTGACAGAAAACAGCAAAATTCTGTAAAGCAATTATCCTTCAATAAAAAATAAATTAATTAAAAAAAAACTTTTAAGGTTATTTTAAATATATGCAAAGAATAAAGGACTTCCAAGGTGGCACTAGAGGTAAAGAACCCATCTGCTAATGCAGAAGACATGAGAGACACAGGCTTGATCCCTGGGTTGGGAAGAGCTCCTGGAGGAGGAAATGGCAACCCACTCCAGTATTCTTGCCTGGAGAATCCCGTGGACAGAGAGCCTGGTGGGCTATGGTCCATGGGGTCACAAAGAGTTGGACATGACTGAAGTGACTTAGCACACATGCAAAGAATAAAAGAAAACTAAGGACTAAAGGAAACAAGCTACAGCTGTTGAGAGAAGGTCACTGTCATTAATATTGCCAGAAAGAGGCACTGTTGTGTTACCAGATTCCAGATTTTCACCTTTTCCCCTCAATTCCTTTATCCCTCTTAAACATTATAGTGGTTTATTTTAGTTTTTAGATAATTCTGTTAGAGGAAACACTAACTGAAACTGCCCACACTGGACAGGCAATACAGTAGCCACTTGCACGAATTACCAGGAGATCCTGGTAAGGAACATGGAACTAAAAAGCTACCACCAACTGGAAGAATTCAGGAAAGGTACATATGTCCTACCAGCCTCCCAGAATCCTTCTCACTGGAATCCATCTTGGCTAAGCAATACGCTCACCACCAGGAAGGACTCTGAGTCAGAATGATTGGCTGAAGACAATCTGGAAACTAATCCCATCACCATAAAACCTGACACTCTGAGCCACATGGCAGAGCAGTCCCCCTGGGTTCCCTTACCCTTTTGCTCTCCACCAAGTGCCCCTTCCCAATAATCTCTTGCTTTGTCAGTCCTTGTGTCTCCTCCAACAATTCATTTCCAAGTGTTAGACAAAAGCCCTCTTTCGGGCCCTGGAATGGGTCCCCCTTCCTGCAACAATTCCATATATATATATTTAATATTCAATTATTTCATTATTGTCAAAATATAATTTATCTCTATTATGACATCTACCATCACTGTGTAAGTTTTAAAAATTGAAATTTAAGAGGTTCTACTCATTTGAGTATTAATTAATTTAGTAATAAATCAAAAGTAGGTTTTAATGATGTTGATTATGAGGACTACGCCATTTCTTCTATGAGACTCTTGCCCACAGTAGTAGATGCAAAGGTCATCTGAATTAAACCCATTCCCATCCATTTTATTTCATGGATTCTTAAGATGTAGATGTTTATTCTTACCATCTCCTGCTTGACCATGTATAATTTTCCTTGATTCATGGATCAGACATTCCAGGTTCCTATGCAATACTGTTCTTTGCAGCATCAGATTTTACTTTCATCACCATCAAAGGTTTTGCATTTATTGTCAGCAAATCTGGAAGACACAGCAGTGGCCACAGGACTGGAAAAAGTCAATCTTCATCCCAATCCCCAAATAATGTGCTAACCATCCAACAACTGCACTCATCTTCCATGCTAGTAAGGTCATGCTTAAAATCTTGCATCCTAGGCTTCAGCATTATGTGAACCAAGAACTTCCAAGCTGGGTTTAGAAAAGGAAGAGGAACTAGAGATCAAACTGCCAACATTTGCTGGGTTATAGAGGAAAGCAAGGGAATTTCAGAAAAACATCTACCTCTGCTTCATTGACTACAATAAAGCTTCTTTCTGTCTGGATCATGATAAACTGTGGAAAGCTCTTAGAGAGATGGGAATACCAGACCATCTGACCTGTCTCCTGAGAAACCTGTATGCAGGTCAAGAAGCAACAGTTAGAACCCTGTATGGAACAACTGATTGGTTCAAGATGGAGAAAGGAGTACTACAGGGCTGTCAGCTGTCACCTGTTTGTTTAACCTATACACTGAGCACATCATGAGAAATGCCAGGTTGGATGAGTTACAAGCTGGAATCAAGAGAGGCAGGAGAAACATCAATGGCCTCAGATATGCAGATGATACCACTCTAATGGCAGAAAGTGAAGAGGAACTAAAGAGCCTCTTGATGAGGGTGAAGGAAGAGAGTGAAAGAGATGGCTTAAGACTAATTATTAAAAAAACTAAGAGCATAGCATCTGGTCCCATTACTGCATGGCAATTAGGAGGGGAAAAGGTGGAAGTAGTGACAGATTTCCTCTTCTTGGTCTCCAAAATCACTGCGGATGGTGACTGCAGCCATGAAATCAGAAGACGATTTCTTCTTGGCAGGAAGGCAATGACAAACCTAGACAATGTGTTGAAAAGCAGAGACATTACCCTGCCAACAAAGATCCATATAGTCAAGGCGATAGTTTTCACAGTGATCATATGTGGTAGTGAGAGCTGGAGCTAAAGAAGGCAGAACACCAAAGCACTGATGCCTTCAAACTGTGGTGTTGGAGAAGACTCCTGAAAGTCCCTTGGACAGGAAGATCAAACCAGTCAATCTTAAGGGAGATCAACCCTGACTATTCACTGAAAGGACTTATGCTGAAGTGGAAACTCCAGTGTTTTGTTCATCTGATGCAAAAAGATGACTCACTGGAAAAGTCCCTGATGCTGGGAAAAATTGAGGGCAGAAGAAGAGGGAGTCAGAGGATGGGATGGCTGGATGGCATCACAGATGCAATGAACATGAACTTGGGAAAACTCTGGGAGATGGTGAAGGACAGGGAGGCCTGGTGCACTGCATTCCATGGGGTTGCAAGAGTCGGACATGACTGGGCAACTGAACAACTCATTTGAGTGTTAATTCATTTAATAATAAATTAGAAGCATGAGTTTCATTTAATGATATCATGAGCTGCAAAGAAAAGTCTTTCAAGATGGTTATGAGCTGATTTTTTTTTCTCCTTTTCATTCAAAACAGAGCTCATTGTCAGGAAAGACTATCTTTAAAAGAATTACTGAACCAAACAGAGCACCCACCAAATGAATGTGGTACAGGTCAGGGGCTCTGCCCTCAGGGGGATTACCATCAGGGACAGGTATCATATTCTGCAGTATAGTTCACAAATGAGTTCCAAGACTCTGAGAAGATAGATACTGGGGCTCCAACTGATACTGTGAGCAGGACCTGTGGGGCTCACGGGCACAAAAGCCTTTCTGTGTCCTCCACTTACTGATTACAGGAAACAGGCTTCATTCAGCCTCCATGACCTTCCCTGAGTTCCAAGGGCAGCTTCAAACAGATGCTAAGTAGGGAAGAGAGGGATTATAGAAACAGGGGAGAACAGTCAAGAAATAGTAGTGCAATCTCAGGACAAGATTCTGGTTCCCCCTCAAGAGATATACATAACAATATCTTTCAGCTGTTTTGCAGATACAGAAACTTCACCAGGTGGGAGAAGTTAATGGCATGCTGCCCACAAATACATAGACCTCAGAAGACATAGAAGCTTGATGGTGCTGACTCCCATTACCTACCACGAACCAATCAGAAGAACAGCCGCAAACTGATCACACCCTCTTTGAACCATTGTAATAAAACTCTTCACTACCCCCTCTGCATAAGGACACACGGCATTTGAGGGGCCCACTGTGGCCCCCTTTGCCTGGCAGAGCAATAAAGCTGTTCTTTTCTACTTCACCCAAAATCTGTCTGCAAGATTTAAATTGGTGTCGGGGTACAGAGGCCAGACTCAGCTTCACAAGTATGATTGATGATGCTGCCTTGGAGCAATTATAGGGTCTGAAACAGCTGAAGCTCAAGTTTAGTGACTCCCCTAAGTCATTTCTAGGAAGGGAATATTCTTGGCACTGCTTCCACTTATGAAAAATGGAACCACGTTCAAAGAGAAGGTTCCTATTCTTAGTTTTCTTGGGGCCTCCTCTACTATCTCCACCCAAGGACAAAAAGGGAGAAGGTTCCCCTAAGACCGCCCCATGAGGACAAGAGCTGCACCTCCATAAGCCCTGCCTGGCTGTCCCCTTTTCCAGGGGCCTCCTTGAGCACACCCCAGGGGAATCCCAAGAGATTTTGAGACGGATACCTGTCTGGCTGATTAATATCTATTTCCCTCAGGCTCAACCTGAATTTATACCATTGGTGAAAATTTTTACTGAGGATTATAGCCTCCTGAAAGACAGCTTCTCAAATAGCACTGGGAAGCTACTCTGAAGAGGTAAAGGATGAGCCAGGATATAATGGAGTTCAAGGTTGGAAAACAAACACATGGTCAAACATCAAAAGATTACTGTGAATCACAAAGAACAGACATCTTAAGTGAATGATGTTAGTGCTTTTCTGTACAGGAAGATGCAAGAGTCTGGACTTACTGAAATTACTCCTTAGATATGCATCTTAAGTATCGAGGGCCAGTGTCCGAAGCACAGGAGGCTCCCTGTTTTTCTCCTCCCTGAACTCCCCTCAGGAGCACTGCTGCAGTGGCCAATGGCTTGATCCTTGTAGACCTGGGAGGGGCGGCCAACATTCCCTGTCCACACATGACTCCTTTAGTTGACTCTCTCTGTTCTGTTTTTAAATACAAATACTCCACCTTACATTGGTCACCCTATATCTGGAAGAGGATGACTTAACCTGCTGCTCTAGAAAGCACCACTGACTGCTATGAAAAGTGTAAAATACTGCCAAGGATTCACAGTGAAAGACATTGTAAACTGGGAGAGGAAAGGTGAGACTGATCTGATTCAGAAAGAAATGGACTATGTGAGCCATAAATAAGGTGAAATGACTATGCTTTATGATCTCTTCTTTACCTTCCTACAAATAGGAAACTACAGAGGCCAAGAAGATGACTGAGGTGGTGCAGTGGTAAAGAATCTGCCCGCCAGTGCATGGACTCAAGAGACGCAGGTTTAATCCAGGGTTGGGGAGAACCCCTGGAGAAGGAAATGGCAACCTACCCCAGTATTCTTGCCTGGAGAATCCCACGGACAGGGGGTCATGTGTCCATGGGGTCACAAAGAGTCGGGCATAACCGACCAAGCATAAGCACAATTCCTCAGAGGGAGGTAAAACATGAAGTGGATTCACACTAAGGAAACTCCCTATGCTTATTAGATCTGCTTTTCCCTTGCCAGTGGCTTAAGGGTTTCACTCTTTTTCAGATCAGCTCAGTTCAGTTCAGTCGCTCAGTCGTGTCCGACTCTTTGCAACCCCATGAACCACAACATGCCAGGCCTCCTTGTCCATCACCAACTCCTGGAGTTCACCCAAACTCATGTCGATTGAATCGGTGTTCTGGCTGCTGCAAAAGAATGGAGGCCGAGGACTCGCATTTCTCCTATTTCTCAGCTGTGCTTGAGGCTGCTATCTGGGAGCATCAGTGTGGTCTTCTTAATAACTAGAGTGCACTCTCTGGTTGTTTCTTAGTTTAGAGCTGAGTTAAAATTGCCCTTACAGACTGCAGAAGCCAGGCGGTCCTGACACCTTTCTTCTGTCTTTTGCTCACACAAGAGATCCAGAGGAAAAGGAATCCAGAAGATCCTGCGGAAACCTGAGAGCAGTTTCTCTACCTCATGGTTTTATGACCACTGAGTGGTTCTCAGTTTCTGCTCCTCCTGTAAATAATCCGCTGTTTTTATAAGAGAGATAAGGCCAGGACCGTGTGAGCCAGGAAGAATTGAGAGAGGAAAGCTATGTTTTTCACCTGTGACTCAAGCTTCTGGCAAGCTGCCTTACCTAAGCTGTGTGCATGCCAAGTCGCTTCAGTCGTGTCCAACTCTGTGACTCTATGGATTGTCGCCCACCAGGCTCCTCTGTCCATGGGATTTTCCAGGCATGAATCCTGGAGTGGGTTGCCATGCCTTCCTCCAGAGGATCTTCCCAACCCAGGGACTGAACCCATTTCTCCCATGTTCCTGCATTGCAGGCAGATTCTTTGCTGTTGAGCCACCAGGGAAGCCTCTAACTAAGCTGGGATCTGCCTTTTTTTTTTTCCCTGACTCTGGAAATGCTTGTCTTTACAAAAAGGCCTAGTTTTTTCTTCTAAGACTTTGGGTATTTTTAGAGAAGCTTTAGTTTCACAGCAAAATTCAGAGGAAGGTACAGAGATTTCCCATATACTCTCTGCTCTCAACATTCACAGGGTCCCCATTATCAACACCTCTCACCAAAATGGGACATTTGTTACAATCAATGAACTTACATTGACATATTATAATTACCCAAAATCCAGAGTTTACTGTAGAGCTCACTCTTGGTGTTGTACATTCTTTGGGTTTGGACAAATGTATAATGACATGTATCTAACATTACAGTATCTTATAAGAATATTTTCACTACCCTTAAAGATCTTCTGTGCTCCCAGAAAGACCTACTTAGAATCTTGCAAATTAAGTTTCCTGGGATGAGTTCTTAACCATCTTCAGCTTTCCAACCCCTAAGGCTGTGTTCAGGATCTTTAGATTACAGCTTCTCAGGGCATCAGAGGCACCACCAGGCCCAGCCTGCACTCCCCAGGGCACACCAGAGAGGCTGCATCACCTGGGACCCAAATACAGTATTTCACTAGGTCCTTCCTACCCAAGTCCACCTCCCAACCATGTAATTCCACATTTCCCAGTCTTAACAGAATCCCCTGTGGACAATCAGAAACTTGACTGAAAGAAAAGAGCCCCCTGCTCAGTGGTGCAGGTCACCACCCCCGCTGCAGACCTCTCACAGCGGGCTGTGCGAGCTGCTCTATTTTCTGCACTTGGCTGGGAAGAGCAAAGCAAGCAAGCACTTGAAAAATGCTCACCCCTGACTCGCTGGAAAAGACTCTGATGTTGGGAGGGATTGGGGGCAGGAGGAGAAGGGGATGACCGAGGATGAGATGGCTGGATGGCATCACGGACTCAATGGACGTCAGTCTGAGTGAACTCTGGGAGATGGTGATGGACAGGGAGGCCTGGCGTGCTGCGATTCATGGGGTCGCAAAGAGTCCGACACGACTGAGCAACTGAACTGAACTGAGGAAACCCTGGACTCAAATCCTCCTTATCCCTTGGGAGGGGCAAAATGAGTGGAAGAGAAGAAGCCAACTTAACTAAAGACCAAACAAAAACTGTACTTAGCTATTCTTGCTTTTCTCATCAGGAGGACTGGATTAAGACATGAGTTCAAAATAAAAACAATTTAAATCAGGAAATAGTGTAAGGAAGCCCCAATCTTCACACAGGTCTCTCCCCGACCTGTCTAACCAGCAGATCTTCTCCCCTTTCTCTCCGCTTCCCCCGTTCCTTTCTCTTCGTGGCCAGCACCCTGCTTACTGTTGTCTGAAGCATGTACCTAGCTCACTCCGCACATCTCCATAAAGCATCCTTAAAAACAAAGCAGGTGAAAAACATATCCTGTGACACTCAGTACTTCGGGCTCTCGTCTCCTCTTTTCCCTTGAGAGCTAGAACAGCCATCAGCAGCTGGTTCTGGGAACCTGAGGCTCAGGCTGAGGAGTGAGGGGCTGCTGGGAGGGCCTGGTGGAAGGAAGAACCCTGAGAACTTCTCCCAGTGGTCCATGCTGCCTGCTCCTGGTCAGCTGGCTGTCCTTAGGCCAGAACCACAGGTTACACTCCTGTGAGCTGTGCTCAGACCCCTCATTTCACAGTCTTTCCCTCTCCCTGTATGCTTGCCGCTCTCTTACACAAACATGCAGTATCAAGTCAAGTAACACTGTCAGGCAAAGTAGCTTCAGACAAAGGAAGAAGTGTTTGAGACCTAAGTTCACATTAACTTTACCTCAGGGTCTAAAATGCAGAGCCCTTCAGATACATGAAATTTGCTCAGAACTGATTAGACAAAGCAGAAGCTAGCAACATTCCTCCCCTTCTCCTGTTTTACAGTGAAGACATCTGAGGAAAAGTAGGGGGCACATAACGAGAGTAAATACGGTAATCTGGTCATTTGCAAGTTCAAGTGCTGGACTTGGGACTTAGGAGTGCCAGATGGAGGCCATTACAGCCTACCTCTGGCCTGGACTGAAATGTGGGTGAGAGACAATATTGGCTCAGATCCTGGGAAATAATAACCTATGACTATAGTACAGGGAAGAGGAACCACTGTCCTGACTGCAGCAGGAGCTGTAGCCGTAGCCTCTTACCCGACTGAAGTGTTCACTCCTGAGGAAAGCTAATGCTCCAGTCTTTAACAAGGCAGCTACTTCAGGGGTATTGATGTTCTGATTGCTCCTTTATTCCTGATTGTTCGAAGTGGACCTCAAAGGGGAAGAAAGTAGACCTCAAAGGAGAAGTCGGAGCAAAGAAGTCACTACCTAACAGGTATGGTTTTTCCTCTCTCTTTTGCTGATGGCGAATCACCCCCAGTTCCATGTGAAAGAAGCGTGGGAACACAAGTGTATCTCAAGTTTGAGGTCAGCAGTCACAACGGGGTGTGTATGTATTGGCCTTGCTGTTCTCCACATTTCCAGAATGAAAAAAAGCCACAAAGGCAATCACTTAATATTGTCTCATGAACGATGCTTCCTTATCCCTCACTTGCCGCCTAGAGAAATAATCACAGTGGAAGCCTCAACCGCGCATGCACCACCATAAGTCATACATAAAATCAGCTCTGTTATACAGTTGGAGTCTCCTGACTGTGAGCGCTGGAGCTACAGGAGCTGGGAGCACCCCAGCCCTGGTTCCTCGCAGCCTGCTGAGTTAGCGCTGGCAGACCTTGGAACCAAGGCTGAGGCAAAGCAGCTTGACCGTCACAGGGCCTCACACCCTCAGAGAGGGGTCCCTCCAAGGCCAGGCGCACTCTGTGTAGCCCTGGGGAAGACCTGGCTTTGGACTGGTGAGTTTGCTGTCTCTCGTGCCAGGAGAGGCACCTTGCCACACAGAATGGAGCCTCTCCTCCATCAAGCCCTCTTAACCCCACCTCACAGCCCAGCCTGGCTGAGCCTATGGCCAGAGACTCTGCTTTAAGGCAACTCCACATCTGGGGAGGTTCAGGAGTCACCTCTGAGGCCACCAAAGCTTGACTCTGTTGGTAAGCACTGTCCTCCCCATTGCCATCCCATGGATAGTTGTGCAGCTCTGATGCTGGGAAGGGTGCTGGTCACCACCAAGATGGTCATCGTCAATGGATTATCTCCACTGGGATGAGTGTTTGGTCTCTAATGGCAGCCCACCAGGCTCCCCCGTCCCTGGGATTCTCCGGGCAAGAACACTGGAGTGGGTTGCCATTTCCTTCTCCAATGCAGGAAAGTGAAGTCGCTCAGTCAGGCTGACTCTTAGCGACCCCACGGACTACAGCCTACCAGGCTCCCCCATCCATGGGATTTTCCAGGCAAGAGTACTAGAATGGGTTGCCATTGCCTTCTCCAATTAGTTGGTTAATAAGAAAGATTATTTTTATATAAATATTCAAATGCATTTTAAAATATTTAAATGCATTTAAATATTTATTTAAAATACATTTTAGTTATGTAATAAACAGTCTAAACAAGGAATTGGCAGACTATGGCTCACAGGTGAAATGTGAGCCATGTTTTCATAAAGTTTAATGAGAACGCAGCCGTGCCCATTTATTATGTGGCATTAGCTATAGCTGATTTTGCCTTATAACAGTGGAACTGAGTAGTTACAAAAGAGCTGATGTAGCCACCAAAGCCTGAAGTATTAACTGCTGGGCCTTTTACAGAAAAAGTCTGCCAATTCCTAGTCTCAAAGTATTTACTTGTCTCTCAGTTATTATGGAATAAACCTAATAGACAACCACAAAACTGACTAAACCATGGTTAGTAATAGCTTGTAAAAATTACAAATGCAAGAAGTGATACACACTTCTTGTGAAGTGAAAAAGTCTTACAGATGAAGCGAAATTCTCTGTTAGCCATCCTGCTGGTGCAGCTCCCCTGTTCCTCCAAAAGTAACTGATCAGTTTGGTGTGCTTACTGCTGGATGGTCTCCTTTGCATTCACACACACATACATGTCCTAACATACTACATGCATTGTCTTATTATTCTCCTTGATATTCCACTCAAATTTTCCCTTCCCATATTCCATATGTAGACTTTCTGTATTTACAGAAATTTTAACTGCTACACACTATTGCAGAGTACAATTCTTTCATTTAGCCATTTCCTTTTTGATAAATATTTTAGCTGTTTCCAAGTTTTTACTCTTACCAACAACACTACAGTGACTTTTCCTGTTTACGTCTTCTCATGCCCACCTTCAAGTGTTTCCCTTTAGGAGCTACTGAGAAGCTGGATTACTCCATCATAGAATACATGCATTTTAATTTTTAAGACTGTCAGATGGCCTGCCACAGTGCCTGTACCATTTTATATTCCCTCCAGCTGAGAACAACAGTTACTATTCCTCCACACCCTGATGCTTGCTACTTATTAAACATTTGATTACTTTCCCAATTGGATGTATCAGGACAGTAGCCCATTTAAGAAAATATTCAAATTTCCCTGATTACTAATATATTAGTTTGCCAGACTGGAAGTACCACAGACTAGATGGCTTACACTAAAGAAATTTATTTTCTCACATAAAGGGCAGAAAGTGCAAGATTAAGGTGTCGGCAGGTTTGGTTTCTCCTGAGCCTTCTTTCCTTGGCTCACTGATAGCGCCTTCCTCTGTGAGTCCATCCCGGTGTCTCTCTGTGTCCACATTCCTCTTCTTACAGGGAGACTCATCATATTGTGTTAGGGCTCAGCCTAACAACCAGACTTGAGCTTAATCCACTGTCTAAAGAGTCTGTCTCCAAATACAGTCTGAGGTCCTCGGAGACACAATCCATAACAACCAGTGAAGCTGGACATTTAAAAAAAAATAATTCATCACCATTCTATTTCCCTCTTAATTGTCCGTTCTTTAACTCATTTTATACTGGTCTATCTTTTCCCACTCATTTGTAGGAGTCTGATATTTATTCTTGATGATAACCCTTTGATATATACACAGTACTCTAAAATTGTCACTTGTGTTTTTAACTTTGCATCATGTTTTTAGTCAACAGAAGTATTTACTAATTTTGCTATTATTATTTTGATGTAGGTCTTTTTATTGATTTTCTCCTTTATGGACTATGCTCTTTACTTCTTATATGAGAAAGCCTTTTCAACAGCCAAGATTATATCAATATTTTGCCACATTTTTATCATTTAAAAAATAGGGTCCGTCTACCTGGAACTTATTTCTATTAATTATTTCAATTGCATTTATTGAAAAATCTGTCTTTATTCATTTGAAATGTAAACCTCTATCACATACTAAATTCTCTATTTTACATGTCTATCCTTGGATTCTATATTATTTTGTATTTATTTCCCATTCTTGAGCCAATTTCCATTATAGCTTTATTGTTTCTAATTGATTTTTTCCCACTAAAATCTGTTTTGTTTAGATATTCCATAATATTTCATCTTGTTACCTCACTGAATTCTCTTAACTGTTGTAAAAGTTGATCTGCTGATTCCTTTGGAATTTCTTGGTGGACTTCTTAAACATATGTAACAAGCATTTTGCTCTTTTTAACTTTTACGCAGTGTTTTTTTTTCTCCTGGTCTTGCTGCCTTCATGGCCTTCTGGCACAGTGCCAAATTGGAGCCATGCCAGAGGACAGTCACAGGGCTGATGCACCCAGTTGTATATGTTGTACACTGCACAATTCTAGGAATACCGTTTGCACTTAGATGTCTTAATTGTTTTTGTCATGTTCCTGATTTTAATTCATTGTTATTTCACACTGTGAACTCATATTTCTTGGAGACGTCTCTGCAGGATTCTTTGGGGCTGGGGTTGTGCCCTGGTCACAACCTGGGAATAACACAGGAGTGTGTGTGGGACTCCTTCTTGCACACTGGGGCCTTTTGATCTGAAGAGGGTTGGGAAGAATTGTCTGCCACCTGATACCCGCTCATCTACCTGCCATACCTCCTGAGCGTCTGTGAAACATCAAAATAACAAACTGAATACCCAACTGATAGTTAAGATGAGGAGACACAGCTAAACCTTTCATATAATATATGAAACAATTCTCCCAGGTCTCTATGAATTCCAAACAAAGAGCCAAACTATAAAACTACTGGCGATAAGAGCACTTCACATGCATGTTTAAGAGACAGGCAGTTAAATCAGAGGTCAATGTACCTTGTTAAATATTGGAAGAGGGTAGAGGTGTACTTTTGACTTGGGCTGATCCAAGTCGAGGAATGAACCTTCTGACCTCTTTGATAACTGTGTCCCAGGAAGCACAAAGGCCAAATTTCATTTATGGCCAAAGATAGCAGCCAGCCTCTCATAGTTAAATTCATACAAGGTGATTTTTGCTGTTTCCTCTGGGTGTCTGTCCCCTGCCAGGGCCAAGGAGTGGGAGTCTTTTGTTCAGAGTATTTGATTTATTTGAATAAAAGTTGTAAATATATGATCTCATTTTATCCGCATGAGTTTTGTGACAAAAATTTAACTTACATATTGTATCTATTTGCACTATAGAAATAATCAGAAAACAGAGGAAAGAAAAGGCCTACCACTTACTACCTTTGTGACCTTGGACACACTTCGAAGCCCCAATTTCCTCATTTGTTAAAAACATAATGCAACCTGCCCTGCCCTGCTTAACTGGGGATAAGCCCTGCTCTGCCCACCTCAGTATCTCCACATGAGATGATTTTGAAATCATTTGGTAAACAAAAAAACCTGTGTAATGTGAGTTGGTAAGTTTACCAAACATCTCCCTTCATTGAACAAAACAAAGTTTTTTAAGCTTCACTGTTGACTTCTTAAAAATTCAATTCTTATGTAATTTCCTTTAACCTGCTTTTTTTCCCTCTTTACCCTCTGGGCACACACACACACACACGTGTGGGCGTGGATGCACAGATATATACATATTATAAAATATACATGTTACATATGCAGAAATAAGAAGTATTTACACAAAATATAAAAAAATAATCCTGCTGTTTCTGAGACTTTCTATACCTAAGGACACGATTTTTCTACCATTTTCCCTTTCATTTAGACTCTCTATGGCTTCAGCTCCAAAATGCTCAGTCTTTCTTCCCCATAATCTCAGTAACGAGATTTCAAAGCTTTTCAACTCAACTCATTTCAAGATTAACTGTATATGTAACTCCGCCCCACACCCTTTTCCTGGGAAGGGTCTGTCTTACCCCAAAATGGATGTTGACTTTAAACAACAATTTATGACGCCCGTCATTCTGTGTGTATTTGCCCATCTCCTCTACTTTCCAGAACGCCAAAGATGTTTTTATTATCTTACCGTCTACCCACTACTCCATCATGTCCTCCATCACATCCTTTTTGTCTCCTGCTGATTTTCTGTCTGGCTGGTTGACTCCGTAGGTCTTTGCTGCTCAGTGGGGATGCAAACCAGCAGCCCCAGGGAGTGGTCACAAAGGCAGGAAGGGCTCAAGCCCACCCTGATCCTGGGATTGGAATTTGCATTTTAACAAGCTCCTCAGGTGATCTGTATTCTTGGAAAGCTGGAGAACCCGCATCCTAGATGAGAAGCAGGTGCAGGGTTAGCTTAAGCAGTGGGGCTTCTGAAGCAGCCCTGGAGAGAAGGGGCACAACTCTCATGCCTCACGGAGGCTAAAATGTGGTTTAAAAACTAAGGCCATCCAGGGTCAAATGCAGCTTAACTCACCTGGCTACCTTTTGATCCCTCCCTGTAGAGCCTTTAGCCACGGTTGGTACTTTTCCTTTTTTCTGCTTCTCCGCCTCATGGCTCTGGCCTCCTCACAGCCCTTCCTGGCTGTCCACCTTCTCTGTGTGCCTGGGATCTGTGGCACCCACTCTGGCCCAGTATCTTGGCTTTTCTCTCTTCTTTGAAATAGAGTATAATCACTTTTAAAAACACATGTTTATTTGGCTGTGTCAGGTCTTATTTGCAGCCTGTGGGCTCTGTAGTTGCAGGAAGCAAACTTAGTTGCAGCATGTGGGATCTAGTTCCCTGACCAGGGATCAAACCAGGGCCCCTGCATTGGGAGAGCGAAGTCTTAGCCCCTGACCAGAGGAGATACTTGGCTTCTCTTTCCACATTCTCTAAATATTTGATCAACAGCTGCTTGGTGACATGTGATTTTTTAAAACTGTGTACAATATACTGAGTATTCACCTACCACCTTAACATTCAAGTCTGTGGTTTGGTAATGTTAGGTGTATGTATATTATGCAATCATTCTCCAGAATGTTTTCATCCTATAAAACTGAAAGTCTATACTCACGAAACAACAACTTGCCTTTCCCTTCTTCCCACAGCCCCTGGCAACCACCATCCTACTTATTTTAACTTTATTGAAAAAACAATTGCACTCTAGTTGTGTGAGTTTAAAGTGTTCAATGTGATGATTTGATATACGTTTACACTGTAGAGCAATTATCAAGGTCAAGATAATTAACACATCTGACCCCTCACAAAGTGAACAAAGTTAACTCCTGTGTGTGGTAAGAATGCTTAAGACATGCTCTCAGTGACTTTCAAATAATAGTGTTACTAACTGCAGTCACCACGCTGTACACTGCCACCATTCCACTTCCTGTTTCTGTGAGTTTGATTACCCTAGGTACATCATGTAAGTCAAATCATACAGTATTTGTCCTTTTGACTGGCTTATTTCACTTAGCATAATGTTCTTAAGTTTCATTCATGTTGTAATATATGTCAGAATTACCTTCCTTTTCAAGACTGAAACTACTTCATTATGTATATATCATATTTTATTTATCCATTTATCTGTTGATGGATATTTTGGTTGCTTCTTCCTGCTGACTGTTGTGAATAATGCTGTTGTGAACAAGGGTGTGCAAATATCTCAAGACCCTGCTTTCAATCCAGAAGTAGAATTGCTCAATCTTTGGCAATCCTATTTTTAATTTTCTGAGGAATCTCCTTACTGCTTTCTGTAGTGCCTGCACCATTTTGTATTCCCACTAGCAATACACAAGAGTTCTAACTTCTCCACATCCTTGCCATCACTTGTTATTCTGTTTTTGTGATAGCAGCCCTCCTGTCTGTAAGATAGGATGTAAGATGAGTTCTCATTGTGATTCTGAGTTGCCTTTCCCTAGTGATTAGTAATATGAGCATCTTTTCACATGTCTGTGGACATGCACTTCACAGTCAAAATATGTCATTTATTCTGCACAGTTTTCCACCCAGATGACTTCTTGAAAAGTAAAATGTTTAGATAATAAAGTAGTCCACTCATTCCATGCCAACAGCCCTCCAGCACACACGACTCGACTCCGTTTCTGATCCCGTATGCCTCCAGGTGGTCGGGTGAGTGGCCCTGTGTATAAGCACAGGAGTGCTCCTGGACAGAGAGTAGTCGGCACTGTTAAGGAGGCTTTAAAAAAAATTTTTTTTCTTTTTTTTTTTTTTTTGTGGTAGAAGTCACATAATATAAACCACACGATTTGAACCATATTTAGCTGTGCAGTTCAGGGTCACTAAGTACATTCACATTCTTGCGCTCTCTCGCTGTCACCCACCTCTTGACTTTTCACCTTCCTAAACTGAAACTCTCTCCTAATTAAACATTAACTCCCCATTCCCACTCCCCGCCTCCCAGCCCCTGGCATCTACCAGTATCCTTTCTGATGCTATAAATTTGACTATTCTAGGTACTTTGTGTAAGTAGAATCAATATTTATCTGCACCTAATGTCTGTTGGAATTCATCTTTAAGGTTAACTTAATATATGTTTTAAATCTGCACCTCAGGGTGAGAACTACCTTGGTAGGGAAGAAAACAATTTAGGCTTGCCTCATTACTGATCTGTTCCAACAACATGATAGTATTCTTGGAATCTGGTGGCCCCCTAGGCAACAGCCCAGACATCAGGCCCTTTAACTTGGCCTTGTCTGTGTTTCTGACATTCAGATTCACCAGGAAAGGATCTGAACAGGTCAATAGATCCCATGCCACTGGAGAGAGCAATTACCCCATGCCCCACAGGCCCAAGAAGCTGATGGACCGCTGGCAGGCACCTGGACCTGGTCCAACCAGCAGCCCCTGAGAGGGCAGTGTGGGTGGGACAGGCCTACCTAGCCTCATGCTCCGCCAGCAGGCTCAGACTGGCGACTTTATGAGTCTCTTTCACAAGGACAGAGACGGGAGGCTTTGAACATGCGAACGTAACACCATTTAACCCCTCATATAACTGTGTCACAAACACTGGCATTTTATCTGATGCATCCTGTCTTTTTCTAACACGAGGAGAGGGCAAAGTAGCACTTTTTTCTAACAAAAGCTTTCTTTGATCTCATGCATTTCAAAATCTCAGATCTCACTGTAACTCCCACTTGCTGCCAATCCATTCTTCTCCAGTGGAAGCCCACTCCTCCCACCTCAGAATTGCTAGAAGGAAGTGTGCATGCTAAGTCACTTTAGTCATGTCCAACTCTTTGCGACCCCATGGACTGTAGCCCACCAGGCTCCTCTCTCCATGGGATCCTCCAGGCAAGAATACTGGAATGGGTCGGCATGCCCTCCTCCAGGGAATTCCCTCCAGGGAATCTTCCTGACTCAGGGATTGAACCTGCGTCTCTTATGCCTCCTGCATTGGCAGGCAGGTTCTCTATCACTAGCGCCACCTATGAAGCCTGCCAGAAGGGAGTGCCACTCAAGCAAGAAGAAGGGTTAATGGGCAGCAGGGAAGCAGGCGGTGTTGACCACAGCCCAGGAAGTCCCTCCCTCTCTGATGCCTGATCCATAGAAGGGGCCTCTCTGAAACGCCTTGTTTTGACACTTTTGTCAATGTGTTCAGACCTGACAACAGCATCAAAGTGGAACACAGAGAGACTGGGCAGTCAAGGCTTCATTGGTCTGAGGTGTAAGCTCCCCTGGAGACGGCAGCAGGCTATGTGGCTTAGTTTTATAGGGTGTATATGTGTGTGTGTGTGTTTTATACATATATATGTGTAGTTTTACAGGTTTTATATTATATATATATATATAAAATACATATAAACATGTAGTTTTATAGGTGCAACAGAACCAGAGCAGAGGTGGATTTTAGATAATGAGGCTTAGGTTTCTGGGCCCTCATTCACATGTACTCTTCCTCACATCATATGCTTTTGTAACATTTTCAAAAGTCAGACATTAATCACAGTTGTTTCGGAGATTTCTACTCACCGTCACATTTTCCTTGAAGTTGAGTGGGGCTGGAATGGCCCTGGGCATGTCCGGGGCCAGGCTAAGGGCAATGATCTGGGGACACACGCAGCATGGGTGTGTGGCTGCAGTTCCGGACGCAGAGCGGGGCTGCTAGCCAGCCAGTGTGGCTGCAGTTCCAGGAAGGCCCCCTCCGTCTGCTCGCCCACCGTCCTGACGGGGAAGCACAGGGCCTGCCTGTTGCCACATCACCACGCCCCGTGGCGTCCAGCACAGGCTAGAGGAGGGGACAGAGGTCTGAAATGGGTGAAGGCAGAGTTTAACTGACAGAGAATTCCTCCAAATATAAAACTTCCATGAAAAATATCTTGACAGAGGTTTTCTTAAGTTGACAACAATCCTTGACTTAGTTGTAAAGATGAAACTTTTCTCTATTATCATAGTAAAAAGCAAATTTTGATCACAAGTGCTAGAGGAATGATCTTTCTACTCTTTATATTTAAAATGACATTACAAAATCATTGTTCTACAAGGAATATAATTCACTCACTATTGCTGTTGTAGTAGTACCAGAAACTGGTGGCTTAAATAATGCAAAATGAACTGTCTTACAGTTCTGGATGTTCTAAGGCCAAAATCAGTGCCACTGAGCTAAAATCAAGATGTCGCCAGGCTGGTCTCTTCAGGCAGGGACCCCCTTGGCTCTTCTAGATGCCACCCACACTCCTGGTCTCTTCTCTCATCTTCAAAGCTGGCAGCACTGACCTCTTTTCCGTCATCACATCTCTTTCTTTGAATAAAAGTGAAAGTGAAGTCGCTCAGTCGTGTCCAACTCTTTGCGACCCCACGGACTGTAGCCCACCAAGTTCCTCTGTCCGTGGGATTCTCCAGGCAAGAGTACTGGAGTGGGTTGCCATTTCCTTCTCCAGAGGATCTTCCCGACCCAGGGATCAAGCCCAGGTCTCCCGCATTGCAGGCAGATGCTTTAACCTCTGAGCCACCAGGGAAGCCCTTTCTTTGAATAAACCCAAGAAAGTCTTTTGAGGATTCAGGTGATTAGACAGAGCCCACCCCATCTCAAGGCCTGCACCCTCAATCACAGCCGCAGAGACCCTTGTGCCACGTAAGGAAACATATTCACGTGCTCCAGGGATCAGGACACAGACGTCTTTGGGTCGTTATTCTGTCTCCCACAAGGAGACAATCAAAGATACCATAGAGGAGTGTCAGACAGTTAATCAAAATGTTACGCTATCTTTCTGGATTTCATGACGTTTGCTACTATCCTTTTTAATATTTGTAATTTATTGTGATTTCTCTTATTCTTTCTCACAAACACATATTTTCTTGATACCTAACTACACATCTGCAACTCTGCATTCGGTTTTATAAAGAAAACTCCCACAATTGTTTAAGCCTCAGACCCCACATAAGCTGACTCATGGCACCTCTACTCACCCACTGACTTAAATGAAAACTTGATGAAGTCTCTCCCATGGCCAGCTGGAGAGAGTCTGCAGCTGGCCAGAGTGGGTGACTTGTGGGCTCATGGGCCAGAAGGAAGGCCAGGGAGTGCCAAGTGGGGCTGACCGGTGTCTCAGAGTGACCCTCCTCCCATCTGTGCCCTGGAGAGTCACCTCCTGAAGCAGATGCAACGTGTGGACACTCCCCAAGACAGGGGTCCCCAGCCTCCAGGATCTAATACCTGATGCTCTGAGGTGGAGCAGATACAGTAATAATAGAAACCGAGTGCGCAATGAATGTGATGTGCTTGAATCCCCCTGAAACCATCCCTTCCACCTCACCCCCCACCCCTGGTCCTTGGAAAAACTGTCTTCCATGAAAATGAAGCCTGGAAAGGTTGGGAACCGCTGCCCTAAGCGTTGCCCAGAATGACAGATAGGGCCTGGGGGTGAGGAGAGAGTGGGCCAGGCACAGAGGGACTCGGGCCTCTGAACTGCTACCCTGGGAACAGCGTAAATGTTAGTTGGCAAATGTTAGGATTCTCCTGGGTTCAGAGTTAGCTATTTCTGCCTTGTTATGGCTAAAACTCTGCACTTGGTCTGATTTTCTCTCTGGAGTTCTTTTTGGGGCTCAGCATGAACCAGCAGCCCCCATGCCTTTCTCGAGCTCTCTTATGAAAAGCACTTGTCACTGGCGGTTTCTCTTCCACTGCCGTTCATCTGCCCTTTTCATCTCCTAACCTGCCTGCACTCCTCCACTGGAGCAATGCTCACAGCTGGGACCCTCATTCTGGCTTCAGTTTCTTTCACTCCGCTCTCGACTCTTTCCAAACTACAGTTTCCCATTCTCACTTCTTTGGTGATTATTCTTTGTGTCTCTCAAGCACATTCCAACACCCTGACGAGGGCTCCTCTCCCGCCCTAGTGAGAATTCCTCCTTCTTGTTCAGTTCAGTCGCTCAGTCGTGTCCGACTCTTTGTGACCCCATGAATCGCAGCACCCCAGGCCTCCCTGTCCATCACCAACTCCCGGAGTTCACTCAGACTCACGTCCATCGAGTCCGTGATGCCATCCAGCCATCTCATCCTCTGTCGTCCCCTTTTCCTCCTGCCCCCAATCCCTCCCAGCATCACAGTCTTTTCCAATGAGTCAGCTCTTTGCATGAGGTGGCCAGAGTACTGGAGTTTCAGCTTTAGCATCATTCCTTCCAAAGAACACCCAGGGCTGATCTCCTTCAGAATGGACTGGTTGGATCTCCTTGCAGTCCAAGGGACTCTCAAGAGTCTTCTCCAACACCACAGTTCAAAAGCATCAATTCTTCGGCGCTCAGCCTTCTTCACAGTCCAACTCTCACATCCATACATGACCACAGGAAAAACCATAGCCTTGACTAGACGGACCTTAGTTGGCAAAGTAATGTCTCTGCTTTTGGATATGCTATCTAGGTTGGTCATAACTTTTCTTCCAAGGAGTAAGCGTCCTTTAATTTCATGGCTGCAATCACCATCTGCAGTGATTTTGGAGCCCCAAAAGAGAAAGTCTGACACTGTTTCTACTGTTTCCCCATCTATTTCCCATGAAGTGATGGAACTGGATGCCATGATCTTAGTTTTCTGAATGTTGAGCTTTAAGCCAACTTTTTCACTCTCCTCTTTCACTTTCATCAAGAGGCTCTTAGTTCCTCTTCACTTTCTGCCACAAGGGTGGTGTCATCTACATATCTGAGGTTATTGATGTTTCTCCCAGCAATCTTGATTCCAGCTTGTGTTTCTTCTAGTCCAGCATTTCTCATATAAGTTAAATAAGCAGGGTGACAATATACAGCTTTGACATCCTCCTTTTCCTATTTGGAACCAGTCTGTTGTTCCATGTCAAGTTCTAACTGTTGCTTCCTGACCTGCATACAGATTTCTCAAGAGACAGGTCAGGTCATCTGGTATTCCCATCTCTCTCAGAATTTTCTACAGTTGAATGTGATCCACACAGTCAAAGGCTTTGGCATAGTCAATAAAGCAGAAATAGATGTTTTTCTGGAACTCTCTTGCTTTTTCCATGATCCAGCGATGTTGCCAATTTGATCTCTGGTTCCTCGCCTTTTCTAAAACCAGCTTGAACATCAGGAAGTTCACAGTTCATGTATTGCTGAAGCCCGGCTTGGAGAATTTTGAGCATTACTTAACTAGCATGTGAGATGAGTGCAGTTGTGCGGTAGTTTGAGCATTCTTTGGCATTGCCTTTCTTTGGGATTGGAATGAAAACTGACCTTACTTATAAAATTTTCCCTTCCTGTAAAGCTCTTTGATTTGGGAACACTTTTTGCATCTGTGGAGCAGTTAGAGTGTTCACAGCAGACCCTGGAGTTCTGCCAAAAGAGTGACTTTCAGCTCCTGGAGAATCTGAAAAAAGACCAGCATAACAGAGTATCTGGTGTGTGCAAGGTACCCAACACATGTTTGCTGTTGTGATAATTGTTATGATGAATAAATGAGTTATCTTTTGCAAAGGACCTAGAACACTGAGCTTCAATAATTCTTAGTAATGATTTTAGTATCTTTCTGCCTCATCCCTTTAAAAATTATGTATGTTTATTGTGTTTATCGTGGAGAAGGCAATGGCACCCCTCTCCAGTACTTTTGCCTGGAAAATCCCATGGATGAAGGAGCCTGGAAGGCTGCAGTCCATGGGGTCGCTGAGGGTCAGACACGACTGAGCGACTTCACTTTCACTTTTCACTTTCATGCATTGGAGAAGGAAATGGCAACCCACTCTGGTGTTCTTGCCTGGAGAATCCCAGGGATGGGGGAGCCTGGTGGGCTGCCATCTATGGGGTCGCACAGAGTCAGACACGACTGAAGTGACTTAGTAGTAGTAGTATGTGTTTATCGAGGTATAACTGACATAAGTTTACACTAGTTTCAGATGTAGAATGTAATAATTTTGTACTTTACATATTGTGAAATGATCACCACAGTCAGTGCAGTTAATATCCATCACCATCTGTTATTCTCTAGCACTAATCCTGAACCTTAGGTAGCCCCAGGTATCTGTTGAAACCATTTGTCTCCTTTAAAGAGAATGTTTAATATACATTAAACTGCCTGAACAACACAGGGGTTAGGGGCACTGATCTGCACAGTCAAAAATCCATTTATAAGTTTTGACTCCCCCACAACTGCATTACTGAGTCTGCTCTTGACCAAAAGACTTACCAATAACAACCATTGATTAACACATGTTTTGTATGTTATATATATCAGTCTTCCAATAAAGTATCTCACAATAATGTAGACTAAAGAAAAAAAATGTTATTAATAAAATCATAAGAGAGAATAAATTTATAGCACTGTACTGTATGGATACTGTAGGTTTCCATCATCTGCTTACAAGATGAATTATTGATCAGTACCTACATCATTATGATATAGATGTTATACATATTACTAACAGTAGATGTAAAAATGAAAAGATAATATGAAAAAGAAATTCATATTTATTTATAGGTATGATGATTCATGCGTTGATAAGTAAGAAACAGCAATACAACTGTTTTATGATTGTCTAATGCAAGTGAAAGGGTTGTTTCACAGAGCCTGGACTATACTCTAAATGAATCATCATTTGGTTTTTATGGCAAACATATTATTGAAAACACTGTGACATTAAAAAAAAGTACCTATGATGACAGGATACACAATGTTTTCAATTACAAGAGCGGCATACTGTATGGGAATGTAAACAAAGTTATGAAACAGTGAGAAAACTAACACATTACCAATTTTTATATTAACTACCTCTCATCTTATGCCTATGTAAGGAAGACTAATATCTACACATGTTTTATGCATTCAGGAGATACCTTTAATTTTTTCAATATTTCTAAGCTATGTGGTTCATCTTAAGAGTTTTTCAAATTGCCACCCATCTCCAAAAATTTTTCCAATACATTTACTGAAAAAAATCTCCATATAAGTGGACCACCCAATTCAAACTTGTGCTGTTCAAGGATCAACTGCATTTACATTTAATTATCAATATATTTGCTCTTTCCATCATGCTATTTCAGTTTCTCTTCTCTCTATGGTTGGACTTTTCTTTATTCTTCCATTTTTTCCCTTTCTACGAGATTTTAAGCTACGCATTGTATTTCCAGACTTTTAGGGGTTGCCTAGAAATCTTATGCAGGTTCAGTCCCTGAGTTGGGAAGATCCCTTGGAGACAGGAATGGCTACCTACTCCAGTATTCTTGCTTGGAGAATTCCACGGACAGAGGAGCCTGGTGGACTACAGTCTACAGAGTCAAAAAGAGTTTGATATGATCGAGCAACTAAAAAATTTCAGGAATCGTAACAGGCACACTCTACTAATTAAAATCTGATTTATTATCTTTCTCCTCCCTCAACAATATTGAACCTTAGAAAACTTTCATTGTGATCATCCATCTTCTGACTTACATGTTCTTCATATTTTAGCTGTGTGTTGCTTTTCTTTTCAACTCCCAAGCATTGTTATCATTGGTTTATATAGCTGTTTGTTCAGATTTTATGGTCAGTTTTTATTCATTTTACAAATCTGATTGGCCAGTTGTTTCACAGGCTTTTTCTCTTTCTTCGATTGTCAGCCACTTCTACTATTTATTTAAACATTCTTTGCTTGATAATTCAGGCGTCTTTGCAGATCTAATCCTGCTGTAAGTTGTTTTCACTGTCTCCTGCTCATGGTGCCATGTTAGCTTTTTATTCATGACTATGAGGTTTTGCTCATATTCCTTGAAAATTACTTGTGTGATTCTTTGTGTCTAGGTGGAAGGTGAGTTCCTCTACGGGGTGAGGTGGGGGGTGGGGAGGGTTAATTCTGCTTCTGTGGATGTCTAGGAGCACTAACAACCTACAATCAAATTCTCTGTGGCTTTTCTGGACACACAAAGTATATACATTTTTTTTCCTGCAAGCCTGTATGAGGTCAGAATTATAATTTAAAAATATCAGAAAAATTTTCCACATACCTGGTCAGTTCAAGTTTCCAGTCAGTCTATTTTATTTGCAGTTTTCTGAAGGGTCAGGGTCATGGAACAGATTCATTTCTAACTCACTCTTATATGTGAAATGGTCAGCTCTCATCTGTTATGCTGTTAAAAAACAGAAATTTGTGTGTTGAAATGTTGTGTGGTGGCCTAGAGAGTCTTTGGGGAAGAGCAGTGAATAGGGCAGTTTCCAGTGTCTGCCCACCATCCTCTATGCCTACTCCCAAGTAGAACTAAAGTCACACCCTCCAGCTGAAAGTTGCCTGGAGAGGACATCTAGAGTACAGCTCTGTGAGTGGGTGTGAGTTCTTGACTCATTTACCCCTCAGTTTGACGGGGACCTGGGTATTCTCTCTCTGCGCCGTGAGCCTGGCTCCTCTCTCTCTCTCCTCATCTGCTTATTTATTCAATTGAAAACAGGTTTTCTGCTCAGCCTTTCCAGTTCTCTCTGGGAGTCTGGGCCACAACACACCTGAGGGGCCAGCTCTTTGGGTCTCCTCAATTCCAGAACAAGTGTCCTGTCCCACGGACTGCCCCGCGTTCAGGCCTGTGACCAGCTCATGGCCTCCTAATCTGAGTCATCCAAGTGTTCATTCTTTGGTCCAACCCAGAGACTCCTTTCTTTTTCCTTCTCATTTCTTCCTCTACCTTTTCTCTCTCCCATGTTCTTCGTCCGTGTGTTTTACTCCAGGGCCCTCTTACTGAACACAAATATCACGCTAACATCTTTCTCTCTAGCTCTAGTCCTCTACCCCCATTTCTTCTATGGAAAGTCAGCTCTTGTGTCCACAAAACCAAACAGGAGAGATGCACACTGCGGCTGCCTCAGCACACCCCCGTCCAGGGTTCTCATGCTCTGTGGTGTTCTCACTTCTAGTCCAAGAGGCTCAGAAGCAAAGCTGGAGGTGGGCCGTGAAGAACAGTGGAACCATGCTGACCTCGTGCACCGTGGAGAAGCTGACTCTGCATCTACAAATCCCATCCTTGGCGCAGACAAGGAAGAAGAGGGTCCCCAGATTTGCCGTGTATGTGGGGACAAGGCCACTGGTTATCACTTCAATGTCATGACATGTGAAGGATGCAAGGGCTTTTTCAGGTAGAGTTACCTATCAACTTTCACCCACCTGCTACCTCTGACAAAATGGGTCACATCTAACTGGGGCTCTGCCACTAGTTTCCTGGGTACCATCTCAGGGCCTCAGCTTCAGAGGCCCAGGTTCAGAGCGTGGGCTGGTGGCCCATCCAAAGGCCTCCTAATTAGTCTCAGGAGAACCATTAACATGTGAGAGGAAATCTTCATCTTCTATTTTCCCACTCTACTCAGGAAAGGTCCCTTTCCATTAAGATCTCCCTTTGTTTCTCCATGCGCTCTTGAATAAAATAGCAAATACAGCAAGTGAGTCAGTAAAAGAGGAGAAAGAATTTGAAAATCCACAAAATTCAAGAGTTCAAATCACTCTTAAGGAGCGGTGTTAAATAAAGAATGGCATAAAATAAGCAAAGAATATGACACACCAGCTCACCTAGAAACAGAGATCCAAAATATTAAGGACTAAAAGTCCCAGCTCATAGCAAGACAGGCTCGAACAGAAAGGTCACGTGGTTCAGCTGACGAAAGAACAATGACACTGCTCAGTGCAGGCTCAGACGAAGAGGAAGAGAAGCCAGCCAGGAAAGAAGGGAGGGCCAGGTGTGTGGAGGGCAGCTCCCGCTGCAGGGGCACACTTGGGCCCCTCGTGCATCCTGAGGACAGCCAGCTGACTTGACCTCTGCAGAGCTCCTCCTGATGGCTGGACATTTAAATGGAAATGGACCCCAGCACCAAGGTCCAGCTTGCAGTCCCATCAAAGCTGGGCTGCCAGACAGTTGGGTGTAGGAGAAAACCCACAGTGGGGTGTCCAGGCCAGGAGGAGCCCAGTAATGCACTGCAGCAGCCCAGGACCCACCCACCCCCGCCCCGACTCCTGACCAGAGTGAAGAAACCCTGGTTTAGGAGCCGATGGGGTCAAGTTTGAGGTCCCAGGCATGAGGTCAGCTCAGGAAGCCCTCATGCTCCAGGGAGAAATGAACATCCATGTGGGGTGCTGTTAGCCTGTGCGAAGCTACGAGCAACAACTCTCCACTCACGGTGCTGAACAACAAGGAGAACATGTCACCTCTCACATCTAGAAGTCCAAGGCCTTCAAGGCGTTGGTGAGCCCAGCAGTCAGTCCTTTTTCCTCTTCTGCCATCAGAGAGTGGCTACCCTGCCTGCTCCACTGAGGGCAGCAAAGTGCCAGGGGTTCAGGCTGGGAACCACAGGGCTCAGCTGAGGAATAGAAAGGCCCCTCTTGTCTTCTAACAGCAAAGAAATCTTTCCCAGAAGACCCTTCAATTCACGTCACCTAGACCAAAGCCCCAGACAGCTCTAGAATTGGTCACTAGCAAAGAGCCCCAGACAGATCCCTGAGCTGGGCATCCACCAATGAGGCCGCACGGAGGAGGAAGGGCGCCTGAGCCAGACCTGGATTCTCCCTGTGGCTCACTGTAGGGGTCAGAGCTTGGATCCTGGTATCAGGCAGACCTGAATTCAAACTTCAGCCTGTCCTTTACCTGAGGACAGCGAGCGGTGTCTTCTTACAGACTCTGTTTCCTCATCTGTGCCAGGCAGATGACTAAATGAATTTCGTAGGGTTCTAAGAACTAAGTTTGCAAAGCTCTGCACAATCTGTAGCCCTGCATCCAATCCACAGTATGGCTGATAAACGTGGGCTCCTTCCCTCAGTTACCAGGGGTCTCTTACCCAGCAGGGGAGGGGATGGGGCCTGAGAAATACGCCCCCTGGCTGTCTGGCTCCTGGCCTTAGGTCTCCCGGATCAGCCCCAAGGGTCCACTCAGTAGCCACAACTGTCCATTTTTCATTTTCCACACTGCTGGATCAGAGCCAGAGGCTAGATCCAAAGAAGAATTTGTTTCCATCTATTCAGCTGTGAACGGAGAAGGCAATGGCACCCCACTCCAGTACTCTTGCCTGGAAAATCCCATAGATGGAGGAGCCTGGTGGGCTGCAGTCCATGGGGTCGCTAAGAGTCAGACAGGACTGAGCAAATTCACTTGCACTTTTCACTTTCATGCATTGGAGAAGGAAATGGCAACCCACCCCAGTGTTCTTTCCTGGAGAATCCCGGGGATGGGGGAGCCTGGTAGGCTGCCGTCTATGGGGTTGCACAGAGTTGGACACGACTGAAGTGACTTAGCAGCAGCAGCATTCAGCTGTGAAAACTCGGGGCAGGGGGATAAAGTTAGGGGCCCACTGGCTGGGTCTTCTGGTGAAGTGCAGGATGGCTGGGCTGTGGGGGAGGATGTGTGTGTGCTGGGGTCTCTAGCAGGAATTTACCACCTTGTCTCCCATCTGGCACAGTTGTCTGGGGACACGAGGATACAGCGCCCAGACACTCCACCATTATGGGGCTCTGAGCCTCCCTGTTCCCCTGCAGCAGTCAGCAAGGCGAAGCCTTTTTCCAGTGAGGTAGAAAGTTTCCCGTAGCGTACGCATCCTCTGACCTCCCAATCTAGAATGGGGACTGGGGAAGGCAGGAGGCTTATGTTTCTTACACACCCGGGGCCAGATTTCCTCCAGTCCCCTCTTCCAAGGAGAAATCCAGGAAGAAGCCACCTCCACAGAGACTTGGTCCAGTTCTCCTAGGATTCTCGGGCATTAGGAAAAAGAAGGGGAGAGGGTATGGGCCTCAGGGTGCCGAAGCATCCCACGAAGCAGCTCCGGTGCAGGCCCTGAGCAGCATCCACCTCCCATGTGGAGGCTGAGGACAGTCTAGTACCCAGCTCCCCTTCTCCAGCAGGCTCGGAGGCCTCTGGGCGCCCACAGAAGCCTGAAGAGCCCTGGTCTGTACCTTTCCTATGAACCCCACCCAACTCAGAGGGAAAGGCAGAGCCCACAGAGGGTGTGACCAGTGTCCGTGTCAGGGGCGGACAAGAAGCCAGGGTACACAACACGTCCTATCTTCTGCTCTCTGTCTTCTTGCAGAAGGGCCATGAAACGCAATGCCCGGCCCCGGTGCCCCTTCCGGAAGGGCACCTGTGAGATCACCCGGAAGACCCGGCGTCAATGCCAGGCCTGCCGCCTTCGCAAGTGCCTGGAGAGCGGCATGAGGAAAGAGAGTGAGCAAAGGCCGCGGGAGCGGGAATGGGCATGTGAGCCGCGTGCGTGCGAGAGCATCCATGTGTGCGTGCACACAGGGGCAGACAGCAACCTGAGGTCCCCTGCCTGTCCTGAGGGACTGGAGAAGTGGAGTGTTATCGCCATTCTCTGTTCTTGGAGGCCTGATTCTCTCTGGCCAGGGTCGTACCCCACTCTGCCCTCAGTTGCACTCGCATGATTCGTGTTGTGCCCTTCATGACTGTTTTAGCCAAATCAGGGGAGCTGAATTGGGAACGAGAAGCTGGAGACTCATGGTGTGCTTGACCTGCACCTTCTACCAGTGGCCCAGACCTAGCATCCTCAAGGAATTGTGTGCAGCCAGTGACAGAAGGGTTCTCAATCCCCCTGTCCATCTTTGGTATAATTGTGTTCCCAGGGACTCTGGGATTAAAGAGCATGGGAAAAGGCTGGAAGTTTCCAAGGTGTATTTCTCTCCAACAGTCACAGAGGGCTGCGAGACCTTGGGCAACCTTTAAGGGGCCAGGTTCCCTGGGCATTGGCAGAGAGCCTTTCCTGCAGACGAGCTGTGCCTGTTGTCCCCTCCCTACCAGGACCCCCTCCCCCAGAGCTCTGCTCTGCACACACAAGTGGGCTCCAGAAATCCATGGATGACCTTAAAGCCCCAGGCTACATAGGAAGTGGCTGGAGAAGATACCTCTTGCTAAACAGTAGCCCTGCTCTCCAAGACCCAGAGATCTTGGGGGACTCTCGGGAGTCTTAACGGTATCTGGTACACCAGAAACAAATAATCAGGTGCATTTATGAAACAATTATGACATAGAAGCAGTTATATTAGGCACTTCCCATGCAGTGTCTCATGCTAAGAGCAGTGTGAGGTGAGCACTGTCACTCCAGCTTACCAGGAAGGAAAGAGAGGTGAAGAAGCCCATCAAGGTCACCACTACAAAGTGGCAAAGCCGTCAGTGAAGCCTGGTGCCTTAAGATCCAGAAGCCGGAGCAATAACCACTGTTCCATAGAGTTGTCTTGAACCCCACGGTCATAGGCAGCACACCCGTCCTTCCCCGCAAGGGTTTCTCCAGAGGAGCCTAGAGTCTCTGACTGTCTGGAAAAGGGCAGGATTTTTGTCACCAGGCTGTCCCCATCCCCTGCTGCTGCCTGAGTCTGCTCCTGGCTGTCTTTGCAGTGATCATGTCCGACGCAGCTGTGGAGCAGAGAAGGGCCTTGATCAGGAGGAAGAAGAGAGAACGGACGGAAACTCAGCCCCCTGGAGCCAAGGGTCTGACTGAAGAGCAGCTAATGATGATCCGGGAGCTGACGACTGCCCAGATGAACACCTTTGACAGCACCTTCATTCATTTCAAGAATTTCCGGGTATGAGGCTTTCGAGATGGCTCCGCTCCTGTGCTTGCTCCTCAGAACCCCAATCTCTTTCCCAGGGATTCTCGAAGAGTGGCCCCTGGACTCTCAGGAGAAGCGGCGGCACCTGGAAACTTATTAGAAAAGCAGATCCTCAGTTCCACCCTGAATCAGAACCTTTGAGGGCAGGGCCCAGCAGTCTGTGCTATGACAAGACCCCTCAGGTGATTCTAACTCATGCTGAGGTCTGAGACACTCTGCTCTCTCCTTCTACAGCCTGTAGAAATGGAGTCTGAGTCAGCAGTGGAGTTACGGACAGCTGAGTTGCACCAGGGTTGCTGGCATTCAGACGCAGAGGGGACATGGCATTTGTGCACTGGTTTCACTGACCCAGGAAACTTCAGTGACCTCAGCAATGGCAGCTTGTCTGACCCCAGTGCTCCTTGTCACCTGTGCTCACAGGCATCTCATGACCCACCCAGCTCACAGACCTGGTAGCCAGCAGCCCCCAAAGTCTGTTCTTTCCATCTCCAGCTCTCAGATCCTTTTCTGAGTTTCCTGAGTGCAAGTTCAGGGACACTCGGGACACACCCCTTGATGGAGGCCCCCTCACCTTCCACCAAACCAGGAAGCGAACCCATCTCTGACCAGGCAGGAATGTGAGGGACCGTGAAGTCAGAGACCCACTAAAGAGAAGAGAAGAAACCAGCGCTCTGTGTGGGGGTGGGGTGGTGGGCGGGGTGGGGGCTGGACACGCCTGCCACTGTGCGTCCTCTCAGGGAGCAGCTGTGGTTGTGTGCGCCTGTCTGGGCAGAGGGAAAATTCCTGTTTGGGAGAATATATATTCTGTCTCTCCTCTCTTCTCTCCCACTTCCGGCTCATGCCCCAGCTGCCAGATGTGCTCAGTAGTGGTCGCCAGAATCCAGAGCCTCTGCAGATTCAGTCCAAGGAAGAAGCCGCCAAGTGGAGGAAGATCAGGGAAGAGCTGTGTTCAGTAAAGCTCTCCTTGCAGCTGCGGGGGGAGGACGGCAGCGTCTGGAACTACAAGCCCCCAGCCGACAATGGCGGGAAAGAGATCTTCTCCCTGTTGCCCCACATCGCTGATGTGTCCACCTACATGTTCAAAGGCATTATCAATTTTGCCAAGGTCATCTCCTGTTTCAGGTAGGACACGGGCTGGGTGGACGGTGTGGAAAGGAGCAGGGCGTGGCCAGCAGGTTCAGAGGGTCTGAGATGGACTGCTCTGAATTTGGAGACACTGGTGCCAAAAGACACTCCTTTACCTCTGCCCCCAGGGCACCTGGTCGTGTGGGGGAGTGGCGCCCTCTCTGTCTGTGTGGCTCATTAGCTTTCTGACTGTGGCCTGCTATTTAACCTGTGGCTCAGCTGCCTTATCTGCTGCTGCTAAGTCACTTCAGTCGTGTCTGACTCTGTGCGACCCCATAGACGGCAGTCCACCAGGCTCCCCCGTCCTGGGGATTCTCCAGGCAAGAACACTGGAGTGGGTTGCCATTTCCTTCTCCAATGCATGAAAGTGAAAAGTGAAAGTGAAGTTGCTTAGTCGTGTCCAACTCTTAGTGACCCCATGGACTGCAGCCCACCAGGCTCCTCCGCCGTAGGATTTTCCAGGCAAGAATACTGGAGTGGGGTGCCATTGCCTTCTCTGGCCTCATCTGCTAGACTGGGGCTAATGATGCCTGCCTTGCAGGGCTGTTAAGTGGAATAAGAAAACCTCTGGAAGAGCATCCAGCACATACATGTGGATGTTCAGAGAGTGATGCCCCTTCCCCATTTTCCTGCCAAGGGGTGGGAGTCACAAGTTGATAGTTCAAGAGCAATGGAAGAGTTGGAAGGAAAAGGAAGGAGGCCCACAGAGAGAAGAAGAGGGCTAGGAAGAGATGCTGTGTCGCCAGCAGTCTGCTGCTAGAGAAGGCTGAGAAGGAGGACAGTGGGCCGGGACTCCTCAACTAGGCATGTAGGCAACAACCACCGGGCAACTGGGGTGACTGAAAAGTTCTGGGCCCTACTGGTGTGGTGGCAACCACAGCCCCACAATAGGGAGCCTGTCACAGTGTGAGGCAGCACTGGGCGTGTCTTCCCTGGGGTCAGGCCCACCAGGCTGGGCCTGGGCAGGTGGAACTGAATCACACAAGGAGCCCTGACTCCATCCGCTGGCAGAGGGCAGGTTCTTTTCCAGGAGCCCATGGGTTCCCCTGTGGGTGACATGCAGGACTTATTTACTGGAGTGAGGGTTGTCACAGGCTGGAGTGGGGTTCAGATTGTGGCAAAGTAGGTCAAGGGAGCAGGGAGAGGGACTCACTTTCACCCATGGACCCAGCAGATCCCCCTTGACCATCCGATGACCCAGGACTTACCACCAGGGTGGGAAGGCACTCATTTCTTGTGACGGTCAGCTTTGAGCACAACCACTCCAGGAGGCAGGTGTTACTCTCACCTTCATTCCACAGATAGAAAACTGAGGTTCGCCGAGGTTAAGGCAGGTGCACAGGATCTCAGTTAATCAGAGAGGCCAGCTTTGGAAGCATACAGCCTTCAGAGCTGGCCCCCTGCCAGGTCCTGGGCAGGGGGCTGGGGGGGACACAGAAGGAAAAGATCAACTTTGCGGCATTTGTGGCTCAACATTGCAGATCTAAAAGAAGAGGCTAAACGCCTGAGGAGACCAAAGCCAGGCACAGGTCCTCCTCAAGGACTCCCTCCTGGGCTTTTAGGTAGAATGCCTCCATTCGTGGGGCGTGGTGGTGGGGCGCTTTCAGGTAGCAAAGGCTTCCCTGGTGGCTCAGATGGTAAAGAATCTACCTGCAATGCGGGTTTGATCCCTGGATTGGGAAGATCCCCTGGAGGAAGGCATGGCAACCCACTCAAGTGTTCTTGCCTGGAGAATCCCCATGGACAGAGGGGCCGGGTGGGCTGCAATCCATGGGGTCGCAGAGCATCAGACATGACTGAGTGACTAAGCGCAGCACAGCACTCAGGTGGGGAAGTCACTGTGTCAGTCTAACACAGAGACTGGAAGCAGCCACTGTGGCCGGGCCTGTGCTCAGTGCTGGGGGTGGGGTTCAGGGCACTCAGCCTGCCTGGAAACAGCAGACACGGCTAATTCAAAACAGACAGCAGGAAGCAGACTGCCCTGCTGCATGGCACTCACGCTGGAGGCACCTGCAGGACTGCACTCCGGAAAGACCTCTAGGAGGCACAGGGACTGCTTGGCCTGAAGGACTAGCAGGATTTACTTACGTGAAGCTAAAGGGCTTCCCTGATGCTCAGCAGTAAAGAATCTGCATACAGTGCAGGAGACCTGTGTTCGATCTCTGGATCGGGAGGATCCCCTGGAGAAGGGAATGACTACCCACTCCAGTATTCTTACCTGGAGAATTCCATCCACAGAGGAGCCTTGTGGGCTACAGTCTATGGGGGTGCAAAAGAGACATGACTGAGTGACTAACAACACTTCACTTCAAAGGCGTAATCATTCCAAATGGGGAAACCTAGGCAGAAAGTATGAAGCCGGGACCAGGAGCCCAGGCTGTGCAGGGAGCTGGAGGAGATGGGGCTGGGCTGTAAGGGGCCCAGACACCCAGCCACATCAGCAGTGGAGAGTCCCTGAAGGTGGCAGGGGCCCTGAAGGTGGCAGTGAGGAGGAATCTGCTTGCTGGATTTTGAGCGGGAGAGAGTGGAGGCAATTCGAAGGCTACTGCAATCGTGCTCAGGGGCAGGACCCATCCCACCTCTTCTCTTCGCCACCCCTACCCTGACTCAGGATTACAGGAGTGGGTGCGGGCCTGTGGCAGCTTCCTTGGAAGCCAGCATCCCCTCCTTATCCTTGCTGCCAGGGACCTGCCCATAGAGGACCAGATCTCCCTGCTGAAGGGGGCCGCCTTTGAGTTGTGCCAGCTGAGATTCAACACGGTGTTCAACGCAGAGACCAGGACCTGGGAGTGCGGTCGGCTGTCCTACTGCGTGGAAGACCCTGCAGGTGCCTGAGAGATGCCTGTCTGTCCTGCCAGAGGGTGGGAAAACAACCTGGAGGGAGGAGAGGAGCCATACCAGGATCCGTGGGTCCTGGGATCGCAGTGCAGGAGATCGGGCCATGGGAAAGGGGGCCTTGGTGAGGGAAATCTGAGTCCTGGGGCAGCTTCCTGAGAAGTGGACCCCTCCAGCCTGTACCCACCCACAGGTGGCTTCCAGCAGCTTCTCCTGGAGCCTGTGTTGAAATTCCACTATATGCTGAAGAAGCTGCAGCTGCATAAGGAGGAGTACGTGCTTATGCAGGCCATCTCCCTTTTCTCTCCAGGTGAGAGCCACATCTGCCTTGCCTGGCTTCCCCTTGCCCCTCCCTTATTCTCCCAGGCTTGCTGACACCCCATCAGCTTCAGCCAAGGGCGGGGGCAGCATTCCTTCCTTTGCTTTCCCCAGGGAAGGTTCCTGACTGATGGCCTTGCCCTCCACTCACTGCTCAGCCAGGATGGGGACTGCAGCTCTTTGCTCCCAGGGTCAGAGGGGTAATGCAAAGCCCTCTTAGCAACCCCCTCACTTCCTTGCCTGGGAATCCTTGGCTCTGGAAGGTGGTTGGCTAGCCATTTGTCCCCTCTGGGATGGACCAAGCCTATCTTGGCCCCCGTGGCCTTCCCCTCCCCACCAGACCGCCCAGGTGTGGTGCAGCGCCTCGTGGTAGACCAGCTGCAGGAACAGTTCGCCATGACCCTGAAGGCCTACATCGAGTTCAACCGGCCCCAGCCCGCCCACAGGTGAGCAGCAAGCAGGGAGGGTGAGGGTGTGAGCCCTGCCCCCAGGGCCCTGCTTGTCCTGAGGCAGCCTCTGATTACCAGGGCTTTGGGGCCCTGTTTTGTGTCCTTCATTGAAGTCTCCTGCCAGTCAACTAGAACTACTTATTTGTTGAGAAGAGCCAGCCCTGGTGCCAAGCAGTTTCCATGCACATCATATTTAATCCTGAAAACAGCCCCATGCAGCAAGTGCTACCATATCCTGCCAGGGACTGGAGGCTCAGGGTGGCTGACCCCGGGGCCCACAGCCAGACATGTGGGGTCGGAGGAAGGTCCTTGCTGGCCAAGTCTACGGCCCACACCCTGGAGCACTAACTGCCTAACCACCTCCCAGGACAAACTCCAGGTAACAGGGGAGGAAACTCCTTGGACCTGGTCACCCAAGGGAGGAGGGCTGCTTGTTCAGGGCTTGGCCAGGCAGGGGCTCCCACCCTATTCACTGGGCCCCAGCAGCCCTTGTGACCCAGTACCGAGCCTGGGCCGTGACCAGGGAAGGCCAGCGCTGGGTGTGCTTGCACGAACGTAAAACCTCGAGTCCTTACTTGGCCTGCTGCGGCTGGCTTTTGAGCTTGGCTTCATGGGTTGCTGGGTGTCTTGCTTTGCTCAGTCCTCCCCTGTATGGAGCCACGAGACGTCGTGGGGAACCTGAGGCATGAGGTGTGTCTCAGACACTGGATCCCAGGCTAGATCCAGGGAGGGATTGCTGCCTGCAGCCCCCGCCTCCACGGCTTCTCCCCTTGGTCCTGATGCCCATTCATTAGCTATGGCAGTGAGGATCCCCCCAAACTGACCTGTTCATGCAGTGTCTGGAATGCCTGTTTCCCCATGATGTCCCTGTGTGCAGAGACTGAAGCCCGGAGGAGGAGATGTGGGTGGGGAGAGTGGTCCACACCTCAAGGGTGCCAGGCTGCTCGGCCCCCTTGTCCACAGACTGCCGTGGAAGCTTAAGGAATTCAGCCGAGCCTTGTCTCTTGGCTTAGCTGAGAGGTCCTGAGATGAAAACCCTCAAACGTGTGCAGTTTCAGAGGGGCTCCAGCTTTGGTGGGTGGGGGCAGGGCAGGCTGTACTGCCAACTGTTCCCGATTGGCCGGCAGGTTCTTGTTCCTGAAGATCATGGCCATACTCACCGAGCTCCGCAGCATCAGCGCCGAGCACACCCAGCAGCTACTGCGCATCCATGATGTTCACCCCTTCGCCACCCCACTCATGCAGGAGCTCTTCAGCACCACAAATGGCTGACTGGCCACCCCAGGGCAGGCAGAGCTGGGGCCCTCGGAGCCGGAGCCACCATTCCTGGGGCTAGACAGACGGACGCTGACAGTGACAGACAGGTCCTGCCTCCCCAGGGGTCTCACAGAGACAGCTGTGATGATGGCGGGCTAGCGTTCCTCAGCCCCTAGCTCGGTCTGGGGAGAGCCAAGCCCAAGTGCCTTACATGGAGACTGTGCTGGCCCCTAGGTCAGGCCCTTAGAGAGGCAAGGCACTCTTCTCCCCTTAGAAGAGGCCCTGGGTCTGGGCATCTAGTGTCATGGTGGGAGAGGGGATAGGACGCCTGGGGCTGGGGCATTTGAGGGTCTGTGCCCACACCCAAGTTCATTAGCTTCTTGGGTTTTTTCACTGCTTCATCTGCTACCCCTCCTCTCCCACTTGCCAGCCATTCCCAACCCACAACCTCTAGTCCCAAGTTGCTCTGTGAGTTCCAGGCCTGTGTGCGCTAATGCAGGTGCATTAGAGTTGAGGGAGTCCTTTAGAGAGAGGCCAGAAGGCCTGCACTGAGTGTCACAAGCTTGTCCTAACCTCTTCTGTTTATTCTTCCCTCATTCTGTCTCCATTCATGAAAACACATCATTACACACAGACAATATGCTACCTGCTGTGGGGAGTACACGCTGACTCAGACATGGATCCTGACCTTGATGGGGCTATGTGACTTGATGCAGGTCAGCTTCACAACCGAACTGGGACTGGTTCCTCCTGAGACTGGAACACTGAGGACTCCATGGTGAGGCTATACGGACGGCAGTTAACAAATGTGTTCCTGTTTACACGTTTTCAAAGCTAAAGAGTATGACAGCCTTTCCTTTATAACCATTTTGAGTAAAAATGTTTCTGTATTTTTCACAAATTATGGGCATCCCATACCTAAGAACCAGGCTTATCATATATGATCCTATGTTTAATGTCAAATCAGGGCAAGAGGGCTTAAATAATTAACTTTTGGTTAGAGATTTAAACTTTTTTGGCCTTCCTTTCTGGGGGAAAAAGAAATATGGGGATGGTGAAAGAGAAATATATTTGTATATACTTCTATTTTTATAATACATATTTTACTATTGCCCTTTACATATCTGAAGACTTTTGGTGTGAGAACATAAAAAATGCATTATTTAACTTGGCTTGTTCATAAAAATAATTATTCCATATACAAACTTTACATATCATTCAAAATGTAGTACTTTTAAATGACTAATGTTTTTATGCAAATGAAGCTACAAGTTAACTGAATTTTAAGGAACAGATATTCACTTTTACCATTTTTCAAGATCACACTTGGAGAACTTGTCATTAAGACTATACATCAAAGCAAACAAACATATGCTCTGTCACCCCTCCGGATTCCCCAGCCTCTTCTGCATCAAGGGGATGTAGAACACACTAATTTTTAGAAAAGAATCTGAGGGGAAAGGAGTTCTTCTTTCCAAACACATTGCAGATTTTGCCCCCAGTAATTGTGTCTAATTATACTCATTTAGAAATATAAATATATTCCTGTACCATATACATCTCTTCTTTCCCACTGAAATAATTTTGAGTGTGCCATTCACTCAAGAGTCTGAAATGGTTGTTAAGTGTAGACTATGGTAAGGTAAGAGCAAGGTGATTAAGGTGGGATGTAGAAACACCCATCTCCCAGTATTGATTTTAAAAATACCCAGGCAGTTTCACAAACATTGAATTGATATGTACGTATGGATGACACATATTATAAAAACTAAGTGTAGTCCAAGTGCAGTTAAGGTTCAAGGTTAGGTGCACCAAAGAGCTCAGTCTTCCTTTCAGCAGCTTTGTGGATGTCCAGTTTATAGGGCTAGGAGCCAAAGTCAACTTTCCTGCTCTTGAATGTTTGGATTTCCCTGTTACTCCCTTCACCGAGCTCTTGAGCAGTAGAACTTAGCATCAGTTTCTAGGCATCCCTGAGACCCCCATTCTTTTTCTAGGTCTTGCCTCAGTCAGGTGAGGATGGAGTCAGTCTCCAAAGCTCAGGAGAGAAGCCCAAGTTAAGTTACTGCTTACCTTCTGGCTCCATTAAGTCAGAGCCACTCTGCCACCAATCTCTACCTGGTCTGGACTTTAAGGATCCAGTTAAAGCTTGGATATCAACAACTCGTGAGAATGCCCATTGTGTCCTCTCTTTTCTGAGAAGAGAAACAAACTTAATGGACCATTCCTTCACAGCCTGTGACAACTCGTGGGCTTCATCATACCGTTTTCCATGACAGATTCAGTCTTCCCCTTAACATAACCGCAACCCTCCTAAACCTGAAGGTGCTAGTGAGTGGGTGAAATAGTCCTGCACCCGAGAGAGGGGTGAACACCCCATTGCTTTTGTTCACTTCAGACCTCTCCACAAGGGGGAGTTGCAACCTGAGTGCTCCCTTTCATAACTACCCTTCTCAGTGGGCACCCAGGGTCACTGCTCACCTGAGAGATGATCTCAAAGGATGGGTTCATCACTACTTCTTTTAAAGTCCTTAACCCACTACACAAGTGACATCTCGCGTATTTGTGCTGACCCCCACCCTTCCCCCCAAACCCCTGCAACTGGTAAAAGTGTTTATTTTATAAATATTAGCCAGGCCGACCACCACAACAATAAATACAGGACCAGACTTTATCCAATATAAATTTGTTTTTATTGAAGCAGCAGTCACATGACTTTATATCTAGCCTTTAGATTAGGCCTGATGGAGTGAGCCAGCCCCCCAAAAAAGATGCTTCTTTTTGCACTAAAAGACATAACATGTTTACATACATCATCCAGTATTGGAAATGAGCAGACTCAAACACAACATGTGTTGGTTTACCTGGGAGGTACAGCCCCACTATTTGTGGTGTTCATATAATTCACAGATACTCCCAAAGACCATTACTAATGGGATGAAAGTTAAAAGAAAATAACAGCTACACCAGACCATGAACACAGGAATCAAAGACAGCAGCTTATACACATTTTAAAAAACTTGTCCCTTTCAGGCTTGTATTCTTTCTTTTCAAAGCAATGTTTGCATAGCTTCCTCGACATCAACTCCAAAGGTTTCCAAGATGGAAGCTGCACCTCTTGGGGCTATACAATGGAATAAGATCATTTAAGAGAATGAGAATTAGTGTTCATATCTTGACTTTTGTTAACAGCTTTGTGTTTCTCTAATTCGAGGAATGAAGTGGTGATGTGACTACATAATGCATTGGCAAAATAGATAGGGTGAAGGAAATAAGGTTGGGTACTGAAATAAAGACCACACACTTGTGAATTTTAATTTCATTTCCAGGCTAACCTACTTTTTATTTAATGCAAATTACAGTACCAGTTAACTATTTCCAAACCAAGTCACATAGAACGAAATGTATTTACAAGGGAATGGGGAAAGGGAAAAAAAACATTGAGCATACTTTTCACAAAAAAGTTTATATTTAAAATGAAAAAAAAAATCAGTCACAGAGGCATTCAAGTAGTAATAATGTTATACAGATTTTGCTTTTCCTTTATATCAAGACAGATTTGCACAAGTGTTTGCAATAGTTTGTATACAACCCACAGTCCTTTATATATATATATATATAATAATAAATTTTGTTTTTTAGATTTGATTTTAAGATGGAAGTGGTCACGCTAATTGGTATGTGTACAGGCCCAAGTGATCCATCGGCAACACATTTATGAATGCAAATTTTACAGGCAAGCACATTTTCATACATCTATCTGTATCTGCCTGTAGACAGATATAATTAAGAAAAAAAAACTTAAAAATTAACACAAGGAAGTCTACTTTGTCAAGTTAACCCCTTATGTACTGGTTGTCATTTTGCTTTTATTGCAGAGGTGCAAATGGAGCAACAAACTTGAATAAAACGTCATAACCCTTGTGAAAATAATCCAGACCCCAGAGATTACTTTCAAAGCCTCTCAAACACAGACCTTAGTCTGGGGCTCTATTCTGCTTCTAGTTGTCTTATTTTCAGTGGCTCAGGTTTCTACCAGAAAAGACAGATTTTACTGTAAAGCATACTTATTTTTCCATATAAGGGATATAAGGGAGAAAGTGTTCGACTCTGTGATTAGATGATCAACTAACATGAACAAGAAATCCGATACAATTTTGGTTTAAAACAAAGAAAAACCCCCAAGCTCCTGGGGATCTGGCATTGGCCAAACTTCCTTTGGAAGATTCCAAAGTTAAATCCCTTAAAAAGGAAAGGGAAAAAGAAATGAAATGCCAGTGTCTTTATATCCACAGGGATAGAGAATACAATAGTCCTCTTAGAAACCTTTGCATTGGTGTAGACAAGATGACTGGTTAGGCAGGCTTTGTTAAAACACAAATAAAAAATATGTGTCTAAAAATTAAGAGGACTTTAAAAAAAGGACACATGTTGCTGGAAAGAAGGTGCAGTCTTCTGCCTTGCTGGAATGAACACATGATATTTCAAAAATAGCAAGCTTTGGTTTGGTAAAGTTTTTTTTTTTTTTTCTTCTACTTGAGACATCTTATATGGAGTACTTGGAGGCAAAACAAGTAATTTTGATTTTTTTCTTTCAAAAAAGGCCTTCATGATGGGCACACAGGAAGAAACAGATTTTTTTAAAAGATAAATTAAAATGACATTTCATTGAACAGGGGTAGAGGTGACAGGGGGGAGGAAAGTTCCCTTGTGAAAACAACAGTCCCCACCGCGCAGGCGGCAATCGTGCAGCGGCCGCTAGTAATTGCACCACAGCATTTTAGACCACTCGTGTATCAAAACCGATACAAGTATTAAGAAACATCGATTTACAAAAACCAGTTCTCTCTCTCTCTTTTTTCTCTCATTTGGGAGGGAAGTAGATGAAATGGAGAGAGAGAGAGAGGGCAGAAGGCTCCCGGAATCTGCTGTTTGTAAGACCCATGGTTAGGGTTTGGGGGAAGAGACGAGCAAAATCTACTCTATTCCATATTCTCCGGCTCGAGGGCTCCCTGGCACTACACTAAGTCCCTGGATGAAATGGAACTGGTCACTGCCACTGAGGAGGAAACAGATGTTCAGAACCAAAACAAAGGTAGGGCTTGAATGAAATGAGATTATGAAAATGATTATGGTTTCCTCTTTCCACTCCTGAGCATGGTAACTGTGGAAGGGGCAAAGACACTGTTATGAGTGAGCCATTATTTCAAAGGGAAGGGGGTGGGACAGGGAGACATGGATATTGAGACCAATTAGTATCAGCAAAATGAAAAACAGAAACAAAAAAACAAACACATGGAAGCGAAGGCACTCCAAACTATATAGATACACTATACATTGCTAGAGTTATTGTTACAATAATACAGGCCGGTACCTACTGTACTGTACAGAGTTAAAACTATATGGCTTTAAAAAGCTCGTCTACAATTTGTCTGATTATTAAACAGAATCACTGCCCTGAACAGTAACTTTTTGCTCATTAATAACAGTTCCTGGGTCCACATATTTACATACAAAACAATAGAACTTAAATTTAAAAACATTGAAAGAAAATATAATGTACAAGCTTGAATTTGGTGAGGAGCTTTTATTATTATTTACAAAAAACATTATTCAGAGACCTGGATCCCACTTGTAGAAGAGTTCTGTGATCCCACCATGATCCTTGAGAAAGAAAAATCACGAACCTCAGCCCTCACACACAAATTAAAATGAGAGAAAAACTTGACTTTTCTCTCTTCTCTTATCCCATTTACGGGGGGAATTGTTTCCTAAAAGAAGCACAGATTTTTGCATTCTCCAGCAAGTATATCAGTTCAGAGCACTGTCTGTGTCCACATGTCTGGCTGGGTAGTTTGGTCTCAAAGTAGGTCCACTTCTCTGTCACAGACCTGCCATCCAGCTTCTTTATAAACCCTTTCTGAAATGGTCTACCAAAGCCATTCCCTTTAAGAATTAATGCTGTCAAATACTTTGATTCAGACTTCTTTCAAATCTTAATTTGCTCTCAGAAGCTCATTATGAAAAGTAAAATGCAATTTGTTTGATTTGGTTTGAGTGAGTGTGTTTCCTTTCTCACGAACTCTGATATAACCAGAGGTTGGAGAAACCCTTCTGTGGCTTAAGAGCTTAGCTAGACAGTGAGTGAAAACTAGGATGGCTCACAGGTGCCTCTCTGGGTACTGGTTCACGTCAGCAGGCAGTACGACTCCTGGAGAGTCACACACACTTGGTTAAGAAGCAGGACAGGGTGCTGGGACCTGCGTGAGGGCTGCCAAGAGACTCCACTTCCGAATCACCTGGAGGGCAACGCCCCTAACATGACCTATGGTGGCAACAAGGAGGGTGAAAGGTTACAGTCTGGGGCTCAGCTCTGCAGCCCAACAGTTATCAGCTAACCTTGGAAAGGTGTGTGGGGAAGGAAGGAAGGTAGGCGGGAAAGGCGGCCATCACTCAAGTGATCTTTAAATGTAAAGTACAACTGATTGTGCCTTAAAGATTCATAGGTCAAGTAATGGCCCATAAGCACCAAGGTTTCTAAGGTTCATTTTAGAGTATATAAGGCCCACATAGATGTCAACCTTAAAAATATAAAACAAACCAGCTGTGAAAATCTATTTCCTTACTGCCAACGTAATCCTTTAATTCTCCTTGCTTTCCAAGGAATATTGCTTTTTCTTCAAAAAGAGACTGAGTCTTACACTGTTCACTGATTATATGAAGAAAACAAAAACTCTTAACTAGGTGTAGGGGGAAACATCCTCATGCTTCAACTAGTCAATTTTGATATTGTGGACAAAAACAGAAAGACAGAACAAAACAAAAAAACCCCAAACAAAAGGCAGTACTGAATCTATGTATATAACACATATACACACATTTATATAATCAGTTTTCCTATAAAGTCAGCAGGTACAAGTGACTGTTTATGTCATTTTCATGTGTAGTTTTTAATATTCCTACCATCTAAAATCATCATGGCCTATCTCACATGCATCAATAAATAAAATTTAAAAAGCTTGAGGTTAAAAAAGCTGAAATTAAATACAGATTCTGGATTTGGAGTTAAAATTAGAACTATAAGCAGAATGTGGCAATTTCTGCAAGCTCAATTTGCAATTAAAAAATACGAAAAATAAACCAGTAGACTGTTACAATTCACATTATTTAACTACGATGTCCTCTCAAGTGTATCTTTCCAAGGGAAGCAACTTTAGAAAATAAAATCTGGACAAACTCATTCACAGTGGTGAGATCTGCCCGGCCCACCGTTCTCCTCCAGGTTCATCAGCTTTTGACCTCTGCAGCCAGAGTGGCCAGCTCAACACCCTTCTCAGTCTTCTCCTAGGTCACTAGATTAAAACTGTACTAAGTTTTATAGAGAACCTTTGGTCAGGCAAACAAAGACCCACACAAAGAGCACACACGCTTCTCCCCTGACAGCTTCAGAAGTTTCTTTACCTACAGAAGTTTCTTCACTACTAGCACTGATTAAGAGTAAAATAAAACCTTGACATCAATTAAGAATTTTCCCCATATAGATTCAAACTTTATTGACCTCCTGGGTTACAAATGACACACATTTCCTTTGTCTGCCACACCTGCCATTGACATGCCAAAGGCAAGTCTTCAAGTACCCGAGGATATGGATTAATTTTACAAGTGACATTTAAGTCCCCAATGAGTTACACCTGCTAAGCTCCCAACCAATTTCAAGCTGTGCACTATACCCAAGTCTTACACTTGACTTTAAAAGAAAACAAAGTTCAAAAAAACTTCAGCACAGAACAAAGTCTTCTTTTGTGGAAGGGGCATGAGGCAGGAGTCCTGTTTTTAAAGTATACAACAGCAGACTTTTGATAAAAAAAGATTGTCGTGGGAGAGAGATTGTGTGTTCTAGTGCTCTGCTTTCCCCCTCCCCACAACCCCTCCCACCCCCTGGATCTCCCTCAAGTGAGAATACAATGAAACTGGTTTGTATTTATAGATATTTTACAAGGTTAAATAAGAACAACAATAATAATAAAAAAAATTGAACACTAGAATGAATAGGTTTTTTTTTCTCTTTTTAATTTTCTTTCCAATCGTGACCAGTGTTGCTGAGTGACACTCAAGTAAACTGGTGGTTGTTCCTGTGCAGCTGGCTGCTCGGGACTGTTCAGGAGGAGTCGGAAGCTGATGCAGAAGCGGCATTATTGGTCTGTCCACGGTCTCCAGCATTAGCATCTGCAAATTGAAAGCCCCAAGAGAGAGCATGAACAATGCTGTAATACACCAGAGAGAAAAGAATGTGGCCTCAACTGCAGACTGAGAGCTGTATCTGGAATGTTGTTTTAAATATGGCCAATACTATGATATTTCAGTCCCTCTGTTGGATCCTCAGGTTGGGAAATCTGTTGTGGGCCCTAGAACTTTTGCAGCAGTGCGAGAACTTCTTTGGTATAATTGTTCTCCAGTTTGCGGGTTGTCTGCTAGGCAGTCTACGGTGGGGCTAATGGTGACCTCCTCCAAGAGGATTTATGCCACATGCTGCACCTCCCAGGTCTGCTGTAGCCAGAGTCCCTCTCTCTGTGGCAGGCCACTGCTGACCCGTGCCTCCACAAGAGGCGCTCAGACACTCAAAGACAGGTCTGGCTCAGTCTCTTGTGGAAAATTCTTAAAGAGTCGGGAATACCAGACCACCTTACCTGCCTCCTGGAAAACCTGTGTGCAGGTCAAGAACCAACAGTTAGAACCAGACATGGAGCAATGGACTGGTTCCAAATTGGGAAAGGAGTATGTCAAGGCTATATATTGTCACCCTGCTTATTTAACTTATATGCAGAGTACACCATGCGAAATGCAGGATGGATGAAGCACAAGCTGGAATCAAGACTGCTGGGAGAAATATCAATAACCTCAGATATGCAGATAACACCATCCTACGGCAGAAAGTGAAGAGGAACTAAAGAGCCTCTTGATGAAGAAAAGAGTGAAAAAGCTGGCTTAAAACTCAACATTCAAAAAAATTAAGATTATGGTATCCAGTCACATCACTTCATGGCAAAGAGATGGAGAAACAATGTAAACAGTGACAGACTTTCTTTTCTTGGGCTCCAAAATCACCGTGGACAGTGACTACAGCCGTGAGATTAAAAGACATTGCCCCTTGGAAGAAAATGATAAACCTCAACAGCATATTAAAAAGCAGAGATGTTACTTTGCCAACAAAGTTACGTCTAGTCATAGTTATGGGTCATAGTTTTTCCAGTAGTCATGTATGGATGTGAGAGTTGAGATATAGAAGGCTGAGCATTGAAGAATTGATGCTTTTAAACTGCAGTGTTGGAGAAGACTCTTGAGAGTCCCTTGGACTGCAAGGAGATCAATCCAGTCCATCCTAAAGGAATCAGTCCTGAACATTCATTGGAAGGACGGATGCTAAAGCTGAAGCTCCAATACTTTGGCCACCTGAAGCGAAGTGTTGACTCATTGAAAAAGACCCTGTGCTGGGAAAGACTGAAGGCAAGAGGAGAAGGGGACAACAGAGAAGATGGTTGGATGCCATCACTGACTTGATGGACACAGCTCCAGGAGATGGTGAAGGACAGGAAAGCTTGGCATGTTGCCGTCCACGGGGTCGCAAAGAGTCGGACACGACTGAGTGACTGAATGACAACAACAATGCTATGAAATATGAATTTCTTTCTGCATAGATCTAAGTATGTGCCTTGGATGGGTCTCAGTGCAGGGAAGATGGTGCCTCTGCATAAGCTACACACTTATGCCAGAGAACATTTCTATCAAAGCTCTTGCCATAGCTGGGATTAGCACAGGATGAATATTCAATTGGAATCCAGCTTACCTGAAAATAAATGAACAGTGCACAGCTTGGAAAACTTGCTAGAAATTCTGAATGGTGTTATAATATGCCATCTGCTTAAGTGGGTGAATGAGTGGAGGCAATGAAAGCAATATGGGTCAGTGTTGATAGGCAGAAGCACTAAGCATAAATCAAACTCAACTGCTTGCTTTCTAAGTATAGTCCTTTTCCATTATTCACAGAAATGGAAGACACAACCAGCAAAGAAATAGCCGCTGAAGGACCAATTTCATTATTCAATTCAATAAAGCATCTCAGAGTGAAATGTCAGAGAACTTGAGCTTGCTTTGCCTAATACTCTGGGAATACATATATCTTTACTACTTAATCCACGCCCTCCCCCCAACACACATACTTTTTAAGCTTCACTATTATTTCATAGCCTCCAGTAACATTTAAAAAGGTATTTAACTATGTCCAGATTGGCTCTCCATCGTGGGTAGGCAACATACTGCTGTTTCAGTGGCTAGTCAAGTTGCGTCTGTTTTACACACGAGTGGGATATATGGCTAGGCAAATTTCCTCTCAAAAACTTCATGCTAAGCCCTGATCAAGATGAGAGGTGGCCTGACTGAGATGGGCAACTTCCAAGAGCCACCATCCTAGAAGTCCGCCACTCTTGGCCATCCAGGCTGGTGACACCAACAAAACAGACTCAAAGTTCTATCTCCCTCTGGAGACTGTAGCTCTCTTGTATCCTGAGTAAATTTTATGGCTGAATGCAACATTTGGTCTTTGAATCTTTCTACTTTGAATTTTTTAGCTGAACAGGAAATGGACCCCAAGGACACACAGCAATTCTAGCTTAAGGAACTCTTGCTGTTCAGTTGCCCAGTTGTGTCTGACTCTGCGACCCCACGGACTGCAGCACACCAGGCCTCCCTGTCCCTCACCATCTCCTAAAGTTTGCCCAAGTTCATGTCCACTGTATCGGTGATACCATCTTGCCATCTCATCCTCTGACACCCTCTTCTCCTGCCCTTAATCTTTCCCAGCAATAGGGACTTTTTCAGTAAGCCATCAGGTGACTAAAATACTGAAACTCTTAAGGATTAGATACCCAGCTTATCATTTTGATAGCTACTCTTTAAAAACTATACTTCCTTCCAAAGTATCTGATTATTCCTTTAAACAATCTGCCCTTAAACTTAACTCAACCTTTGGGGAAGAAATGTTTCTATCTCTTAATATAGATGGTTGTGTTTATTCATTTTATTTCCTTCAAAACAGCTTCTAATCCTCTTTTCATGCAAGTAAGTGCAGGCATTATGACATGAGGGTCCATCCATTAGGTCCACATTGCCCATGGCATGGCATCACATTAATTTATCTGTATGGCTCAAGGACAGGTGGCAAGAAAGGATATATCATATTTAACATAGAACCTATGTTCCAAAGGCAGGTAAACAGTCTCTCACATTAACCATTTAGTAACTGTACCTAATACTTCATTCATAACCCCTGTTTTTTCTTGTACATGCCCCGTTAATCAGGAGTTTTATTCTCAATGATCATTCAAATTCTGTGTCTCAATAACCTAACATCAATTCCTATTTAGGCCACAGGTTCCTACAAGGCTTCTGCAGGAAAAATGCTTGTTTTCATAATTTAGGCAAAGGCTGCGTTAAAAACTCCTGAGAAAGCCTGGAAGGCACGAACGCGTGTCAGAACATTACACTCCTCACAAGCCCTGCCACTGCAGCGTCTCTCGTGCTCTGGACGGCACTCAGAGCCTATGCATGATTGTCATCAAACAGAGCTTCTCTCTCCTTTTTAACATGTAAGGATGACAGGTGAAACTGTCGTATTACGGTCTTCCTCAGGTCTTCGAGATCCACCAGTCATCAGTAATTTATCAGCACACATACTAGCATCGTCACACCCCTGGCCATGCTGGTCATTAGCTACTGGCCAGCACTCACCAGGACTCATCCACATTTCCAGCCAGCCCATTATTACTCTTTGGCAATATCCTATTTAGCTACTAATCTGCCAATGACCTTGCACTGGCTATTACCTATGACTTTATGACATTCCCAAAACTAGTCTCCTCTTCCTTGGATAAATCCAAAGACCTGCTGAAATGATTATAATAAAAAGCACAAGCCTTTTAAGTAGACATATAATCAGAAACAAAATCACCTTCTGAATGATAAAATTTAAGACATTCATATTCCTCAGGTTTGTAATTTAATGATCTCTTATTTTTCTTTGAGTCATTTCCAAATCATTTGATAAGTAAAATTTTAACAGCTAATTACTTTGATTAAATTATTCCTGATATCTAAAATCACAGCACTGAATTCATTCATCAGAAACAAAACCAAAAAATAACCCCAAAATCTTTGCCCAGTGCAATGAACTCTACTTAAAACCAGGTTATAAAAGTCTATGCTGAGAAAAAGATTAGAGTTCTCTATTTTTCAGAGGGATATAAAACAAACATAGGGAGGAGAAAAGCAAAACAAAAAAACGATGTGAACTTCCGTAAACTCAACAGTAGCTCCAACAGACTGTGGTTTATTGAATTAGCAAAGCTATGTTTTTAAAGTTCTTGGTATATGCTTATTTTGATCCCACTGTCAATTCTGTATATTTGTTTACAGAGTTGAATCTGAATTAACATGGACCCTCTATAAATTAAATGTTCATTAATTTAAAATTCTGATAAATGGTCACTAGACTTTGTTTACTGAAATTTCTATAACTTTTCTTTTCAAACATTTAAATAGTAACTATTTTTTTTTGTTCTTTTTTAAAAATATTCTTTTCCACTATGTTTAATCACCAGATACTGAATATAGTTTCCTGCGCTGTGCAGGAGGACCCTCTTGTTTGTTTGTCCTATGAAAGAGTTTACATGTGCTAATCCAAAACTCCCAGTCCTTCCCTCCCCTCCCCTCTTCCGCTATGGCAACCGCAAGTCTGCTCTCTATGTCTAACAACAACTCTTTAAAAGCAACAAAGCTCATCTTGATTCTTCATTCCCTTCCCTTTACATATGTACTGATAAAAGTGATGAAATCTGGCATTATGATTTTAAAAAAGGCTAAGATTGTTTATCTTCCTTAAGTCATATCCAATTTCACAAATGTTTTTTCACAAATATTTACTAAGTATGAAACTCCATTGTACAACTTAATAGCTGTGTGATTATGGAACAAGTTATTTAACCTCTCTACCCACAATTTCCCCATATGTAAAATGGTGATAATACTACCATCTATGTAATAAGGCCTAAGAAGTGCTTAGTAATTGTCCAATAAATGGAAAGATAAAAGAGACATCTAGAAATACACAAATGTGTAATTTAGTGTGACTGCAATAACCACCACCATCACCACAGCATCAGTGATGGCAGCTGCTGACATCTGGGTGCTTACCAGTGTGCCAGATACCATACCAAGTACATGGCAAACATGTCATTCAGCCCACACTGTAAGAAATAGGCACAATTGTTGCACTCATTTTGAAAACGGGAAAAACGAATGCACAAAGAAATGATATAATTTGCCCAAGGTTACAGAGGTAACAAAACTGGGAGAGCAGAGCACAGAGGGAACAGAGGAACAGAATGATTACCTTTAAGGACTGTAGGCGACAAGCAGAAAAGATTTCCTATCAAAGGGAGAAGAGACGACATTTATTCAGACCTAACCCCTATATAATCCAATATAATTTACAGAGTCTACTTCTATTAAGCAAAGGGTTATTACATTAAAATAGATCAGTGAATTTATAATAATAAAAATCACCAGTATGGTTATTTTATTATCTAATTTTCAAATAGTTTGAATAGGATATACAGAGATAAAGGTGTTTTGTAAACAACTATAAGTGAAGTCACTCACTCTTTGTGACCCCATGGACTGTTGCCTACAAGGTTCCTCTGTCCATGGAATTCTCTAGGCAAGAATGGGTTGCCATTTCCTTCTCCAGGGAATCTTCCCGACCCAGGGATCAAACCTGGATATCCCGCATTGTAGGCAGACACTTTACTGTCTGAGCCACTAGGGAAGATTATTTACTGATTTCCAACATTCCTAGAAACCAATGCTCATGACCAGCCCTCTGATATACCATAAACCAACAAACCAATGATGGATTTAAGGGTGAAAGGTGAGAACAGTCAGCTTTGGGGGAAGAAGGGATAAGATCATTCTTTTTACACTGTGGTAGCCACCCTCCAAGATGGCCTCAATGAGGCATGCACCTCTTGATATCTATATCCTCATGTAATCCCTTCCTCTAATAAATAGGGCCGGCCTATGTAACACACAGGATATCAAAGAAATAATGGTGTGTGACTTCCAAAAGTCTGGACATAAAAGACACTGTGGCCTCCACCTTCTCCTCCTTGGATCACTTGGTCTAGGGGAAGCCAGCTGCCACAACATTAGACACTTGTATAGTGCTACAGAGAGGTTCACACAATGATGGGCTGGGCCTTCTGCAAATGCCAGCACAGGTTCACTCCCCACAGGAATGAGGCATCCTGGAAGTAAAGCTTCCAACTCCAGGCAACAATCCTTCAGATGCCTGCAGTCCTGGTCAACATTTTGGCTACAACCTCATGAGAAACCCTCACCCAAAATTTCACAGCTAGGCTGCACAAAAGCTGTGTGAGATAATAAATGTTTACTGTTAAGCTGCTAAATTTGGGGGTATCTTGATACATGGCAGTAGATAACTAATGAATACATCTTCACAAGCCAGTGAGAGCACTACCAAGCAAGTTCCTCTACAAAATTTGGTATGCTCCTAAGAAACTGTTTAAGACACGAAGATTGCACCAGTTGTTCATTTGGTTTTCCCCTAATCCTGAGAAGAGTCTATGGTTCTATGGCTCTGGTACTGGGTATGGCAAAGGGAGTTTGTACATGTACTGAGACCCATTTTATTCTGTATGACCTCAGAGGTAAAAATGACAAGTTGGGCAATCCTATAGTGAAACTAAGGGCAAAGCTCTAAAGTATTAGGTTCCCCCAAGAGTACACCAGGCTGTGACTTTTGTCCTAGAGTAGATTTTTGTGTACAGAATTTCACATCTGATATACATATTTTCCAGGAGAGGAGTCACAGTTTTATTTTCAGAGTCTTAGAGATCTGTAAGAGCTGCTAGATAATTGAGTCATGGATTTGATGGGCAGCTGTCTCAATACTGAGGAAACTGCACCATCTGGTTCCTTAGGTGGTAAACCAAAAGTTCTCACTGTGATCCTTTACTCTTATACTCCTGCCAACGCATCACCAAGTCCTGTCCATTCTCCCTCCAAATGTGTCTGATCAAATGTGTAAAATGGGGAGGGGAAGGAGTGTGAAGGGAAGGTCCCAAATTTATAAACTGGGGCCAAAAGGTTTAAATAGAAAAGCAGAAAATAAAGGAACAGGTCAGGTGGAAAAGGACGGAGAACAAACAAGGGAGCTGGGGTTCCAAAGGTTCAATATTCCAGAATTATAAGTCTATAAAAGTTAAACCTAACTGATACAAGTGTTCACTGTCTGGCCCAACAGCAATAATGGAAATGTTCTATCTGTACTCTCAAATAGGATGACTGCAAGCTACATTTGGTTATTTAAATTTAACTGAAATTAAATAAAAATAAAACATAGTTCCTTATTTACTCTAAACACGTTTTCAGGTTCTCAAAAGCTATAAAATCATTATTGGCATATCAGTGAAAAAGCATATTTCAGATATATCAAATCCTTTTTTGTGCTTTATGTGTAAAATATACTTGGGAACTTTAAGTATACTTTACTTACTTTATTATGCTCTCCTAAGCCCATTTTGTGCATTTCTATTCATGAGCCATCCTAGTTTTATAATTTAGAACTGGCTCATGACAGCTCAACTCCTCTAAAAGATAAAGTTTTGGAGCCTTGGGCTATGTTGTGTGTACTGTTTACACCCTAAGATCCTAAGCCTCTTGATGAAAGTGAAAGAGGAGAGTGAAAAAGCTGGCTTAAAGCTCAACATTCAGAAAATGAAGATCATGGCATCTGGTCCCATCACTTCATGGCAAATAGATGGGGACAGTGGAAACAGTGTCAGACTTTATTTTTTTGGGCTCCAAAATCACTGCAGATGGTGACTGCAGCCATGAAATTAAAAGACACTTATTCCTTGGAAGGAAAGTTATGACCAACCTAGATAGCATATTCAAAAGCAGAGATATTACTTTGTCAACAAAGGTCTATCTAGTCAAGGCTATGGTTTTTCCAGTAGTCATGTATGGATGTGAGAGTTGGACTGTGAAGAAAGCTGAATGCTGAAGAATTGATGCTTTTGAACTGTGGTGTTGGAGAAGACTCTTGAGAGTCCCTTGGACCGCAAGGAAATCCAACCAGTCCATTCTAAAGGAGATCAGCCCTGGGTGTTCTTTGGAAGGTATGATGCTGAAGCTGAAACTCCAGTACTTTGGCTACCTCAGGCGAAGAGTTGACTCACCGGGAAAGACTCTGATGCTGGGAGGGATTGGGGGCAGGAGGAAAAGGGGACGACAGAGGATGAGATGGCTGGATGGCATCACCGACTCGATGGACGTGAGTTTGAGTGAACTCTGGGAGTTGGTGATGGACAGCGAGGCCTGGCGTCCTGCAATTCATGGGGTCGCAAAGAGTCGGACACGACTGAGCGACTGAACTGATAAGGTCCTAATCTTAGATGTTCCCATTCAAGCCTGTTCCAAGTGGAAATGCCTCTACTTAAAACTAGGTCTCACATTAGTGTTATTAACTGGCACATGAACAAGCAACACTGTTACTCACAAAGAAAGGTATATCCCAATGTTACATTTAAAGTAAAATCATACTCTACACTAATAAAATCAAAGTATCAGCAGTAAGGAAAAGGATTTGATTTGTTTTTTCTCTTTATAATGTCTATCATGATTTTGATAATTTTGTGTGTATCATAATGAGGAAGCACTTCTCAGCAAATTATCAGCACCTCTCTTATCATAATAATATTACAAGGAAAAGGTGTGGCATGAGATACCATGGTGCATTCAGTCATTTAAAAAACAGAACCGAAATTCAGGAACCAGTGAGGCAATCAATCCAGCAGCAAACCTGGAGGGCTTATCAACAATACTGTTTATACTTGGTCAGCTGGCAGCAGAGAGATCTTAACTGCTGTTGTGTTCAGGGGCAGAACACTTAATTAAGAGGCTTGGTTGTTCAAGGTAAAAAACTGAAAGCCATGGAGACAAAGGATGTGTTTTATCTTTTAAGTTAAAAAACTTAGTTGAGGAACGAAGAATAAGAAAAGGCATATGAATATAAACAGGTGACTTCAAGTAAGGAACTGAGGAACACTGGAAGAATACCCAGAAGAATGTCTGATAGGATATTCACCAACTCAATCAAGAAGATTTTACAATACTTTTGGAGGAAGGAGGAAAAACCCAGGTAAAATTTTTGACTTAACAGGAAACAACATGTTTTACATTAAAATAAGCAATTTCCTAGAAGTGATACTTAGTACTGCTGTGGTGAAAATAATACCAAGATGGTATGACTCTAGGTATCTATATGCAAACTCAGTAAGTGAACTTGAAATCCTAACAGAGGGTAGATACAGTCTCATCAGTGTCAGTGACATATGGATGGAAGTCTATACTTCAAAACTTCAAACACAGAGCCAATAGGAGGAAATGGGCATAGAACTGTCCCTAACAAAGATACCCACCTTCTTCATCTACTAAGTTGGTAATGCATAAAAATACAGATGTGCTCTCCTCCCACCTCCCTCACCCTGCCCCCCACCACTCTGGGCCGGCTAGTGCTGAAGTAATGGAGAAATGAAAAATATGTGCATTACTAGTATAAAATGGGACAAGCTTTCTGGATGACAATTTGACAGTATGTACTAAAAATTTTAAACTTCCTTACACCTTTTGACTCAGGAATTCCTCTAAAAACTGAGGCACAACTCAAATGTCCAATAAGGAATTAGTTAAATAAATTATGGTATAGGCTTAGAATACTAGTTGAATACTATAAAGTCATATATCACCTTCCTCCATATACCATAAGCCCATTAAAAAAAAAAAAGCCAGTCTCTGTTCACTCATAACTAGACTAAAATATACAATATAGTGTTACCTTTGATTTTCTTTGGAAGTGAGAATATGGAGAGTCTTATTTTCTAAAATAACTAGATATTATGGTTTTTTTTTCATACATAACTAGACACTATGTTTTTAATAGAGACAAATCCTTACATTCGGATTAAGATAAAGCGAAAACAGACAGGAAGAGTTCCGAAGGCCACCACCTGAGGGCATGCACTGTGGACTCCACAACTAGACAGGAGACGGGTACAGCTTTCCCAGTGCACATTACGAAAGTGCCACAGGCCGCGATACTTGGGGAGGGGGTGAGGGGAGGGGACTGTCACTTCAGAAAAGTAGATATTCAATACACTGACTCAACATAACACTTTATTTGTCAAATGCAGTGGAGACAAACAATCGGAGAAATTATTCTGGGTTTAATTCTGTCCAGCTAGAAAAAACTGGCTGGTGATGGAGAAGGTGGCAAGGTGACAGGAATTCTGTGGTAAAAATAAGTGTAACAGAAAAAGGGACCACTAGTCCTGGCTAAATCTAAACCATGACTTTAGCAAAATGCATTTCAAAAAGTTCAGGGAACAGATAAGTATGATTTTGTAGTTAGAATCTTCAAAAGGGGCTAATACCTGACAGGAAATAGAAAATTATAAAAAACAAAATTCTGACCAACCAAATAACTGCATACACTCTCTTTGCAAAGTAAAAGGAGAAGGACCAAAGAACCCAAATAAAAGGGTTTTTCTTGATGAGCTCATAATTTATAAAGTAGGGCACACATCCCAGGAAGAATAGAAAAATAAAAATGTGAACCTGTCAGAACAAGCCAAATTCAGTTTAAATGAGGTTAACAGCAAAAAGTTTTCAAAGCAAGACCAAGAAAAGTTAAGCCCCCTGACCAGGTAAAAAGACAGAGAAGACAGACCTTGTCCAACTCTTATCATGATTCCCTTTTCTGTTAGAAGGGTTTTCAACCTGGAAAGGATATAACAAAAATCCTAATAAACAAAATGCAGCCCAAGGAAGGTGAGGGAAATCTATACATTTTAAATGTCTTTAAACCCAGAATCTATAGTCTAAAAACACATTCTAAAACGAATTACAGAAATTCAATTTACAAATATTTAAGCACTAGAAATTCCCTTTAAGTCTTCGACAAAATTTTTTCATTTCCATCTTTGACACAGTTTCTTTCTTGATGGAAAAAATCTGAAAGTTTTCTTGACAAAAGCAAAGTATTTTTACTAATTTCCATAACATTAGTATATAAATGAATATTGTACAGTTGGTCTCTAGTTAAGCAAACAACAAGAAGGGTAATTTAGAGTTATTTACAGAGCATTAGAAGAATAATCCCTAGTAAGCCTTGTCTAGTCCCATTTAACATCAGCAACCTTGGTAAAGGCAAAAAAAAAAAAAATCTAGTAGGCTCTACCTTGTCCTCTCTGATATATTTTATTAGTTGCTTAGAGACAGGCCAAAAATTGGTATGTTTATAAAATGTGCAGATGACAAATAACTATATAGAAAATCTAACATTCTGATATTTTAGAACATATTCAGGATTAGGATTTAAAATTCTCATTAGTATGGAGAAGATGCTAGCCATAACCATTATTAAAATCTGAAGGACTTTTGCAAATAAGGATTGGGTTGGTTTTCTATAATGCCAGAGTAGGATCATTGAGTGGAAGAGATACATATAAGGGAATAAATTTCTAACAAAGTGATATGAAGATCGAATGTGCTACTGAATCTTCTAGTTTCTGAATATATACAAGTATGGGACACTAGCTTTCAGTAGATAATAAGGAGAGTAAAATGAAGTCAGTGGTTTTCAAATTTCTTTTAATAGCAGAACGACTGCACTGGAAGAAACCTTACCCAGAGGACTAATACGAAACAGAGAGAAAATTGCTTTAGCTGAAATTCCCAACTACATCTTACACTTACTTATCTGGCACTGGATCAGATGATCTCTAAAGTAATTCATATATGATCAGTAAAACTATAACTCCTGAAGATTTACTACTCTACAGGGTCCAGATGAATGGTCTCCCAAGTGGAATGAATGGGAGGATCTGTTGGGGGTGTGGAGAAAAATCAGATAGATACAAACATTGAAATCAGAAATTATACCTTATGGTCTGAGAACAGTGTGTACACTTTTCAGAAGTTTCTTGTGTCAGTCAGAGCCACGGTCAGATATAATGCCCCCAGGAACTGACGTGTTTTAAAAACGATTTAAACAATGAAAGTTTTTGAGAAAAAAACAACCTCCATATCCACTGATTAACCACAACTGTTTTAATATTTGTATATTTCTATCTAGTCCTATCCACATGCAAATACACATTTAAGTCCAGTTACCAACATGGTACGTAGGATTTTAAACTTTTATCCACATAATTTAAGATGAATACTTCCACAAATCTAAGTTTTATAATAACTGTCTTTTACAGTTACATAAAAATGGAGATTTCATAATGTACTGAATCATTTTCCTACTGCTGACCACTAAGGTCATATTTGCTCTCCTTTTTGTTATTATGTAACTTGTTTACTCACTAAGTCTGACTCTTGCAACCCCATGGACTGCAGTGTGTGCACCATGTCAGTAACTGCCTAAACGTATATTTGCATGTGGACAGGACTGGACAGAACTAACTACTCTTATTTAGTTAGAGGTACATATTGCAATTCATTCACCCAAACGTGAATTACTGTGATGCTGTAGCTAGGGTGGGTGATTAGAAATTCTAATTTTGAAAATTCTAAATTAGAAAAACTTCCAGGTTCAGATTTTCAAGGTCAGAGGCTTTGGAGTTTAATATTTTACTTCTTCATACCTTGGAGCAGACCTGGAAATGCTTTGTCATGTCGGCAGGCATTCACTTCCTCCCTGCTTGGGTGGAGATGGGATGTCCATTTATTCAGGTGAAGCGAGTCATATATTCTTTTGTCATAAAAGGATGGATGTCAACCCTGTCTTTCACATGGTTGGTTTTTAACATTTATGAATCTGTCCTTACTTGGCAATAACGATAAAATGGTGTTAACAGTTTCCTTTCACTGAAGGCCCACCATGTGACCAGGCAAAGTGTTAAGCAGTTTGTACACTTTATATCTTACTTCTCATAACTCTATGTGGTGGGTATTTACTATTCCTATTGTACGGATAAAGAAATTGATGCTAAGAGAGACAGCAAACAACATGTATATTTTAAGATCTTACTAAAGAATGTATCTTATACTACCAAATACTTATTTAAAATATGTATACATGCACATACATATGTATTTTCTTAAATCTGGGCCATTAAGGCCATTCAGTCAACCCCTTCATCTAGATGAGCATTTCCTAAGTTATGTTAGGTGATATTACTTGGCTCCCATAACTTTGGCCCCAAAGAAAACTGTTTTGCTTTAACCATATTGTAGTGTTGTGCCTTTAGCTCATACTGAGGGGCATTTAAAAGTTTCCAAATGGAGTCACCATTACATTTACTGCTGAAATAGTGACAAGAGATTCATTTACTCTCTCTTGTGTGTGCACATGCTCAGTCATGTCCAATTCTCTGAGACCTGGTGAACTCTAGCCCACCAAGCTGTTCTAGCCATGGAGATTTCCAGGCAAGAATACTGGAGTGGGTTGCCATTTCCTCTTCCAGGGGATCTTTCTGACCCAGGGATTGAACTTATACCTCTTTTGTCTCCTGATTGGCAGGCGGATTCTTTACTACTAGCTTATAGTACCAAATTTGCAGCCCTAAAGGAGAACTACTTCTCAAACAGCAGGGTCAGAAATACTGTGCTTCTCCTAAGCCACCAGTGTGCTTTTCATCTAATGAAATATATGGGAAATTTTAAACAGATAACACTTTTTTATTTAGCCACTAGGAAGCTTACTGAAATATCTGAAATCCTTCCTGGTATTAAGATACACAAGGCATGTATTTCTTTAAACTAATTTTAGCTCTGCCCTTAGTCTACTATTCCTATAAAATTCCTCATATCCTGATCTACTTCAACTTTAAAGTAAACTCTCAGGATCAAAGCCCAATGCCAGTTTCCATATTTATGTTGAAATCTGATTTCAACAGCTATAAAAATGTATATACAGCAGTAAAATTATTTTTTGATGACTGCTGTAACTTGTATCAAAGCAACATCAAAATCAGATTATACTAGGCTCCTACCAGGCAGACATTTTGCCCCAAATCTTAGCTGTAATCATTAACTAGTATTTCACATTAAGAAAATGATTTAAAATTACCCAAAACTTACCAATCATAATTCTTATTGTATTCATAGTCTAAAACAATTCCTATAAACTAGCTCAACAAGTCAATGTGCTAGTTTGGGATTAGGGCCTATTCAATGTTTTAAACAATCAACACAATCTATAACCTAGGCCAGTGATTTAAATTGATTAATAGCTCACTGAAGTAATTCTGTCTTCCTTCTAAATACAGGTCATAGTTAAAAGCAAAACAAAAAAACTCTATTTTTTCATTTAAAAACTTCAAAGCATATTTCAGTACATATTTGATTTGTACCATATTACTTGAGGAGAGCATTTCCACTCACTTTATAGACTGAGAAAATGAACAGGATATTACTAAAATTAACGAAGTTCAAATGACTTTCTCAAGGTAGCATGTGCTGATGAAACTAGAACTAGAAAAGAGACCTTTTTTCCTAGACTTTTCCTGGAATGAAGATGGGCCACAGATTAGAATGAAATGTTGTCAATCTTTATTAGCAACATTCAAAAGATTAAGACTGGATAGGAACAAACAACTCTGTCAGACAACAGGAGGTAGATTTTGACCTCACTGTTGAATGCTAAGAACTAGTAAAAGTGAAGTCGCTCAGTCGTGTCTGATTCTTTGCAACCCCATGGACTGTAGCCCATCAGACTCCTCCATCCATGGAATTTTCTAGGCAAGAGTACTGGAGTGGGTTGCCATTTCCTTCTCCAGGGGATCTTCCTAACCCAGGGATTGAACCCAGGTCTCCTGCATTGCAGGTAGATGCTTTACCATCTGAGCCACCAGGGAATCCGTAAGAACTAGTTAATGCAAGGTTTTATTTCCTGGAGCATAAATGCCCCTGGGCAAACATTAATCTGATCCAACTAGGTTCAACGGAACAGATGATTAAGTAAAAATGGAGTCAGCTCCTGACATCTGCATTTTGGAGGCTGTGGGGGGAGTACAACTGCGCTACCTATTTCTAACTTCATTTTAGCTGTCCTTCGGAGGACCTTCAGTTCACTCAAGGGTAGAGTATTTTCAGAACATTGTAATGCGAGTAATTTTAATTAAATGAGGTCCCAACATGAACCAGCTCCAGGACCAGCAGTATGCTGCTGCTGCAGTATACCTGAGCTCTAACCTGGGAGATCATTTGGGTATTTTTTGGGGGCAGGGGATAGACAAGATTTAGTCATATTCTGATCTAAGTCTTAGCTAAATGAATTTGCATTGCAGTTTCAGCCCTTTAAATGATTAAATTACACCAATCTACATTCCAATTTCTTGAACATTTGCCTCTTCAGTATATTAATATAATTTACATTCAGGGTAATGGAATTAAAGTGAATTATCTTCAATAAGATTACATTTCTGAAGACCATTTTCTGCTATAAGCATCTCATTTAATATATTAATCAAGAAATTATACAGAAAGCATGACTTTTAAAATAACAAAGTGACATCACTTATATTATAATAAGATATTTATACCTTATATATAAAGCATTTATGGGGTCCTTTCAGCTTTTTGGAAATTAAAGCAACACTTTATTCACATTTAATCATTTGGCTATGCTATGTTTTTGATAGCTGGAAGGTACTAAACATTCACATTCAACAAATGAGATAAAATGGAGACAAAACCAAATCATGTGTTTTTAGAAGAGACTTCTGTGTCCTCACCTGAGGCTGCTGTGGTATTTGAAGGAGTTGAAGCAGCTGCTTGAATCCGAGCATGAGGAGGAATAAGGATGGTAGCTAGAGGTGGATTACTTGACAGTTCTAGAGAAAAGGTAAAATATACGTGTTAGAGTCCATTCTTAACCCTGTTGTGAAACTATTTTGTTGGTATCACTAAACAGAAGACACAGCATTACAACACTGGTTTAACAGAAAAAAAGACACGGTAAACCTGCATCCGAAACTGAATCATGAGCTAGTAATTAGCCTACAGAGAAAGGTCACCAATATGTTGTGATACACGACAAAAGCACTGTCTGCTAAAATATCCGCCTATCTCTGAGAACTAAAGATAGGCTGGGGGAAGATACTGGCCAGAAGTCTGAGGATAAGCGTATTAATAAGCTATATTTCCATCGTTCATTAACTTAAATATACTAGGTTTCCCCCTGCTACTCTGACAATATTTGATTGCAGGAGTTGACAGTGATAGGGTCACAGAAAAGAAAATATAACTGCAGTCTGTACACTGGCATGCACAGACCAACTTACTTGATGGCAGGTATGATTTATCCAAACAGTAGTGGAAACAGGATTTAAGAAACATGTTAATTCTCATTGCTTTTATTGAAAACAAAAATGTCTACTGAATCCTATTTTGCTTTTTAACTTACTGAGACTGTTACTTTTTAAAAGTTAAAAGTAGGCTTTTATCTGCATGTGAAAGTCTTTGTCAACTGTGTACAAACTGGCTTTCTTTAAAGAATCAAGTGCTGTATATGAATCCTGAGAAATAGTTTTAAGATGATATTTGATCTAATAATGTAAACAGTTACTGAGATGCGGTGGTGAGCTTGTACATAAAAGCATCTGGTGTTAATTTCAGGTAACATGATTGTTCTTCCAGTCTGTCTGGGATAACCCTGGTTTGTTCTGGCATTTAACTAGTGAGCGCTCATTTCTACTCTAGTAAGTGTTATTATAAACAATTCTACCTATTATTCTAATAATTAAAAGGAATAATTATACAACCATACTAGCTACAGGAAGGTGTTATCCTCTGAGCTACAAGTAATAATTACAGCATGAACTAAAAAAGTTAGGAAATAGTGTTTTCTTTAAAGCAAAATTCATATAATGTAGAATTAATAATTTTAAAGTATATAATTTTGTTGCCAACCAGTCCATCCTAAAGGAGATCAGTTCTGGGTGTTCACTGGAAGGACTGATGTTGAAACTGAAATTCCAATACTTTGGCCACCTGATGCGAAGAGCTGACTCAATGGAAAAGACCCTGATGCTGGGAAAGATTGAGGGCAGGAGGAGAAGGGGACGACAGAGGATGAGATGGTTGGATGGCATCACCGACTCAATGGACATGGGTCTGAGTGGACTCCAGGAGTTGGTGATGGACAGGGAGGCCTGGTGTGCTGCAGTTCATGGGGTCGCAAAGAGACAGACACGACTGAGCAACTGAACTGAACTGAACTGAACTGAATTTTGTGGCATTCAGTACATTCACAATGTTGTACAACCATCACCTCTACCTAGTTTCAAAAAATTTTTATCACCCTAAAGGGAAACCTTTAAGCAATTACTCACCATTCATCCCTCCCGCCAGCACCTAACAAGGGGAATATCATTTTAATGCAGAACTTTAAAAATGTTCTGGTACAAAGTCCCTGGAAATATTGACTGATTCAACTTGGTGCCTAAATATCTAAATTTTGTACTAAATCTGATACTCAGATTCTGGTAAAAAGAAGCAACATGCTGATGTCAAGATACACGGAAAATGAATGGCAGGAAAAGCTCAAAACTGAGAGAAGACTATTCATTATCTTTTCCCCTTCAAAGAGAAGACTTAGGTCATCTCATCAAATAATAACCTTCTCTGAGTTGGAAAACCACTGCCTTAATGATCAGGTTTGAAGAAATGCTGTTTTCTCATAATCAGCTGTAGTAGCTATTTCACTTCTCACTGAGATACAGAAAGAAGCTATGTAGTTTTACTTAAATCAGTCCAATTTTAATGCATCTCACACCTACAAAAACAGGAGAATCCCTGATAATTGTCGGGGCTGATGACTTTACAGTTCTAGGAACAGAAGTTAATGCAAGATGTGGTAATTACTCTTTGGTAATCTAAAAGACAGTCAGACTTACCATCCCAATTAAGACTAAAATTTCCTAAAATAGCTTCTTTAAAGTCCACCCATCCATCTACCCACCCACACCCTCATCCAACTGACAATACTGAGCATGAAAGACTGTTAGGTCCCGGATAGACAGATAAAAAGATAGTTGTCTCTGTCTATTCAACAGAAATAGAAAAATGGAAGGACAATTATACAAATAAGCTGGCAAGAAAGGTACTGAATCAATTCAAGACAGGTGCACTTTTAAATTAAGAGATCTCTATGGCCATGTACCCAACATCTGAAAGAAAATCCAGAGACTTCCCTGGTGGCCCAGTTGCTAAGACTTCATACTCCCAATGCAGGGAGCACAGGTCTGATCCCTGGCCATCAGGGAATTAGATCCCACATGCCACAACTAAGACTTCACACGCCGCAAGTAAAGATCCCACCTGTCGCAAAGAAGACTGAAAATCCTGTGTGCCACAACTAGGACACAGCACAGCCAAGTAAAAACATTAAAAAAAATAAGAGGCTATTTTCTTCCTTTTGTAAAAGTATTTAAATTTATTTACTTTTAATTGGAGGATAGTCGCTTTACAGTATTGTGTTGGTTTCTGCCATATATCAGTATGAATCAGCCAGAGGCATATGTATGTCCCTCCACTCAAGCAAAACATTTGAAAAAAAGTAAATGCAAAAAAAGAAAAGATGACCAGATATTTTAAGAGCTACCGTTGAGATACTCTTTAAAATAAATTGAATATAAGTGGTTTGTGGTCACATACTGCCCACTTTCTCCCATTCACTCACTCATTTACCAAATCATCTATTCTTGTGTATATGCATATCCAATTGAGGGCCATGGTGGTTCTGTATCTAATTCTGGGTAAGAGTGTATATATGCGTGTATGTGTACACACATACATGTGCAAGGCTTGAGAAAAACAATCTTCTTTTTCTCTAGATAATATAGGAAACAAGGAAGCCCATAATAGTACAGTGGGGCTAGCCATGAAGAAGAGGTGGGAAGAATGAGACTGTGTTATCCCAGAGACATGGATCAAAACGAAATGGAAACAGGTTCCAGAAGGTTTTAGAAAACTTAATGTGTGATAAGGATTTCTTCAACCAACTAAAGATGCCATAAAACTACTCATTAAAAAGAAATCACATAGTTTATCAGTAAACATTATGAATGCTTTGACGGTGAATTAATCATTATACGGTCCACCATCAAAACACAATGCACAATTGGAGCAAGACCAAAATGAATTTAAAGACAGCTATCAATAAGCCAACCGAGATAGGTATCAACTGACCAAAAAGATAACCAAACTCATTTAACTAAAATTGGCTGCACAGTTTATATTAAAAACTGTAGAAGAAAAATTCCCATGAAAAGACCACCATTAAGTTAAGCAATCTTTTTAAATGTTAAAAACAACGAAACCTAAATCTAGTTGCTGATAAAACCTGAAGTTTTCCTTAAAGTCTCTCTTCATCTAAATGTAAGATTTCCAAATTTATTGATAAGGCCAGGTGTTTTTTTTTTTTTTTGAATTTAAATTTTCGGGGGTAAGGGGTAGGAGTAGGTGTAGGAAGAGGTAACATATATATGTTTATATAACCTATATATGTTTAAACTGTGTTGAATGAAAACTGGGGATAAATTTGAGAACACTAATCAATGTAGAAACCAGAGGGAAGAAATCAACCCTTTAGTAACTAAACCTACTCTTACAGTAATAATAAAATACCAGGCATAGGTAGAAGGGGATCTTCTTTCTTTGTTAACTTTGAAAGGGCTCAACCTGCAAACCCCCAGAAAGAGTCACTAAGAGAGGCAAATTTTCTTTTTCCTCTACAAAGAATTTGATGCCTTCAGTGTGTATGAGGTCTCTTAAGTATAGATGAAAATGGCCAGTGGTTGTCTATACAGTCAAAACTGCTAATTTTTTTTCTATTCACAAAAAGGTTTAAATGATTTAACAATGGCATGCACATTTTATTTGTACTTTTCTGAGGGGTAATTCAAATGTGAGGATGGTACACTTTGATCTTACACATACTGAATTCTAATGTTGCTTATCTGAATATATACTGTTTAGATGAACAAATAACTCCTTCACAACCGCTTCTCTCCTAACAATTTCAAAGTGCCCAGGAAACCTCTCAGGTTTCTGTTGTTGATGACATACTCCACACTCACCCAGAAAAGTAAACACTAAACTAAACAGAGGATCAGACAAATAGTCAACAAACTGCAAAGTCTGCTCCTGATGCTTGATAATACTGGCAATGTTTCATAAGCGGACTACATGATAGCTGTATAATCCCATGACTACTTTGCCTTGGAACTGCCCAAGAGGGAGGGTCACAATTTATACTAGTCATCCAAAAATGTGTGAATGTATTTTGTACTAAATTAATAGTAATGATACACTTGGAGGTCATCTAGCAAAATGTTAGTATTTTTAAAGTCCTGGTGATTAAAAAGAATAAGCTTCAGTAACCTGAAAATGTTATACTCAGAACTCCATTCTTTTTCTTTTTAATCAGAGGATAATTGCTTTACAAGGCTGTGTTGGTTTCTACTGTACAACAATGTGAAGAAGCCATGTGTATATATAAATCCCTTCCCTCTTGAGCCTCCTCCCTCACATCCCATCCCTCTCGGTTGTCCCAGAGCATCGAGTTGAGCTCCCTGTGTACACAGCAGCTTCCCACTAGCTCTTTCACACATGGTAATGTATATATGTCAATGCTTCTCTCTAGAGAACGGACCCATCCATGGGCACAGTGGGGGAAGGAGAAGGTGGGACAAATGGAAAGAGTAGCAGAACTCTATTCTTAATAAAATGTAATAAATGTAGCATTACTGTAAGTTGTTTTATCCAACTAAAAATAACCTTTTTGAGCATTTAATAACAACAGGTACTGCTAATATGTTGAATTCTATAGGAATTATCTTTTTTTGGTATCCATTTATACCATGATTTTACATATCACATGCTTTCAAGCTCTGTGTTTTTAGCTTTATTTCTCATTTTTTCCTTTGTCCTTCTGGAGTCAATTCATTTTTATAATCAGAATTCTGGAGCTATAAGTGTACTTAAATATCTTTTAATCCAACTATCTTATTTTTGTTAAATCAGGAAACTCAGAAATAGTGCATGGCCAAGGTCTGCACCTAGTTAGAGAGAGACTAGGAAGGAGACTTTAGGTCTGACTTATTCTATATGCAATACTGCATCTCTTTATTATTGCATCTTTATTACCTTGGCGATAAATCACATACCACTAATATTCTGATCTTCCTGGAAGTGTATCTCCAAACTACCCACAGAACTTTAAGTCAAGATATTAGTCTTTCACCGTTTGTTCCTACACCATTCCACATTCTCTCTAGTAGTACAGTTAAGGCAGCAGAGCCACTCAAACCTCTGGGAAAGAGAAAACAATTCTTACAAATAGTTTGATAATTTAGATCCTAAAATTCTGAGTACATTCAACATTATATATCAGTAATACTCTGGCTGCTGCTGCTGCTAAGTCACTTCTGTTGTGTCCAACTCTGTGCGACCCCAGAACTAAAACTAACTTGCCCACCTTTAGCAGCACTCATGACTTTCCTAAGCATTCCCTGCAGTGTATTTCCTTGATTTAGTTTTCAATAACCTAGAAGAGTATAGCTTACCTAGAAATTTTACTCTTCTAAATTGACTCTTACTCTAAATTTTACTCTTCTCTTCTTTAGCTATAAAGTATGAAAGAATAATTCTGACACCAAATCCTCTGATAAGTATAAACAGCTCTTATCAGAATATCCACTTACTTATACCCAGATTTCCTGAAGTCCATTTATAAAGATCTTTTATAGATATTTTTCATCCAAAAGACCACAACAGAGAAACAGGGATAGTCACATTAAAAGTCTATAGTTTATTTATTTTTAAAAAGGGACTTCCCTGGTGGTGCAGTGGATAAGAATCCACCTGCCAATGTGCCAATGGAGGCAACACAGGTTCAATTCCCGGTCCGGGAAGATACTACATGTCGTGCAGCAACTAAGCCTTTGTGCTACAATTACTGAGCCTATGTGGTTCAACTACTGAGCCCACGCCCTGCAATAAGAGAAGTCACCACAAGAGAAGCCTGCACACTGCAATGAAGAGTAGCCCCTGCTCGCCGTAACTATAGAGAAAAGCCTGTGGGCAGCGATGATGATCCAGCACAACCAAAAAATTAAAAATAAATATTTTTTAAAAATTAAAAAAAAATTTTTTTTAAGGAGGGGCATTGTAAGTTAAAGCAGTGCATGAGTTTCTGTTCAGGATTTGATTTATTTGTTGTTGTTTAGTCTAAGTTGTGGCCGACTCATCTGTGACCCCATGGACTGTAGTTGGCCAGGCTCCTCAGTCCATGGGATTTTCCAGGCAAGAATTACTGGAGTGGGTTGCCATTTCCTTCTCCAGGGGATCTTCCTGTCCTAGGGATCAAATCCACGTCTCCTGCATTGGCACGGGGATTCTCTACCACTGGACCACCAAGGTAGTCCCATTTGACTCATATCCTACATATTAATATAAATCAAGAGCCCCTATCTTATGTAGACTTATTCTTGCTATTATCAGTTCAGTTCAGTTCAGTTCAGTTCAGTTACTCAGTCATGTCCGACTCTCTGCAACCCCATGAACTGCAGCACGCCAGGCCTCCCTGTCCATCACCATCTCCCGTGTTCACCCAAACTCACGTCCTTCGAGTAGGTGATGCCATCCAGCCATCTCATCCTCTGTTATCCCCTTTTCCTCCTGCCCCTAATCCCTCCCAGCATCAGTCTTTTCCAATGAGTCAACTCTTCACACGAGGTGGCCAAAGTACTGGAGTTTCAGCTTTAGCATCATTCCTTCCAAAGAACACCCAGGGCTGATCTCCTTTAGAATGGACTGGTTGGATCTCCTTGCAGTCCAAGGGACTCTCAAGAGTCTTCAACAAATAAATCTAACCCCCAAAAGCCCCTACTCGACGTAAGAATATCAGAAGACATTTTACAATCTCAAGGTGGTTGAAGTACTATATCTACACTTTAGATGTGGCCTAGGATAAAGTAGGCTAGAAGAAAATGCTCAGGATATAAAAAACCTGATAAGCAGGCGGGCTGATGGTATTTCTGTGTATCTTTATTTCATAACAGAAAAACTGATTTAAAAATCATTGCCTTAAAGATATGGAGCCTCCAAATCATCAATAACGAGTCACAATAGATTTTATCAACAAGGAGTCTACTACTCTCAAATGAAGAAGTGCAGCACTCTCATAAGCTGGCCTTCTCTAACACTTGCTGTGTTGCTACCTCTAACATGTCCTCAGCCCCCTGCTTTCATCACTTTCTTTAACACAATCCTGCACTCATCTAAGACATCTTTCTTTGATCCCTTCCCCATTTCCTTTTGTTTTCTGTCACTCTTCCTTTACTGTCCTTTTTTTACTTGTTCTGGAACTCGTGTGCTATCTCATCATTGCTTTCCTCATGTCTGGACACTCCTGTTCCTGTATTCAAAGACATCCGCACCCTGCCTGAGTTTCATGTTGCTTTCTAGATGCTCCAAATATCCTGTTTTAACTTGCATTTAAGCAGCTGCCCCTTCTTCTGGCCTAACCAATAAGCCACTATTCCTCCTACTTCCCCACAAATCTACCATCCCCTCAGATAATCCAGCTAATTGGCAGAGTGGTAGATTCTTCAAACTAAGTCACACTAATGTAAACAGTTGATAATCTTTACTTGTATCTGCCCAACACCCATCCTATGATATGACCTTGGGGGGAGCAGGGAGACAATGCTTTACTGGATAAAAACCTCGAAAATCTGAATTGAGGATGTGCGTGGTGGAATTAGTTGGAAACTCATCTTTAAACACACAAAATCACCTATTTCCCTATACATTTCAGCCTTGGAATAGTAAAGAATTGGTAAACAAAGAAAATTGATTTCTGTTGGGAATTCCTGATTCTATTTGCTTCCTAAGGTCTTACTCAGTCATGTCCAACCTTTGAGATCCCAATGACTGAGGGAAAGCAAGAGAATGGTTACTTTACAGTATGCTGAAGGTCTATGCTGGCCTCCAAGTCCTGGAAGTAGATAACACAGTCAGTCAGGGGATCCTAGTACACTGAAGCCCTAGTTCTAGAAAAAAGAGAGGTGTAAGAGTCTACGAGTTATAGATCCAGAAGGTCAGAAAGATCTCAAAGTTTTTTTGTCCGGTATCTGTTCACCTCTCTTCTCCCTCTAGTTAATTACAGAAACACTTGTTTTGATTATATGAAAGTAATATTAATTACCATTTATGGCTATTTACTTATGGCACAGTAACAAACATCAAATTGTAGTTAGCTATAAGCTTGACTATATTTTGGGGCTTCCCTTGTAGCTCAGTTGGTAAAGAATCTGCCTGTAATACAGATCAGGGTTCGATTCCTAGGTCAGGAAGATCCCCTGAAGAAGGAAACGGCAACCCACTCCAGTATTCTTGCCTGGAGAATTCCATGGACAGAGGAGCCTGGCAGGCTACAGCCCACGAACTCGCAAGAGTCGGACACGACTTAGTGACCAAACCACTACCAACTTACTATATTTTACTCAAATGTTTGATCTTTGTAGTTCTGTTTATATGGTAGTTTGCTTTACTAATTAAAACAACAGTTCCAACAAGAAAAAGGAAAATTAGAAATGCCCAACAAGTACTGGCTGAATGGGTTAATAAATATTGTGTATATTTAAAGTGGGTATCAACTGCTCAAACACTGAGCAACTAGTATATGTAGATCAGGCACTACCTTTGGTTCATCTGGGGAAAGTAGTACAGACTTCACTGAAAATTTGCTGAGGATAGAGAAGGGTTTTATTCTACCTACAGTAGGATACCCACTAATGACACCCACCATCCCTCTATTCTCTCTAGCTATACAACCAACTGGAAAGTTAGTTCTCTTTCTTTAACCTCTTATTCTGATCATCCATTAATTGTTATTCGTATGATTCAGTAATACCCCCCAAACTGAAAACGTGTATTCAAATGAATTCATACTTGTACACAATAGTCATAGGAGAACTATTCACAATAGCTGGAAGGTAGTGACAAACCAAATGTCAATCAACAAATGAATGGATAAACAAAATGTGGCATATCCCTATATGGCATATTCAGTCCATGCTACGGACTGAATGTTTGTGTTCCCCATGTGAAGAGTTGACTCATTGGAAAAGACTTTGATGCTGGGAGGGATTGGGGGCAGGAGGAGAAGGGGAGGACAGAGGATGAGATGGCTGGATGGCATCACTGACGCGATGGACGTGAATCTGAGTGAACTCCGGGAGTTGGTGATGGACAGGGAGGCCTGGCGTGCTGCGACTCATGGGGTCGCAAAGAGTCGGACACGACTGAGCGACTGAACTGAACTGAACTGAAATGAAAACTTCATATGCTAAAGCCCTAAATCCCCAATGTGACGGTATTTGAAGGTGGAACCTTTGGGAGGAAATTAGGTCATGAATAGGATTAGTAAGAAGAGACACAAAAGAGGTGATCTGTCTCCACCATATAAGCAAGAAAAGTAGCTGTCTGCAAACCAGGAAGCAGCCCTCATCAAACACTGAATTTGTCAGCATCTTGATCTTGATGTTCCCAGCCTCCAGAACTGTGAGAAATAAATGTTTGTTGTTTAGTCACCCAGTTCATGGGTGTTAAGAGTTGCCTGAACTAATTAAGACATGATATAATGAAAATTATATTTGTTGTTGCTTAGTCACTAAGCTGGGTGACTCTTTTGCAACCACATGGATTGTAGCCCGCTAGGCTACCGTCCATGGGATTTCCCAGGCAAGGATACTGGAGTGGGTTGCCATTTCCTTCTCAAGGGGATCGTCCTGACCCAGGGATCAAACCTATGTCTCCTGCATTGGCAAGTGGGTTCTTTACCACTGAGCCACCTGGAAAGCCCATAATGAAATATTATTCTGCCATAAAAAGGAGTGGAATACTGATACATGCTACAACATGGATAAGCCCTGAAAACATGCTAACTGAAAGAAGCCAGACACAAAAGGTCACATATTATGTGGTTCCATTATATGAAATATCCAGAAGAGGTAAATCCATAGAGACAGAAAGCAGACTGGTGGCTGCCAAGGGTCAAAAAAGGAGATAGTGGAGACTGAATGCTTAATGGGTATGGAGTTTTCTTCATGAGCAATGAAAATGTTGTGGAATCTGAGAAAGCTGATAGCTGTATAACACTGTGAATGTATTAACCACCACTGGATTGTTTACTGTAAAATGGTTTATCTTATGCTACATGAATTTTATCTCAGTTTTTAAAAAAGCTTAGAAGTTCATAAAATAACTTAGTTGTTTTAAACTTTATTTTCTTTAGTAATAATGGAAAATTATTAGTGAGTGACTAAAGAATCAAATGTGATTACTTAAGAAATGATGTATGTGAACAGCGAAACAATCTTGATTTTTAAAATCTGAACAAATACAAGGTTTAAGCAGTATCTCAGTTTCAATGAACACAAACAGGTGCACACACACATTGAAGAGTATGGATCAAAATATGTCTCAATTTAAGGAGAATTATTTTCCAAAATATATCCATCACAAATATCACAAGATGCACCATGTGTATGCATTTGAGTTTCTACCAAGTTGTTTACTTAACAAGGGGCTGTCTTGATTTGTATATTTTGAGAAACAAAGTACTTGCTGGAGTAAATCCTTAGCGTGGAAAAAAAGAGATCAAGATACCCTTTAAACTTTGGGAAACTTTAGTTATCTGACAGAAATGGTAAAAAATGAGGCAAAAAAAAAAATCTAGCACTGACTTAGTAGTTTCTCATTTCAAGATCCACGGTTTTACTGGATGTCACCGTACTCAAATAAAATGCAGTGAGTGCAAACCCAGTGCTCTATGACAACCTAGAGGAGTGGGATGGGGTGGGAGGTGGGAGGGAAGTTGAAGAGGGAGGGGACATATGAATGCCTAGGGCTGATTCATGCTGATGTATGGCAGAAACCAACACAATATTGTAAAGCAAATAGCCTCCAATTAAAAATAAATAAAAATTTTTAAAAATCTCATAGATACTACTTTATAAAGCAATCCACTAATTATATTATGCATAACATGATATATTTATGTAAATAGATAAATGTAGATTTTCCAATGGTGGTCTGGGATTCAAAAAGAGCTTCGTATCAAAAAATTTAGGTAATATAACATAAAAAACTATATAGATGGTTCAAAAAATAGCTCTACTGATTACAAAGATACAGATGTGAAAGATGCATATAGAGTTTGAAAAAAATTGTTCTATAAAATTTGAGATATAAAAAACCATTCCTAAAGTACTGTGTGTGTGCTCAGTTTGACTCTTTGTGACCAACCCCATGGCCTATAGCCCACCAGACTCCTCTGTCCATGGATTCTCCAGGCAAGAATACTGGAGTGGGTTGCCATTTCGTTCTCCAGGGGATCTTCGCGACCCAGGGATCTCTTGCCTCTCCTTCACTGACAGGTGGATTCTTTACCACAGAGCCATTTGGGAAGCCCAAACTAATATTAATTTTGTATAATATATAATTTAAATCTATTTGAATTAACAGAAAGAACCCTTCTGGGATCTTCTAAATGGGAAAATAGAAGATCACTTTATATTCAAGGGTTATCAGCATTAGCATTAGAAAAAGAGCTACACGATAAAATCATAAAGTGATTTTGAAAGCTAAAAGTAATTCTTTCAGGACTGTGATTAAAATTTCTCTACACTTCCTCTATATTTTAAACATTTTCTTCGATCTAAACGTATTACTCTTGATTAAAACAAAAGCAGTTAAGAATTAAAAATAAAATTTATTTTCTTAAGATCTCTAAAATTTTTATGACACGGAATTCATGAATTTCTGTTGTGGAAGAGAACAGTCTCCCAGTCAAACCTTCTGCCAAACTGGAATAATCTTACCTACAATATTTGACATCACCCAGCTTTTCCCTGATATACAGACCAGTATTTTGAAAACATCTTGTTCCACTATTATCAGTTGAAAACGTCTTTATTGATTCCTAAATATTTATTTAGTCTCTCTTTATGCCAGGGGCGGAGGCCTTTATTTGAGGTATTTTTCTCAGGAGTCCCTTAAGTCTTCACTTTCGAGGCTCTATATTTAATTCTGCCCCTTTGCATACTCTATCTGGTGTTCATTAACATCTTAGAGGAACAGCCAGGACTTAAAACAACATTCCAAATGATTTCTGATCAGCCCAAGTCAAAATTAATAGTCGCAGGAAACCTGCAGATTTTCTTTGATGAATGAGATTACATAAGCATTGTTAGTAGCTACATAATATTGACAGTTAAGATTATAGTCAACTGAACCATCCTATAGTCAACTGAATCATCCAAGTCTATTCTACTAGCAACTCACATCTTCCAGATCTAAAGTTTAAGAAATGCATTTTCCCACAGTTTTAGAAAAGCTTAAAAGGGGAAAATTTTTTACTTTATAATAAAGTAAATTATATCTATTTCCTGATCACAGAAAGCTTTCTATCCCCCTTATATTTTTAACTTGACTAATTAATCGAAACAAGCAATCTATTTACTCCTTGTTTTATCCACAGGGAACTGTACACGTTTAATGTTCATTTAAGGAAGAAAACCACAGCATCAGAGGCAGTGTGGCTGATGAATGAATGAAAAATGACCATCCCTGGGCTTTTTAGAAATCACCAATACACAAACTCAGTTTTCTTATCAGTGTTTTCTTAGCAGCACCAATGATGCCAAGGCTCAGAAGGGAAGAAAATTTCTCTTCTATATCCCTTATATAAGTGCTAAGATGGGCTTTATAAGACTTCAGTTTTCTGTATCTGTACGGCATCTAAAATTACACAAATATAGCCACCAATTTACTTCCGGGTTAAGAAAAAACTTGATATAAATCCTTGGGAAGCAAGAAATTTTAACATTCTAGACACAAATCTGAAGATTTAAATTGCACGTCAATCTTATTATTAAACCTTACTCAGGGAAATCTCTGTAACCTCTCCAGTACCAAGATTTATCAGAACCTGCTAAAAATTAGAGAAGCTATGTTTATTTGAAAAATTTAATCTGCTTTTAGTTTGTTCAAAACCATATAAGTGTGGTAGCCTAGTAAGTGGTTATATAGGATGCTCCCTTCCTGTATAAGTACTTAATATGCCTACTTTTACCCTACAAAGATTTAATAGAAAATTAAAGCTACACATGTGTAACTTTCCCAGAAACTGGTAAAAGGATTAAGTGTTAGGAGTTACCTTGAGTGGTGAAGTTGAAGAGTGCAGGTGTGTCTCGCCCATTTGGTAGTTTGACATTTGGGTCCCGTAATTCATCAAAAAATGAATGTGCACAAGCTTCCAGTGGTGTCAGTCGGGCAGTTGGTGTATACTCCAGCAGACGGCTACAAAGTGCAATCGCCTCGGGTGGAGTTCGGGGTCGGAAGACCTACAGAATAAAAAAAAAAAAGAGAGAGAGAGAGAAAGTACAGTTAACGTTTCATGTAAGAATCTTTGCAAATTATCGTCTGAGTACTGAGTTAATTCCCACCATGTACAAAAACATGGCTGCATTTGTGAAAGAAACCTTTTAGAATGAAAGGAGTTAACTGCATACAATTTACCACATTGGGGTGAACTGCTAATTAAAGACTATATGAAAAAGGCTCAGAGAAAAAACTGGGGAAAATGGGGGGAAAAAATCTATACAAGCTAATCATAAGGCAGTACAATCAAACATGCACACAAAATATGACAAGCACAAAAGAAAGTCTCGTTTCTGGGAGCAGTCACAACTAGAAGAATGCGAAGTTAATGTTAAAGTTTTGACTGCTGTGGTAATAGTTATAAGGTTTGCCTCTTTGGTGTGACTTTTCTTTTTAGCAGAACAATTGTTGATAATCAACAGCACTGTACAAATCTGGCAATTAATATCTTTTAAAAAGGAAAAGCTGTTTATTCTTCATGATTTGGTATTAACTTTTCAATAAACAGAGCCTATTATTATTTGAAGAAATTCTTGAATATCTAGAACTTCTCAAGTCCAAAATTGTTTTCTCAGGTAGCTGTTATCTTAACACAGCCAGTTTACCCCTCATTTGAATAAATATTCTAGGGTTTTAATCAGGAATAGAGAAACTTATTTTTCATTAAGAACATTAACTCACAGAAAAAGTAAACTGAAAGCTATAATGAGGCAAAATGCAAATAAATAAACTTATTTAAAGGAACAGAAAGTTTTCTACTCATCTATGTCTTATAACTCTGAATAAATACACAGAACTATGAAAAATATACTTTGTTCTAAATTATGGATAGTTAAAGAATAAAAGCAGAAAGGGAAAAACAGAAATAAACATAAACATCTTGGCTGAAAGCTTTTGAAATGAAAGAAAAATGAAACACATATCCCTTGACAGAAGAACACAGACTCAAATAGAAGGTTAGTAGCGGCAATGGTGGAAGTTGACAGACACAAAAAGGAAAACAGAGGCATAAAAATGGAGGGAGAGAGACCTACAAGTGAGGAAAGGACATGCAGACTGTGACAAGGCACAGAGGCGTCTGAGAGGCTTAGGTTTCCTAATGAGAAAGGCTCATATAACATTTGGCTATCCACCTAGGCTGAAAGCAGGAGAACTGGTTACTACTACAGAGCTCATTCGATTATGAGACTATTTGTAAGAGTACTTTCTACACTGAAAATCCTTTTTTCATTCTGAAACAAAGTTTATTATTAACAAAGATATTTTCCTTGGAAATTGAGAAATTTTGGCTTGAGTAGGATATTAGAAATTTATTTCTGAACATTAAAGATCTTAGTTAATTTATTTGGTTGTGTTAGAAAACCCTCTCCACAGTTACAAGCTGCTTTATCTTTATTCTTTTGAATAATCTGACTTGCCTCAGTCAAGGAGCTAACGTACTGTATTATTTGAAATGTTTAGATCTTTCACTGTTTGTGGTCATTTCCCCCATCTCCTGCTTCCCAGCCAGAACCATAATCAAACTCAAAATGTAGAAGAAAATAATCAGTGGAAATATCTAGAAAAAATTTTATGAAAATACTAAGCACTACTGACTTTCCCCTGAGGGAAATTTGTATTTATTTGACAGCATATGGATTTATTTTGTTAGCTAGTCTAATAAAAATGCCTCTGACCAATATGGGAGCACAGAAGTAGAATTAAAAGTACCACCACCAAAAGTGGAAACAAGAATCTTTTAACATTCAAATGTAGGATAGGTGGACAGTGAGTATATTTTAAATGAAAAAATTCTGTGTTACATCTATTAATAAACCACTATTGTAAGCTTACTTCTGATTACTAAGAAGAAAATCATCCACGTCTTTTTTGATTTCTCACTGACTAAAAGTCACCATCCATGTTGGTACTAAGACACATAATAGCTTATTTTGCCAGGGAACCCTAACTCACAGAATCAAAGAGTTAGAAAAATAAGGATAAGAATTCATTTTAAGAACCTACACTAAAATCAAGACTTAACCTGCCTTTTAAAAAAGTACCCATTATCATTTCTAATCCTTGAGAGATTCCTGATGAGAAAAGCCTTGGTTCTGTAATATACAGATAAAGGTTAAGAAAATTATGTGGGTCAAATCCCAGCATACCCAAAGTCCAGATTTCTGACCGTAAGACAGGGTGTGGTAGCATGCAACTTTCAAAAATTGTAGGCCAAACTAGAAAAAGGTTTTCTGAATTATCTTTGTGTCTAAAGAAAAGGAAAACAATAACTACTGTCACTTGGCTTTTAATAATGAAGTTTCTGCTGCTTTTCATTCCCTACCAAATTGTTTAACACTCTAAATCTTGGGTTCTGTGGGGTTTTGTCAATATTTATTCTTGTAAAAATACTTTTCAAACCCCACTCCTAAACTTCAGCTTAGTTATCAATAAATCATTCAAGAAACTGAGAGTCTAAATATATACCACAAGCAAAACCTATACCACACAGCTACCTACTTTGTTTTTATCATTACATTTCAAGAATGAATAACTCAGCTTTTCAAAAAAGTTTTCCCCCCGAGTTTTATTGACCTGCCCTGAAATTTTGGGAAAAAAAAATTAAGTACATACCCGCACTCCTGAGGTGAAATGTCCTGTTCCTGACGAATCCTAAAGATGAGAATGCAGTGAAATAATCCAAACAGGGGAAGTCAATCCAAAAGAGAATAGTCCAGCAAGGAAAAATATATCCAATGTTATAAGAAATCCATGGTGTGGAGGGGGGGGACATAGAAAATGTTTATACAGTTATAAACTTTAAACATCAGTCTGCACAGTAGCAAGTCCAAGTTTTAAAAATTATTTCACCACAGTGTATGCAAAAAAAATTTGATTGCGCAATGGTGAGGCACAGTAAAGAAATTAAATTTTAATTTAATTATGTTCCAATGCCAGTGCATTTATTAAAAAAATACAAAACCAAAAAAAGTTAAAATCAAAATGAAATCTAGAAGTAAAATTCCCAAAGTAAAGTGTTTGGTCTTCTACGACCTGGATTCATTGTCCATTGACATGGCTGGGAGGGGGCGTATCAGCCTGCTTGTCAAGATGTGAGTTCCCAATATGCTAATATTTCTCTATTAATGAATTCCAGTAACACAGTATAAACATTTTTGCTAAATTATTAGTGATGAGAGGAAAGTGATAAATTTATTTAATTTATAGATTTCAAGCCAGGTATTTTAAATTTGTGTGAGCTAAGAAGGATCAGGCCACCGCGGATTATTCTCCATTTTGGATTGACTTCCCTGATAAAAGATATTTACTGACATTCTCATTATCTTAGGACTCTTCAAGAAACTGACATATCACCTCAGAAGTGCGGGTATAAACTTACTTTTTCTACTGTGGGCTTTGCCCCCTCATACCCGTTCCTTTTTGGAAAAACTCACTGAAAAAAATTCTATACCTCTGAGCACTATAAATTCAACACAGTTCCATCTGCAAATATGCCCAATTCACCCACCAAAAGCTAAACAAAAATATATACAATGAACAATACAACTAAGGGACAGTCACAGTTATAGGTGACATGCATAGTAAGTAATGTAAACCAACACCTAGGCACAACGGAGCCAAATATGCAAAAGGGAGGTAGCAGGGTCTATTATGTCTAGGTATTGAGAACAAAAAATGGCAGAACTCACCAGTAGCTGTGAATTCCCTTGGCTATTCTAAGAGAATTTAACATTCTTTTAGGATAGTTTCCAGTGGGGGAATTAAATATTTTGCAAAAATAAATAATCCGCGGATTACTTTTAGTCTGCAGACTAAAATTTAGTTCACAGATTAAAATCCGGCCCATCAGGATAAAAATCTCTCATGAACTTAAAACACAACCAGGTGGACAAAAATAGAAAACCAGACTAAAAAAAATGAGAGCACAAAGTAAGACTCAACTGGGCCAACTAACAATTAGTGCGCAGACTAAATATGGCCAGCCAAGAATGTTAGCAAGGCCATGAAGAGCCAGCCCAAAACACTCCCTGTAAAAACTAAAACCAGAAGTAAATAAATAAAACAAAACAGAACAAAGCAAAAAATAAAGAAATAAACAAAAGGAAGAAAAAAAACAAAAGAGAAAAGAAAAACTGAAAAGAACCAAAACACTGACATGAACTTTTAGGTGATTCAACTTCTACCTCACCTGTGCAGCAACTCATTTTCTTAAATTGAAACAAACTCTTATCACAAATACTAGTCTAGAGAAGAAACTAGGAGGAAAAAAAAATTTTTCCCCCAAAAATAAAGTCTCTGTGGTACTGAACAAATGCAAATGAGTTCTTAACGGAATAATTATTCAAAATAAATTTGCATCTGGATAACTCAGAAAGGACACAGGCCATTTTCTCCTTCACATGTCCTATAATAGACTTTTGCCATCAAACATCAAATTTCAACCTGGAGCTAACTGTCATGACTGAATCTTAAGCCTGTTAAAATTACCATTTATATAGCACATCAAGGCTTATGGTTGATTTTCATAGCATCAGCTCTCAACAATTCCACTATATTAAACAGCCAACCAGAGCAATGTAAAAATGCCTATGGGGCAATGATAATTAATCTAAGTAGAATGGAGAACAAGTACTGTGCCTTGTTCAGTAGCTCAAACAGCTATTCCTCTTCAAGTTTTCATTGTGATAAATGTTCAGTACAGACACTGTTCGCTGGTCATACACAAAATACACAAGCATTCAATGTTAAAAACCGATAAACCATGAACACTTCTGAAGAGCAACCCGAGTATATAAAATTATTTGCAATTTGTAAGGCTATATGCAGGACTAAAAGTGAGACAATGTCATGGATTTGCTGACTAGTTAATTAACTAAGAAAAGAATTTAAGTCTATTGAAGTGCTCATGTACAGCACATAATTCATAACAAACACAAACACCCTTTCCTTAGCCACAATTCAATAAATTTTAGCTTCACTAATTAAAATACACATAGAAATATAATGTTAGTATCAGCATTAAACTATGCCACAAATTCCTCCCTCTAATCTCATTTGCTCATAAAATACTACAGAAGTGTGATTTACCAAATGTCTACTTATCTAACTTAATCTTTCATTGTTCATAAAATGGTTACTATAGTCAGGTTGATCTTCCTAAGAATACAGAAATATTTCCTTTTCATCCATACCTCCTTATCTTAAGGGATAGTCCCCTAAGCTACAATTCCTAACTTTAGCAGCCCCTAAGCAAACCCAAGGGCTTCCCAGGTGTAAAGAATCCACCTGTTAATGCAGGAGACACAAGAGATGTGGGTTTGATCCCTGAGTCGGGAAGATCCCATGGAGCAGGAAATGGTAACCCATTCCAGTATCCTCGCCTGGAAAATTCCATGGACAGAGGAGCCTGGTGGGCTCTAGTCCATGGGGTTACAAAGAGTGCGACACGATTAAGCAACTGAGCACACAGGCACACAAGCAAATCTAGACTGTCTGTCAACAGGACCCACCCTCATCCACCAGTCCTATCGCCTTTAAAGGAGGTCCCTTTTCTCCTCCACCACCCACACTGAAGATCCTCCCAATGATACCTATAGTACGTGAAACACCTTGGAACACCAACCGCACATAATCAAGGATATGGTTATTATTCAGTACTTGCTTCAACTGACTCAGATATATATCACCCTTAAGTGTTTCAAAGACAGAGACTAAATATTTCAGGTGTTTTTTTTTTTTTTTTGTATCCTTTATGGTGTCTAGCACAGCCCTGATACACAGGAGGTAAGTGTTTTAAAGAACAAATGTTAAGTCACAAATTTTTTCCTTCTTTTTTAATTCACCCTCAACCCTATCCTCTGCTCCCCACAAGTGATCCATTCTTTCCTTTTTACCTTATTCTTCTCACATATGGATTCACCACCTTAGTAGTCAGATTTTAATGTGCAATAGTTTCCAAAGAAGTAGGGTAAAGCCAGTATAAACAGAAAAGTGAGGAGGTCTATTCACATAGCAAAACAGTTGTTAGAGAAGAAGTGATTATTCTAGCACTAATGAAGATGGAGGTAGAAAATTCAGTAGGGAACACAGTGCATTTATGAGACAAGTGATAATGTACTAGTTGAGATCAGTAGGCAGATGGGTTGAATAGTAATATTGAAATTGATTACCTGAACAGCAGACAAAACAGACAAATGACAAACTTAGGAACCAACAGAAATCCCCAACATAGTTTCATGCTTCTGGAATACATGAGCAAAACAAGGCAGAAAGGCCAGAAAAGGTAGAGTGGATCAGCAAAGCAACAACAAAATGTTTGACAGGGATTTTTGCTTTGTGCTAAGACCTTTTGAGAAGGCAATGGCACCCCACTCCAGTACTCTTGCCTGGAAAATCCCATGGATGGAGGAGCCTGGTGGGCTATAGTCCATGGGGTTGCTAAGAGTCAGACACGACTGAGCGACTTCACTTTCACTTTACACTTTCATGCACTGGAGAAGGAAATGGCAACCCACTCTAGTATTCTTGCCTGGAGAATCCCAGGGACGGGGGAGCCTGGTGGGCTGTCATCTATGGGGTCGCACAGAGTTGGACATGACTGAAGCGACTTAGCAGCAGCAGCAGCAGCAGCAAGACCCTTTGAACGTATTTTTGGTAATGGGTGAAACTAGTTAAAACAGGTAAGTTTACCAAATGAAAATTCATCTTCTAGTCAAAGACTCAGGAAAAAACATTATGAAGAAAGTCATTAAAAAAAATTATAGTGCACCTTTTGGTTTAGCTTTAAGCATAGCGAATAATACATGTAATAACTAATTCAGCTAGTCTGATTCCTTTGATGGCTGAAATGACCTCAATTTTTTGCTTACTCTGTTAGCTAGTTAGAAACACTAGTATTCACTCATTTCACAGCATGTGGACTGTGTTCTAAGAAATCAAGTATGTAAGGATTGATTTTTGTGGATAATGGTTTCTGGGATACTTAAATCAATGATCTAAGGTCCCTACATATCCTACGGACAATTAGCTATTAATCATGTATACCCAAGTCTCAGCAACAAACATTTTGAGGTAACATATTCATTTTATTATTAACAAAAGAGAAATGAGAAGCTGCTATGGTACATACACGGTATGACTTAGAAGGTACTACAGGAGTTATACGGTGGGAATAATCACATAAGAGCTTGGATAATTAGATGTTTCATGGGAGAAGGAGATCTGAAGTCTTGACAAAGGTCAAGACTTAGTAAGCAGAGAGAAAGAACAACACTCTAAGTGTTCACTAGTAAGAGGTAGAAATGAATGTGGCTTTTCCAGGGAACAATCAGGAGAACAGTTTGATCAGATCAAGAAATTCAGCATGACTGCATGATCCCTTCCAAGTGAGCAGGACAACACTCTCACATGTAGCTAAGTTATTAAACAGTACTCAGTCAGTCGAAAGAAACCAAGGCCCTTGGGATTCTAATCTACTTCCTCTACTAACTAGATATGAATTTCATTACTCTGAAAGAATATACAGACATCTGTGTTACCTAACTCAGGGGTCCCCAACCTCCAAGATGTAATGCTTGATGATTTGAGGTGGCGCTGATGTAATTGCACAGTAAATGTAATGCGTCTGAATCATCCTGAAACCATCCCACCCCTGGTCCATGGTCTTTTCTGAAACCGGTCCCAGGTGCCAAAACGGCTGGGTACTGCTGATCTAACTGACCTCACAGGATTATTTAATACTGGAATAATATAGGGGACTATCTGCTTTAACTTTAACAAAAAGTTAGCACAATCAGATACTCAAAATAGGGAATAAACATATACAACCATTACAATGTTAACTTTATTAGAAATCCTTAATCTATCCTAACCGAACACTAAACTTTTAAATTCACTGCCTAATTACATGCATTAAGGGTGAGGGAGCTGGAGAACTTGGGAAAGATTAGGTTTAACTGACTAAATGCCTCAGGAAAGGTTAAGAGCAGGACAAAGAACTAAATCTCTCGTTTTTCTGGAAAGAGAAGCAGAAATAATTGGGAAGAGAGTGACTGGATAATCATCCGAACTGGGACAGTGAAGAGTGTGAAGAACATGCCATTAATAATCATACTGGGCAAACATAAATTGGGACACATAAGCACTCTTCTCATTATATGTATGGCATATAAAATTTTTCCTATAGGCAATGAGGAATCAGAAAATTTCAAACAGGAGAGACAATATCACATGTGCTTTAAGGAAGATGACTTTGACAGCAGTGAGGATGTGAAAGATATAAAGGGGGGAAATCAGGAGGTAGGAGGTTGTTTCAGCAGTTCTATGGTATGATGTTGGGCTAAAGTCAGGGCAGTGGAGATAGAGAAGATAAATCCTCTATATGCATACTTGTTTTCAAAAGAACCTGAAGAAAAGACACAACAGCTAACTGCTTTCCTACAAAAGCAAAAAAATAACATGAGGGACAAAGAATGGGAGCAATGCTTACACTAGAGCCTTACTTCATACCTAAATAGACTGTCATTTACCCAAATCTCCATGTACCAAATGCAGAATCCCGGCTTCTTCTCTTCTTCCAACCAACCAACCTCCACCTCTATGTAATTCTCAATTTGCTTTCGCTATCATTTCCTTTTGTGTCCCATCTGGCTTTTATTCTTTTAACTGTATAACATACACCAAAAAGCAAGTATTTATCTTCCCCACCATCACTCTCAATACTGGTTCTCTTTTCAAAACATTAGTGTGTGTGTGTATGTGTGTATATATATATATATATATATATATATATATATATATATCCTTTCCAACTTGCTTATTCAATGAATTAGGTTGTTCTGGCTATCAGGGAATAGTCAAGAGTATCTTATTGGATTTCTGAATTCTCAAGATCCCTGCAATATATCACACTAGGATTATTTCATTGTTTTGTTCTTCTGTTTGCTATCTTTCTTATACATCTGAATACCCTCACTCAGTGCTTCCAAGGAAGACATTTTCTCCCTTTAACTTTTTGTCTGCCTACTTTTTTTGAGAACAGGAGCTCCCAGTTCTGAGGATATAGCTGTACTACACTATAACATGGTAGGAAAAAAAAAAGGGTTTCAGCAAATGGGGCTAAAGTAGGTTTTAACAGAAGACTTCGATAAAGGCAAAGCAGATTTTGTTTCCAGACTCCCGTTTACCTGCCTTCCAAAGGCAAAAAGCTTTTTCCTTTAGAGAACAACATTATGTACGTTTAAAAAAAAAAACCAAAAAAAAAAAACCAAAAAACTCCACTGGCTGCCTAGCATAAAAGAGTATTTCTCAAGCTGACATTCACTATCACAAAGGGGGAGACTTTCCTCTAGAAATTTAAAATTTTGTATTCTTATTTTGACAATAACCTACTCTTAATAATCAACGTAAATATATTCTGGATCATCTGCAAGACAGAGTACTGCCATGGAATTTCTATGTCTGAATTTGGTTTTGTGTTTACAACCACAGTAACAGCAACCTAATGGTGTGCACTAATGAGAAATTAATATGTGTCCTATTATATAATAAATGCATTTGTACCAAGTGAGAACCAAATTATGGCACATATATGAGTGAAGAATTCACAAGAGTTTGAAGACACAAAATAGGTGGGAGACTTGAATTATTATTCTATATATGGTACAAGAATGGAAGCCTAAATAAAACAAAAGGGCTTTGTGTATATTATTCAAGTTGGAAAACCATCAGTGTGAGCTACAGAAACATCTGGAATTCACAAGGGTAAAAGATGTAAAGCATGCAAATTCACCATTAATCTTCTATTGCTCGCATGGCAATTATAATGAATCATTCCTCACATTCCATCCTGGCTAATACTTGACGAGATATAATCAAGGGGAAAAAGTACAGAATATGACACACACTAATACTGGTGGCAGTCTTGATATTTAAAAGAAAAACGAGGACAAGGACTACTAAATAAGATCTCATGACCTCATTTCAGCATTGTATTGCTTAGAAACTCTATATACAGGATGAATACTTAGAACATATTTGACCAAAAAGAATTTTACTTTTCTTTCTACCTTAACATGCTTATTAAAAAAAAAAAATATGGAAATGCAGAACAAAGAAAATAAAATCACCTATACTCTTCTTATTCAAACTACCATTAGCATTTTGGAATACTTCCCTGTATTAATTCAATACACAGAATTCTCTTTGCTTCTTGTTCTTCTTTAACATGGCTGAAATCATAGTATACTACAAATCACTTATTACACTGTAACTTGGAAGGACTTTGTGGATTCAAACTGCAGCTCGGATTCTAAATCCAAATAGGGCACCTACGATTCTCTGAGTTTAGTGAGAGAACCTAAATATCTTCTGACTCAGATTCAAAATAAACTTTAAATACCAAGACCAAAGGATGACTTATCTCAGAACATTTAGTGTTTACTGAAAACTTAAAAAGAGGGTAGGGGAGAGAGCAATATCTTGGTCAGTGAAAGCTACAACTTATAATTCTGGCAGTAAAATTATTATTGAGGTCTTTGTTTTTAAATAATGAATAATTGGTAATAAGCGGATTTTCTGAAGTGAAGAGACGTGAAGATATTTGACAACTTGAAGTAAAGAAACTTGAATAATACAGCTTAGCAAGAGAGCTACTTTGAATCTGGAAATGTAAATTATTTCACTTAAATTACTTTACCTCTTATTATAAAAGATATATAACCAATTAAATGAACTTGTTAATGTTTAAAACAAACTGTTCTATGTACATTTTTAAATATACAAGATCTCTGATTGAAATATGTATTAAAAAGTTGAATATGTCCAACCCACAAAATATATAATGAAATATAAGAATAAACTGGGAAGGGGGATATATAGATGGCACATAACTAGAAGGTTAAAAAAGTTGGTATTACACACACACACACACACACACAGAGAAGAAGCTTAATCCTGACTTTGTCAGTCACATATGGAAACATGGATAAATCATTTGGCATGTTTAGCTAGAGTTTCAGAATCTACAAAACAAAAGAGTCACTCTAGCTATAAGCCTTATTGAGATTTTTTTCCCCTCTGCATACAATCTCACAAATCAGACATGAAAATAACTTTTTGATAAAATCTCTCTACAATCATTTCAATTAACTATCAAAACAAAAGCTAAAGTCTTCTCATAAGTTAGTACTTATGCTCTTAGAATGGGCTCCAACTAAAAGTTGAAGTTAGGCTTTTCCAATGGCTAGTGACATCCTGTGAGTATTATCAACTGCTTTCAATGTATACTATTCATGAGACCAAATCTTCATTTTACTATTGCTCCCAAAACACCAACAGGAAAGTAAACAAAAGAACACAAAATATAATCTATATATTAGTAGTTTAAAAAGAATAAAAATATATGTGATACTAAATGCTATATGATACTGAATGTATGTAAGTACCCCTAACTATGTAAAGAAATTACTTCTGAATTTTAAAGAGTAAAAATTTATGTATAAGATCCTGCACTTAACGAAATTCTTTATTTGAATACTATGCATATGTACTGTCCTCATCCTACAAATAAAAACCCAGACTGGAAACTTTCTACAGGAAATCAGTGGGAATGAAGCTATTTACAATCAGTGAAACACTGATGTATAATTATCCAATTATTTTTACATGCAGAAGTCCTGTTGTACTTTGTATTCTGATAGCCACCTAGTCTCAAAATAGTTTAGTTCAAGAACAATAAGAAATCCAACCTCTAATTAACTACTGGTTAATGTATTTTTTAAAAAACTCTTTTTGACTCACCTTAGTCCAAGGATGTGCCTTAATTTGAGGGAATTTGAATTCCGTGTAGTTTGGGTTCATTTCTCTAATTTGCTCCCTTGTTGGTGTCCCCAGGACCTAGATAAAGAAAGAAAGAAACTGCCGTAATTTTCTATATACTTATAAATATAGTCTTTATGTTTTACTGTACTGGTTTCACTGGAAAAAGGAATTCCAAAGTTATAAAATATGTAACTCATTAAACAGAGCAGACTTTATAAAAAACTTCAATTTCTGACTAGAGGACCCAAGCTATAGGTAGTATACAGACTGTTATGGTAACAGTCATCAAGTTTGTATAAGAAAGGTCACTCAAAAATATTCAACTAAAAATCAGGCATCTTCGTTCTGTCTAGAAAAACAATCTATTGTGATGGCATCTGAAGTGAGAGTATCTTTTATTCATTTATTCATCAGTAAAGTAAGACAAAGGTTTTATTATCAAAAAGCTAATTAGGAGAACCTTAGTCAAACATGGTCATCAATAATTCCATTCAATCACTGAATATTAAGTGAATGTCCCCAGGTACTAGGAACTATATGAAGAATACTAAGAACAAGAGAGATTCTAACTATGAGAAACTTACATATTTGTGTGCAAAAAAGTATAATACAAGATGAAATTATATTGAGCACTTCATTACCTCCAGAGCTGTATTAGGCATCAAAAGGATTTGACTGCATAAGACAGATGATGGGAAGAGACATTAAGTACTAAAATGAGTACTTTGAAGAAAAATGACACATTACGTATCTTTATAACTCTAGTACCCAATATAAAACAAGTCTGTTGAAATAAAATGTTAATCCATTTAATTCAAGGACAGTTGCACAGAGGAGCGGAATGTAAAGTACTTGACCAGTGGTGAACAAACAGGGCAAACTAAGAATTTCAGGTGTTTGTTGTTATTGTTTCTAATTCTCTAGACTTCATTAAAACTTTCAGAACTCAGGCAAATTTTTTAAAGTTTTATTCTTCAAAAGACACTCATATGAAAACAAAACGTAAGCTAGACTGAGTAGGTACTGTATAATTTAATTCATATAGAATTCTAGAACATCTTCTGCCTACAGTGACGGAAGATTCATGGTTGTGAGGAGCTGGAACAAAGTATTACAAAGAGGTACTAGGAAATTATTAGGGGTAATAAATATAATACAACTTCCTTTCCTTCCTGTAGTAGAATTCCAGCTTTACAGAGAAACAAAGAGTATTGAGAAGGAAAATATCTGGTCTTTGTAACTGTAGCTATCAGATATTTGTAAATTGGACTCTTGATGAAGGGTGTGTATGTGTACATGTATGGGAAAAAGGGGAAAGAGTGAAAAAGAAGAGAGAGTGAACTTATTGATAATTCTGCCTTCCAAATCCAACTCCACTGGATTTTTTTAAATGCTAAAGAAAAACAACAGCAATGTTAAAAAATGAGTATTTAAAATGCATACTTTTAGTGATGCTACAATCCACTAATTTCATTTTAAGACATATACTCTAATCTAGAGAAACTCTTTATAATGTATATTAGTCTGTAATAGGGGCCTCCCTGATGGCTCAAGCAGTAAAGAATCTGCCTGCAATGAAGGAGACATAGGAAATGCGGGTTTGATTCCTGGGTTGGGAAGATTCCCTGGAGGAGGGCTTGGCAACCCACTCTAGTATTCTTCCCAGGAAAACACCTTGGATAGAGGAGCCCCGTGGCTAAGGTCCACAGGGTCACAAAAGTGTAGGACACAACTGAAGCGACTGAGCACACACACAGTCTGTAATAATACAGCACTGCAGGCAAAAATAAAAATCCAAAAGTGGAATTAATAAATAAAGTGTGGCATAGTCATACAATGATATACTAACTGGCAACGAAAATAAATGAACTAGAGCAACACATACCTTATTGGATGAATTTCACACAGTGGTGAATTTTCACTCAATAATAGCTTTATGTAAAGTTTAAAAACTGGAAACACTAAACTATGTTTTAATTTACATGAAAGTGAAATGGAAGTGAAGTGAAAGTTGCTCAGCCATGTTTGACTCTTTGCGAATCCATGAATTCCATACAGTCCATGGAATTCTCCAGGCCAGAACACTGGAGAAGGTAGCCGTTCCCTTCTCCAGGGGATCTTCCCAACCCAGGGATCAGACCCAGATCTCCCACACTGCAGGCAGATTCTTTAACCAGCTGAGCCACTAGGGAAGCCCAAGAATACTGCAGTGGGTAGCTTATCCCTTCTCCAGGAGCTCTTCCCAACCCAGGAATTGAACTGGGGTCTCCTGCATTGCAGGTGGATTCTTTACCAGCTGAGTTACCAGGGAATCCTTTAGTTTACATAGTTAAACTAAATCAAAAGCATGGGAATATTCACTAGAAAAATCAAGTATAGATTATTTAGCTTACTAGAAATAATAGAGGAGGAGGGACTATGACTGGGGTGGGCATAAGTAGTTCTCTAATTCTAATTCTTAGTATGAGTGGTACTTACATGGATAGTCATTTTATTATTATGCTTTAAACTTAATACATTTTAATATATTTTTGTATTATGATATATTTCACAATAAATAATAATGACACTTAAGAAATGCCCACTCTCAAGTCAGTATTTTTTGTGCAGTCTCCCCTTATTTATTCAGCACTTTGTTAGCACAAGGCACAGTCCTAACTCCCTACAAGCTGGTAGAAATGCCAAAAGAAATGAGGGGTTGTATATAGACCATCAGTAAATCCATCTTTTTACTGTATGAACATAGACCATATGAATTTATTGGCTATTTGGCTGACTTTTCCATATTGCATAATGGAAAATGTATAATACTGTATAATGAAAAAGGCAGGATGCTCCTTGAAGTGAATGTTTCAATTCGTATATGCTTTTTATTATAACCTAAGAATATTCCTGGTGGAAGTAAATCTGTGAAATACACAACAAACATGTGTGAGAAACACATGACATGAACACAAGGTTTGTTTAAATAAACATGTTACAATAACTTATTTTATGTGAAAGCAAACAAGTATTATATGTGTGCATATGTGAAGTCACTCCCATATTCTTCCTAAACTGTCTCAACAGCCACTTAGATCTAAACATTTATCCCAAATTTTATATGTGAAAAATTTCACATATTAAAAAGCTGCATCTTTTTTAAAACACTGAAAATGTCCTCCCTTTATACTACCAATTCTCTAATATTTTTCAATACTACATTTGTTTCATCACATTTCCACTCCTCCATGCATATATCAATCCACTTTATTTTCTGATGCATCTGAATATCAGTTGCAGACATTTAATTATGTTAGTATATATATAATTAACTAAGGTTCAGTATTTCTGACCTTTTCATCTAAGCATTTTTTATATACCTAGAATTCTCACTCAATATATACCAGTGCATGGATGTGGAAAAAATCTTTTATCACAATGGGAGATTATCTGCTTAGATGAATAGTTATGATACAAAAAAGATTCTTAATTATACTTCTGATTGGTGGTCAGAGTTTGTGTTCTTTATCTTTAAACTGTGGATATTTGTGACTTTTAAGAAACTTAATTACTATTAACATCTAGTAAATGGAATCATTGATATATTCACTATCAATTACTTAAAAGCAATTAACCAAATAAACTAGCATATCACCACAAAACGGCAAAGGGTATCTTATTATTGTTACAGCCACATGACCTTGAATCACTAGAGCTATTAGATGGACAAAGTGAAATTCCAATGTAGCTATCTGTTTTATGTTTAATTTCTCCTGTCAAATATACAACTATTGTTGTAATTTTTCTATTCTTTTTCTTGTCATCTTGAAAAGCACATTCTCCCCAGGCTAGCTAATAGAGATGAAAAGTAGATGGGAGATCCAGGGATTAGCCAACTGTTTTAAGGTCCAGAAAGTAAATACCTTAGGCTTTGTGGGCCAGAGAGCCTCTATTACTAGTCACTTCCACTACTGTAGCACATGTGATTATTTCACATGTAGAATTTTGATTGGAATGTTAAATGGCAGGAAGTCCTATGGATGTGCACATTGTAAGTAATGTATTGCCTAGAATTTTTAAACTCAAGGCCTAAGTTGTAGAACATCCTTGTTATAGAATTACTTTGTGTATAAATACTGTGCTAACTAAAAGCCTTACATAATAAAGTATAATTCTGTATAAGTTGGCATCAGTAGCTCAATAAATCTGGAATATCATGCAAGAGTTTGCATTATTTTAAAAAAAGACATCTCTTTTTAGTAATTGCTAAGTAACTGATATTAGAATTACTCTCTACAGTAAAACAATCAGAAAACTGACTGACAAAATATTCTTTAAAGGAGAAGGTAAATATGATTCAAAAAGAAGGGAGTAGGGAACTGGTCAACAAATATAGGTACAAAAATGACAGAGGGAAGAATTGACAAATGAGGGCATAAAGCAGCTATTATAATGAGGAGACAAACAGAGGATTAAAAAAGAAATACAGTAACTGCACAGTTGAAAAGTATGATATGTGAAGTTAAAATTTTCCTGGAGGTCTAACAACAGATGAGACATCACAGAAGATAATCAGTGAACTTAAAAAACAAAACAAAACAACAGAAACAATCAAAGCTGAAGCATGGAGGTACAACAAGCTAGAAAAACACAGGTACATGTGACTGGAGTCTAAGAAGGGGCTTGGGGCAACAGATGTCAAAAAAATATTTGAAGAACTAGTGGCCAGCATTTTCCCAAATTTGATGAAAATGCCATGAAATCCAAACAGTATAAAAGCCACTGATAAAGGGAAAGTTTTTACCAAAGCAAAGAGATACATTTTATACAGTCAACAATAATACCAGCCAACTTATCAGAAACAATGCAAGCCAGAAGAAAATAGAGACCTCTCTCAAAAAAAAAAAAGAAAGAAAGAAAGGCAGAAATGAGAAACTGGAAACCAAGAAATTCCATATCCAGTAAAAATATCCTTCAAAAGAATGACGGGAACAGAACCAAGATGTCTTGATTTCCAGTCCTCTCCATCAATCAAACCACATAATAAAACTCAGGGCTACTTCTCTCCTTGAAACAGTGAAAAAAATAAAACAAGACATTGTTAAGCGAACAAAAGCTAAGAGAGTTTGTCTCCAGATTTTCACTGCAAGAAAATACTTTAGGATGAAAGAAAACGAATGGTCATTCCTATCTACACTAAGGAATAAAGACCACCAAAAATTATAAATATGGACTATATGTATGACATTTCCCTTTTGCTTTTATTTTTTTGAGTTGGTCACTACTGTATTCATTTGTTTTTTATTTTTAATTGAAGGATAATTGCTTTACAGTATTGCATTGGTTTCTACCAAACATCATCATGAATCTCCCCCTTGCTTTTAAACTGGTTTAGAAGAAAACAGTGTTTAAAGCAAAATAAAGTATTATAGAAGTAAAATGTATGACAACAAGAGCACAATGGACAGGAAGGGGAAATGGAAATACGCTATTGTAAGGGTCTTACTTTATATGCAAAGTGGTATATTTGTATACTGTGGTATATTTGTAGACTGTATCTGATAGAGTAGGATGCCTATGTTCAATCTTAGAACAAATTTTAAAAAATGTAACATGGCAATCAATATAGCTTAAAAAGCCAACAGGGAAAATGAAAAACACTCATTATAAGCTACAAGATAGCAGTAAAAGGGAGAGGAAGAAACAAACAACAAAAAGAAAACTATTACCAAGGTGGAATATTTAAACCCAACCATATTAATAATTACACTGAATGTAAATGGTCCAAACACTCCAATTAAAGGCAAAAATTATCAGACTCAATGCAATATCAGAAAACTGTAGACTTCAGTACAAGGAAATTAAAAATAAAAAGGGACATTTCCTAATGATAAAAGCAAGTTTAAGACTAAATTTACAATTATTATAAATACTGTATGTTGATGAAAATGTAAAACACTGAAACTCTCATACACTGCTGGTGGAAGTGCAGAACAGTGAAACTGCTCTGGAAAACAGTTTGATGATTTCTTACAAAGTTTACACACATTTATCATACGACAGCAATTTCAGTCCTGTTCTTTATTGAAGAGAAATGTAAACACAGGTTTGTTTAGACAAGAAGAGAAGCTTTACTCATAACAGCCAAAACAGAAACAAGTCAAACACTAATCCACAGGTAAATGGATAAACAACTCTTAGAATAGGTAATACAAAGATGGATAAATCACAAAAACATGATGTTGAACTAAAAAAGCCAGATACAAAACACACACACACACACACACACACGATTCCATTCATATGAAATTCTAGAATAGGAAAAACTAACCTGCAGTGACAGAAAGCAGACTAATGGTAACCTGAAACAAAAGATGTGAGACTGCAAAGGTACACAAACAGGGTGATCAACTGTCCCAGCTTACCTGGGACTATCCTGGCAGATCCCTCAGTCTTGGGCAATCTGAGACATTTGGTTACCCTAGGCTGTACACAAGAACATGTTTGGGGATGACGGAAATGTTCTAAATCTTGACCAGGATAGTAGATATGTTTGTCAAAACTCATTAAACTGTACACTTAAAATTGTTATATTTTATTGTATGTAAACTACACCACTATGAAATTAATTTAAAAAGTAAAAAAACAGACCATTATGTAATTCGTGATGCCATTACTATACTAAATACAACCATGTTTATCTTTCTTCTGTTGCTATTTTAAGCCTAGCATTAAAAGTATCAGAGTCTGCCAAACCTTAAAATCAGAATTATTTTATATACAGTACCCACAGTCTTTAAGAAAGCAAAGATGTGAGTTAAGATGCAAAGGAATGTAAGGATGCAAAGGTAAGACATAATTGAAAGGCATTAAAAAATTTTTTTCAGTCTAAGTCACTCCACTCAATAAAAATATTTACTGAGTGCCCTTGCTCAAGGAACTATAGGGCAGAAAGACTTGTACATTATAGTTAGTTGCTCAGTCATATCTGACTCTTTGTGACCCCATGGACTGTAGCCCTCCAGGCTCCTCTATCCATAGAATTCTCCAGGCAAGAATACCCACTGGAGTGGGTAGCCATTCCCTTCTTCAAGGGATCTTCCCAACCCAGGGACTGAATCTGCGTCTCCTGCATTGCAGGCAGATTCTTTACCACCTGAGCCAACAGGGAACCCATTTACGTTATAAATCAACTTCAAATAGCCAAGATCAGTACAACAAAATAAGCACAGAGATCTATGAGGTGAAAGTGCTACAATGAACTGGAGTAAGGAAAAGTTTCAGGAAAGGATGCTGGAAAGAGAGACAAGAGCTAATTTTACTTAAGGAATCTAGGAAGCAAATGAATCAGATGCACGTTCTATGCACTCTAGATATGAGGTAGGAAATAGCATGATTTGGGTAACTGTATCAGTTGAGTGTTGATAGAGAATAAGGATTAGATAATGGATGAATGGCAACATTAAAGTCTTAAAGGTTAACAAGTGAAAGATTATGAAGAGCAAAGATTCTGAATGCATCATAATCTGCAATCAATAATAAACTACTACAACAAAAAACAAGTCAACTATCCCATTTCTACTTCTGAGTATATCTTTCATATATTAAGCTTCTACTAGGTTCAGAGTATATTTCTACTTGATTTATTTCAGCTGATTTATATTTGGAAACCCTGAAATCATCTACTTAAACTTTTCCATTTTACAGATTAAAAAAAAAATGAATGTTTGACATGGACCTTAACACTTCAGACACAAAACAAGTCTCAGGGTTCCCTCAAATTTTAAGAGATGGAAAATTAGTTTTCCCCCAGAAACTTTTAAGACTAAAGGTATATTTAAAAAATAATTATTATTTCTGGACTTTCTAAAAACTGAGTGCCCACAACTTAAAGGAAATGAAACTGCACATAATAGTTTTACGTACTTTTCTATAATTATGGTATCTCTTACATAGTAAAAGGAGGGGGATGGTCAAAATAATCACACTATTGGAAAGAGTATGTACTCTGAGTTATCTGCTAATTAGAATAGGATCTTTCCATTTATTGCAAAACAGCATTTTTTAAGTCTACTATCCTAGAACGTCAAGGGGGGTAGGTGGTGCAAAGACTCAAAGATCTCTGGATTAGCCTGTCACAACCCTTTGGGAAGCTGCTCATCTTTTATGATTAAATCAATTATTCCAGTCCCATCACATTTGTTGTACCATTTTTTTTCATTCATTTAGCTTCAAGTTTATCTAGACACCAATAAATATCAAGTGATGAATTATGATTCATGTCTTCAAAGAAATAAAGCCAAGAATCATCTGACAAAAGCTCTGAAATACACTTCTTTCACAGCTTTGCGTTTTAATAGCCCAACACCAGAGGTCGCCAAACTTCAGCAATAGAACTACATGTGTGGCCTTTAAAACAAACGTGAAGCCAAAGAAATTCTATTAGAAATCTTTGTTACTCCTCTGCTTAAAATCCTTCAGTGGCTTCCAAGTGCTTACAGGCTAAAGTGTTCTGGCCACTGCCCACAGCTCCAGCCTCCTGGTAAACTTATACACTATCCCCACCATTCAGAACTTTAGGCTCGAACCATAAAGTAACACACAATAGACCTGACTTCACTAAGCATCCTTGTCCAAATTAGCATGTACACCCTCCATTCCCTTCCTTTCTCTCAATGGTATCTTTGCATGTTTCAAGATTCAGTTCAAGAATTTCCTCTTAAATGAAATCTTTCCAGATAGGATTCTCTCCGAATAGCATACTTCTGCCTCTGTACTCTGATCGGACTTCTGGGGTCAGACCTGCCTTACCTCCCCTCAATAAGTCTCTGAACTCCTTGAGGGCAAATAGGCCCAAATGGTTCACTAAATCAACATGCTGTTAACGTGATGTACCCTGAAAGACTGAAAGGATACATGGCCATAATGAATTCAATCAAAGCTTTTAAAATAAGCAGATAAAAAATTGTGTAACAGAGGCAAGAGGGATTTCTGCATAAAAGAAATGTTTATTTAAACTGGATAACTGTCAGGTTGACTGTCTATATCATAAATGTGACAATGTGAAAATCAAAAAACATGTCACTGAGCTACTCTATTTCAAAATATCAGTACTCTACTGACATTCCTGGAATCACCACATTTTCACTTCCAAAGGACTGATATGATATATTATGCTCTCTGGTATATCCCTACAAGTTACAAGTTTTAAACTTTTTAAAAACACTATAGGTAGGTAGCTAAAATCCATCAAAATAAGACAAGTGAAGTCACTCAGTCGTGTCCGACTCCTTGCAACCCATGGACTGTAGCCTACCAGGTCCTCCAACCCATGGGATTTTCCAGGCGAGAATACTGGAGTTGGTTGCCATTTCCTCCTCCAGGGGATCTTCCCAACCTAGGAATCGAACCCGGGTCTCCCACATTGCAGGCAGACGCTTACATACAGATTTTATACAGTTTCTATCAACCTCTCCTATAATAAATGAGTGAGATTTTGGTATAAGGATTTTTTTGTGAGGTTTGCATTGTTTCTTTCTCAGGGTTTTCCTCTGATTTCCAAAAGGCAAGGAACCCCCCCAACCCATCCCCAAAGCTATAGCAGCAGCAGTAGCACAATCATTAAAATCCCATTAGGAATATCAGTGAAGAAAAGAACATCAAGCTGTCATGTTATTTTGAATACAACAAAAGTATCTGAATAAATTATTCAAAAGTATTCAACCTAAACTAGCACAGGAGGGTCCCTTTGTGTGTCCATGATTTACTCTATTTACCCCCGTGCCACCTGTCATTTAACTGGATCTGAGTGCTTTGCAAAGCTGTGGTCAGTTTACTGCCTTTCTTAAAATATGGTGGAAACAGCAACACACCCTTATCGGAAGTTCTGCAGGTAGATGTCTTCAAGCTTGTCTTAAAAAACGAAGCTTTGAGATTTACACCCCTCTACAGAACTTCCTTCTTTTTTAGTATATTCAGTGCTGTACAACCATCAACTGCTATCTGATTTCAGAACATGTTCATCATCCCCAAATTAAACCCTGAACCCATGAGCAGTCACTTCCATTTCTACTCTCCCCAATTATTGACGACCACTAATCTACTTTCTGTCTCTACAGATGTGCTTATTCTGGACATTTCATATAAATGGAATCACATTAACATGTGTTCTTTTGTGTTTGATATTTTCTGTGATAATGTCTGTATTTGACACTTTTCATTCATCAGCTGATGGACAACTGAAATGTTTATACTTTTTTGGCTATAAATAATACTGCACAAACCTTTATGTACAAGTTTTTTTGCAGATAAATGTTTTCAAATTCCTATGAAGGGAATTGCTGGGTTGTGTGGTAACCCTATTATTTTGAGGAAGTGCAAAACCATTTTTTGTTTATACCATTTTACAATCCCTCGAGCAATGTATCAAAGTTTCAACTTCTCCACATCCTTTGGTAAGGGTTCCCAGGTGGCTCAGAGGGTAAAGATTCCGCCTGCAATGCAGGAGACGCAGATTGAATCCCTGGGTTGGGAAGATCCCCTGGAGGAGGGCATGGCAACCCACTCCAGTAGTCTTGCCTAGAGAATCCCATGACAGAGAAGCCTGGTAGGCTACAGCCCATAAGGTTGCAAAGAGTCAGACACAACTGAAAAACTAAGCACGCACAGTACCAATACCAGTCATTGTGGGTCTGTATCTTGGCCACCCTAATAAATATGACCTAGTACTCACTGTGGATCTGACTTGCGTTTCCCTAATGACCAACAACGTTGAGCATCTTTTTGTGTGTGTCCTCACTGGTCACCTGTATGTCTTCTTTCGAGAAATGTTAATTCGGATCTTTTGCCCATTTTTCTCTTGGGCTGTCTTTTCATGGTAGAGTTGTAAGAGTTTCTTATCCTAGATACAAATTCCTTATCAACAACAGTCTGTGTATTGTCTTTTAATTTTCTGGATGGTAGCCTTTGGGAAACAAATTTTTAAATTTTGATGGAGTTCAATATATACATTTTTTCTATTGTCACTTGTGCTTTTGGTTTTGTATCTAAAAAAAAATCACTTATGTTTCTTTCTAAGAGTTTTACATCTTGGCTCTAGGCCTATACATTTTGAGTTAATTTGTGTACATGGTGTGAGACGTAGGGGTCCAACTTCATTCTTTTGCATATGGATATCCAGTTGCCCAAATATAATTTGTTAAAAAACTACTGTTTCCCCATTGAACTGCCCTGGAACCCTTGTCAAAGGTCATCTGACCATAAACATAAAGATTTATTTCTAGACATTCAATTGTACTGCATTGACCTACATGCCTATACTCATGGCGGGACTAAACATTCTTATCCCCCTTTCTTGAGGTTTAACTGACAAAATTGTAAGACATACTAAATGAACACAGTGGTGATTTTATATACATACACACTGTGAAAGTATACTTATCATCTAGTTAATTAACATATTCATCACCTCACACTTTTCTTTCTTCTCTTCTTCTGGTGAGAACATTTAGGTCAATAGTGTTATCAACTATAACCACCATGTTTTACATCAGATTCTCAGACCTCATTCATCTTAGAAATATCTGTCTTCTTTACCAACCTCTCCTCAATTCCTCCACTCCCTAAACCCCAGGGACAGCCACTTTTCTACTCTCTATGATTGACTTTTTTCCTTTTCTTTTTAGAATCTACATACAGGTGATGCCATGGAGTAGTTGTCTTTCTCTGTCTGGCTTATTTCATTTAGCATAATGCCCTAAGGTCCATCCATCCATGTTATCAAAAATGGCAGAATTTCCTTCCTTCTAGTGGCTTAATAATATTCCACTGTAGATGCACTATCTTGATTACTGCAGCTATAAAATGAGTTTCAAAAGTGGGAAGTACGACATTTCTTCCCTAATAAAATTTTATATTTGGCAACAAGTACTTTCCTTTCCCCCAAAAGGTGATTACTGTTTTGATTATGCAAATTATTCACCATAAAGTAAAACAAAGTCATTCTTGGTTAATACATATTCATGGTGGTCATTTTTTTTTCCCCCTAGGTGAATGATAGCTATAGTTGTATGTTCAAGGTAAGGGTATAAAACAAAAAGAGGGGTGGCAGACGGGATGAAAATCCCTTGGGTTAAAAAAAAAAACCACCTCACTATATTTTCCAAACTTGTAAAAAAAAAAAAAAATCACACTCCCCTTTGAGACACGTAAACATTTTATACACACATCCCCCAGCTCTTGCTTCCTCTGAGAATCACTAACACTATAGTTCTTAGTGTTATAGCTTTTGTGGTGGTGTAGCACCACAAGCCAAGATTTTCTTTGTGTTTTCCTTCTAGTATACTTATCAATAAAACAATAAGAATTATGTTTTTTAAATATGAAATATCGATCAGTATGCTTTTAACAAAATAAATGCCCCTCCTACAAGAGTCCAGTGTTTCTTTATATTGAACCCTGAAAATAAACAAATATACAGAGGAACTCAAATTGCCACCATGGAGAAGAATCTACAGTTGATAAGTAAAGTGTATTATATTCCACAAAGAGTAATTTTGTGGATGGTCTTCTGACTCAGGTTCTAAAATCTAACTATTAACACAACAGTTTTGAGGTGACAATGTCATAAAACTTAGGTTTATGAGAAAAAAGTTTCTTTGAATAAATAAAACATATTCTGGCAACTTAGTAAATCATTTTATACGCTTATTTTGGGTAAATTAATTTCAAATGAATGTCATTATTCTCAAGTCAAAAGCTAACTAGATCACATTGCCATGACACCACTTTTTCATGCCTGGGCACACTTAAGAAGCATATAGCGATTTAACCAAGTATGAGTAAGTTACTATAGAGTCAGTAAAGTTTCATAGTAGCAACATAAAATTGATGTTTCTTCTGGCCTATATACAACATATTAATGTAAAGATGCAGTTGAGAAATTTTACATTAAAATGATTTTTCTAATACTCATTTACTTATTTTTAAAATGTTGACACTATGTGTGTAGTATTTATACTGCAGGCTGTTACTATAAACTGTAACCATTATTCTTTGCACTAGTATAGGGATATTTAATCTAGATATTCGAGATGAGCTTTAGGAAGTCCAAGGTTCACCTAATATCATATGCCAAATTTTGGCATATATGTTTTTCTGGGGAAGAGTCCATTGCTATGAAAGATTTTCAAAGAGGTCCATGATGCAAAAGTGACTAAAAGTCGCTGCTCTAGTCAGTTAATAAACACAGAAAAATGTAAGCAATAAAACAAGAATGAAAAAAGCAATAACATATTTACATATATATTGCATATTATATATTACAAGTAAAAATCTGTACCATGTGGTGTGCTTACTAGTTCTGGGGAGTGGAAAAGGAAGAGAGAACTAAGTTTAATATGTTGTCCCTGTAGTCTGTTAACAAGAAGAGCTCTATGACAACAAAAGAAATACCATCAGGTAACATATGCTGCTGCTGCTGCTGCTCCAAACACATGTTAGCAAAGATACATCATGGATCCATCAAAAAACTTGGGAAGAAAAGTATTTTATACTTATTAAATTCTCATTAAATTAGTCTCTTAGACCTCTGTCTGAAAGACTATTTGATGGTGAAAATGTCAAGCCAGGAGACAGGGCATACACAGGTGCTAAACAATCCATAATATGGAGATAACGGAAAGCTAGTGTTTGCAAAGCAAAGATGATGAAGATAACACTGAGCTGTACTTGAAAGCAAAGGAATCCACTTTTACAACCTTGATTAATTTAGATGAAGTACAATTAAACTTAATCCAAAGACATCATAAACTGATTTAGTATATTCATTACAATAGGATTTAGGAGCATTTTCCTTTATTTTGTGGTCACACTTGAAAAACACTAAATTAAGTGGGTGCTAGATAATAAGCTGACATTAAATATCATATTGTTTCTCCTAGAGCTACAAAATTCCATGAATAGAGGACACCAACTTAGCTAAAGCTGAATCAGACAGGATTTTCCTACCACCCAACCCTTCCCAGATATGGCAGTCATAATATTCATCTTCATCATCATCATCACCTTGTTAGGATTAAACGGTAAAATGTGGTAATATGTGTAAAGTGCTGAGGTCAGTGCCTGGTGCAGAGGAAGTTCTCACTGAGTAGCAGCTTTTATGATTAGCAGTATTTTACCAATATTTGAAAATGCAGACTTCTGAGGGGGCAGATAATCACTAATCTATTTGTCTAAATTATCCTGCAAAGCCCCTGGTGGCTCAGACAGTAAAGAATCTCCTTGCAATGCAGAAGACCTGAGTTTGATCCCTGGGTTGGGAAGGTTCCTTGGAGAAGGCAATGGCAACCCAATCCAATATTCTTGCCTGGAGAATTCCATGGACAGAGGAGCCTGGCAGGCTATAGTCCATGGGGTTGCAAAGAGTCACACAGGACTGAGTGACTAACACATACTGCAAAGAGCCATCAGTCAAATCGAAAGACCACGAAAACAATGATTTAGATAGATATTTGTAATAAAATGCAGCCTTAACTCTATGTAACTGTATTTATTTGTTTACTAACAAAAGATTCTGGCATAAAACAACTGAAAACATCTATTTTTTTCAGTTCCTGGGATTACAAAAAGATGACTTTTTTTTAAATCAGTATCACAGAACAGTAAAAAATGAAGCCCCCCCGGACTCTCTTTTAAAAATAATTTTATTTTATTTGTTTTTGGCTGTGCTTGGTCTTCACTGCTACATGCAGGCTACTCTAGTTGCAGTGCATGGGCTTCTCACTGTGGTGCTTCTTCTGCTGCAAAGCATCAGCTCTAGGGTGCATGGACTCAGTAGTTGTAGAGCACAGGCTTAGTTGCCCTGTGGCGTGTGGAATCTTCCCAGATCAGGGATTGAACCTAATCCCCTGCACTGGCAGGTAAGACTCTTAACCACTGAACCACCAGGGAAGTCCCTCTCTCTCTTTAATCTCACTCTCCACTGCTAAATCTTTTTCTTTCTCAAGCTTTTTAGGTACCACAAGAAATGAAGTTCACCTACTTAACTATAATAAAATAATCGAAAGATTATTTGGATCTCACTGTTTTCCAGAAACTTTCAAATCCCTAAAGTTTCTGCTAGAGGTAAGATTCTGCTAGTTCTTACCTGTCTAAGAACCATCTATGTAAATATCTAAAATGAATAATTACTACTAAGAGAAAAGTATGACATGAACTTATTTACCAAAGAGAAACAAACTCACAGACTTTGAAAACAAACTTGTGGTTACCAAAGAGGCAAAAGGACGGGGGAGGGATAAATTAGGAGTTTGAGATTTGAGATTAGCAGATACAAACTGCTATTATATATAAAATGACATACAGCAAAGTCCTACTGCATAGCACCGGGAACGATATTCACTATCCTGTAATAAACTATAATGGAAAAGAATACCCATACACACACGCACACACACACCTGAATCACTTTGCAGTATATCATAAACTGACACAATGTTGTAAACCAACTATACTTCAACAAAAATTTTTTAAAAGCATCTACATGCTCAATGTCATGTTTTTCTAAAAGACATATATCCAAATTTAAAAGGCTAGTTACTATAGCTATGAAGGCTATAGAGAAAGTCTATTATCAGAGAGGTGTACTCTAACTACTTCTGCCTTTAAAACTTCCATTAGAAAGAAATGGTCAACTTATTACAAAGCATAAGTAAATATTTATGAAATAAATTATATCTCTAGGAACATTAATACATTTAAAATTGGAAATTCTACAAAATGACTGGTTTCTATCAAACATTCAGTTCTGTGATATTTTAATCCCAAAACTGAACTCTAGACTGAAGCTCACCTTTCCTTACTTGAAATTTGTGTTTTAAAATTTGGAGGGGGAAAAGAAACTATTAGTAAAACCTACAGCAGTCCCAGGTCCAGAATTTCTAGACTGCATCATCTTCAGTTCATCTGGGGAATTTGGGGGACATCTTACATTTATGTAAGGAGTTAATCAAATCTTTGAGAAGCTAAATATATAATTTTTTTAAAGCAATCATTTATCACTGTACTTTCATATTATTCTTCTCAGAATCAATTATGTAATTGAGAATAGAATCTACAGTCAAACCTATGCAGTAAAAAAAAAAAAATCACTTCGTCAACATACACTTCTTCACATGAGAAATACAATTAATTATTTAGTAAAACAAAAAAGTCCACAAAACAGATGGCACTTTTGTTTTAACATACATATGCACAGAAAAGTGTATAAAAATATTCATAGAAGTTATTTTTCATGATGTACTAGAACAGTGATTACTTTTGTTCTTCTTGTATTTGTGTCTGGGTATGTTTTCTGCATTGAGCACATAAAATTATAGCATACATAATGATAAAAAAAGCAATCAACATAAAAAAAATACTACCTTCTTTAAATCTTCAGAAGACTTTTTCTAAATAACCCCATTGGTATGACTGACGACAGAGGTGCCAATGGACAATGCTGTATCACTGAACCTATGCTTGTGAAATTTCTGACAGATATTCTCCCAAAATGTTTTATTTTCCCCAGGTATCTGAAACCACATCAGATATTTCTTAAGATTATTTTAACTAGTATGTATAAGGAATATTTTAATTTTACTCTTAATATTCTGCAAAAGTGTTGTTTGAGGATAGATAGGGAGAAGACTTAAAGGTTATGCTAAGTTAGCTCAGTTTATAATACTCTATGTTACTTATTCTATGAATTATTGGCATTGACATCCAAGTCAATGAAGTTTAATAACATATACCATAACACTAACTTTTCTTATTCATCTAGCAGCTTAATTTAGCTTAAATATTCCTTCAAAATTATTGTGGTGCCTCTGGATATTAAAACATAACAATAAAAGAAAGTTCCTGCTCAGAAAGTTTGTCGTTCAGTCACTAAGTCATGTCTGACTCTTCGTGACCCCATGGACTGCAGCACGCCAGGCTTCCCTGTCCTTCACTATCTCCGGGAGTTTGCTCACACTCATGTCCATTGATTGAGTCAATGATGCTATCCAATCATCTCATCCTCTATGGCCACTTTCTCCTCCTGCCCTCAATCTTTCCCAGCATCAGGGTCTTTTCCAATGAGTCAGTTTCTCACATCAGATTAGAGCTTCAGCTTCAGTTCAGAAAGTTTATAATTAGGCAATTCTACTACTTATAAAATTTATAAGTACGATTGTTCCTTTTCTGAATAAACTCAAATTCAAAGAAAAGAGTGACTATTTTCTGGGTTTGGGGGTATATCAGCTACCTCCAGATATTCAAGAGGAATATGCTCATGAGGTTTTCAAGAAAGAAAATGGACAGAGAGCGGAGAAGAACAGTAACATAGATTCCCTAGTTTCCAAAAGAACTAAGGGCTCATGACTAATCTCAGAAAAACTGAGACTGGAGTTGGGCACCTGGGAGATCACTTTTCACAGAAAACTCAAATTTATTCTTGAAGTCCTGATTAGCAGAAATGGCAATATTTGCTTAAAATATGAAACGTCTTAATAACATTTAACTTTGAAAGCTAACCTATACAACTCTTTTCTGACATACAACTTAGATCAGGAAAACTGGAACAGTTACATTAGAATTAGTTATGCATTCTTATTTCAATGAAACATCATAGATATTCAATATGTAAAGTACAAATGTACAGATAGGATCAACAAGATTTAGAGCTATATTAAACACATAAAATTACACACACAAAATTCCTACAATGTTTATTAACTTCCATGCAGTAAGATTTAAGAGCTATACTACAATGTTTATTAACCTCCATGCAATAAGATTTAAGAGCTATACTACACACACACCACACCCTTACAATGTCTATTAATTAACCTCAATGAAATGTATAACTTCAGGTCACCAAATGGGTGGTAATTAATACTGATATTTTGTCTACTCTGGGTGGTATTGCTTAAAAACTGTAAAAAGGGCTGAGAAGTTTGATATTTCAAACTGCCCTGGGATGCTGTTTAACATCCATTATAACACCTTCAAAGTATCTATAGATACTGATCTCGGAACTTATCTAGGTGATGACAATGTATATAAGTGCAAGATGACAAGATAATATATAAATGAGAAGTGTTTTGTTTTAGAGTTGTCCTACTACAACAAATTAATCATGGACAACCTGCAACAAATAAGCCCTAAATAAAAATGAAGTCATAAACCATCAATAACAAACTGACAGTCTCTACTAAAATTAAATAAGAACAAACAGATATTAGTAGAAAACAGAATTAGGAGGGCTGACAAAAAGTGGTAAAATAAGATTTGGACTTAAAGGTTTATAAGATATGACGGCAAGCATGAAATATATGACTTATCACAGTTATCCAGCTTAGCTTCTAAGCAATTTCATCTGTGTTAATCTCATGTATGAATTCATCAAAATTAGTGACAAAGAATAAACCATCACATGGTTCTAAACTATAACTGGTAGAGAAATGACACAGTTCTAATAAGCTAAACACAAATGCCAAATTGAATGGTGATATGTACAGAGAACTGCAGTGTGGTAAATTCAAATACATCAAACTGAAAGCCTGGGGATAGAAGAAATGCTGATTAGTTGTGCTGACTTGATTGGTCAGTAAACTATGGCCCAATCCTGTTTACGTAGGACCCATGACTGTGTGGACCACAATAAATTGTGGAAAATTCTGAAAGAGATGGGCATACCAGACCACCTGACCTGCCTCTTGAGAAACCTATATGCAGATCAGGAAGTAACAGTTAGAATTGGACATGAACAACAGACTGGTTCCAAATAGGAAAAGGAGTACATCAAGGCTGTATATTGTCACCCTGCTTATTTAACTTATATGCACAGTACATCATGAGAAACGCTGGGCTGAAAGAAGCACAAGCTGGAATCAAGACTGCCAGAGAAATATCAATAACCTCAGATATGCAGATGACACCACCCTTATGGCAGAAAGTGAAGAAGAACTAAAGAGCCTCTTGATGAAAGTGAAAGAGCAGAGTGAAAAAGTTGGCTTAAAGCTCAACATTCAGAAAACTAAGATCATGGCATCCAGTCCCATCACTTCATGGCAATTAGATGGGGAAGCAGTGGAAACAGTGGCTGCCTTTATTTTGGGGGGCTCACTGCAGATGGTGATTGCAGCCATGAAATTAAAAGACGCTTACTCCTTGGAAGGAAAATTATGACCAACCTAGACAGCATATTAAAAAGCAGAGACATTACTTTGCCAACAAAGGTCCGTCTAGTCAAGGCTATGGTTTTTCCAGTGGTCATGTATGGATGTAAGAGTTGGACTATAAAGAAAGCTGAGCACCGAAGAATTGATGCTTTTGAACTGTGGTGTTGGAGAAGACTCTTGAAAGTCCCTTGGACTGCAAGGAGATCCAACCAGTCCATCCTAAAGGAGATCAGTCCTGGGTGTTCATTGGAAAGGCTGATGTTGAGGCTGAAACTTCAACACTTTGGCCACCTGATACAAAGAGCTGACTCATTTAAAAAGACCCTGATGCTGGGAAAGACTGAGGGAGGGAGGAGAAGGGGATAACAGAGGATGAGATGGTTGGATGGCATCACCGACTCAATGGACATGGATTTGGGTGGACTCTAGGAGTTGGTGATGGACAGGGAGGCCTGGCGTGCTGCAGTTCATGGGGTTGTAAAGAGTCAGACACAACTGAGCGACTGAAATAACATGAACTAAGAACTGATTTTAAAGATAAATATTTGCCATCAATTCGAGGCTATGAAACACTGACTTTGAACCATGATTAAGAGAAATTTCACAGGCTCCTCAAAAGAAATTCATTCTTCTAATCAGTAGACTTGCATTACTCAATTATTACATTAATTTGAATTTCATCAATGAAAAATTTATGAAAATTTGTTTTTCTGTTTTCTGTTCTGTATCTCAGACATCCTTGACTTCCATTTTTTGCCAACAAAGCCTAAAACGTTTTATCTAGCCCTTTACAGAAAGTTTGCCAACTCCTGTATTAGAATACTAATTTGAATAGTAACAAAGAATACAAAGGCTTTTAGGAACCAAGAAAATCAAACTATCCGAACTTAGATCTGAGTGTAGTGTAGGCATCAGAAAGGAAGCAGATCTGCTGAACTAAGTTGAAAGCTTCAATCTGAAACTAAAAGATGAGTTACTGAAAAAAGATGGCAAATACCAGTGATCTCAGGTTCAAATCATAAGAAACTATATGGATAGTAAGTAAGATTCTTGATCACACATGGTGTTTTCAACCACACTTGCACAGAGTGATACCTAGCAAAATCATTTTTTCAAAAATATTTTTGCAAATCAGGTATACGGATTTTAAAACAACTTAATCACAGTCCAGGGAATAACTAGCAAAAGTTAAAAAGAACCAACAAGGACATACTGTACAATACAGGGAAATTTGTTCAATATGCTGTAATAACCTAAATGGGAAAAGAATTTGAAAAAGAATGGATACATGTATATGTATAACTAAATCACTGTACCTGGAAATCAATGCAACAGTGTTAATCAACCATATGCCAACATAAAATAAAAATTTTTTTAAATAAAAAAATAAATACATAAAAACAAAAACTTCTGAGGCTCACTTAGCACAATAAAAACTAAATTCAAGCTGTCCAGATACAGAACAGACTGCATTCCAAAGCAGTGCTATGATGCTTGAAGTATTCAAGAAAACACTGAAAAACCACCTCCCAGGAATATAACTAAGTAGGTTCTTTCATTGGATGGAGAATTGGAACTATAAAACTGCTAAGGAGATTTTCAATTTTCCACTTCTATGAAACATTTGGAAAATCAAGACTAAAACCCAATAGAAGGTAGGTGTTGCTTTAGACAAATTAAGCTTATAATCAACCATCTAGTGGTCTAAATATAGAAACACTGCTGCTGCTAAGTCGCTTTAGTCATGTCCGACTCTGTGCGACCCCACAGATGGCAGCCCACCAGGCTCCCCCGTCTCTGGGATTCTCCAGACAAGAACACTGGAGTGGGTTGCCATTTCCTTCTCCAATGCATGAAACTGAAAAGTGAAGTCGCTCAGTCATGTCTGACCCTCAGCAACCCCATGGACTGCAGCCTTCCAGGCTCCTCTGTCCATGGGACTCTCCAGGCAAGAGTACTGGAGTGGGGTGCCACTGCCTTCTCCAAATATAGAAACACTAGATATTTCTAAAGGGGGAGGTTTGAGAACTTATGTAAGATATCAGTATTAAAAGCTTTAAAATCTTAGTGCTGGTATTCTTAAGAGATAATATCCAATATCCAAGATAATAATACTTTGCTATGATGTTGTTAACAAAGGTTTTGATAGACCTAATAAATAAAATTATATTAAACCCATATGTAAAACTTCTGCTTCTATCAAGTGGTCTAGTAATACATACTCATTTTTTCACTTTATAAATATTTAAATACTGACTAAATACAAGCATCTCCTATGTGCTCAGCAGAGTATTACGAGCAGAGCACATGATGAACAAAAACAGAAAGCAGACAGTTTCTCACCTTGATTATTTCCACCAATTGATCCACACCACTGTCTCCTGGAAATATTGGCTGTCCTAGCAACAGCTCAGCCAACACACAGCCTGCAGACCATACATCTGAAGAGAAAAGAAAATAAGAGCTTATTAATATTATACTTTGTAGCTTACATTGTGTTAAAAACTGTTTGATACATTTTTAAATTTTACTTTGATCAGAATAAATACCATAAGGAAAAGATTGTATAACCCAAAACAGAGGGGAAAAGTCATCAAATAATCCTTAATAGATTTTAAAACTGTGTTAAACTTACTAAACAGGAAACAGGGCAATAAGAATATTCTAATAAAGGGTAATATCTTTATTATATGTAATATCTACATTAATTATCCAGTACGAGATGTTCAAGTCTTCAACAACCAAGACAGAGATTATAGTATGAAAGCATAGAGCATGATTATTTACTCATTATACTTAAAAATAAGTCAAAGTAATACAATCTCTGCACATTAGCAGGTGCTTATAGAGAGTAGCAAGAAGGGTTCAATCTCCAATACACAGGAGAGTAAGCCAAATGCACATTTCAGAAAAAGAAAATTTTAATACTTTTGTCTTATAACTGACAGAAAATGTGCTTAAATATATGAATATTTTAAAATGCAAAGACAGAAGAATACATTGTATTTTACAAATTATAAAATATAATTCACTTCTGAGTCAACAAGAAACCTCAATCTTGACAGAAAACTTAAATAAATGCATTTTAATGATTTATAAATAAATTTACAAAAGGAAAAAATAAAGCATATATCCTGGCTTACCCACAACAGTCAGTCCTGGTCTAGATGACTTCCTGATAATAATGAAGAGCATCCCCTTTATCTCTTAAAAGTATTACCAAATGGAAAGACACATTTTATGGGCACTTTATTTAGAGCCCACTACTTAAGAGTTCCTGCCAAAAAAAAAAGCTAATTTTCTGGATTCCTGGGTTTTGTATGAACCAACAAACATGGCTTTAGGGAGATGAACATAAATTGTCGCTGGGCTTTCCATCTATCAGTAGGGAGGGAGAAAAATGACTAATGGCATGCACGACAACAAATAATTTAATCAGTTTAATGCAATAAGATGCACTATCATGAAGAATTGGAAGCTAACACAATATTGTAAATCAGCTATCCTTCAATATTAAAAAAAAAAAAAAAGAATTGGAAATCCTTGCTCCAATAACTACTTTTTACTGGCCTAGACAAATAATGACACAAAATTCATTTAAGAAATTTAAGTTGATTTTGCCCAGCAACTCTTTTAACATCATTGTTAAAAAATATTTCTAAAATGTATTTGTATTAGTACACTTTTAAATATCTTTTTGTTTATTTACAAATCTTTCAGAGTCTTAAGAAGCAAGTATCCTAAATCTAAACAGGGAGGCCAAATCTTGGCTTGAGAGGGTTCAACGGCCCCAGCTGCATCAGGAGACTATGGGGAATCCTAAATCTAGCATGTCAGAATCTGGTTTTAGGAGATTTACTTTACTTTAGACAAGTAAATGTGAAGGTGACTGCTGGAAAGCAGGTACTCATCCAAAAAATAGATTCCTAATAGAGAAAACACACTACACTGGCCCTTCTTCTGTGAGAAGATTCCCAAAGAACTGCTAAGCACATAGACATTTACAGAAGTAATAAACTCTTAAGAGGGTCAAAGGTTTATATAAACATGCCTTAATACGTCAGATGATATTGTCATGACTTTTTAGAAAGAAGCAAACCACATTTATTTTAGGTGAGGCTGGCAAAACTCACCCCAGTATGAATCTCATTCCTGGTATGCAGATGATTAATTTCATATATGCGAATAAAACATAAAGCATCTAGAAAATCCAAAGACTGTCCAAAGATAAAGGGCTGAAATTTGCTCTTTGGGAAGAGTCAAGTTAATAAATACCACAAAAAGAACACCACTTTTTCTACAGTACTTTCACTAACATTTTATTTAATCCTCACGGCCACTCAGAAAGGTAAGCAAAATTGTTACTAATCTCTTTTACAGTTTAGCTAAGTAGTAATAAACCTGGAATTCAAATTCAGGTCTACTCTTAACCAAAATATCCCTTTCACTATTTCTCATTTGTTCCTGAATAGAATAGGCCATATAACATAGCCATGATGAAACTCTAAGCATTATAAACAACACACACACTCTCTCTCTTATATTCTCTATCCAGGGGAGCGGGACACACAAATACTCACTCACTCACTCTATTATACTCTCTATCCAGTGCAGCAGGTCTCAAAGTATGATCTGCAGAGCCCTGAACCTCCTGGACTTTTTCAGAGCTACTGAGGGCAAAGTTATTTTCGTAAGAATACTCAGATGTTAGATCTTTTTCACTATGCTGACATTTGCACTGATGGTGCAAAGGAAATGGTGGGTAAAACTGCTGCCTCTTGGCACAAATCAAAATGTTCCTTGGCATTTAGCCCTTCGGCAAAAAAAAAAAAAAAAAAAAAGGTAGTATTAGTAATATATATTTCTGTGTAGAGGTCTTTGTTCATATTAGAGAATTTTAACTTGTATAAAAGACAAATAGTCCAAGTTCTGATTTTTCCTTGACTTTCTGTTATTGTGGGGTTTTTTTTTTTTAATTTTTTGTTTGGTCTTTGTATGCTTTGTTTGTTTTTAGACTAAGGAATTCTCTTCAAAAACAACATATAACAATAAGGTAAACTACCTGCATGCCTAAGATTGTTCCTTTCTTAGCTTCTTATTCACATCCAACTGTTCACACTCTGTATGTTCACTCCTACTAGTGGGCTAAAATGAGGTAGAAGAGGCGATCAACAAAGAATGAAGCAAACTGTCTATTCAATGCCTTCTATCCTTAAAGATCTTTTGTGACAACTGCTGCAGAATCTGAATTTATTCAAACCACTAATGAAAAAATTAGTGAATTTTTCAAAGCTGACTTAAAATTAAATAATCAATTGAGTCAGCACAGTATGAGTGTCAGTAATATCATAATCCTATCACTTTAATCATAAACTTAATGGATGAAAATTCTCCAATTGGTGATCAAGCTCAGAGAGAACTATTTCAGGGGAATTTTTTAAGTGAAGAAAAGGTATACTTAGAATTTATTTAAAATTTTAAGTTTAAAATAACTGTAATCTTAAATCATACAATCACAGAAGAGTAGCTTTATTATTCTCTCATAATCCAAGAAACCTAAAAGTAGAATAGTAAATATATTTTAAATTCTGTATATTTTTACAGAATAAATCTTCAGGAAGAAACATATTTCAGGGCATATTTATCTTTATATTTAAGTATAGATTGGTACTACTAAATTACTAAAAACAAGATATAATGCATAATTATAAGCTATTATATTCAGATACAGTACTTACCTATACTAGAGGTATAATCAGTGGCTCCAAAGATCAACTCTGGTGCCCTATAGTACCGAGAACAGATATACGAAACATTGGGTTCTCCACGGACCAGCTGCTTTGCACTAATAAAAAAAAATCAAAAGCAGAAATTCTTTAAATTAAATCTAAACCATAAAAGAATCTTAACTGCTATCATTTGCAATACAATATTTAATTTAAGAGTCTCATAATTCCAATCATGTAATATATAAAAAAAGAAAATATGAGCCATAACTCTCTTATAACAAAAGAAACATAATTTTAACATATCACTCCAAAAAAAGAATAGTAACTTTTAAAGAATGCATTTGTCAACTATCACTTGAAGAAAAAGAGTTTAAAAAAAGTTTAAAAATGATAAATGTTGAATTTCTTCTGCTATTTTCCCCTGAATTTCACTCTAAAATACAAAGAAGGAAGGTCAGAAATATAAGAGGTACCTCCCCTCACCAAAAAGCACTATAATTGATTATAAGAATGAATATTGCTTACCCAATATGTTTTTTAAACGGGTAAGAAATTGGCCACTATTAAAATTTGACTTCTGATTCACAGCGAGTATCCCATGGCTTGCAGACCCAACCTACTTTATTTTTTCCACTATTTGGTCAATTTATTAGCTGTCTTAACATCTGCTATCCAATAAAAAAGATAGGTCCTTTCCTGTAGGGCAGAGATAATTCACAGCCTATGAATTCTAATTCCACTGTTGTAAATTATTAACAAATCACATATTCTCTAATTCAACGTTCCTTTCCAAATATTTTGTGGCATGTATTTTAAATATTAAATTAAAATTAGTTTATTTTGAAATGTCTCAAAATAACTTGAAGATACACTGAAATAAACTGCTACAGAAGCTAATCATTTTGACATACAATAACAGGGAAGATAAATACAGCAAATAAATACAAACAACAAAATAAAAATAGTAAAAAATAAAGTAACAAAACAAGTAAAAAAAAATCTTTTTAGGTAAAGGTACAAGAAAATCAGAGGAGAGGCAGATGAAAATAGTCACAAAGGTTTCAGTTTGGGCGTTCTTTTCTTCCATTTATTTCTGTTCACTGATAATGCTGACCATAACCTGATCTTTCTTCATCACAAGTTTTGAAGGTGGGAGACAGTTTATCCACATACAGCAACCACTTCATAAATTAATAAATACTAATCCCTGTTTTAGGCTGTATGAAAATTAAGACACTTTCATAGCATAACTGATAAAAGTTTCTACCTTATAAAGGATTTATTAAATTAACAAGACAGATTCCAATTACATTGTCAGAAAATTCACTGTAAGATAAAGGTAATATTAGAAATACCACAGCCTACAGATTTTTTTCACTACTTGATGAAGCTGCCTTCAAAGTGTATCCCAAACTCTACTTGCTCAAATCAGACGTTAAAAACAAAATAGTAGCTCTGTTATCAGAGCCATTAAAAGTGAACTCTTCTTACCACAGAAATGAAATTCCTATTCCAAACATATTAAAACAAAGTGATTTCTATGTCCCAATAAAACTCCCATAGCAACAGTGTTCTAAAACTATGGTGAAAACAGAAACTCCACTAACTTGGTATCTCAGAAGTATTTTTACAGTGCACACCAGTCACTCTCAAGCAGGGGAAAGACATCCCATAACAATAAAATTCATCTGATTTGGGCGTTTTATCCTACAGATGCTTGTTTCAAGCACCAAATAAAGAGTTTTTGATTTAAAATCCTTTACCCATTTCTTACAGTTGAAGGAACAGTTATGAGCCCTGCAAAATGAGTTGGATCCTGTGATAGATGTCTGAAATTAGAAAACTGTACAAAGGAGATGATCTAAAAGGACACTTTTGTGAGACTAAGAATTAACTCATGACAAAACAGATGTGTATTTTTTTTAAAGACTTTTCCCCAAGAGACAACCTGTGGAAAATATATACTGTAATAAAACCAAAATTTAATCTGTGGGTTGATATAAAAAGCATTACAAAGAAGGAATACCAATATTAGCAGGTGTGGGTCAATATTTATAAGCAGCTGAGATAGAAAGCAAGAATTTGTGAGGATAAAAAAACTGGTGAGAATTCAAGACATATGATGTCTTGGGGATTACAAGAAGAGAGAGTGCTAAAGGTAATTACACTAGAGAGGAAGTGAAAGTTTAACTGCCTGAGTTACATGTGGATACAGGTTTGATTTCATGTTGAAAAGTCAGATCAGAGAGGCACAAAATGCTCAATACTAGAAAGATGAAAAAGATTAATTCTTATTACACTGTATATTTTACCAAGCAATACATTTAAGAAGACAGAAAGAAAACTGTAACCTGCAATAAAGAAGAGAAAAATAAACTAAATTGTAGAGGAAAAGGAAGAACACACAGCTACTAAGCCTTTTACCTAATCTCTAAATTGAGGTTAACTTAATACAGAGTAAGGTATAATAATATTTTTTTAAAAATTAGTTCTTACTGAAAAAGGAATATATACACATGATAAATGGGAACAATTTCTAGGAATTAAATTACTGGGTGAAAGACTATATACACGTATGATTCTGAGAGAATTTACCAAAACTATCCTCACAAGAACTGAACTAGTTGATACTCCCTAAATAAGTATAACAAAAGGTAACCGAAAGAACAGATAGGGTAGAAGGGTGGGGTTGAAGATTACAGAAAGGAAAAGAGAGCTAGTTTACCTTCCAAAGTCACAGAGTTTCAAGACAGCTGTATCAGGATCCAACAAGAGGTTCTGTGGTTTAATATCCCGATGGCAGATTCCAAAGGAATGGATATAGGCTAAACTTCGGAACAGCTGATACATATACAACTGGAATAAAGAGTAAACATTAAATGAATATTTATTTTCTATCCCAAACAACTCAGAATCCTTAAGCAGGAAACAAAGTATTCCAGAAAAGAATAAGTGAAATGCTGGGGATTGTTAGCACTCACTCTTTCTTTAACAAGCTTCATGGCATTTCTCTATCAACTAGCTAATTATTGTTTAGTTAACCAACGTTATATTTGTAACATTTATATAAAACATCTTCTAACAACTTAAAAAAGGACATTTTAAAATTTGCTTTCATAATTTTTTATTTTACTAACCACAAGACTGTTTTTTCCCCCTAAGCACAAATTTAAAAACTCACAGGGATATTTCAAATCATATGACTACTAAGTAACAATTAGATCACAAGCTAGTCTTCTGTTTTGTTTTGTTTTGTTTTGTTTTCCAATTTATCATCCTTTGTCAGGCCCAGAGGTTGATACAGAGGTCTGGGAAAATTCATATGTGAACTGAGAAAATCTATAATCAATGATCTATTAAAGACATCAGTAAATCTATTAATAGCATCACCACTCTTCTGTTAATATCCTTCAGAATTAGGTAGACTTCAAAATGCCATTTAAAAGCATATCTGAGATGACAACTGACATCAGTCAAAAAAAAAAAGTCAATTTTATTACAAAACAAGATACACTGAAAAACTGGGTCTGTGTAAAAGAAAGAATTAGACTCTTGACTGGTGAAAAGGGGGTCTTTGTGTAAAGAATGTGAGTGTATCTTAAACTTTCTATTTGTTTAAAGGTCAGTGTTTTGATTCACTTATAAATTTTTCTGACTACTCACCTTCTGACTTCTAACCCAAAGTTATATACCATGAAAAGAACTTTGACATGATTCGAATCAAAGATACCAGTGTCTTGGTGAAAAATAAAAAAAGACAGTTGAAGGTAAGATAAAACACTGAAATAAGGTATCATCTATAAATGAAATGTTTTGACTTCTACTAAAATATATCTCATCACCAATTAACATGAAATACTTAGGACAGAGGAACATACTAACAATACTATAGTAATCTCATCAGAAAAATCCATTTTATTATTATAAAGCTTAAACTGTAACTACTAAGTGAATCTTTTGATACTCAAAACATTTACAGTCAATGCCATTTAATTTTCTAGAGTTATTTGTATAAAAGGTAAAATGCAAAAAATTGTACTTAAGATATCTGAACTTTTAAACTTAGTGAAAGTCACTCAGTCGTGTCCGACTCTTTTCAGTCCACAGAATTCTCCAGGCCAGAATACTGGAGTGGCTAGGCTTTCCCTTCTCCAGGGTTTAAACTTAAACTCCTAGTTAACTTTCACAATGTCATAGTTAAACAAATAATAATCTGTTTCTAATAATCTACTACAACTTCATAATTCAGTTCAGTTCAGTCGCTCAGTTGTGTCTGACTGTTTGCGACCCCATGGACTGCAGCACGCCAGGTCTCCCTGTCCATCACCACTCCTGCAGTTCACTCAAACTCATGTCCATTGAATCAGTGATGCCATCCAGCCATCTCATCCTCTGCTGTCCGCTTCTCTGTCCCCTCCAACCATCTCATCCTCTGCTGTCCGCTTCTCTGTCCCCTTCTCCTCCTGCCTTCAATCATTCCCAGCCTCAGGGTCTTTTCAAATGAGTCAGCTCTTCGCATCAGGTGGCCGAAGCATTGGAGTTTTAGCTTCAACATCAGTCCTTCCAATGAATATTCAGGACTGATTTCCTTTAGGATGGACTGGTTGGATTTCCTTGCAGTCCAAGGGACTCTCAAGAGTCTTCTCCAATACCACAGTTCAAAAGCATCAATTCTTCAGCGCTCAGCTTTCTTTATAGTTAAACTCTCACATCCATTCATGACTACTGGAAAAACCATAGCCTTGACTAGAGAGACCTTTGTTGGCAAAGTAATGGCTCTGCTTTTAATATGCTGTCTAGGTTGGGGATAACTTTTCTCCCAAGGAGTAAGCATCTTTTAATTTCATGGTCGCAGTCACGATCTGCAGCGATTTTGGAGGCCCCAAAATAAAGTCTGTCACTGTTTCCACTGTGTCCCCATCTATTTGCCATGAAGCGATGGGACTGGATGCCATGATCTTAGTTTTCTGAATGTTGAGCTTTAAGCCAACTTTTTCACTCTCTTCTTTCACTTCCGTCAACTAAAGAGGATCTTTAGTTTTTCACTTTCTGCCATAAGGGTGGTGTCATATCTGAGGGTATTGATATTTCTCCCTGCAATCTTGATTTCAGCTTGTACTTCATCCAGCCCAGCATTTTGCATTATCTATTTGGCATATAAATTATATATATATTGATATTTCTCCCAGCAACAACTTCATAATTATGCCGGATCAATTACCAGCCACTCTTAACATGGGTTGTAGGCTTCCCAGGTGGTTCAGTGGTAAAAGAATCCGCCTGCCAATGCAGGAGACCCGGAGACATAGGTTTGATCCCTGGGATGGGAAGTTCCCCAAGAGGAGGAAATGGCAACCCACTCCACTATTCTTGCCTGAAAAATTCCATGGACAGAGCAGCCTGGCAGGCTACAGTCCATGGGATCACAAAGAGTTGGACATAACTAACCATAAGTACTATTAACAGGAGTTACAGCAAATAAATAAGATTAATATTGTTATCAGGTCCCCCAAATTAAATAACACCTCAACAAAGTCTCTGCATATTTAAAATCACCAAAAGTTTAAACTTCAGCTAAAGACACACTAATTTATAAATGGCAATAAAACACTGAATTTATTAATAGTTATAACCATATTTTTATAATTTTATATGATATGCTTGCTCTGCACAATAAGGGATATAAGAAATTAAATAAAAAGGTGCTATGGGTACCTAAATTAAAATCCATAATTATTTGTGAAAAAATTCATTTCTCAGAAAGATTACAAGTATTTTTAGTACCTGGGTCATGAAAGTTTGAAAGGTAAAGGCTTCACACTTAAACTGTAAACAATTACAATGAAACTCTAGAATACCTACTTTGCAGCTTTCTCCCCTCAGTATGATGCAATAATATAGTTAAAACACACCCAGCACTCTCCTCTGCTCATAATAAATACCTCTAAAATGGGAAACTGCTCCATTTTTACATACCTTGACATAGATCACAGGGAGCGTCTGTTTGGCTCGACTATAGTGTCTGGCAACTCTGTAGACTGTTTCCGGAACGTAGTCCAGCACCAGATTAAGATAGACCTCATCTTTCTGAAAGAGTTTATTAAAAACAAACCAAAGAAACAAAATTAGGAACTAGTCTTTAAATATTCAAATTAGAGTAAATTCTCTACACATTCACTTATTTGGATTTTTAAAGCAAAGATTTATGTGGTCAATTTTAATTATAAAAAATAAATTCAGAATATAACCATAATAGCAAAAACAAATCTACTACATTTTTTTAAACTAACAATTTCATGGCATAAACACAGTCATTTCAATACTGGTACAATTTCTAATCACATTTAAACTATTATTTTGGTTATACGATTTTAGAATGTATCATCTGTCATAAAATTTAGTATTTTCTAGTTTGAGAATCATGGCCCTCACCTCATCCTATCAGGAAAGGTGTCACGGTAGGAGAGTAAGCACAGACCGGGGATCTAAGAGATGTGCACTGCTGCCCTCACTCTGCTGACTGACGCATCAGTGCAGTGCAGTCCAGTCGCTCAGTTGCGTCCACTCTTTGCGACCCCATGAATCGCAGCACGCCAGGCCTCCCTGTCCATCACCAACTCCCGGAGTCCACTCAGACTCACGTCCATCGAGTCCGTGATGCCATCCAGCCATCTCATCCTCTGCCGTCCCCTTCTCCTCCTGCCCCCAATCCCTCCCAGCATCAGAGTCTTTTCCAGTGAGTCAGCTCTTCACATGAGGTGGCCAGAGTACTGATGCATGCAAGGCATTTAATCTGTATATGCTTCCATTTCTTCAACTACAACATGAAAAGCGGGACTTCAAAATTTCTTTAACCTTACAAAAAGATTTTATAGTTATCTGTAGCCTGTAATTAGTAAAATAACCACTTGTATTCTACAATTAACTGAACAAAAAGAAAAGAATAACTTATAAGGCACTGAGTTACCATACTCACAAGAATACTACAAGTCTTAATGTTTAAACATCCATTCACAGCAGCATAAAGACACCAACCCAAGAGCAGGGGAAAGAAAGAAGGGAATTCCAACTAAGTGCCAAGGAGGAAAGAAGAACAGAGTGCTACCTTCACCATGTTCATGTGAATATCAGATAAGCAAACTGAAGCAGAACACAAAGCTGAGAATCCCTGCGTTCAAGTCTAGAACTGGTTACTGAGTGGGTAAATCTGGAGGCAAAACTTCACAATCTTCCAAGTTTGAAGTCATCTTATCTAACAAACTAAAGTGGAGAATTTCAATTTTCAGCATTTATTATGGCAGCAGTCACTGTAGAGGAAGTAAGGAAGTAAGTTCAGTTCAGTTCAGTCGCTCAGTCCTGTCTGACTCTTTGCGACCCCATGAATCGCAGGACACCAGACCTCCGTGTCCATCACCAACTCCCGGAGTTCACTCAGACTCACGGCCATCGAGTCAGTGATGCCATCCAGCCATCTCATCCTCTGTCGTCCCCTTCTCCTCCTGCCCCCAATCCCTCCCACCATCAGAGTCTTTTCCATTGAGTCAACTCTTCGCATGAGGTGGCCAAAGTACTGGAGTTTCAGCTTTAGCATCATTCCTTCCAAAGAAATCCCAGGCCTGATCTCCTTCAGAATGGACTGGTTGGATCTCCTTGCAGTCCAAGGGACTCTCAAGAGTCTTCTCCAACACCACAGTTCAAAAGCATCAATTCTTCGGCGCTCAGCCTTCTTCACAGTCCAACTCTCACATCCATACATGACCACAGGAAAAACCATAGCCTTGACTAGACGGATCTTAGTCGGCAAAGTAATGTCTCTGCTTTTGAATATGCTATCTAGGTTGGTCGTAACTTTTCTCCCAAGGAGTAAGCATCTTTTAATTTCATGGCTGCAGTCACCATCTGCAGTGATTTTGGAGCCCAAAAAAATAAAGTCTGACACTGTTTCCACTGTTTCCCCATCTATTTCCCATGAAGTGATGGGACTGGATGCCATGATCTTCGTTTTCGGAATGTTGAGCTTTAAGCCAACTTTTTCACTCTGCTCTTTCACTTTCATCAAGAGGCTCTTTAGTTCTTCTTCACTTTCTGCCATAAGGGTGGTGTCATCTGCATATCAGAGGTTATTGATATTTCTCCCGGAAACCTTGATTCCAGCTTGTGTTTCTTCCAGCCCAGAGTTTCTCATGACGTACACTGCATATAAGTTAAATAAACAGAGTGACAATATACAGCCTTGATGTACTCCTTTTCCTATTTGGAACCAGTCTGTTTTTCCATGTCCAGTTCTAACTGTTGCTTCCTGACCAGCATAAAGATTTCTCAAGAGGTAGGTCAGGTGGTCTAGTATTCCCATCTCTTTCAGAATTTTCCAATACCCAGCTGTGGATGTGACTGGTGATAGAAGCAAGGAAGTAAGGGTGCAGGTAAAAGACATATCATCTAAAGTCAGTACAAAAGGGCATTTCCGTTCAGCTCAGTTGCTCAGTTGTGTCCGACTCTTTGTGTCCCCATGAACTGCAAGCACGCCAGGCCTCCCTGTCCATCACCAACTCCCAGAGTTCATCCATACCCATGTCCATTGAGTTGGTCATGCCATCCAACCATCTCATCCTCTGTCATCCCCTTCTCCTGCCCTCAATCTTTCCCAGCATCAGGGTCCTTTCCAATGAGTAAGTTCTTCGCATCAGATGGCCAAAGTATTGGAGTTTCAGCCTCAACATCAGTCTTTCCAATGAACACCCAGGACTGATCTCCTTTAGGATGGACTGGTTGGATCTCCTTGCAGTCCAAGGGACTCTCAAGAGTCTTCTCCAGCACCACAGTCCAAATGCATCAATTCTTCGGCTCTCAGCTTTCTTCACAGTCCAACTCTCACATCCATACATGACCACTGGAAAAAGCACAGCCTTGACTAGACGGACCTTTGTGGGCAAAGTAATGTCTCTGCTTTTTAATATGCTATCTGCTGCTACTGCTAAGTTGCTTCAGTAGTGTCCGACTCTGTGCGACCCCACAGACGGCAGTCCAACAGGCTCCCCCATCCCTGGGATTCTCCAGGCAAAGAACACTGGAGTGGGTTGCCATTTCCTTCTCCTAATATGCTATCTAGGTTGGTCATAACTTTCCTTCTAAGGAGTAAGTGTTTTTAATTTCATGGCTGCAATCACCATCTGCAGTGATTTTGGAGCCCAAAATAATAAAGTCTGACACTGTTTCCACCGTTTCCCCATATATTTCCCATGAAGTGATGGGACTGGATGCCATGATCTTCGTTTTCTGAATGTTGAGCTTTAAGCCAACTTTTTCACTCTCCTCTTTCACCTTCATCAAGAGGCTCTTTAGTTTTTCTTTTCTTTCTGCCATAAGGGTGGTGTCATCAAGACAGAAAACTACATTCAAGATGTGTGCGTCAAAGAACACAGCAGATCTCAGCAAACAGTTTAGTAAGACAGGATGCCATTGACGCTACTACCTTTATACTTTTCCCCAGTCTTTCATGGTCTCCTCTCCTTCCTCCATACCTAGCTTAAATTCCCTGATCCAGAATTACCCTCACTTTCTAACAAGGGATTTGGTAAACAACAGTAAAGCCCTGCTCCCTGTTTTTATAACTCTTTTTTCATCCTCACCCTCAGTCTGTAACCTTGCTTGCACCACTACATGTACCCATTTTCCAGCTTCTGTCCCTATATACTTTTCTTCACTACTCTAAGTAGAGATACGCTGACCAAGCCCCTTTCTAAGCCAAACTCTGCTGCATGTAAACAAACTACTCTGCTCTTCCTACTCATACTCATGGCTTTAGTAATTTTTTTTTCTGTCAATTATTTTCTTTTTCTGAGAGCATTACGTGCTATTATTTCTATCAAAAAAAAACAAAAAACAAACTTTCTCTCTAATCACCCTGATAACCACCATCCTATTTTCTGGCACCTTTTAACAGCGAAATTCTTCAGAAAAGGGGTTTAAATTGACTTCCTCCAATACCTTGTTCTTCTCCTTCTCTATAAAACTTACTCCAGTAGAATTTCACCACCACTATTCCCTCAGAATTATTTATCAAGGTCAATAATCTCCTTGTTGCTGTATTCAATGCCAATTTTCAGACATCATCTTTCCCCTCTCTTATACCTGACTTAGCAATGATCTGAAATAATCAATCATGTTCCCTTCTTTGCAATACTTGCTTCAGTTGGATTTTAGAACACTACGCTCTTTTGGCTTTCGTCCTATCTTAAGGACAGCTCTCTGGCTCTCTATTTCTTCTATGCTTTATCTCTTAAGGAACAGAAGATTCTAAGGCTCAGTCCTCAGATCTCTGTTCTTTGTGTAAGCCCACTCATCCAGTCTAATGGCTCGGTATTACTAAACACTGATGACTTCCAAATTCATATGTATCCTGGATCTCTGCCTTTAAGGATATACTCTCCAGGCTAGTATATCCAATATGCACTTGACACTGTTCAGGCTACAAAGCTTAGAATCATCATTTCTTCTCCACTCTCTTTCTCCCAAACATATACATACATTCCCGTATCAAAAGAGTCTAATGGTTCCATCTGTAAAATTTATCCAGGATCCAGCCACTACTTACCATCTTCACTGCTACAACCCTGGTCTGAGCTACTCTGAACTCTCACCTGGATTACTGCAATATCCTCCGAAACAGTCTCCCTGCTTCCAACTCCAGCCCTTTACAATCCAACATCAATAAAATATAAAGTAGCTTGTATCTCTTCTACTCCACTTCATTAAGATTTATTCTTACAGATAAATGGTCTACAAGCTCCTACACATACACTTCCTTACTTCCCTCTGCTCACTCCTCTCTGGAGACAAGAGCGTCTCGCTGATTGTTGAACACATTTGGCAGGCTCTGGCATTCAGGGCCTCTGAACTGATCAGTCTTTCAGTCTGGAATGTTATTCCCCAGATATACACACAGCTCACTCTATTCAACTCCTTCAAATCTTTGCTCTAGTGTGACTTTTAGAGTGGCTTTCCCTAGTTCTCCCATTCCAAATTCTAACCCATTCCTCTACCCCCAGTTCCCATCAGCGTTCATTATTTTCCCAGGGATACTTATCACGTTCTAACCAGAGTTTACTTTTTATTGTTGGCTTCTGCCCCATGAGGACTGAGCTCCACAAAGGAAAACTTTTTTTTGTTTTGTCCTCTACTCTATTTTCAACTAGAATAGTGTCCAGCACACAGTAGGTATTCAAAAAACACTTGCTGAATAAATGAAGATCAGAGGGAATGGATACTACCTAAAAATTAGGATGATGGTCTGCCAAGTTTTAACTAAACAACACTATGAAAAGTGGATATGGAGAAGAGGGAAATTGGGAAAATGAGAATCAAAGTAGCATGAGCAGCTGGAAACCTATAAGAATCCAAGGCCTGGACCAGGACATAGGCAATAAGGATTTTTTAAAAATGAGCCATGGGGCAGGTATACTGTATACTGGCTAGTTAAACCAGACAGTAATAGAGAGTCTGGGAAACAAAGACGTTTGGATTAATTTAGCAGTCTCTAAACTTGGGCAATTAGGTAGGTAATGAGACAAGGAACATAGAGCAAAAAGGTGTGAGGGGGAAAAAGTTAGTTGAACTTTTACTTAATGAATATGAGGACATTTTAGGTAGCTATGTTTTGTAGGTGACTGGAAATACCTAGATGGTTGGTCAAGTCAAATTCAGAAAACAAGAGTAGAGCACAGTTAGAGACTCAGGCAGTAGCTGAAACTTTAAGAACAGAACCATTCACTTAAGAGCGAGGAAAGGAGTATAAGATCCTTGAAATTTAAGAAGCAGGAGGCCTTAGGGGGAAACTCAGCAACAAGAAGTAAGAGAAATAAAGGAGCAAGGAACGACTAGCACAGAAAGACCCAAAGCTGAGTTAATAATCTTGAGATGGGCAATGGCAAAGTATTTCAATAGCAGGAAGGATGCAACTGAAAAGGCTTCCGAATCTGGTATGAAATGGTTCAGTGATGGTGCTGGAAAGAGTAGTTTCAGTCCATGGTGCCAGTAGCAACCAACCTGTACTGAGTTCAAGAGTGAGCAGATGGCAGGTGAGAAATAGGAGGCAGTTAATCTAGTTTGTTCTTACAAAATCCCTAATAGTACAAGTAAGGAGAGAACTGGTAACTTGAGGGGAAATAGAAGACAAATTAAAAAAAAGTTAATGTGCTTTTTGTTTGTACTTTTTAATGGCTAAGAGACCCAAATTTATTTGTAAGATAAAAACAGAATAAAATTTTAAGAAAGGAAAGGGATAACTGATGAACCAAGGTTCTAGAACATGACAAGAAGAGGAAATCAAAAACACAGAGAAGGTATACTCTGTAGTAATTAAGAGGCAAGGTTAGCATGAGTCACACGAACTACACAGAAGTCCCAACTCTGCTACTACCAGTTATGTGACCACAGCAGGTTACTTTACCGCTTGAAGCCACAGTCCACTGTAACACAGTACTGCTAATGAAACATACTTTAAAAGACTGTCATGAAATTGTAAGATATGATCCATATACAACTCTTGAAGCTTATTACCTGGCACAGAATAAAGATTTAGCTTTAACTATTACCAATTTTAAAAAGAAACAATACCATATTTCTTTCTGTACATCTAAAATAAGTGATTAGGTGTTAGGCAGAATACGTAAAATGACTGCTATGTCTGATGACCCCATTTCTTATAAAAGGTGACTAATACAGATGTCAAAATTATTCTTTTTTAACTATTACATGATTACAGGTTTCTTGATTTTAAAAAAATCTTTTGACAAAGCTAATCACAATGAGTGACCTGGAAATATGTATGGTAATTTAATTCATTTGCTAAATAATCATACCAAAAGTGAAGAACAAACAGACTAAAAAATGAATACCAAGTTCAAGGAAGATTGAACTTGGAGGGTCCAATTCTATTTGGAGCAATAGTTTGCAGATTAATATAAGTCTATTTTTGTACATGTTTTCCTTTATTAAGGGTTGCAAAAGCCTAAACAACACACGCAGATGTGTGAAGCCAAAATGTTTAACACAGTAAGAGGTGGTAGCTGGTAAAAATAGATTAGATTAAGATATAATTAAAAGCATGTTACTTAAAAAAAAAAAAAAACAATGTGCCTGTCAAATAAAACATATCAGGAGATGGATCTGGCAGTCAATTTATAACTGACTGACTTTAACAAACTACCTAATATCGCCACAAACCTAGGGAAAATGCCTTAAAATGGAAGACCAAATTAGAATTTAAAGACGCTAGTAGTCTAGAATGCTAAGCCAAATCAACAATAAAAAATTTAAGAAAGATAAATATAAAACCCTATGATTAAAATCAAAGTATCAATTCATTACATAAAAAGACAGATAAGACTTGATAATAATTCATCTGGAAAATAAATGATAGGTGTAACTGAATAGAGCTCAAAAGGAATCAACGTTGAGATGTAGCTAATGAAAAAATTTGATGCAATATTAGGTGTTAACAGAAGTACCGTGTTCAGATCAACAAAGATAATTCCACTCTACTTTGCATAATTCAGGCTTTATTTGATGTACGAATGATATCCATTTTTAGGCACTATATTTTATTCATAATATTAACAAAATACCACAAAGAAAGGTTACTAAAACCAGGTCAACTGTTTTCATTTATTACACTCTGAGAAATATGGAGATTCAAATTATATTTGGAGTAGTACTTTGCAGATTAATATGTCTATCTTTTTGCTCAAATAAAATTCTATTTATTCACTCTATTAATTAATCAAAAGCTTAGTCAGTTTTCTTTAGAACCACAGTGGAGGTCTGTCCATTTTTTGTAGGTATAGTGTTAACTGTCCCTTGACATTCAAAAGTTGTTGTTTTAACTATCTTCATTTTCTGAGACACAGGAGGTATCTTATATTCAAAGGCTCTCTGAACAACCTTTCACTTTTCATGGCTCTGTGCTTGTATTCAAATCAAATCCACTTTAAAAAATGTATATGTAACTGGGTCCTAAGACTAAAACAAACAAAAAAACAAACCAAGAAATACTACCACCAATAGTGTTTTGAAATAAATGGGTTCAAAATCATATTCTTTAAATGCTTTTGTTACACCTGGAGATGTTCTGCCATAAATTAAACAACCTCAGGAATAATCCTCCCTGAGGGGAAAGTGCCCATTCCTAGGAAATGTCATCACAGCAGAGATGTAATATTTTCATGTTCCTGAAGTAGTTTTGTAGCAGTTATCTTTTTATCAAAAGATAATTTAAGAGACTGAGGATACTTAATATTTGAAGAAGGAAGAAAGACCAGGATTCTGCATTCCTATCATTTCTAATTTTTTGGAAAATCTCAGGCCTGTTGTTTTCTTAACACAATGTCTTTTGAGTTATCAAACAGAATGCCTGAATATTCACAGATTAGCAGAAAATTTTAAAAACTAAGTGCAAAACACAACATATAAAGAGTATCATTTAGCTGGAGACACTGAAAACAGTCTCCTAACATAATAAGAAAGTAGATTTCAAAAAACAGTTACTAGGCTTCCAAACTACATGATGTATAATTCTAAGAATATTTCTCTCCATGGTTCAGTTATCATTTTTATTAACAAACTATTCTCTAACCAGTCAATCCTAAAGGAAATCAACCCTGAATATTCACTGGAAGGACTGATGCTGAAGCTGAAGGTCCAATACTTTAGCCACCTGATGCAAAGAGCCGACTCACTGGAAAAGACTCTGATGCTAGGAAAGATTGAGGGCAGGAGAAGGAGGCAACGGGGATGAGATGGTTAGATGGCATCACCAACCCAATGAACATGAGTTTGAGCAAACTCTGGGAGACAGCGAAGGACAGGGAGGCTTGGCGTGCTGCAGTCCATGTCATGTTCAGTTAAGAGTCATGTCTGACTCTTTGCTTGAGTTGCAAAGAATCGGACATGACTTAGTGACTGAACAACAACAAACTGCTGACAGCTCCTCCTCTATGAGCTCCACTCTAAAATTGTTCACTTTTAAGTTAAGAAATTTAGATGACAAAATCTCAGCAAAAGCTGGGATAATTTCGTCCACTGGAAAACAGATACAACTTACTATGATGCTCTTACCCCAAGTTTTCAACTTGAGCAAACAAAGCTGCTTGAAGATGCAGTTGTAAGTAGAACTGCGTTATCATTCTAAAAATTTGATGGGCTGCAAAGCAGCATGCAAGAGAACCCAGTAAAAAGCATCCAGCAAACTATCATGGTGACCCAGGGTTCTCCTTAGAGTTGAGTTTAGGGTACCTGCTCTGCAGAAAAATCTTCAAAGCAGATGCCTTTCCTCTGATGAATGTGCCAGGCTGGTTAAAGATGGAAATAATACTAACAGGAAATGGTATGGATTAGGAAAAAGAGAAATATTCTTTTGCCTGGGAGACTGGGGGAGGGGATGGGGAAGGTGCTGAGCACCTAGCATACAACAATGATTAAGGCAAGCTTCATCTTTATCTCACTCCTTCAAAGAAAAGAAATATTAAAATGACACAAACTCTTGAAAAAAACTGTACCAGAAGAAAAAAAATATGTGTTTGCAAATACTGGAGGACAAAATATTTATATGCTATTAAGGAAAACAATGCCAATCTGACTACATAAAAATGTAAAGCTTAAAAAGAAACAGAACCAAATAAAAATATGACAATTTGGGGAAAAAATTGTTTACACATGATAAAGAGCTTACTTGTTTTTGTTTAAAATACAAATAGCTCCTGTACATCAATAAGAAAAGACTACCATTCTAATAGAAGAAAATGGAAAGGGGCACAAATATATGGCCATACAAATGGCAAACAAAAATGTAGAAAGATGCTCACTCTCATTCATAATTAAAGAAAGGCCATAAGATAACAATGAGCTACCGTTTCTTACATATCAAATTGGAAAAGAAATTAAACCTGAGAAAACTAAGTATTGGAAAGTTGTCTGTCCAAAATGCACCATTATACACTTCTGGTGAAAGCCCCAATTCTTGCAATCTTTGGGGAAGTCAGTGGGCTAAAATATTCACCCCAAAGTGAAGATGAACAGACACATCCAATTTGACTCAGCAATGCCATGTCTAGGAATGAAGTCTGTGAAAACAATTCTGTGCCTGTGCCTCTGTGTATGTACATGCACACACACGAAGATGACTAAAGATTTGTGAAAAGAAATTTAAAATAATCTACATGCCAGAAAGTAAAGATATGTTCAAAATCCAAAACCAAAACAAAACTGAAGCCCACAGTAATTGAGTTATGACAAAGGAAAACAGACGGTTAACCGCAAAGAGCTCCCAACGACCAAAGCAGGAACATTTGATTAATAATAATAATAAAAATAGAATGTTTAAAATTATGAATGAGATTGAGCATCTTTCTACAATTTTTTTTTAATTTTTCTAATACTACAAAAAAGTACTATTACATTATGCTGCTGCTACTGCTGCCAAGTCACGTCAGTCATGTCGGACTCTGTGCGACCCCACAGACGGCAACCCACCAGGCTCCTCTGTCCCTATTACTTTATAACCCAAAGTATAAAGTAAATATGCATGAGTCCACACTGATATAAACAACAGCTTAATAAAGAAACAATCATCACCCAAAAGAAATCCAAATAATTTACACAGCGACTTTACCCTTAAGGAAAATAACCGCCCTCTTCTTAGGTGTGGGCTGTGGATAGCGACTTCCTTTCAAAGGATACAGCATGGAAGAGGAGAGAGAGTAACTTTACAGTAGAGAAAACTGAAAAATACAAGGTCAGCCAGGTGATGAAGATTAATAGCAAATCGTGTTGACAGCACATACCCTTGATGTGATATGCTGAAAACGGCACTCTGTGGTCTTTTTCCAAATAACCTATAGCTCTAGTTTCTTATGAGAAAAATTCCAACACTGAGGCAGTCTACAAAATATCTACCTACCACTACTCAAAACCGCCAATGTCATCAAAAACAAACGAAGTCTGAGAAACTGTCATGGCCAAGCGGAACCTAGGGGACATAGTAACTAAATGCACTAAGATAGCTTCAATGGGATTATGGAAGAGAAAAAAGACATTAGGTAAAAACCAAGGAAACCTGAATAAACTTTGGACATTAGTTAATAATTATCTATCAGTAATGGTTCATTAATTGTAATAAATGTACCATACTGATATTAGATGTTAACAATAAAGGAAATTGGGTGCAGGGTCTAGGCACACAGACATAAAAGGCCATATTATTATGCTGTTATGGTAACATATGACATGCTGCTGCTGCTGCTGCTGCTGCTAAGTCGCTTCAGTCGTGTCCAGCTCTGTGCGATTGCACAGACGGCAACCCAGCAGGCTCCTCCAGCCCTGGGATTCTCCAGGCAAGAATACTGGAGTGGGTTGCCATGTCCTTCTCCTACATATGATATATGTGCTCATATATGCACATAGGAAATTTGCCTATGTGGAAAGAGATTTAGGGGTTTTAAGGATTAGGGTTAAGATCTTATTTTTGTCTTCTACCCCTCTGTTATTTCAGTTTTTTTTTTTTTTACAGTATGAATGAAGAAATATTTTAGTTTCACTAAAATATTATAACATAAAACAAGGTGATAATTAATAATAAAAAGGAACTCATAGATTCACATTTTCAAGCAGATGATAGTTGGCATCTTACTGCTGTAAATAACATTTATAACTCAAGAGGAGGTCCAGATAATTCATCCACTTCAGGGAGTTTTACATTACCTATATATTTATTCTTTAGGTCACATTCCAACAAAAATGTCAGCATTTCTTCAGTAAAAGTTTCATCGGAATTTTCTATTTCTATTATACTGTAAGATAAATCACCATGAAACTTAAAGAAAAATACAAAACTGGTCTTATTTAGGTAACCTCTTTATTTCAGTGAATAAAATTCCTTGTTATCAGTCATTTTCACACAGTAAAAAAGGTGAGAAAGAAAACCCAGAGACATTAATTTTGTAAACTCGACTACATATATACTTAGCCACAACTCTGTATAACATTTCTGCATGTATGTCATTTCTGTAACAGGATTTCATTTAATTTAAAACGGAAACACACCAAAAAATCCTTTTCCTATAGGGAAGCTGACAAACAATTATGAAACTACTTTTACTTTCTCAGCTTCACATCCCACTACTGGCCCCATAACTCCCTACTTTATATACCTGAAATCTTGAAATACCTCTACCTCCTCTACATAGACTATGCTGTTTAACTCCAACAAACTTTTCAAAAATCCTGTACTTCTAAACTTGACACATACCTATTCTGCACTATATATCAAAATAGCTCTTATTTGGGCTTCAAACCCTGAATAACCATCACCTCTCCTATGTAATTCATTTGCTGACCCCTCTGTATAATTTATTACTTTCCTCCATACTGTTTCTACTCCTAATACAAATAAGTGTCATTCCATGTATCATTTTGCAGTATATTTCCCTCCTGTCCTCCTTCAAATTCAAGATTTTACACTTTGTACCTAAAACACTATACAATGCAGGTAAACTGAAGTAAGTTTTACAATTTGAAGAGAATAGGTGGTTGGAAAGAAAACACACTTTACAGCTGAAGAATCTACGTTTGAAAATGGTTCCTACAATTACTAACTATACAACACCAGGCAAATTCTTTAATCACACAAGACTTCCATTTTTCCAATGATAAAACTAACAAAATAGAATATTAGCTATCTAGTAGTACTACATGATGGAGAAGGAAATGGCAACCCACTCCAGTATTCTTGCTTGGAGAATCCCAGGGACGGGGGATCCTGGTGGGCTGCCGTCTATGGGGTCGCACGGAGTTGGACACAACTGAAGTGACTTAGCAGCAGTACTACATGATTTTTAAATGAGAAAAATGTATTTCAAAAGCACTTTATAAATCATAAAATATTAAGAAAAATTGCATATTTATGATTTAAGACATTATGTTATCCCAGTTAACCAAATGAATATCTCTAGGAATTTGAATGTGATTAAATTATACATAAAGTGTATTTATCTAATATTTTAAAATATTTTTTGTATATGTTTAATAAAGTATTAGTAAAATGGTGCTAATTTTTTGTGTTTGCTTAAACTTAAAATTAATGAGGTAAAAAGACATAAGATGATTAGCATATGCTCAGTCACTACTTTTTAAATTTATCCCTCTACAATACAGTATGCACCCACTACAGTTGGAGGCCTCTATTTTATTAACCTTTTCTACCTAGAATAACAATTTCACTAAGTAGTCCACAAAGTGTGGAAAATAATAAGAGGGGGAACAAGACTTCTGGAACAGCAGTACAAGGAGTTTAGATCTTCTCCTCAGCAAAGCAAAATGATAAAATGCTCAGCCAACAACTGTGAAATACCTGGAAATTGTTCTAAGGGCACACAGCAAGTAAGAAACAAATCTTGATAAGAACTGCAAGAATCTATGGCATTTTAGCAAAGACCTGTACCTTTACCCTGTCATCCTATCTCCATGTATGGGAAGCTCTATTCCGGACTCTCTCTGCGAAAGAGTTGAACATGACTGAGCGACTGAACAACAATCCAGCACTCTACTCCAGACAGCACCCTCTCCTCTCAGCTCCTAGTCAAGGACTGCGGTTTCACCCCAGGAGGGACAAGCTGCACCCCAAGTTGCAAAAGATTTTTATCCTAGCCAAGAGAACTGTCTCTCCCTTCCCCCACTCAGCCCCCACAAGTAAGTCAGAGAAGCCCTACTCCAGGCATAGTAGGCTGAAGCCCTTGACAGTCTCATCCTCAATTTGCTCACAGGAACAGCTCCCATGCTGGGAGGGCCAACTTGTGAAGACTAGGGGGTGCCATTGCTACTGCCCCTCTTTCGGTGCCTTCTCATACAGTGGGAGCATAACTCTGGGAAAAGTGAGTCCTCATCCAGTTCTAGGGTGGGAGCACAGGGGTTCTATCCAGGGAGAAAGGCAGGCTATGTGCTCTATTGCAAGACGTTAACTATTTGCAATACAGAAGGAAGAACTCTAGCCTATAACTGTTGCCTGAAACCAATGGAGATCTTTGCTGTTGTTCAGTTGCCCAGTCATTGTCTGACTCTTTGTGACCCCATGGACTGCAGCACACCAGGCCTCCTTGTCCCTCATCATCTCCTGAAATTTGCCCAAGTTCAGGTCCATTGCATCCATCCGTGGTGATGCCATCCAGCCATCTCATTCTCTGATGCCCTCTTCTCCTTCTGCCCTCAATCTTTCCCCTTCATGGATCACTGCCTTGTCGTGGCAAAGGGGCTTGCGTAACTCAATGAAGCTATGAGACATGCCATGTAGGGCCACCCAATATGGACAGGTTGTAACAGAGAGTTCTGACAAAATGTGACCCACTAGAGGAAGGAATGGCAAACTATCCCAGCATATTTGCCGTGAGAACCTCATGAACTGTATAAAAGGAGATCTTTGTAGACAGCAATTAAGAGGAGGCTGGTAGGCTCATGGCACAAACAAGGCAAGGCATCATTAAGTTTAACAGAGAGAACCAAGGGAAAACATAGTCAAGAAAAGCCTACTTGGAATTACAGTCATCTCTTTAAGTTGATAAGGATGTGCACAGCTGCTAGCTGAGCAGGATGTGGGACAAATCTGAAGCACTCCCTGAGTTGCCCAGATACATCAACATACAGCAGAAGTACTACTGCCACAAGTGGCTTACAAACAACCTCTGACCATACACTTGAGTAAACAATAAGCCACTCTAAGGCAATAGCAACTCCCAGGAAGTAAAATCACATTCATCCTGGCAGAGAAAAAGACTGAGTGTCCAAGGCTATAGCCTCTCAGGAGCAATGAGAGGGGAAATTCCGATCTATCAGTCCCTAGTTCAACATGTGGCAGACAAATAATGAACTTCCTGAACTATGACAACAGCATTCAAGCCAATCACACATCCAATGGTAAAGGATAAAAATATAACTGGCTAATGAGACTTGAAACATAGCCTTTAACCAATATATGACATTTAAAAGAGGAATGATCTCTAATCAATCTCTAATCAAACTGATCTCTAATCAATCACCTTAACTTCTACTTGAAAAATTAGGGGGAAAAAAAGGGCAAAATAAAACCATAGGAAGGAAATAATGAAGACTAGAACAGCAATAAATACACTGGAGAACAGAAAAGCAATTAAAAAGTTAATGAAACCAAAAGTTGGTTCATTGGGAAAAAAAATCAACAAAATTGATAGGCCTTTAGCTGACTGACCAAGAAACAAAAAAGAGAGAAGACTCAAATTATCAAACCAGGAATGAAAGCAGAGACATCACAACTGACCTTACAGAAACAAAAATAATTTTAAGGGAAAAGTATTAACTTTATGTCAATATATAAGACAATTTAGATGAAATGAAAAAATCACCAAAATGGACAAAAGAAGAAATGAAAAATCTAAGTATACTTATTACAAGTAGAGTAAGTGAATTAGTAATTTTAAATTTACCACAATAAGTCATCTGTTGTAAATGGCTTCACTGGAGAAATCTGCCAAACTTTCAAAGAAACAATACCAATTCTTCAGGAAATTTTTCAAAAAAATAGAAGAGGAAAACACTTTCTAACTTATTCTATGAGGCCAGTATTACTCTGATACCAAAACCAGACAAAGTCATCATGAACTGGGAAAAGAAAGAAAGATGGCTAAAGAACATGAATAAAGATGCAAAAATCCAGAGAGAGTACTCTATCCCAAAACAGAAGAATACTTATTCTTCTCAAGTGCACATGGGATATTATCCAGAATAGGTCATATATTAGGCCATGAGACAAATCTCAGTAAGTTTTAAAAGACTAAAATCATACAAAGCATCTTCTCTAACCACAATGAAATTAAAACCAGAAATTAAAAAATTCAAAACGTGTGGAAATTTTAGCACACTGTTATAACAAATTGTTACAGCAAACTTTTAGCACACTGTTAACAACCAAACAGGCCAAAGAGGAAATAAAGCAAACACATCTTTAAACAAGAAAAATCAGAAAACACTTAAGAGATAAATGAAAACAAAAACAAAAACTCAATGGAGGCAGCAAAGCAGTACTCGAGAATATACAGAGAGAAGATCTTAAATCAATAACCTAACTTTATACACTAAAGAACAAGAAAAAGAAGAGAAACTAAACCTAAAGCTACCAGAAGAAAGAAAATAATAAAGATTAAACCAGAAATAGGTAGCTCAGTGGTAAAAGAATCTGCCTGCCAATGCTAGAGACACAGGTTTGATCCCTGGGTTGGGAAGATCCCCTAGAGGTGTGGAAATGGTAACCCACTCCAGGATTCTTGCCTGGAGAACCCCACAGACAAAGGGAGCCTGGAGGACGACAGTCCACTGGGCTTCAAAGAGTCGGACACGGCTGGAGCGCACACCTAAAATAAGAGAACAGAAAAAAACAACAGGTTCGAGGAAACCAAAAGTTGGTTCTTTGAAAAGATCAACAAAACTGACAAACTTTCAGTTAGACTGACAAAGAAAAAAGAGAGAAGACACAAAAAACTAAATCAGAAATGAAAGTAAGGATATTACTATCGACCTTACAGATAAAAGGACTATAACAGAATATGATGAATAAACTGTATACCAACAAATTAGATAATGTAGATGAAACTGATAAATTACTAGAAACACACCAATCGATAAAGTGACTCAAGATGAAATACAAAATCTCAACAAACTTATTTAACAAAAGATTCAATCAGTGCTTAAAAACTTCCCCAAAAGTAAAGGCCAGCGCCGAATGGTTTCAATGATAAATTCTAACAAACATTTAAAGAAGAATTAAGAACAACCCTCTCAAAAACTCTTCCAAAAATACAGAAAAGAAAAAAACTGCCAAGTGTTTAGGTTAATTCCTGTCATATAGTAAGCACCATGTAAGTCTGGGCTATTATTACTATTTATTTACTATTACTATTATTATTATTGGGCTTTCCCAGTCACACACTGGTAAAGAATCCGCCTACAATGCAGGAGATGCATGTTTGATTCTGGGGTCAAGATGATCCCTTGGAGAAAGAAATGGCAGCCCACTCCAGTATTCTTGCCTTGGGAAATCCCATGGACAAAGAAGCCTGGTGGGCTACAGTCCATGGAATCACAAACAGTCAGACACGACTGAATGAGCACATATACACTATTATTATCATACAGCAAAAGGCTGCTGCTAAGCTGCTAAGTCACTTCAGTCGTGTCTGACTTTGTGCGACCCCATAGACAGCAGCCCACCAGGCTCCCCCGTCCCTGGGATTCTCCAGGCAAGAACACTGGAGTGGGTTGCCATTGCCTTCTCCGAGCAAAAGGCTATTTACTTCTAAAAGTTCCCCAAAGTAGACACTATATAATCTCCCCTTGCCCAACGATCATTACTAAGATGCACTGCTTCTAGTGCTAAACTGTATAGCAATAATACACAAAATCTGGAGACAGACTGTGGAGTTGACTCCTAATTTTGCCACTCTGTAGCTGTATGAGTCTTAGGTCATACAGCTTACTTAACTCTGACTGCCTTAATTTCTTCTTCTATAAAACAGGAAAAGTAACCCATTCTTTACTGGGTTACAGTAAGGGTGAAGTGAGGTATAAAGTATGTGTAAAAGGGCTTAGAGCAATGTCTGGACACACAGCAAATGCAATATATATTTGCTATTACTTAGTAATTTGTAAGCTAATGTGTTAATTATATACCACGTGCTATGATAAGCACTTATATTACATTTTTTTCCTTGCAAAATCCCTACTATACAGATGACAAGGGTTGAAAAGGGCTTTCAAAGGTAATACTACCTGTCACACTGCTATGAAGTGACGGAAACAGGATGCAAACCCAAGTATTTCTGGATACAAAGCCAGAGCTCTTTACTTTTCATAATGGATTCACCTCAACCGTTTTCTCGCCAGGGCTAGTGACAAACAGGCAAAATCAAGCATACCATTCTTCTCCCTGATCCCAGAGGAAGTTGTACAAACCTCCCTTTCAGAACACAGCCCTCTGCACAGTTACTATCAACAGCAAAGTTGGTATGAGGAATAATATCAACTGGACATCCTTGCTATTTATAAACCGTCTCTCATACAAAAAGAGGGAGAGTCTTATTTAAGGAAGACAGCTTTTATCACTCCATAATCAAACTATGATGAACCACAGGTAAAACAATTTTATATGTAAGGTTAGAGAAATATTTCTTAAAGAAAACTGTTACTTGATTTAAATAAAATCTAAGTCTCTTGTAAAAACAAAAAATGGTTTCCATACTTCTGCAGAGTCCCAGGCTTCTACAAAAGTGAGCTGCAACTCAGAGTAGGCAAAGTCAGTTGCCTCATACTCCAGTTTCAATCAGGAACAACTTTGCTTTTTATCTGTTCTACCGGTAGAACAGAGGTTCTTCATAAATTTCACTTAGGAGGGAAAGGTTTCTACTGCTGAATACTGACACTAAGAAACACTATTCTATAAGATACTTGGAATTCACTAAAGTATTATAAACCCAGAGTTTCAAAACATTGAAAAAATGTTTCTCTATGATCAAGGACAAAGTACTATTTATTCTGAACTAAATCAGAGTCAATAAAATCTATTGGGTAACTTGGAGTATAATAACTGACTACATGATGCTCCAATTATTGAATACCAATAATTCCAACCAGAAGACTATGACTGAGACTAATCTGGTCACATCTCTAGTCCCTGTCCTGACTTAATTCCTCCTTCTAGTTACATTGGCTACTCTCTTCCACTACCATAGGCTAAAAGTATATTCTGTTTAACTCCCAAAGACAGCTTTTAAAATGGCAGGGTGGCACAAAGAGACAAGGTCACCAAGATGGCTATTTCTATAACCATTCAGTCAAACTGTGGTCAGTGGAAATATCTGTCAAACAAAACAACCATCCTACCTGAACTTTACCCAGAACTAGAAAGTGCTTATGGACAAAAATTATGATAAAGTCTTTGGGTAGCTTAACTATATTCTCAAAAATAACAATAGGGGAACAGTTAAGAATATTATGTAATACAAAAACTCAGTGAAGTATTACATAACCAATAACTAAAAATATTATGAGGCAACAAGGGAAAGCTTTTGAAATTCTGAATTCTTAATAAGGTTATAATTAATTATTCATACAACTATGTAGAACGTGAACATACAGAATAATATATGTAGTACTGAAGTAAAACACCAGGATAGTGAGTGAAAATTTTTCCTTCTTTAAAAATTTCCCCCAAAGTAGTAAAGGCTCAGAGAGAAAAGACTCCAAGAAAGAGAGAAAAGGAAAACGGCTCAGGACGGATGGCAATCCACACAAAAATTTAGAAATGATCAAATATTCAAAGAGAGTAGGATGAGTAGAAATCCAACGAACGATGGGTACACAAACCCAGAGAAAGAGGTTGAAATCCACAGAGTAACCAACAGAGAGAGAAATAGACCAACAGACACCAGAGTTATAAAGGGAAAATAAATTTGAGGGGTTGCCAGACAGGTAAGCCTTTGGGTGTTACCATAAAAGGTTTGTTTGAAAGATTTGTTCTTCCCTTTCTGCTCTTTATCTTTGTGAGAAGTAGATGAGTTAGTATTTGTAAAACACTAAAACAGTGCCTGGCATATAGGGAAAGCTATATACATATATATATAATTTTTTCTTTTCAATTATGGTTTATTAATAGGATATTGAATGTAGTTTCCCGAGCTATACAACAGGACCTTGTTGATTATTCAGGGAAAGCTATATCAATTAAGCAATCAAAAGATGTTCAAGGGGTTCTGTAGGGAGGCCTGTGCAAATGAATCCCCACGCAATTCAGTGGTTCATGGAACAAATAATCCTGACCTTTATTTATTCTCCTCTGTGGGGTATTATAATGTCTAGCATCTAATAACAAAACCCATAGGGATGCAAAATTCCATTATAATGGTGCTGTGAACATAATAGATGCTCCATAATTTTATTTGGAAAGGGGCAGGAAAAAGAAATGACATGTCAAAACAGAGAAGATCAAAGATGTAACAGGCAGTTTGTAGGTTAAAAAAAAAAAGGTAGCATGAACCAAGTAAAGGGCTTAGGAAATAAAAGAGCTCAAATACTTACGAGGGCTTACAGTCCCTAAGACAAGCAAATGGATCATTTAAACTTGGGGGAAAAAATTGAGAAAACACCTAAGAAATGAGAGTCACTAAAGGGCCAATTTGCTAATTATGGTTGTTAAAACCTTAACTATGACACACACACACATACATACATACATACATACACATGTAACAATTATATATCTGTAGGTATGTACATCACAATCCTGGCTTAATACACAGGTACTTTCCCATATTATAGGCTCTGTCATGGAAAAAAAAATATTCCTAAGGAAATAATCTAAATAAAATTCAATGGAAAATAACTAAATGGTACACTAGGAAATACGTGAAGTAAAAAAGAACTGGGCTAGAAATCAAGAGGTATTATGAATCTAAGGAATTTGGGAAGTATATGCATGGTATGTGGGCTTCCCTGGTAGCTCAGACAGTAGAGAATCTGCCTGCAATGCAGGAGACCTGGGCTGGATTCCTGGAAGATCCTCTGGAGAAGGGAATAGCTACCCACTCCAGTATTCTTGCCTGGAGAATTCCACGGACAAAGGAACCCGATAGGCTACGGTCCATAGCGTCTCACATGACTGAGTGACTCAAACACACATGAAGAAACACATACACGGAAGGGTTTAAAATATTAAATTAACTTATTCAAAGTGATGTTAATTTAGCCAAAGAGTTTAAGTGCTTATTACTTGTCTTCCCTCTTCACCCAAACCAGTGAAGGAAGAATGTAAAGAAAAGACTGAATCTGGGAAGAAGGAACAGTGAACAGACAGAAAGAAAAAGACCATGGCAAAACTGAAGAAAATGATTTTCTATGATTCCAACTCCAGTGAGTATAAGGTATTAGTCACTGTATCTTTTAAAGAGAAAATCCAAGGGTAGGAGGCTAAGGGGAGTTCAAAGCAGATCTTTCTTTATCCTTTACTTTTACTGAATTAAATGTGATAATAAACAGTGATCACTTACAAGAAGTTCTGTAATATTACATCTTTTCCAACTTTTTAATGCAATCTATCCCTAGAATAGGTTAAACTTGCTCCTAATGTTTAAGTCTCATTCCGGTCCAAAGTCCTCCTGCTTCCTGTTCCCCTCCAATACTTCCAACTTCAACAAACTGACATCATTTTCCTCCCTCCAACAAACACGTAAACTATCACGGGCTCTGGGAGCACATAAGAAAGACAAAAGTTTTTGAAATATAGAACTTTAGAGCTAAAGAAGAAAATTCTTAAAAATTATTCCCCTCTATCATTTCATTAGGGATTTCCCTGTGGCTCAGTGGTAAAGAATCCATCTGCCAATGCAGGAGACATGGGCTCGATGCCTGGGTCTTGGAAGATCCCCTGGAGAAGGAAATAACAACCCACTCCAGTATTCTTGCCTGGGAAATCCCATGGACAGAGGAGCTGACGGGCTACACTCCATGGGGTCACAAAAGAGTCAGACATGACTTAGTGACTAAACAATGACATCATTTCATTAACATTTTCCTGTAAAGATATTCAATAATCATATTGTGAAGTTAGAAAAACTAGGACATGTGTTTTGGAATTCTTCCATTCAATAAGCAAAGTTGTTTTGATGGGAGGACAGGATACAAACTTTTTCTAGAAGACTATCAAGTCCATCACAATATTCGGTAAACACATCCTAAAGACCTACCTTTTCACCACTTGAGTAGAAGAAATAACGCAATCGGACTATGTTACAGTGATCTAGCTTTCTCATGATCTGGAGCTCTCGGTTCTGAAAAGGAAACACATGAAAATATTTTTTAAAGGCTACCTGCTATTCATATTGACTAAGATACTTCTGAAATAACATTAAGCACTTCAAACAGCAGGCCACAAATATGTTACTAAAAGGTAACATCCATATATTACTAAAAAGTATCACCAGTCGGACCATTGCTCTGCAGTAAGATAAATATAGAAATAGAAAATAAGTGTTCAGAATCTTTTATTGCAATTTGAAAGAACAATTTAACAACCATGAATCTTGCAGTTAAAAGTAGGGCCTATGTTTCCCTAAGTTTCACTTTTCTCATAATTCATTTTTATTGTATTGTATAAAAATACCAGTCTTCAATGAACTGAAAAATTTTAAAACTGTTACCTCACTACAAATAGCTTTAGAAGGACTGGTTTATGTATGCAAGAGATATTTGAAATGAGTCGTTATTACCATAATTTTCTGCAACTATAATAATAATCAACTTCTCATCAAACAAATGAGTAATGGGTACAAAGAAAACTCTCACATGCCCTGTTTTCCAAAATGCAGTGAAAAATCTAAGTTAGCCCTATTAGAAGGGCTCAGTTGCTAGAGTTAAAATATGATATACTAGAAGGTGTACAGTTATAGATAACACAAATAATTTTTCCTTTGGGGAGTTTCAAAGTTATGCTTCAAGAAAATAAAACATTAAACAATATGACAACTTTCCCAACACAGCAACACAAATTTGAGGAGTACATATTAATATATATATATATAAATAAAGACATTAACTGTCAGAAATCTAGTTAACAAAGTCCAAAATATATAACACAGAAAAAGAATACCAAAATACTAGCTAAATGGACAGAAATATAAAATCTCTGTTAAAATGATGATTTAGAAGAGCTACCATCATGAAGTACATACCTGGGAATTTGGAAGGTAAATGCTATTATGTTTAGAAAATAAGGCCAAAATAAAGGGGCCAGGGATGTATTATAGCCAAAAGGTCCAATAAGCAGAACTGTCTTAGAGCAGAGTGGGCTCCAGCTCTTGGAAGATGACAGCACAAATAAACATTCCTCTTCCCTAGAAACTTTCAGTAAACTTCATGATGGTTCTAGCATGTTCTCTAAAAGGAAATAGGGAACTTAAGATGACTCTCCTTCTGACTCTTTAAACAGAGTACAAGAGCTGGGCTTATGTATACAGTGATACTTAGAATACTTTTTATAAAACATCAATCTTTCATTCCATTACTTGTTACGTTTATAGCTGAAGCAATAAACAAAGAAACTCAAGACAGTACAGGATACTCACTTTAACAAGGATAACACATAGTATCAGACTCTGAGTTCTGACTATTATAGATGACAAAAAATTTTACAAATTTCAAAACTGTCCATTTTCTATTCCAATTGAGCTGTGTTTTGAAGTATGTCTATACTCTGTCAATTCACATCTAGGTAGCTACTTTTGTGGGAGAACTGCTACTAAGTTAAGACTCCTCTCAGATATTAAGATTGTTTTTTTAACATCGATGGATATATTAAAATAAGCTATTTTCCCAGACCCAGTAACCAAGGTAACAGAGAACTATTAAATTAAATTTCCATGTAATGGAATTTGTATTAAGACTATGCATATAGGGCTTCCCCAGTGGCTAAGCAGTAAAGAATCTGCCTGCGATGCAGGAGATGCAAGAGACATGGGTTCCATCCCTGGGTTGGGAAGATCCCCTGGTGGAGGGCACAGCAACCCACTAGAGTATTTTTGCCTGGAGAATCCCATGGACGGAGGAGCCTGGTGGGCTACAATCTAAAGGGTCACAGATAATAAGACACAACTAAAGTGACTGAGCGTGTACGCATATACTATGTATATGATCCTTTATCCAAAAGAATATAACTGAAGAAAGTATAAGGACTCAAATATTTATCTACCCTTACTTCCTGTTCATATTCTACTATTTTTGAAAGGAGGCTTAAATTTTCTCATTTTACAATTGCACTCATCTCACATGCTAGTCAAGTAATGCTCAAAATTATCCAAGCCAGGCTTCAGCAATAATGAACCATGAACTTCCAGATGTTCAAGCTGGTTTTAGAAAAGGCAGAGGAACCAGAGATCAAATTGCCAACATCCACTGGATCATGGAAAAAGCAAGCAAGTTCCAGAAAAACATCTATTTCCGCTTTATTGACTATGCCAAAGCCTTTGACTGTGTGAATCATAATAAACTGTGGAAAATTCTGAAAGAGATGGGAATACCAGACCACCTGACCTGCCTCTTGAGAAACCTGTATGCAGGTCAGGAAGCAACCATTAGAACTGGACATGAAAGAACAGACTGGTTCTAAACAGGAAAAGGAGTACGTCAAGGCTGCATATTGTCACCCTGCTTATTAAACTAATATGCAGAGTACATCGTGAGAAACGCTGGGCTGGAGGAAGCACAAGCTGGAATCAAGACTGCCGGAAGAAATATCAATAACCTCAGATATGCAGATGACACCACCCTTATGGCAGAAAGTGAAGAACCTAAAGAGCCTCTTGATGAAAGTGAAAGAGGAGAGTGAAAAAGTTGGCTTAAAGCTCAACATTCAGAAAACGAAGATCATGGCTTCCGGTCCCATCACTTCATGGCAAGTAGATGGGGAAACAGTGGAGACAGTGGCAGACTTTATTTTTCTGGGCTCGAAAATAACTGCAGATGGTGATTGCAGCCTTGAAATTAACAGATGCTTGCTCCTTGGAAGGAAAGTTATGACCAACCTAGACAGCATATTAAAAAGCAGAGACATTACTTTGCCAGCAAAGGTCCATCTAGTCAAAGCTACGGTTTTTCCAGTAGTCATCTATGGATGTGAGAGTTAGGCTATAAAGAAAGCTGAGTGCCAGAGAATTGATGCTTTTGAACTTTGGTGTTGGTGAAGACTCTTGAGAGTCCCTTGAACTGTGAGGAGATCCAACCAGTCCGTCCTAAAGGAAATCAGTCCTGAATATTCACTGGAAGGATGGATGCTGAAGCTGAAAACTCCAATACTTTGGCTACCTTCTGTGAAGAACTGACTCATTTGAAAAGACCCTAATGCTGAGAAAGACTGAAGGCAGGAGGAGAAGGGGATGACAGAGGATGAGATGACTGGATAGCATCACCGACTCAATGGACATGAGTTTGAGTAAACTCTGGGAGTTGGTGATGGACAAGGAGGCCTGGCGTGCTGCAGTCCATGGGGTTGCAAAGAGTTGGACATGACTGAGCGACTGAACTGAACTGAACTGTCCTCCATAGGCTGAAAGTTTCATGAGGTTAAAAACTTTGCTATTCTTATTCACTGCCATATCCTTAATATTGCAAATGATGCTTGGCATAGAAAAGGTACACTATATTTATAGAATAACTTTTTTCTGTAGAATTAGTATGTCATCATACACTAATAAAGAATGACTCAGTAAAAAGTTAGCCTTGGGATAGTTGTATATTAAATGTATCTTAGGCATAAGCTTTGTCTAATATTGGCTTGATTAATACTTTAAAAATTGCTCTGTGAAATTTATCTTTTGGATCTTTTCAGTTCAGTTCAGTCACTCAGTCATGAAGTAATGGGACCAGATGCCAGGGAGGAATAAGCAATATATTTTCATGTAAAGTAAAAGGACAGATCGTGATAGAGAGAAGGGGCTATTATTTTAGATAGGAAAGTCAGAGCAGATCTCACAAAGAAGGTTAAGATCTAAAGACAAATCTGAATCATATGAAGATGAGAACCATGTGAGGCTATGGGGGGGAAGCATTACAGTTATAGGGAACTTCAAACACAAATGCCCAGAGGTGGGCTTGAAAGTGAAAGTCGCTTAGTCGTGTCCGACTCTTTGCGACCCCTGGACTATACAGTCTACGGAATTTTCTAGGCCAGAGTACTGGAGTGGGTAGCCTTTCCCTTCTCCAGGGGCTCTTCCCAACCCAGGGGTTGAACCCAGGTCTCCCACATTGCAGGCAGATTCTTTACCAGCTGAGCCACAAGAGAAGACCAGAGGTGAACTTGGCATATTCAAAAATAGCTAGAAGAATAATGTGATTTCACCACTGAGTAAAGGAAGAGGCAGGAAACAAGTACGGAGAGATAGGCAGGACAGTATGTCATATTAACTCTAATGAAACTGAATTCTAAACTAAATGAAAGGAAAGCCAAAGCGGGCAAGCAAATAACATAATCTAATTTACCTTTTTAAGTGATCGTTTTAAAACTAAAAATAAATTTGGGGGAGAAAGTGGATCACAAGTTGTTTTTTGTTTGACAGTGGATCAAGAGTTCTATTTGAAATCCTAATATTAGACATCCAAGTAACAATACTGAGGCTCAAGGTAGAAATCTGAGCTGGAAATCTGTGTCTAGGAGTCATTTGTATAAAGGGGACTCAAAGCAAGAGGACCTAATAACATCACCTAGGGAAGAAGTTTAGACAAATACACACATACACACACACACACACACACACACACACACACACACACACACCCACACACACACACACTCACACTCATATATCTGTATCTCTCTGCCAACCTATCTATCCATCTATCCATCCATCCATAGGTATGAAAAGGAGTATATCAAGTGGAGCAATTGATAAAGTAGTATAAAAAACAAGAGGTTACCATACAGGCCAAATGAAATAAGTTTTCAGAAAAAGGCACTGACCATTTATAGCAAAAGCTGCTAAATAAGAAATTAAGATGAAAACATAAGACAAATGGATATGGCAAATGCAGGATGTTAGTGACTCTTACAAGTGTGATTTCAGTGGTGATAAAAGTCTGACTAGAGTGAATTAAATTGGGGTTGGGAAGGAGACACAGGGAAATAACTAAAAAGTCAGAAGGTTCAAAAAGAAATGATTTTCAGCTCTAGCAGAATGAACAGATCAGCAAATTTGCTCCCAAAACACATATAAAAAGAACTGTATTGTAGAAAACAATCATTTCAGGGCTCTGGAAACCAACCAAAAGCAACAACAAATCAAGAAGCATTTATTCAGGAAACATAGCTAAGATACTGGAGTTAAGACAGTGGGGTCCGGTGATCTTCTTGCTAGTGACCTCCCCTCTCAATCACCTCTCAGCTCAGCTACAGCTCTGCTACCCTGAGAATGCAACACCAGGTGGGGAACATGACAGACTGGCAGAACATTAAGGAATACGAAGGGAGATCTTGGAAATGAAAGAGGCTAAATAAACTCTCTACATAGCCCTGTGCTGATTTACAGGCTGTGCACACATGGGAGATCCAAGAGGGCCTTCAAGAAAGTAAATGCTGAGGCTGACTTAAAAACTGTCTGAATTTCAAATGTATTTCCCAACCCATGAACAGAATCATCTAAGAAATGATGGAAGCTTTATAAATTCAAAATATTTGAACACAATCTCTAACCAATAACTGGCTGGTCACTAAGCAATGCAGACAAAGAGTCAAATCCTAAGAAATCAGGCTAAAAAATGAAAACTTGAATAAAAATTTAACACAGATTTCAGGGGTTTCAAACTGGCAGAAAAAGAGTCTAGATTAGATGCAGGTAAATTGCAAAAAAAAAAAAAAAGGAAAAGAAAGAAAACTCCCAAAACAACAAGTTTCAGGAGGATAAAAAAAAAGTTAACAGAATCCAGAGTTCTACAATATATCATCTAAAATTTTTCACTGTCTAAAAAAATTGTGAGACAGGCAAACAATAGGGAAAGTTGATTTACACTCAAGTTAAAAAAGAAAAGGAGCCAATAGACATTGACTCTGGGTGGACACAGCCATTGGATTTAGCAGACAAGAATAAAAAACTGTTATTATGTTCAGAGAATATTAAGCTTCTCAACACTAGACTAGCCTTGACAATGAGTTTTTATATTTGACACCAAAAGCAAAGGCAATAAAAACAAAAGTAAGCAAATGGGACTATCTCAAATTTAAAAACTTCTGCAGAACAAAGGAAATCATCAACAAAATGAAAAGACAACCTATGAAATGGGATAAAACATTTGCAAATCATGTATCAGATAAGGGGTTAATATTCAAAATATAAAGAACTCATACAACTTAATAGAAAAAAAACTTCAAATAATCTAATTTTAAAATGGTTAAAGGACTTGAACAGATATTTTTCCAAAAAAGACATACAGAGGGCCAACAATACATGAAAAGATGGCTTAACATCACTAATTATCAGGGCATGCGAATCAAAACCCCACCTGTTAGAATGGATATTATTAAAAAGGGGCAAGAAATAACCAATGTTGGTGAGAATGTACAGAAAGAGAACCCTGGAAATGTACACTGGTGCAGCATCTATAGAAAATAATAGTACACTGGTGGACGTACTATTGGTAGAAATGTACACTGGTGCAACCACTATGGAAAATAGTATGGAAGTTTCTCAAAGTACTAAAAATAGAACTATCATAGGATCCAGCAATTCCATTTCTGGGTATATATCCAAAGAAAATGAAATGACTAACTCACAGAGACCCGTATTCCAAAGTGAACTGCAGTTATTATTTAGAAGAGCCAAGACATAGAAATAATCTAAGCATGCATCAACAACTGAGTGGATAAGGAAAATATGGTGTGTGTGCGCACACACATATATGTGTGAGAGAGAGGACTATGCCACAATTAAAAAGGATACCATGCCACCTGCAGCAACATGGATGGATTTTGAGTGCATCATGCTAAATGAAATAAGTCATACAGAGAAAAACAAATATTATATGATAACACTTAAATGTGGAATCTAAAAAAGCCCAACTCATATAAACAGACTAGAAAGGTGGCTACCAGAGGCTGGAGATTGGGGGAAAGGGGGAGGTGATCGAAGAGTATAAACTTCAAATTATAACAGAAACAAGTTCTGAGAATTTCATAGTATGGTGACTATAGTTAATAATTCTGTACTGTATATGTGAAGGCTGCTGAAATAGTAGACCTTAAATGTTCTCAGTACAAAAAAGTAATAATAATTACAAGCTGTGATATGTTAGCAGATGCTATGATGTTAATCATTTTGCAATACAAAACTGCATGAAATCAAAATGTTAACCTTAAAGTTACACAATATTATACATCAATTATATCTCAATAAAGCTGAAAAAAATTAATATATACTAAATAAATATGTTCAAAGAATTAAAGAAATTGTCAATGACCACCTCACAACAAGTAGAAAATTTCAGTAAAGAAATATTAATATTGAAAACCTGGAAATACTAGAGCTGAAAAGTGTAGTAACAGAAGTAAAGGGTTCACTATGGGCTCATGATAAGATTTAAGGTAACATTTTAAAATATCACACCTACTGAACAATCTAGAAATATGTATAAAGTTAATCAAAAAAAGACCTACCAAAAAATAGGTACAGGCAATATCATCAGAAGAGAGGAAAAATAAAAGAAAATATATTTGAAGAAGTAATTGCTGATAAGTTACCAAATCTGATGAAAAGCACTAATCTACTGAACCATAAAGCTTAATGAACTCCCAATAGGATAAATACAAAAAGATTCACACTGATGAACACCCCTTTTGAACTGAAACCACAAAGGAAATATAATGAAAGCAATAACAAAAAATGATTCATCATATACATGCAGAAAACAATATAATTAACAGCAGACTAATCATCAGCTTAACAGAGGGAAAAAAAGCAGTAAAATTAAAAAAAATTCAAAATGCAGAAAGAAAAAAAAAGCTGTCAACCAAGAATGCTATATACAGAAAAATTACTCTTCAAATAGGAAAAGATTTTTTTTTTAATTTCAGGCTAAAAGAAAAAGACACCAGAAGGTATTTCAAATACACAAGCACAAACAGGACCACTAGAAATGGTAAATATAAATGGGAAAATAGAAAAGATTATACGTTTTCTCATTTCATCAAAGACACAAACTGTATAAAACAATTATGATAATAGTGTGTTATTACGCTTATAACAGAAACATGACAATAATAGCAGGAAGGAGAGAAGAGAAAATGAAGCTATACTGGAAAAAAAAGTACTATATTACTCTGGAATTAAGTCAGTAACTAACCAGAAGCAGGCTGTAATACATTGAAATGTACATTGCAATTCCTAAAGCAGCCACTAAGAAAATAATTATTTTAATATTAAAAATCAACACTGGACCCAAAATGGTACACTATAAAACTTGTTCAACACAAAAGGAGGAAATAAATGAGAATGGAAGAACAAGAACAACGTGAGAGGACTTCCCTGGCGGTGCAGTGGATAAGAATCTCCCTGCCATGCAAGGAGAAGCCATTGCAACGAGAAGGCTACTGCAACAAAGAGTAGCCTTGCTTGCTGCAACTAGAGAAAGCCCGCCCAGAGCAACAAAGACCCAGCACAGCCAAACATAAATAAATAAATAAATAATTTTTAAAAATGCATGAGAGATACAGAAAACAAAAAGCAACATGGCAGGGGCAATTTCTTTCTATTTTTTTGGAGGCTAATTACTTTACAATATTGTATTGGTTTTGCCATACATTGACATGAATCCACCACGGGTGTACTTATGTTTCCCATCCTGAACCCCCCTCCCCATCCCATCCCTCTGGGTCATCCCAGTGCACCAGCCCCAAGCACCACGTCTCATGCATCGAACCTGGACTGGCAATCCATTTCACATATGATAATATACATGTTTCAATGCCATTCTCCCAAACCATCCCACCCTTGCTCTCTCCCACAGTCCAAAAAACTGTTCTATACATCTGTGTCTCTTTTGGTGTCTTGCATACAGGGTTATCGTTACCATCTTTCTAAATGGCATATATATGTGTTAGCATACACTTTGTGTTTTTCTTTCTGGCTTACTTCACTCTGTATAATAGGCTCCAGTTTCATCCACCTCATCAGAACTGATTCAAATGCATTCTTTTTAATGGCTGAGTAATATTCCATTGTGTTTATGTACCACAGCTTTCTTTCGTCTGCTGATGGACATCTAGGTTGCTTCCATGTCCTGGCTATTATAAACAGTGCTGCAATGAACATTGGGGTACACGTGTCTCTGATTCTGGTTTCCTCAGTGTATATGCCCAGCAGTGGGACTGCTGGGTCACATGGCAGCTGTATTTCCAGTTTTTTAAAAAATCTCCACACTGTTCTCCATAGTGGTTGTACTAGTTTACATTCCCACAAACAGTGAAAGAGTGTTCCCTTTTCTCCACATCCTCTCCAGCATTTACTGCTTGTAAACTTTTGGATAGCAGCCATTCTGACTGGCGTGAAATGGTACTTGATTGTGCTTCTGATTTGCATTTCTCTAATAATGAATGATGTGAGCATTTTTTCATGTGTTTGTTAGCCATCTGCATGTCTTCTTTGGAGAAATGTTGGTTTAGTTCTTTGGCCCGTTTTTTGATTGGGTCATTTATTTTTCTGGATTTGAGCTGCAGGAGTTTGTATATTTTTCAGATTAATTTTTTTGTCAGGTGCTTTGTTGGCTATTATTCTCTCCCATTCTGAAGACTGTCTTTTCACCTTGCTTATAGTTTCTTTTGTTGTGCAAAAGCTTTTAATTTTAATTAGGTCCCTTTTGTTTATTTTTGCTTTTATTCCCAATATTCTGAGAGGTGGGTCATAGAGGATCCTGCTGTGATTTATGTCAGAGAGTGTTTTGCCTATTGTTTCCTCTAATAGTTTTAGTTTCTGGCCTTACGTTTAGATCTTTAATCCATTATGAGTTTATTTTTGTGTATGGTGTTAGAAAGTGTCCTAGTTTCATTTTTTTACAAGTCCTTGACCAGTTTTCCCAGCACCACTTGTTAAAAAGATTGTCTTTTCTCCATTGTATATTCTTGCCTTCTTTGTTGAAAATAAGGTGTCCACAGGTGCGTGGATTTATCTCTGGGCTTTCTATTTTGTTCCATTGACCTATATTTCTGTCTTTGTGCCAGTACCATACTGTCTTGATGACTGTGGCTTTGTAGGAGAGCCTGAAGTCAAGCAGGTTGATTCCTCCTGTTCCAATCTTCTTTCTCAAGATTGCTTTGGCTGTTCGAGGTTTTTTGTATTTCCATACAAATTCTGAAATTATTTGTTTTAACTCCGTGAAAAATACCATTGGTAGCTTGATAAGGATTGCATTGAATCTATAGATTGCTTTCGGTAGTATAGTCATTTTCACTATATTGATTCTTCAGATCTATGAACACGGTATATTTCTCCATCTATTTGTGTCCTCTTTGATTTCTTTCACCAGTGTTTTACAGTTTTCTATATATAGGTCTTTTGTTTCTTTAGGGAGATAAATCCCTAAATATTTTATTCTTTTCATTGCAATGGTGAATGGAATTGTTTCCTTAATTTCTCTGTTTTCTGTTAGTGTATAGGAATGCAAGGGATTTCTGTGTGTTGATTTTATATCCTGCAACTTTACTATATTCATTGATTAGCTCTAGTAATTTTCTGGTGGAGTCCTTAGGGTTTTCTATGTATAGGATCACGTCATCTGCAAACAGAGTTTTACTTCTTTTCCAATCTGGATTCCTTTTATTTCTTTTTCTGCTCTGACTGCTGTGGCCAAAACTTCCAAAACTATGTTGAATAGTAGTGGTGAGAGTGGGCACCCTTGTCTTGTTCCTGACTTCAGGGGAAATGCTTTCAATTTTTCACCACTGAGGATAATGTTTGCTGTGGGTTTATCATATGTGGCTTTTATTATGTTATATTCTTTCTATTCCTGCTTTCTGAAGGATTTTTTTTTTAATCATAAATGGATGTTGAATTTTGTCAAAGGCTTTCTTTGCATCTATTGAGACAGTCATACGGCTTTAATTTTTCAATTTGTTAATGTGGTGTATTACATTGATTGATTTGCAGATATTGAAGAATCCTTGCATCCTTGGGATTAAGAGCACTTGGTCATGATGTGTCATCTTTCTAATACGTTGTTGGCTTCTGTTTGCTAGAATTTTGTTAAGGATTTTTGCATCTATGTTCATCAGTGATATTGGCCTGTAGTTTTCTTTTTTTGTGGCATCTTTGTCAAGTTTTGGTATTAGGGTGATGGTGGCCTCGTAGAATGAGTTTGGAAGTTTGGTATTAGCTCTTCTCTAAATTTTTCGTAGAAGTCAGCTGTGAAGCCATCTGGACCTGGGCTTTTGTTTGCTTGGAAGATTTCTGATTGAAAGTGAAGTCGCTCAGTCGTGTCTGACTCTTTGCGACCCAGTGGACTGTAGCCCACCATGCTCCTCTGTCCATGGGATTTTCCAGGCAAGAGTACTGGAGTGGTTTGCCATTTCCTTCTCCAGAGGATGTTCCCGACCCAGGGATCAAACCCAGGTCTCCTGCATTGTAAGCAAGACGCTTTACCATCTGAGCCACCAGGGAAGTCCTGGTTACAGTTTCAATTTACGTGCTTGTGATGGGTCTGTTAAGATTTTTCATTTCTTCCTGGTTCAGTTTTGGAAAGTTGTACTTTTCTAAGAATTTGTCCATTTCTTCCAAGTTGTCCATTTTATTGGCATATAGTTGCTGATAGTAGTCTCTTATGATCCTTTGTATTTCTGTGTTGTCTGTTGTGATCTCTTCATTTTCATTTCTAATTTTGTTGATTTGATTTTTCTCCCTTTGTTTCTTGATGAGTCTGGCTAATGGTTTGTCAATTTTATTTAACTTCTCAAAGAACCAGCTTTTGGCTTTGTTGATTTTTGCTATGGTCTCTTTTGTTTCTTTTCCATTTATTTCTGCCCTAATTTTTAAGATATCTTTCCTTCTACTAACACTGGGGTTCTTCATTTCTTCCTTTTCTAGTTGCTTTAGGTATAGAGTTAGGTTATTTATTTGACTTTTTTCTTGTTTCTTGAGGTAAGCCTGTATTGCTATAAACCTTCCCTGTAGCACTGCTTTTACAGTGTCCCATAGGTTTTGGATTATTGTGTTTTCATTTTCATTCATTTCTATGCATATTTTGATTTCTTCTGTGATTTGTTGGTTATTCAGCAGCGTGTTGTTCAGCCTCCATATATTGGAATTTTTAATACTTTTTCTCCTGTAATTGACATCTAATCTTACTGCACTGTGGTCAGAAAAGATGCCTGGAATGATTTCAATTTTTTTGAATTTACCAAGGCTAGATTTATAGCCCAGGATGTGATCTATCCTGAAGAAGTTTCCGTGTGCACTTGAGAAAAAGGTGAAATTCATTGTTTTGGGGTGAAATGTTCTATAGATATCAATTAGGCCTAACTGGTCTGTTGTATCATTTAAAGTTTGTGTTTCCTTGTTAATTTTTTGTTTAGTTGATCTATCCATAGGTGTGAGTAGGGTATTAATGTCTCCTACTATTATTGTGTTATTATTAATTTCTCCTTTCATACTTGTTAGGGGTGCGCCTATGTTGCGTGCATATGTATTTCCAGTCCTTCACTTTCAGTCTGTTGTGTCCCTTATTTCAAGGTGGGTCTCTTGTAGACAACATATATAGGGGTCTTGTTTTTGTATCCATTCAGCCAGTCTTTGTCTTTTGGTTGGAGCATTCAACCCATTTACATTTAAGGTAATTATTGATAAGTATGATCCCACTGCCATTTACTTTGTTTTGGGTTCGAGTTTACACACCCTTTCTGTGTTTCCTGTCTAGAGAAGATCCTTTAGCATTTGTTGGAGAGCTGGTTTGGTGGTGCTGAGTTCTCTCAGCTTTTGCTTGTCTGTAAAGCTTTTGATTTCTCCTTCATATTTGAATGAGATCCTCGCTGGGTACAGTAATCTGGGCTGTAGGTTATTTCCTTTCATCACTTTAAGTATGTCCTGCCATTCCCTTCTGGCCTGAAGAGTTACTATTGAAAGACCAGCTGCTCTCCTTATGGGAATCCCCTTGTGTGTTATTTGTTGTTTTTCCCTTGCTGCTTTTAATATTTGTTCTTTGTGTTTGATCTTTGTTAATTTGATTAATATGTATCTGGTGTTTTGCCTTGGGTTTATCCTGTTTGGGACTCTGGGTTTCTTGGACTTGGGTGACTATTTCCTTCCCCATTTTAGCAAAGTTTTCAAGCATTATCTTCTCAAGTATTTTCTCATGACCTTTTTTTTTGTCCTCTTCTTCTGGGATGCCTATGATTAGAATGTTGGGGTGTTTAACATTGTCCCAGAGGTCTCTGAGGTTGTCCTCATTTCTTTTAATTCTTTTTTCTTCTCTGCTTCATTTATTTCTACCATTCTACCTCACTAATCCTATATTCTGCCTCCATTATTCTACTGTTGGTTCCCTCCAGAGTGTTTCTGATCTCATTTATTGCATTATTCATTATATAGTGACTCTTTTTTATTTCTTCCAGGTCCTTGTTAAACATTTCTAGCATCTTCTCGATCCTTGTCTCCAGGCTATTTATTTGTAACTCCATTTTGTTTTCAAGATTTTGGATCATTTTCCTATCATTATTTGGAATTCTTTATCAGGTAGATTCCCTATCTCTTCCTCTTTGGTTTGGTTTGGTGGGCATTTATCCTGTTCCTTTACCTGCTGGGTATTTCTCTGCCTTTTCATCTTGTTTATATTGCTGTGTTTGGGGTGGCCTTTATCTTCCCTGTGTTGTTGGAGAATTTACATGGCATGTCTTTCTCTGGAACTTGTTTGCCCTTGGGTGGTGCTTGGTTTCAGTGTAGGTATGGAGGCATTTGATGAGCTCCTATCGATTAATATTCCCTGGAGTCAGGAGTTCTGTGGTGTTCTCAGGATTTGGACTTAAGCCTCCTGCCTCTGGTTTTCAGTCTTATTCTTACAGTAGCCTCAAGACTTCTCCATTTATATAGCACCGATGATAAAACATCTAGGTTAATGATGAAAAGTTTCTCCACAGTGAGGGAAACCCAGAGAGGTACACAGAGTTACATGGGGAAGAAAAGAGGGAAGAAGGAGATAGAGGTGACCAGGAGGAGAAGAGGGGGAATCAAAAGGGGAGAGAGCAAGCTAGCCAGTAATCACTTCCCTATGTGCTCTTCACAGTCTGGATCCCTCAGAGATATTCATGGAGTTACACAGAGAAAAGAAGAGGGAGGAAGGAGACAGAGGTGGCCAGGTGGATAAAAGGGGGAATCAAAAGGAGACAGACAGATCCAGTCAATAGTCAGTTCCCTAGGTGTTCTCCATAACCCAGAACACACAAAGAGATTCAGAGTTGGGTAGAGAAGAGAAGGGGGAGGGAAGAGATAGAGGAGACCTGGTGGAGAAAAGGGAGAGTCAAAGCAGGAGAGAGTAATCCAGCCAGTAATCTCACTCCCAAGTAAAAATGTGTACTGAAGATTGGGTTCTTAAAGGTACAAAATTGATAACAAATACCAAAAGCAAAGATTAAAAATCTAGAGTAGAGGTTAGATTCTCAAAAATACAACATTAAAGGAAAAAACAAAGTCACAAAAATTATAAAAAATATATATATGAAGTTTGCTTTAAAAACTGGGTCTTTTTTTTTTCTGCAAAGTAATAGTAGGTTATAAAAATGAAAATTAAAGGAGTAATAGTTAGTGACCAAATGAAGTCGCTCAGTCATATCCAACTCTTTGCAACCCCATGGACTGGTAGCCTACCATGATCCTCCATCCATGGGATTTTCCAGGCAAGAGTACTGGAGTGGGTTGCCATTTCCTTCTCCAGAGGATCTTCCGGACCCAGGAATCGAACCCGGGTCTCCCGCATTGTAGGCAGATGCTTTACCATCTGAGCCACAAGGGAATAGAGGACTTTAAAATAAAAATTAAAAAATTTTTGATTAAAAAAATGACAACAGTAAAAATATATCTAAGACTTTCTCTGGCGTTGTTGTGGACAGTGTGGGGTCAGTTCATTTTCAGATAGTTCCTTGATCTGGCTTACTCTTCTGCAGGGGCAATTTCAATCAAATGAAAAACTATATAAAATACGATTAAACATACAATCAAAGGCAGATTGTCGGACTAGATAAGAAAAAGAAGCAAGCTCCAACTATATTCTCTTGGTAACAGGCATGCTTCATATTCAGATTCAAAGACAACAGCTTGAGCATAAAAATATGGGAGAAGATATATCACGCAAACAGCAACAAATGAGATCTGGAATGGCAATGTTATTAGCAGACAAAGTAAATTTTAAGAGAGCTAGAAATATTCCCATTTCTTGTAAGATAAAGCCTAAATCACTTCATAATCCAATCCCTCTTTATCAACTCAATCTTTTCCTCCACTCAAGGCCAATGTGGTAACTAGACCCCACTTCTCACTCTTTGAGTGTATCATTTCACTCCCAGTTCTAAGCCACTCATCACATTTAGCATGACTGGAATGTCTCTACTCCCTCCCTCCTACACACATTCTATCCATCCTTTAAGTTCCTATTAAACTCCCATCTCTTTCACAAGGCCATCTCCAGCTGCCCTGACTCACACTAATCTTTTCCAACATCTAAATTACTTAGCACCTAAGAATTATTTTGGAATTTATTATATATAATCTCTTGGCTTTGTTTTACTTTACAACCATAGTTCAATACTATTATATAACATACTGCTTTTCTAAAAGTAGCTTATGAAAATCAGATATTATATCACTGGAGACATACCTACAACTTGCCCAACTAGCTCACTCTAAGTGCCTGTAGAGCAAAATATGAATTTTGTCTCTATTAATACATCACCCACAGGGCTCTCAAAGCCTGGCCAAATTCACCTTATTTTCTAGACAGTGAAGTAGCCAGGGCTTCGTCTCTCACCTCTTTTCAGCTATCTCGATTACCTCTTCCAGTGTCAGGGCTTCAAGGCTGATGACTCCCGGTGCTATACTGCCAGACCAGACCATCTCTCCTGCATACTCCAAAATCTTTGAGCCAACTGCCTACTTGACAACTCCTCTAATGCACATCGTAATGTGACCCAGCATGAGCAGAATCCCTCATCTTCCTTAAACCCGTTCAACTGGTCTTGGTGTTGACAACTCTACCATTCCAGCTGTGCAGGCCCAAAATTCTGAAGTCATGATTCCCCTCTCTCTCTCTGACCTCACCTTCAATCTGTTAAGAAATACTGTTGACTTCACCTACAAAATATATTCAAGATCACAACAACTCCATTTAACATAAATGGAAATTTATGTTTACACAAAAACCCTGCAGCTGAATGTTCACAGTTTTATTCAATAGCTACCAGATGTCTTTCAATGGGTGAATGGATAAACAAATTACGGTAAACCCATACTACGGAATACCAGTTAGTAATTAAAAAAAAAAAGAACTAACCATTGATACATGCAACAGCTTTACTGAATCTATAGAGAATTATGCTGAGCAAACAAAGCCAATCTCAATAGGTTGTATATTGTATATGATTTCATTTATACAGCACCCTTGAAATAACATTAGAGAAATGGGGAACGGGCCACTGATTGTTGCACAGGGTTAAACTGGAGTTTAGGAGTGGAGAGATGGTGGGAGAGAAATGAGTATGGTCATGAAAGGGCAGAAGAGGGTCCTTGGTGGAATTGTTCCATATCTTGATGTCGGTAAATACACAAACCTACACATATAATAAAACTGGGTAGAATGAAATACACACACACACATACAAAGTAGTATAAGAAAATATGGAGAATTCTCCATATGGAGACTGCTGGATCACACTAATGTCAATAATCCTGGTTGATACTGCACTATAGTTTTGCAAGATGTTATCAACTGAGGAAAACTGGGGAAGAGGTACAGTATTGTTTTAGTATTAACTGCATGGTTATCTACAACTATCTCAATATAAAAACTATCTGTGTATGTGTATGAATGTATGTGTACCTCCAGGATTTGATCATTTCTCAACACCTCCCTAGTGCAAGTCTATTTGGAGTCTTTTGCTTAAATTACTAAATAACTTCCTAAATGGTCTTTCAACTTCCTGTTACCTTCCATATGCTCAACAAAGTAGGCAGAGTGATCTTATATTCTAAAATGTAAGGCAGGGGATTTCCCTGGTGGTCTAGTGGTTTAGAATCTGCCTGCCAGTGCAGGGTACACAAGTTCGATTCCTGACCTGGAAATATTACACGTGCCATGAGGCAACTAATAAGTCCATGCACCAGAATCCACAAGTTCTAGCTACTGAAGCCTGCACACCTAGAGCCTGCGCTCTGCAATGAGAGAAGCCACCAAAATGTGAAGCCCACGCACTGCAATTAGAGTAGCCCCTGCTCACCACATCTACAGAAACCCGGAGCACAGCAAAGATCTAAGTCAGATGGTGGTATCTCTCTGATTAAAATCTCCAGCAGCTCCCCAGTCTGAACAAAGTGAAAGCCCAAAATCCTTTCTATGGCTAACAAGGCTCCTACCAATTGCACCCCCACACCCCCGACTATCTTCACTCAGTGACCTCACTGCTTGATGTTCCCTCACGTCCCACCTACTATACTGTCTCCCTGTTCCTCACGTACTTCAGAAACCCTGTAAGTTTTTGTATTTGCTATTCCCTCCATCTGGAACCACCTGTTCCTTAGTATCTAAATGTCTAGTCCCTTGCACAGACTTCACTGTTTCCTCAAATACCACGTTGTTACACCTTAAGTACTCATTCTTAGCATTCCTTCTTTCCTCTTTGCTTTTCCTCCTCTCTAGAACAGCAAATCATTGAAAATATTATATCTATTTCAGATATTTATTCATTATTGTCCACCTCTTCCCATTAATAGATTTTTGTTTTATCCAATGTTATCTTATCCCCCAAACCTAGAACAAGACCCAAGACAGAAGAGGTACTGAATAATCAACTGTTGAATGATTTAAATTGATGACATAAAATAATACCTCTACTGACAAAAATGATACATCACAATGATGCACTTCATTGTAAGAAATTTCATGGCCAGTCAAAATAATGAAGGAGGAACTACGAAGATGAGTAAATTCTCAAATTATGAACCCCTCAACCCCTCACATCACAAAGACTCCGTCCCAATTCAGGAGGATAAAGCTATGCTATCTACCTTCTTTAAAAATCACTCACCAACTTAACATTCAAGACAAGACATAGTAAAGGGCCCCATACTCAAAGGGAAATGATGCAGGCCTGAAAATAACCCCCTTCGGCCAGGCTCTAGCCCATGAAAAAGTATGTACATATTTCTTCATTGACATATACTCAATGAAAGAATATACTTATGTGTCAATGAAAGAAATATTCTTAAGAGTATATGTCAACAAAAGAACTCAGGAAGCTACAATTACCTTAATAAAGCCTTGCAAGATGCACTAATGTGCATGGAATTCTCCAGGCAAGAATACTGGAGTGGGTTGCCATGCCCTCATCCAGGGCTCTTCTCAACCCAAGGATTGAACCTGGGTCTCTTGCAGTGCAGGCAGATTCTTTTTACTGTCTGGGCCACCAGGGAAGGATGAGGTTAGAACTGGTTATTTCCCCTTCCTCTACTTGGAATTCTAGAGAAGGGTAGAGGTGGGCATTTTTTTCCTCCCAGTTCAGTTAGCTCTGATAGAATAGTTTTCGGTTTTTTTTTTTTAAGGAAAGTCTTAAGAAGAAGAGGGCTCTAGGTCCATTTTAAAATTACTACATTTTTCTTCATCCTGCTTCCAGCAGATATTTTGTAGCTCTTCACTGTGAGAACCTGGTAGATCTGTCGGAGGTAAAACTGAAAAAAGTATGGTGGTGGCACAGAAATCTCTGTGATCCTGGGTTAGGCAAAGATTCTTAGGTATTAACACCAGAGTGCGAGCGCGCACACACACACACACACACACACACACACACACACACACAAAGAAAAATTAGATAAATTGGGTTTCATCAAAATGAAAAACACATGTGCTTCAAAGGAAACTATCAAGAAAGTTGAAAGACAACCAACAAACTGAAGAAAACATTTGTAAATTATATACCTGTAAAGGGTCGGTATCCAGAATTAAGAACTCTATTCAACAATGAAGAGATAAATAAATCTATTTTTAAATAAGCAAAGGAAGGACTTCTGGTCTCCAGTTTGGCATAGAAGCTTGGAATTTGTCTCTCCCATCTTCACAAGAGCTGAACAAACTGAAAACCAAAGCTCTTCTTAATTCCATCAGAGAATTGATGTCACAGGCAAGCTGCTTCCCTAAAAGCTGCAGACAAACAGGCAGAGATAATCACAGCTTATTGGAGGAGAAGCCCAGGAGCAGAAATTGCCTGTGGAACCACTCCAGCCCAGGAAAACTTTAACTGTATTGGACAGAGGTGCAAGTGTGAACAAAACTCAGAGTTTAAAAACTCCAGTGGGTAGACCACACTTTCTTTAGTTTTATCTTCAGGACACCTAGACACTGTATTAAAAAGCAAAGATATTACTGTGCTGACAAAGGTCCATATAGTCAAAGCTATGGTTTTTCTAGTGGTATGGATGAGAGAGTTGGACCATAAAAAGGCTGAGCATCAAATAACTGATGCCTTCAAACCATGGTGCTAGAGAAGGCTCTTCAGTGTCCCATGGATTCCAAGGAGATCAAACCTGTCAATCTTAAAGGAAATCAACCTTGAATTCATTGCAAGGACTGATGCTAAAGCTCCAATATTTTGGTCACTTGATGCAAAGAGTCACTCATTGGAAAAGACCTTGCTTGATGCTGGGAAAGACTGAAGGCAAAAGGAGAAGAGGGTGGCAGAGGATGAGATGGTTAGATAGCATCACTGACTCAATGAACATGAATCTGAGCAAACTCCAGAAGACAGTGAAGATGAGGGAAGCCCACGCTTGTACCCCACAGGGTCACAAAGAGTTGGTCACGACTTAACAACTGAACGACAATAATATGATAGCAGAGAAATATAATGAAGAGACATGCATGCCTCAAACTTCATTTAAGAAGAGTTTTCTAAGGAAACCCAAAGAAAAAAGGAGAGACAAAATAAAAGACACCAGAAAAAATTTTAACTTCTGACACCTATAGCTATAGTAAACAATAAAAATAAATCTAACTCTGGCCAGATAAGCACAAATTCTCATGCTAAAGTCTATTTACTTAAGTGACTTTTACTCAGTATATCATGTTCAGTTTTCATTATAACATTGCAAAGAATACTAAAAGACAAAAATCAGTGTGACTACATAGAGAGTAGGCATTAGAACCAAACACAACAGAGATTTTGGAATTATCAGACTAAGAATTTAAAACAACTATGAGTATTATGCTTAGGGCTTTAATTTAAAAAGTAGATAATACACAAGAACAGGTGGGTAACGTACACAGAGAAATTTAGAAACCCTAAGGAAGATTCAAAAGAAATAAAAAAGTCTGTAACAGAAATTAACAATGCCTTTGATGAGTTCATCATATACTGGACATGGCCAAGTAAGGAATCAGTGAGCTTGAAGAAATGTCAATGGAAACTCGCAAATATGAAATGCAAAGAGAAAAAAGAATGAAAAAGACAGAACAGAATATCAAAGTACAATGCAGGACGATTACAAAAGGTATAGCATACGCGTAACAGAAATAACAGGGAGGAAAAACAGATGAAAAAAGTATCTGAAGGGATAAATTGAGACTTTCTCAAAAATTAATGTCAGAGACTAGACCACAGAGGCAGAAAGAGGACAAATACCAAAAAATCTACACCGAGGTATATCATATTTAAAATGCAAAAGATCAAAGACCAAGGGGAAGTCTTGAGAGAAGCCAGAGGAGGGGAAAGAAAACCTCACCTACTGACAAGCAAAGATAAAAATCACACTGAACTTCTCTTCAAAAGTCATGCAAATAAGAGTAAAGTAAAATATTTAAAGTGTTGAAAGAAAAAAAAAAACCCACAAGAATAATTTTGCTTTGTACCCAGGAAAATTATTCTTCAAAAAGGAGAAAGATTTTTCTCAAAAAAACAAAAATTGACAGAATGTGTCAACAGTAGACGTGTCATCCAGGAAAGGTTAAAATACAAAATTCATCAGAAAGAAAAATGACACAGGTAAGATCGGGTCTGCAAAAATAAAGAGCATTAGAAAAAGTTGATCTTTTTACCTGTTAGTTGATCTAACAAGTAACCATTTGTTCAAACAAATAATAGTAACAATGCATTCAGTGATGATATCTTATAGACGAGTGATATTAATGACAGCAATGTCATAAGGAATGGAAAGGAGGAATTAGGAATACTGTGCCATCAGGTACTTTCACTATCAGTGCAGCAATATGGTGTTGATTGAAAATGGACGTCAAAAGGTGTAACATGTACAACTGTAGACTCAAGTATAACCATGAAAAAAGGTTTAAAAGTATAAACAATATGCTGAGGGGAGAAAGAATTGTATAAAATGCTCAGTTAAAAACAGAATAAGAAAAAAAAGACAAAAGAATAAACAAAGAACTAACTTCAGTGAATAGAAACAGTAACAAATATAGCAAAAATATGATTCAACTATATTAATAATCTCTTTAAACATCAGTGCCATAAATGTACCACATGAAAGACAGAAACTGTAAGTGGATTGAAAAAAAGCAAAAACAGAAAAACATGTAAGTTGCACAACTAACTATAAATAAATTATACCACAAATTTAAAACATAAAAAAAGTTCCTAAAAGCCCCAATTCTATATTAATCAGAAAGAAATCCATTTAAAATTCACAAATTTTAAACGACACAGATACATTAAAAGTAGAGATGGAGGGCTTCCCTGGGGGCTCAGTGGTAACGGATCTACCTGCCAACACAGGAGACACGAGTTTGATCACTGATCTGGGAAGATCCCATATGCCACAGAGCAACTAAGTCCATGTACCACAACTACTGAACCTGTGCTCTGAAGCCGGGGAGCCACAACCACTGAGCCCACGTGCTACAACTACTGAAGCGCATACATCCTAGAGCTCAGGCTCCACAAGAGAAGTCACTGTAACGAGAAGCCCATCCACTGCAACGAGAGGAGCCCCTGCTCGCCACGCCTAGAGAAAAGCCCATGCAGCAACAGAGACCCACGACAGCCAAAAATAAATTAACTCATTAATTCCTTTAAAACAGCAGGGATGGAAACATCAAGAAAAGTTCAGACCAACATCACTGGCAGATACTGATGCAAAAACTGTCAATAAAATGCTAGCAACCAAAACTCTAAAACTCACTGAAAGGATTATATACCATTACCAAAATTTTAAAACTTTTAATTTTATATTGGAATACACTTAATTAACAATGTTGTGATAGTTTCAGCTGTATAGCAAAATGATTCAGAAGATCTTGTATGTCTTTGTCATTTTTGGTATTAGTGCTTGGAGCACAGACTTGGATTACTGTGATCCTGAATGGTTTGCCTTGGAAAGGAACCAAGATTATTCTGTTGTTTTTGAGAATTACACTCAAGAACTGCATTTCGGGCTCTTTTGTTGAATATTAGGGCTACTCCTTTTCTTCTAAGAGATTCTTGCCTGCAATAGTAGATACAATGGTCATCTTAATTAAATGCACCCATTCTCGTCCATTTTAGTTTCAGTTGAGTTGCTCAGTCGTATTCAACACTTCGAGACCCATGGACTGCAGCACGCCAGGCTTCCCTGTCCATCACCAGCTCCTGGAGCTTGCTCAAACTCATGTCCATCCAGTCAGTGATGCCATCCAACCATCTCATCCTCTGTTGTCCCTTTCTCCTCCCACCTTCAGTCTTTCCCAGTATCAGAGTCTTTTCCAATGAGTCAGTTCATTGTATCAGGTGGCCGAAGTATTGGAGTTTCAGCTTCAGCATCAGTCCTTCCAATGAATATTCAGGACTGACTTCCTTTAGGATTGATTGATTTGATCTCCTTGCAGTCCAAGGGACTCTCAAGAGTATTCTCCAACACCACAATTCAAAAGCATCAATTTGTCGGTGCTCAGCTTTCTTTATAGTCCAACTCTCACATCCATACATGACTACTGGAAAAACCATAGCTTTCACTAAAGGGCCCACTGTTGGTAATGTCTCTGCTTTTAATATGCTGTCTAGGTTGGTCATAACTTCTCTTCCAAGAAGCAAGCGTCTTTTCATCTCCTGGCTGCAGTCACCATCTGCAGTGATTATGGAGCCCAAGAAAATAAAGTCTGTTACTGTTACCACCGTGTCCGCATCTGTTTGCCATGAAATGATGGGACCAGATGCCATGATCTTAGTTTTCTGACTGTTGGGTTTTAAGCCAACTTTTTCACTCTCCTCCTTCACTTTCATCAAGAGGCTCTTTAGTTCTTTGCTTTCTGCCATAAGAGTGGAGAAGGCAATGACACTCCATACTCTTGCCTGGAAAATGCCATGGACGGAGGAGCCTGGTAGGCTGCAGTCCACGGGGTTGCTAGGAGTCGGACAAGAGTGAGCGACTTCACTTTCACTTTCCACTTTAATGCACTGGAGAAGGAAATGGCAACCCACTCCAGTGTTCTGGAGAATCCCAGGGATGGGGGAGCGTGGTGGGCTGCCATCTATGGGGTTGCACAGAGTCGGACACGACTGAAGTGACTTAGCAGCAGCAGCAGCAGCATAAGAGTGGTGTCATCTGCATATCTGAGGTTATTGATATTTCTCCCAGCAGTCTTGATGCCAGCTTGCGCTTCATCCATTCTGGCATTTCGCATGATGTACTCTGCACAGAAGTTAAATAAAAAAGGTGACAATTCACAGCCTTGACGTACTCCTTTCCCAATTTGGAACCAATCTATTGTTCCATGTCTAGTTCTAACTGTTGCTTCTTGACCTGCATACAGATTTCTTAGGAGGCAGGAAAGGTGGTCTGGTATTCCCATCTCTTTCAGAATTTTCCAGTTTGTTGTGACACACAAAATGTTTAGCATAGTCAATGAAATAGAAGTAGATGCTTTTTCGGAATTCCCTTGCTTTTTTGATGATCCAACGGATGTTGGCAATTTGATTTCTGGTTCCTCTGCCTTTTCTAAATCTAGCTTGAACATCTGGAAGTTCTCAACTCATGTACTGTTGAAGTCTAGCTTGGAGAATTTTCAGTATTACCTTGCTAGGATGTGAGATGAGTGCAACTGTGCGGTAGTCTGAACATCCTTTGGCACTCCCTTTCTTTGGGACTGGAATGAAAAGTGACCGTTTCCAATCCTGTGGCCACTGCTGAGTTTTCCAAATTTGCTGGCATATTGAGTGCAGCACTTTAACAGCATCATCTTTGAGGATATGAAATAGCTCAACTGGAATTCCATCATCTCCACTAGCCTTGTTCATAGTGATTCTTCCTAAGGCCCACTTGACTTCCCACTCCAGGATGTCTGGCTCTAGGTTAGTGATCACACCATCGTGGTTATCTGGGTCATGAAGATCTTTTTTGCATAGTTCTTTTTTTTTGGGGGGGGGGGGTTTAATTAATTTATTTTTTAACTTTACAATACTGTATTGGTTTTGCCTTTTTTTTAACTTTACAATACTGTATTGTTTTTGCTTGCATAGTTCTTCTGTGTATCCTTGCCATCTTGTATCCTTGTATCTTTTGCTTCTGTTAGGTCCATACAATTTCTGTCCTTTATTGAGCCCATTTTTGCATGAAATATTCCCTGAGTATCTCCAATTTTCTTGAGGAGATATCTAGTCTTTCCCATTCTATTGTCTTCCTCTATTTCTTTGCATTGATCACTGAGAAAGGCTTTCTTCTCTCTCCTTGCTATTCTTTGGAACTCTGCATTCAGATGGATATATCGTTCCTTTTCTCCTTTGCCTTTCACTTCTCAGCTTTTGTAAGGCCTCTTCAGACAACCATTTTGCCTTTTTGCATTTCTTGGGGACGGTTTGATCACCGCCTCTTGTACAATGTTAGGAACTTCTGTCCACAGTTCTTCACACACTCTATCAGATCTAATCCCTTGAATCTATTTGTCACTCCCACTGTACAATCGTAAGGGATTTTATTTAGGTCATACCTGAATGGAGTAGTGGTTTTCCCTATTTTCTTCAATTTAAGTCTGAATTTTGCAAGTTCACTAATTCCTAAGATGGTGATGTCCACTCTTGCCATCTCCTGCTTGACCACGTACAACTGACCTTGATTCATGGACCTAACATTCTAGGCTCCTATGTAATACTGTTCTTTACAGCAACAGACCTTACTTTCACCATCAGACACATCCTCAACTGAGTGTTGTTTCCACCCAAAAATCATCTTCATCTACAGGTTCAATCCAAATCCCTATCAAAATCCCAATATGGCATTTTTTTGCAGTAACAGAAAAGAAAAATCCCAAAATCTATAGATAGTCCCAAAATAACCCAAAGATCCAAAACTATCTTGAAAAAGGAGAACAAAATCTCACACCTTCTGATTTGAAAACAAGCTACAAAGCAACAGTAATCAAGACAGTAAATCTAGCATAAACACAGAATAGAGAAATTAGAAATAAGCCCTTTTGTATACTTTAAACAAGAGTGACAGGACTACACAATGGGAAAAGAATGCTTTCTGAAGCAAAAGGTGTTGGGAAAATAGAATGTTCACAGGCAGCCGCCCTCACACACATAAAATACAACAATATCTCAAGATGGATCCTTACCGTACACCACACACAAAAATTTAACTCAAAATAGATCAAAGCCCTAAACATAAGACCTAAAACTACAAATATCCTAGAAGAAAACACAGGAGAAACACTTCATGGCATCAGCATTGGCAACATACTTGACATTTGGTGACTAGCTTATTTCACTCAGCATAATATTTTTTGAAGCTCATTCATGCTGTGGCAGGTAACAGAATTTCTTTTTATTGATGTCACCAAAAAGCTCAAGTGACTAAAGCAAAAACAGTGACTATATCAAACTTTAAAACTTCTAAGTGTCAAAGAAAATTAAAGCATAAGCTAACTTGTATGTGAAATCAAAATTAAACTCAAATCAAAGAGAGTAGAATGATGGTTACAATGGGTTGGGGTGTGGGAGAAATAAAAAGACACTGATCAAAGGTACTTATGTTTAGTCATGAGATGACATAGTTTTGGGGATCTGATGTACACCATGGTTATTAACAGTACCGTACAGTATACTTGGAATTTGCTAACAGAGTAGATCTCAAGTGTTCTTACCATGCCCATATTAAAAAGGTAATTATGTGAGGTGATGAATATATCAATAACTTATTAGGCCAATCATTTCACGATTTATACATATAATTGATTATAACACATTAACCACTTCAAATATATACAATTTTGTCAATTTATACTCAATAAAACTGGGAAGGGAGAAGAAAGAGCAAAAAACAAAAATAGTTAAGTACAGAAGTTTAATGTTACTTTTTTAATAAAATAAAGAAAAGTAAAAGGATGGAGAGCAATATACCATACTAAGACTAATCAAAAGAAAGCTGAAGTAGTTACATTAATTTTGGACAAAGAAGACTACACAGCAAGAATAATTATGACGGATAAAGACTGGCATTACATAATGAAAAAGCACAACTCTTAATGGGTATGCACCTAACAACAGAGTATCAAAATTTTTTGAGGCAAAAGCTAACAGAATCACAAGGAGGAGACAGATTTACTACTTAAGAGATTTTGACACCCTTTCATTAGTTATCAGTTACTGAAAGTTACAGTAACTAATATCCAAATAACTTAACTGGTATCTGAAGCCAAAAACCAGTAAGGACATAACTGAACTGAATACTATTGATCAACTGGATCTAACTAACATATTTACATAAAATTTCATCCAATAGCAGCTGAATACATATTTTCCTCAAGCTCATATAGAACATTCATCAAGACAGACCTAATTCTGGGCCATCTTAGCAAATTAAAAAGAACAGATATTACAGAATATATGCTCTCAAACCATAGTGAAATTAGACTAGAAATCAGTAACAGAAAAAAATGCAAAATATTTGGAGCATAAACAACATACTTTTAAATAACATATTGGTCAAAGAAGTCTCAAGAAAAAAATAAAAAGTATTTTGAGCTAAATCAAAATTTGTGGATGCTGTGAAGCCAGTGTCTAGTGGGAAATTTACAGCAGTGACTGCATATATTAAATAAGAAAATTCAAAATCAATCTTTAGCCTGCAACTTAGAAAACCAGAGAAAGAACACATTAAATTCAAAGCAAGCAGGGGAAAAAATCTAAAGCAGAGACCAAACTGAAATAAGAAAATCAATAGAGAAAAATCAGAAAACTCAAAAGATAGTTCTTTGAAAGATCAATAAAACTGATAAGCTTCTAGCCAGGTTAACTGAAAAAAGGAGAGAGTAGATAGAAATTACTAGCATCAAAAGCAAAAAGATCCCATCACCACAGATCTCATGGATATTAACAGAAAAAATAAATGGATATGATGATAAACTCCATACTTACAAATTTAATAACTTAGATAAATGGACCAATTTCTTGAAAAATACAATATACCAGAGCACACACAAGGAGAACTAAATAAACTGAACAAGCCTGTATCTGTTAAACAACTTGACATACAATTAATCATCTTCCAAAATAGAAAACACCACACTTAGATGGGTTCACTGGTGAATTTCACCAATCACTTAAGAAAGAAATTGTATCAGTTCTCTAGAGTCTTCTCTAGAAGACAAAAGCAAAGGGAATATAGTCCAGTTCATTCTATGAGACCAGCATTATCCTAATACCTAAGACAGATGTATTACAATGAAAACTACAAACCAGTATCTCAGCAAACTAATTCCAGCAATGTATAAAAATAAGATACACCAAGACCATGTGGGATTTATCCTAGGTATGAAAAGCTGGTTCAACATTTAAAATTAATTAATACAATTCATCTCATCAACTGGCTACAGAATTATTTGATCATATCTACAGAGGTAGAAAATGTATTTGACAAAATTCAACATCTATTCATGATTTAAAAAAAAAACCTCTTGGCAAACTAGGAATAGAGGGGAACATCTTCATCTTGATTAAGAACATCTACAAAAAATTCTACAGCTAACTATGTACTTCATGAGGAGAAATTGTTTGCTGCTGATATCAAAAACAAGCCAAGAAATACTAGATTCTCACCACTCCTATTCAACACTTCATATGCATTAAAACAACCCCCCTCAAAAATAAAGTGTATACAGATTGGGAAAGAAGAAGTAAAACTATCTTTGTTCACAGATGACATGATTGTTCACATAAAAAAATCCCAAGTCATCAAAAATGAAAAACAACCACCATAGCAAGATTGCAGGATATAACATTAAGGTACAAAAGTCAACTGCCTTTTTACATACCAGCAATGAACAATTTATATTTGAAACTAAAAAACACAATACAATTTACATTAGCACACAAAAAAGAAAAAATAGAAATACTTAGGTACAAAGCAAATTAACTATATACAAGATTTATAGGAGGACAACTATAAAATTCTGAAGAAAGAAATCAAAGATCTAAATAAATGGAAACATATTTTATGCATTAATACATGGACAGTACTGCATATTGTCGAGATGCCAGTTTTTCAACATAAAATATAAATTTAAAGCAGTTCCAATCAAAATACCAGCAAGTTATTTTGTGGATACGGATTAGTCAACACAATATTGAAGAACAGTCAAAAGACTGATACCAACTGATTTCAAGACATATTGTAAAGCTAGAGTAAAAACAGACAATGTTAACAAGTGGTGCTGGGAAAACTGGTCAACCACTTGTAAAAGAATGAAATTAGAACACTTTCTAACACCATACACAAAAATAAACTCAAAATGGATTAAAGATCTAAACGTAAGACCAGAAACTGTAAAACTCCTAGAGGAGAACAGGCGAAACACTCTCCAACATAAATCACCAGTAGGATCCTCTATGACCCACCTCCCAGAATATTGGAAATAAAAGCAAAAATAAACAAATGGGACCTAATAAAAAAGCTTCTGCACAACAAAGGAAACTATAAGCAAGGCGAAAAGACAGCTTTCAGAATGGGAGAAAATAATGACAAATGAAGCAACTGGCAAAGGACTAATCTCAAAAATATACAAGCAACTCCTGCAGCTCAATTCCAGAAAAATAAACGACCCAATCAAAAAATGGGCCAAAGAACTAAACCAACACTTCTCCAAAGAAGACATACAGATGGTTAACAAACACATGAAAAGATGCTCAACATCACTCATTATCAGAGAAATGCAAATCAAAACCACAATGAGGTACCATTTCATGCCAGTCAGAATGGCTGCAATCCAAAAGTCTACAAGCAATAAATGCAGGAGAGGGTGTGGAGAAAAGGGAACCCTCCTACACTGTTGGTGGGAATGCAAACTAGTACAGTCACTATGGAGAACAGTGTGGAGATTCCTTAAAAAACTGGACATAGAACTGTCATATGACCCAGCAATCCCACTGCTGGGCATACACACTGAGGAAACCAGAATTGAAAGAGACACATGTACCCCAATGTTCATCACAGTACTGTTTATAATAGCCAGGACATGGAAGCAACCTAGATGTCCATCAGTAGATGAATGGATAAGAAGGCTGTGGTACATATACACAATGGAGTATCACTCAGCCATTAAAAAACAATACATTTGAATCAGTTCTAATGAGGTGGATGAAACTGGAGCCTAATATACAGAGTGAAATAAGCCAGAAAGAAAAACACCAATACAGTATACCAACGCATATATATGGAATTTAGAAAGATGGTAATGATAACCCTGTATGCGAGACACCAAAGAGACACAGATGTACTGAACAGTCTTTTGGACTCTGTGGGAGAGGGAGAGGGTGGGATGATTTGGGAGAGTGGCATTGAAACATGTATAATATCATATATGAAACGAATTGCCAGTCCAGGTTCGATGCATGATACAGGATGCTCGGGGCTGGTGCACTGGGATGACCCAGAGGGATGGTACAGGGAGGGAGGAGGAAAGGGGGTTCAGGATGGGGAACACATGTATACCTGTGGAGGATTCATGTTGATGTATGGCAAAACCAATACAATACTGTAAAGTAATTAACCTCCAATTAAAATAAATAAATTTATATTTAAAAAATAAATTAAAAAAGAGTGCTGCCAAAAAAAAAAAAAAAAACAAAACCAGACGTGATATTAGAGAAAGAAACAAACAGATCACTGGAAGAGAACAGTGAGCCTAGAAATAGCCACCAGATATAATCAACTGAACTTTGTCAAAGGAAGAAAGGCATTTCAAAGGAGAAAGTATAGTCTTTTCAACAAATAGTGCTGCAAGAACTGAAAAACAAAGAAATTAATCTAGATAAAGATCTTACATCTTTTTCAAAAATTAACTCAAATGGATCACAGACTTAAATGTAAGAGAAAAAACTATAAACACTACAAGATAACATGGAAGAAAATTTAGGCGTCCTTGGATTTGACAGTGCCCTTAGTTTTTTAGATCCAACAGCAAAAGCACAATCCATGAAAGAAAAAAGTTATAAATTGGACTATTCATGAAAATTAAAAATTTCTGCTCTAAGACACTAATGAAAACACAAGCCACAGACTGGGAGAAAATCTCTGTAAAACACTTATCTGATAAAGAATTTTTATCCAAAATATACAAAGAACCCTTAAAACTCAACTGCAAGAAAACACTCAACCATTTGAAATGGGCAAAAGACTTGAGAAGACAACACACCAAAGAAGATACACTGATATGGGCATATTAACAGATGCTCAACATGGTATTTCATCAGGGAACTGCAAATTTAAACAACAGTGAGATATCACTGCTCAGACTAGACATTAATGTCTCACTGTTCAGTCAGAATTACTTTGCCGACAAAGATCCGTACAGTCAAAGCTATAGTTTTACAACAGTCATGTACGGATGTGAGAGTTGGCATAAAGAAAGCTGAGCACTGAAAAATTGATGCTTTTGAACTGTGGTGTTGGAGAAGACTCTTGAGAGTTCCTTGGATAGCAAGGAGATTCAACCAGTCAATCATAAAGGAAATCAACCTTCAATATTCATTGGAAAGACTGATGCTCAAGCTGAAGCTCCAACACTTTGGCCACCTGATGAGAAGAGCCAACTCAGTAGAAAAGACCCTGATGCTGGGAAAGATTGAAGGCAGGAGGAAAAGGGGATGACAGAAGATGAGATAGTTGGATGGCATCACCGACTCAATGGACATGAATTTGAGCAAACTCTGGGAGATGGTGAAGGACAGGGAAGCTTGGCTTTCTTCAGTCCATGGGGTTGCTAAGAGTCAGACACAACTAAGTGACTGAACAACAACTGTTCAGATGGTAAAGAATCTGCCTGCAATACAGGAGACCTGGGTTTGATCCCTGGGTCTGGAAGATCCCCTGGAGAACGGAATGGTAATCCATTCCAGTATTCTTGCTGGAGAATTCCATGGACAGAGGAGCCTGGTACACCCCATGGGGTCTCAAATAATCTGAAAGGCTGAGCGATTAACACTTTCACTTCCACTGCACTCCTCTCAAAATGGCCAAACCCCCAAACACTGACACCACCAAAGGCTGGTGAGGATGCAGAGCAACAGGAACTCTCATCAGTGCTAATGAGAATATAAAATTATTTCGCACTGCCAAGTCAGAATATAGTTGGGTAGTTTCCGGCAAAACTGAGCCATACTCTTACCATACAATCTAGCAACAATCTAGCAATTGTGCTACTTAATATTTACCCAAATCAACTGAAAACTTATAGTCACACAAAAACCTGTACAGGAATGTCTAGAAGAAACTTTATTTATAACTGCAAGAACCTGGAAGCAACCAAGATGTCCTTCAATAAGCAAATAAAAGAACAAAACGTAGTATATGCATACAGAGGTATTTGTTCTGAGAGAAAAAGAAATGAGCTATCATGCCAAGAAAAGCTAAGCAAGTACATTAAGTGCACATTGCTAAGTGAAAAAGTCAATCTGAAAAGGCTGCAGTGTATGATTCCAAGCATATGACATTCTAGAATAGACAAAACTGTGGAAACTTTTTTTTTTTAATCAATGTTTGCAAGCGTTGGGGTGAAGGAGGGAGAGATGAATAGGTGGAGCTCAGGGAATTTTTAGGACACTGAAACTATGCCACATGACACTGCAATGATGGAAACATGTCATTATACATCTGCCAAAGCCCACAGACTATACAACACAAATAATGAACAATAATGAAAACTATTACTAGTTTAGGACTATTACTAGGACTTTACTACTAACACATCAATACTGCTTCAACTTTAACAAATCTACATTCATCCAAATGTGCTACATTAATAGCAGAGGGGACTGATGAGAAGAAGAGTACATATAAAAACACTGTACTTTTCATTCATTGCTCTGTAGAACTAAAACTTCTTCAAACAGTTACCTGTTAAAAAAGGAAAATTTTAAAGTTTTAGTGGGTGAAGAAATTCAACAGAAATTTCTTCAAAGAATACACACTAAAGGTCAATAAAAGAAAAGATGAAATGATGTTCAACCTCATTAGCCATCAGGAAAGGTGAAACAGTTCACTCTCAGACAGATATCATCAAAACTCGGATAATAACAAGTACTGGCAACAATGTGGAGAAACTGCAGTGTTTATCCAGTTCTCACAGACTGTAAAATGGTACAGTGGCTCTGGAAAGCAAGTTAGTACTTTCTCAAAATGTTAATCACAGAGTCACCATAGGACCCACAACACTTCTAAGTATATACCCAAGAGGGGAAAGTACCCGCAAAAACTTGTATGCAAGTAATGTTCACAGCAGCATCCTTCATTATAGCCAAAATGTAACAACAACGCAAATGTTCATCAACTAGTGAGCTGATTAACAAAATGCAGTATATCCACAAAACGTAGTATCATTCAGCCACAAAAAGGACTGAAATACTGAGACATGATAAACATGGATGAACTTTGAATATTTTTTCCAAGTGAAACAAGACAGAAACAAAAAGGTCATATATTATGATTCCATTTATATGAAATGTCCAGATGGGCAAATCCATGAAGATAGAAAGCAGATTAGTGATTGCCAGGGCGTAGGTGAAGAGGAGGATGGGAAGAGACTGTTAATAAGAATTTAATAGAGCACTATTTAAAAGTTTCTTTCTGAGGTGATGAAAATATCCTAGAATTAGTAGTGACCGCTACACAACTCTGTGATTATATTAAAACCAATGGGTTGTATACTGTAATAAAAGGGTGAAATTCATGTTATAGACATTATATGTCAATGAAGCTCTCATATAAAAACAATCAAGCAGCTGACCATCCACAAAAACTGCAAAGGCTTTAGAGAAACTAGTCAAAAAAGCAAACCTAACTCCTAATGCTAAACACTTATTTGGAACTTACCACAGACATAGGAATTTAAAAGGTATAAACATAATAATATAAAAATATTATACTATAAAAATATAACTAGGATAATAAAAACTTTTTAAAAAGTAAGAAAATTTAGAAGCGTACTGTGACTCATATTGAGGTTTTTGTTTTACTTTTTCACCCGCTTCCCCTATTTCTCCCACCTCTTGCCTCTGGCAACCATCAATCTGTTTTCTGTATTTACAAGTTTGTTCTTTGTTGTTGCTGAGGGTAGGATTTCATACATAAGAGAGAGCATGTGGCATTTGTGTTCTTCTGTCTGACTTATTTCACTTAGCATAATGCGTTCAAGGTCTAGCCACGTAGCCATGATGTCAGGATTTTCTTCTCTTACAGCTGAATAATGTTCCATCTCACACACACACACACACTCACTCACTCACTCACTCCACAATTTCTTTTTCCACTCATCCATTGATAAATTCTTAGACTGTTTCTGCTGCTGCTAAGTCACTTCAGTCGTGTCCGACTCTGTGCGACCCCATAGACGGCAGCCCACCGGGCTCCCCCGTCTCTGGGATTCTCCAGGCAAGAACAATGGAGTTGGTTGCCATTTCCTTCTCCAGTGCATGAAAGTGAAAAGTGAAAGGGAAGTCGCTCAGTCATATCCGACTCTTAGCGACCCCATGGACTGCAGCCTACCAGGCTCCTTCGTTCATAGGATTTTCGAGGCAAGAGTTCTGGAGTGGGGTGCCATTGCCTTCTCTGTAGGCTGTTTGTGTATCTTAACTAGTACAAATAATTCTGCAATGAGCGTGGGGTACATATATCTTTTCGAGTTAGTACTTTGATTTCTTTCGATAAATACCCTGAAGTAGAACTGATGGATCATATGTGTTAGTTGCTCAGTCGTGTCCAACTCTTTGCAACCCCATAGATTGTAGCCCACCAGTCTCCTCTGTCGGTGGAGTTTCCCAGGCAAGAATACTGGAGTGGGTTGCCATTTCCTTCTCCAGGGGATCTTCCTGACCCAGGGACCAAACCTGGGTCTCCTGCCTTGCAGGTAGACACTTTACTGTATGGTAGTTCTATTTTTAATATTTTGATGAATTTCCATACTGTTTTCCACAGTGCCTGTACCAATCTACATTCCCACAAACAGCACACAAAGATTCTCTTTCTCCACTTCCTTGCCAACACTTGTGACTTTTTGCCTTATGAAAAAACAGCCATTCTAACAAGTATGAGGTGATACCTCATTCTGTTTTGTTTTTTTTGGTTTTTTTTTTGACTGTATCAGGTCTTAGATGTGGCACATGGGATCTTTGTTGTGTCATGCAGGATCTTTCATTGTAGCACCTGGATGCCCTAGTTATGGCACATGAGCTCAGTAGTTGCAACACATAGGCTTAGTTGCACATGGCATGTGAGATCTTGCAATGCAGGTCACCAGGGACTGAACCCACATCCCTTGTACTGCAAGGAATATTCTTAACCACCGGACCACCACGGAAATCCTTTGTTGTGGTTTTGATTTGCATTCCCTGATAATCTGTGATGTTGAGCATCTTTTCAAGGACTTGTTGGCCACCTGCATGTCTTCCTCAGAAAAATGTTCAGGTCCTATAGCCCCTTACCAGATATGTGATTCACAAATATTTTATCTCATTCAATGAGTTGCCTTTTCATTTTGTAGATGGTTTTCTTTACTGTGCAGAAGCTTTTTAATTTGATGTAGTCCCACTTGTTTATTTTTGCTTCTGGTGCTTTTTAAAATCTGGTTTCAGATTTAAAAAATCATTGCCGAGACCTATGTCAAAGCATTTACCATTTACATTTTCTTCTAGGAGTTTTATGCTTTCAGGTCTTACATTCAGATCTTTAATCCATCTAGAGTTAATTTCTGTGTACAGTGTAAGACAGTTGTTGAGTTTATTTTTTTGCATGTGCTATCCAGTTTTCCCAATACCATTTATTGAAAAGGCTGTCCTTTCCCCCCTGTATATTCTTGTCTCCTTTGTTGTAAATTAACTGGCCATAAATGCATAAGTTTATCTCTGGGCTGTCTATTCTGTCTCACTGATCTATGTGTCTGCTTTTATGTCAGTACCATACTGCTTTAATTACTGTAGCTCTCTAATATAGTTTGAAATCATGACGCATTATGTCTCTGACTTAGTTCTTTTGTTTTGACTATTTGAAATTTTTTGTCATTCCATACAAATGTTAGTGCTATTTGTTCTATCTCTTTGAAAAATTTCTTTGAATTATTAGAATTTTGATAGGAACTGTAGTGAATCTGTAGATTGTTTTGGGTAGGATGGATGTTTTAATAATATTGATTCAATCATGATTCATCCAATAGTATCTTTTCATCTATTTGTGTCTTCATCAATTTCTTTCATTAATGGCTTAAGAGTTTTCAATATATAGGTCTTTCATCTCCTTGGTCATAATTCTTTTCAGTGTAACATTAATGCAGTTGTTTTCTTTCTCTTTCTGTAGTTTAACTGTATAGAAATGCAAGAGATTTGTGTGCACTGATATGTATCTTGCAACTTTGCTGAATTGGTTTTTCTAACATTTTTTAAAAACGGAGTCTTTAGGATTTTCCATACATATCATGTCATCTGCAAACAGATGACATATAAAACAGCGCCAGTTTTATTTCTTCCTTTCCAATTTCAATGACTTTTTATTTTTCTTGCCTAATTGCTCTTGCTACCTTCTATTAAGTTTTATTTCTCCTTCTCTCAAGCCATTCAAGTCACTGAGAAGCAGAACGGAGGCATTCAGGACCGCAAATATCATGCCACCATATTTCTTCTCTCTAGAATAATAGAGGTAATAAAATTATATATAATTGTAAAAGCAAAATCAAATAGAATCCTTACTCATTAACCTCTGTACAGTCTTTGAAAACTTAATCCAGTTAAAAGTAACATGTTACCAGTCATTCTACATGGCTTGGGAAGGTAGCATAAAACAGTCTGTATCCTTAGGAAGTTTGGCATGTTCACTATGAAAATGTTCCTCTCAGATAACCCACTGCAGGAAACATTATTGACCAGGGGTCCTAGCTGCTGAGCTCTCAAAACCATTTTCTTCTTTGGTGATAAGCCAAGCTTCCCATGAGCTGTTCCCTGCCAATGACTCAGCACAGCATGGCAGACATATTTAATGAAGCCCTTTTCCCAGGAGACACTGGACTCTTCTGATGGTTCAACCTTGGACTGATGATTCTCTGTTGGTTTTTCTGTAACTTTCTTAGAGCTAAACTGAAGTACAAGGCTTTTCCTACTCAGCATGCCATTGTCCTAACCTCCTTCCCCCGCAGCGGTTAAGCCTTGGTTTTTACCTTCCACTTGATAATTACAAGTTTTCATGACTCAAAGAATATAGTTCCATATGACATAACTAAATATTAATATTTATTTTAAGCTGTCTATAAGTTTTATCTAGAATAGATTTTCCACAATGACTTAAAACAGCTATATAAGTATAAATAATTAGGTATCTCAGAATAAGACTACCAAATAAAACAGGAAGCAAACAAAAGAGGAAGCAAAACAAAAAGGTGGAGAAGGAAATGGCAACCCACTCCAGTATTCTTGCCTGGAGAATCCCAGGGACAGGGGAGCCTGGTGGGCTGCCGTCTATGGGGTCGCACAGAGTCGTACACGACTGAAGCGACTTAGCAGTAGCAGCAAAACAAAAAGGAAGAAATCCAAAGTAAATAGCAGTTTGTAGTAATTCAGATCTAAAATTAAAACCAATAGAACTTAATTATAAAGAGTTTTAAAATTTACTGGATGTTCTCATAATATTTTGTTTCATTTGATTCACACAACCTTGGAGTAAAAAGAAAGCACGATATTTACTGAGTTCCTTTATGCACCAAACACTGGACTGGGGTACCACTGTAATAACCGTATTTCCATCTTACACATGATGAAATTGAAGCTCATAAAGTTAATGGATATACTTAAGCTCACAAAACTAATAGTGGACCAAGGTCTTATTTCCCCTATGTTGTCTCCAAAATATCATACAGAGAATAATCATATCCCTAAGGATTGAGCCCCTACATTTATCCCTTCTCACTCTCCAAAACAGTATATATTAAAAGCAGGGCTCAAAAATCACTCTCCATTCATAACAGAACAGGAGTGACACTTCACTTCTCTACTCTCACATTCTAGCGACAGAAAAAGTGAAACCAAGCAGGACACCTGAAACCTATGACTTAGTTCAAAGGAGAACTGAAATTAATAGTTAATGAAGCTAAGATCACTAATTAATTTAAAATGCAGCTTACTGATTTTCAACTTGGAAAAGCTACCCTCAACAACAATCAGTATTGGGATTGATTCATCTTCCTGCTCTAAGACCAAAGGTATCCTACATAAGGTACCTAGCTGGACTCTACTGTTAGTACCACAACAGCATTTTCTATCACCAGCACTTCCAAACTGGCCAGTTGAGGTTAGTTTAATTTTAGTATGGTAAGTACAGAGGGAAAAAGGCATTCAAATTGTAGGTAAAACACCACTGAAACTTGTACCAGAAACAACTTGAAAATATAGATACAGTTTTTAGGACTAATGAGCAGGGGTAATTAGTTACTCTTGGTATTCTTCCTGTCTCTAACCATTCTTTCTCTTCTAATTTTTTCACCAAAACAAACTGCCTCTCACTGACACCAGTAGGTTTAGCATGCTGGTTTACAAAACAATGCAAGGAGAAGACCCTCTTCTAACTTCTAAAAATATATCATTATTTAATGCAAAATACATGATTATTTAATCCTTGGTAGCAGTGATGTAAAAATTACAAATGTGAATAGAATTTTAAGTTGTCAGAAAAATGTCTATTTTATCACCATCAAAAGAAATGGTCAATACATCAAATTTTTTTTTTAATAGCTAACATTTAGCAAGAACAAAGAATACTGAACTTTGTCTAAGACAGCCTGCCACTTTTCAGCACTTTTAGGAGAAAAAATAAAAATAAAAACAAAATTATATAATAGCTACAAAAACAATTAAAATATTTAGGAATAAGCTTAACAAGAAATGTCAAACCTATATAAGTAAAACTCCTGAAAGTTTACAAAAGTAAACTTGAACAAATGGAAAGCTATCTCCTATTTCTGGATAAGGTAACTCAACATCATGGAGAGTCAATTAATTCCTTATAAAGTTGATGAAATTCCCATTAAAAATAAACAAGTTTTCTCAAGGAGTTAGTCAAAATGATACCAAAATTAATAGTGAAAAATATACATCCAAACATAGCTAGAGTAACATGAAAAAGAAAAGCTACAAGGGCAGACTAGCCCTACCAGACATTGAAACATATTACAAAATGAAATTAGAACAGTGTGGTTACTGACTTAGGAATATGCAAATGACCCAGCAGAACAGAACAGAAAGTCCAGAAATAGACCAAATTCCACGTGGAAATTTAGCATATAATAACAATAGCATCTCAAATCATTGGAACATAGACTATTTAAAAAACTGTATTAAGACAAATGATTAATGCTTTAGAATGGATAAAATTAGATCAATAACTCATACTATACATAGTTATAAATAAACTCCACACACAGGAATAAACTTCAAATGGATCAGGGGTCTAAACGTAAAAAGGGAAACCTTACAACTGCAAGAAAATATGGATAAATTTCTCTTTAACTTGAGGAAAAGGCTTTCTAATCACAACTAAAATCTAGATAGGATAAAAAATGGAAAATGAACACATGAAAAAATATAAATTAAAACTATAATGAGATACCATTTCTCACCTATCAGATTGACAAAAACTAAAAAAGTAAATCAATTCATGTTATCAATGTGAATAAATAGGCATTCATATATTACTGGAGAGAATATAAATCTATATAAGCTCTTGTGCAGAGGAATTTAGCAATATCATATAAAACTTCATGTGTTTCTGTTTTGATTCAGCAGTCCTATCTAGTTCTCTTGGTTTATATGAATATACACATCTAATAAAAAATACTTATGCACAAAGGTTTTCATACCAGCCCCCTGGGAGATTACTAAATATTGAAAAGTAATCCCATATCCATATATAGAAGAGTGGTTGGACTCAACACTGAAATACTATAAAATTCTAAAAAGGATGAGAAAAATCTCTGAACTGATATGCAGTGACTTTTAGGAACTATAGTTAACAGAAAAGCAAAGTATAAAGAGTATCTCTCTCTATTATATTTTGTGTAAGAAAGAAATCAAGAAAATTACAGTTACCCTCTGTGTCCCTGGGTTCCACAGCCAGGGATTCAACCAAGCTGGAATCAAAAATACGCAGGGGAGAAAAGCTCCAGAAAGTTTCAAACATCAAAACGCCACATCATCAACTATTTACATAGTATTTAAATTGTATTTACAACTATTCACATAGCATCAACACTGTATTAGGTATTATAAGCTATCTAGAAATGATTTAAAGTATATGGGAGACTTAGTTATATGGAAATACCATGCCATTTTACACATGGGACTTGAGCACCTGCAAACTTTGGTATCTACTACAGGTCCTGGAACCAGTCCCCTGTGGATAACGAGAGATGATTATACACTGACTGTTCATTTGAGCAAAAGAAACCCAGAAAAAGTAAAGTATAAAGAGATTGGCTATCCAGGGGGAGTGAGAGAGAATAAGACAGAGGGAATGACATCTGTTGTGTCTGACCTTTAGAACCACACTACACAGACTGAAAATATAATTTTTTCAAAAATTCAAAAAGAATGGAGATACAGCTCTATGAAGGGATACGAGCAAAAACAGATGAACCAAACTGTATTTCAGATGAATAACTATGATAAAGGAAAAGATTAAAACTTTTTTAAAAAGCAAGAAAAAGAACTCACCCAAGTACCTACTGAACAGAATGTACTGGTTCGATACAGCAATGACAGACTGTAATAAAGCAGTCTGAAGTCAGACTGTTTGGATTCAAATACCTGACCATCTAACCACTTGCTAACTGTGTGACTTTGGACAAGTTAATTTATAATCTCTTTGTTGTGTAGGTTTCCTTATCTAAATAATAATAGTATCAATATCACAGTACTAACAGGAAAACTCTTATAAAACTGCTCACGTAAAAACTTTGATTACTGATAATATTTTGAGGATTTGATAAGTGTTTGTTATCGTGCATGCATGCTAATTCGCTTCAGTCATCTCCAACTTTTTGCAATCCTGTGGACTGTAGCCTGTCAGGCTCCTCTGTCCATGGGATTCTCTAGGCAAGAATATTGGAGTGGACTGCGATGCCCTCCTTCAGAGGATCTTCCCAACCCAGGGATCAACCCTCATCTCTTATGTCTCCTGCACTGGCAGGTGGGGTCTTTACCACTAGCACCACCTGGGAAGGATATTAATTTGAAAACACATTAAGTGTGTGGATATCAGGAGACACACATAATAAAAATCCAGTTCTTGAGAAATAAAATCAGAGAGACCATAAAAACCAGTATGTCTCAAATATAGTTATACAAAAGGATTGTAAAAATTAAGTATTTGGAAAGAAGGCAAGAAGCTCCTGAATGCACAATTAAAACTGGGCAGGCTTTATTTTCTAGACTATGAGGAACCCCAGATGTGTGTGTAGTAGAAACAGTATGACCAAAATGAGCTATGGGATTATTCTAAAGTTGGAATGCAAGATTTTAAGAAAATCAGATGTAGAGTTACTAGTGATAAAGCCAAATAATGACAAAGGTCTGGCTAGAACAGTAGTGATGAGAAAAGGAAATGGCGGTGGGGGCGGGGGGGCTGCAGGCAGCACAAAATTAACCAAGTTTGGTAATGACTAGATATGAGGTATGAGAGAACAGAAGAATATGGATGACAGTGAATGAGAAAACTGTTAGAAGCAAAGAACAAGAAGGAATGGGAACCAACAGAAAGAATTTCCTTTAAGACTGACGGTTAAGTCAGAGTTACATAAGAAGACTTGTCAATTGGAAAATAACAGTATGTGCAGATATCAAGACTGAGTGGGCGTTTGGCAACATGGGACTAGTGCTCAGAAGAGAATAAACTGAAGACAAAAACTTTATATATATTTTTTAAAACCTCTTTAGAATGTTCAATGTTGGAGAAGGGAATGGCAACCCACTCCAGTGTTCTTGCCTGGAGAATCCCAGGGACGGGCGAGCCTCGTGGGCTTCCATCTATGGGGTCACACAGAGTAGGACACAACTGAAGCAACTACGCAGCAGCAGTAGCAGCAGAATGTTCAAAACATCCTGCAGCATACAGACACCAGAATGTGTGCTATTTCAGAGCAGTGATAACCTCCTAATATTTTATCCCTTAATGTTAAGCACAGTTCCTAGAACACAAGAGACTCTCAGTAGAATGCTGCAGAGGTGGGCAGAGTAGGGAGCATGGCTTGTTAATGGCAGAGGCTCGATGAGAGCCCAGGTCTCCTGACTCTCCACTGTATCGTGATGAAGAGATGACCTCTGATCATCCATACACAGGACACTCTAAGGGGATCTTGTAAGAAAAAAAAATGAACTGTGGGAAGTATCGCTTTCAAGGGGCAGATGGAAGGGAGATATAAGAATATAGCAGGAAAGAAATGTCAGTTATGGAGGGAAAAAAACGACAGTGTTGTATCATAGACTCGAAGGAAATTTTTCAAGAAAGGAAGCATAGTCAACTGTATCAAACGAACATATGCTACAGGCACTGTTTCTCTGGTCTCCTATACCAATGAGACCCAAGCCAGAGAGAGGTCACGTTTTAAAGTAAGGAACTAATATACTGTAATCTATCTTTCACAACATTTTAAATACATATATCACTCTTGGCTACAGTTCAAAAAAAATCTTCAGTAAATTTTATCTCAACATGATACACAATGCAAAGGTCACTACACCAGTTGAGCTGAACAAACGCTTGTGCAATAAATGAAATCTGAAGCAAAAGGAAATGCTTGAGAAAGTAATTACTTACATGTATTGGCAGCAACAAAAACACATGAACTACTGAAGGTCTTACCTTAAATCTCTTGTCCTGCAATACTTTCTTGATGGCAACCAGTTCTCCTGAATCACAAAGTTTGGCTTGATACACCACACCAAATGACCCATTTCCAATCACTTTAGTGTCTGTATAGCTGACTTCTTGTGGCCTGTCTGGACCCTGCCCAGGAGTTGCCACCACTGTGGTTACCTTGCTGCCATCTTTGTCTCCTAAAAGAAAAAAGGGATAGAAAAATGAGAACTGCAAAGAATTCAACCAAGAAAATCGCCAAAGTATACCGAGTAAACTATGTGCGTTTTAAGTCCCTTCAGTTGTGCCCGACTCTTTGTGACCCTATGGACTGTAGCCCACCAGGCTCCTCTGCCCATGGGATTCTCCAGGCAAGAATAATGGAGTGGGTTGCCATACCCTCCTCCAGGGGATCTTCTCAACCCAGGGATCGAACCTGCATCTCATGTCTCCTGCACTGGCAGGCAGGTTCCTTACCGCTAGCGCCACCTGCGAAGCCCAAATATTCTATAATTATTTTTAAATGCTCGTGTTAGTTTATCATAACTATCATCACAGATTTATTTCAACTATTTGTTTCAATTATAAGTAATTATTTTAACCACCATTTATTCAGTCACTCTACAGAGCAGGCACCATGCTTAGTTTATATCCATGACTTCATTTAATGAAAAAATCCCATGAAGTAGATAGACTGTTCCTATATAAACATAATAAGAAAAATGCTAAATTTGTCCAGTCAAAAGGCAAATGATGGACTCACCAAAGAATCCTTATCTGTCCAACTCTAAAAGCCCTAATTTCTTCCTCAGGCTTTCTTCTTGTACTTGAAAATAAGATATGTGCGACTGAAAACATCTAATTCTATTTCTATTCAGACCACTCTTCCTTTAGGAAGGTAAAGCTTTAAGTTTTTGCTTCTCCACATCTTATCTCTTCTTAAGAAAATAGTGATACATTTCCAAGAAAAGTCAGATGGAAAAAAGAAACAGCGGTATGTTAATTTGGGGGTAAGAGACACAAACCTTGTAAGAAAAATCAAATCCATTCTGAACTGAGCCTCATTCATAACTAGCTCACCAGCACTAGGGTCTCTGTCCACTCATGGCCATCTCCTTATTTCTTCTGCCTTCATTTCCCGCCAGTAACAATCCAAAGACTATTTCCAAGTTCAAGAGCCACCTCCTTTCTTGACTAAACAATCGCCTTACTCTCTGAATTCTTAAACTATTTGAAATCATTCTATACCACTGAGCACTTGATTTTAAAAAGCTTTAAATTGTTCCTTTAGTGATTTCAGAACACACACAGATTCTAGGGACTACAATCTTTGCAAAGCAGCAATTATGACTTGTACTTCTTTTCTCTTTGCTGCCATTTCTAAAACCAGTTCTCACTGACAAAACTGCACATTTCTTCTAACTGACAAAACTGCACATTGCTTTTTCTCTCTCCTACTCTTCCATTATAGCAATTTTAAGATGTTAGTTGAATTCCTTTGGCCACCTCATGCAAAAAGTTGACTCACTGGAAAAGACTTTGATGCTGGGAGGGATTGGGGGCAGGAGGAGAAGGGGACGACAGAGGATGAGATGGCTGGATGGCATCACTGACTCGATGGCCGTGAGTCTGAGTGAACTCCGGGAGTTGGCGATGGACAGGGAGGTCTGGCGTACTGTGATTCATGGGGTCACAAAAAGTTGGACACGACTGAGCAACTGAACTGAACCTCATAAAAGAAAAATGTTGCAATATTTAAACCCAAATCCCAAACCAAGATGATGAAATATGTATTCATTTGTCTCGCATATTAAAAAAATATATATATATAATAATCTGATTTTCCAATGGTTTGAGACTTTCCTCTACTCAATTTAAGACTGCCAGAAAAATGAATATCCAAATGTTAGTGGCATATTGTAAACAATATTTACAGCCATTTAAGCTCACAGAGTTAATATACACAAAAGCCAAAAAGCAGTATCTGCAACTGATTAACTCTCTTGTGTGTAAGGCAGCCTTCATGACAGATACGAAAACAATGCATGATTCCTACATACAACAGCTAGGTGGATTATAGGCAATCTATACTGTATCACAGCCAGCTATCTGAAACGCATATGTCTTTAGTTTTAAGGTGAAACACCCGAACAGATATGATTTAGTTAGCAAAAATCCAATATGACTTGTAGAAAAAAATAAGTCAAATATTGTCAATACCATCATTTTATTTCCAACAGTTTTATATATGCTTTAAATGTACATAAACTTCAGCACAAGAAAACAACATACATAAGTTTCCTCTCACCTCTAGTTATCTAGTAAAACAGATCTTAAACATACATGCTAAAAACTTAATTAAATCTAATCTGAGTACTAAATGATCATGCCTCACTCCCCCTAAATATCCCATAGAACTCATTTTTGATCATGTTAATCAACCTGTATGCAGATCAAGAAACAATTAGAACCAGACATGGAACAAGGGACTAGCCGAAAACTGGGAAAGGAGCACAACAAAGCTATATACTGTCACCCTGCTTATTTAACTTACATACAGAGAACGTCATGCAAAATCCTGGGCTGGGTGAATCACAAGCTGTAATCAAGATTGCCAAGAGAAATAACAATAATCTGAGATATGCAAATGATACCACTCTAATAGCAGAAAGTGAAGAGGAACTGAAGAGCCTATTGATAAGGGTGAAAGATGAGAGTGAGAAAGCTGGCTTAAAACTCAATATTCAAAAAAACTAAGATCATGGCGTCTGGTCCCATCACTTCATGGCAAATAGATAGGGAAAAAATGGAAACAAAAACCATCTGGGTATAACCAAAAATCATGATTTCCCACTCTATAATCATATTTTAGGCTGCCCAGGTGGCCCAGTTGTAAAGAATCCACCTGCCAATACAAGAGACATAAGAGATGCAGGTTCGATTCCTGGGTTGGGAAGACTCCCCTGGAGAACGAAATGGCAACACACTTCAGTATTCTTGCCTGGAAAACTCCATGGATAGAGGAGCATGGCAGGCTACAGTCCACAGGGCCACAAAGAGTTGGACACAACTGAGGGACTGAGCACTATCTACTACTGTTAAACTTGTAAATGTTTATCCCAACATTATGATTTGCCTACAGAAAGAGGCACAAATAAGGTAATTCTACAGAAATATTAAAAGCAGACTTGAAAGATCAACAGGTCCTAAAGAGGCTATAGCTGAAAGAGAGTTCTTGAGGCCTCAATTTTAAACTGAATGGATGTGGACAGAGACCAATCTTTTCACCCTCTTACACATCTAGTAAAAACAACAACAAAAAAACCCTGCTTACTATCTTAGCAAAAATTAAAAGGTTTACACTATTCTCTTTTGAGCAGTGAGAGAAACTGCTGAGAACTCTTACAGGCTAACAGGAATTCTTCCTCCACTAGCAGAAAATCCTGGGTATACAAGCAACAATAAATGGCTCTAAGACCTTGTGCCCAAGCATCCTGGAATTTTTATTCAGAAATCATTCAAGCTCTTCAAGACTGTTCCATCAGATACCTGAAATAGCAGAACTGTAGAGAATGGCAAGGTCACACTGGCGGTGACTTCGTATGAGCATCAGTAGTGCATGGGACAGTCAGCAGCTAGTGTGCCAGGGAAAAGCATGTCACCATTTGGCACTGCAATTTGCTGACTCGGCAATAAAGTAACAGCTGTATAAAATTTCACTGTACAAAAGAACTTTTCGATTCATTGTTTCATCTACTCGAATGTGATAAATGGAAGGAACATATTTATTATGCTTCAAATGCAAATAAGAAAAATAATGGAAACAGACTTGTCCAATATAACAGAGCTTTAGGTGACAGAACTCTTCACTCGCCTCAGGCTGCCTCTGCCATATTTTACAACCTTCCCATTACTACTGAAAGGCCAACTTCATATACCATTACCCACTCCATCCCATCCCTACCAAAGGAGGAGATGCTTCTGAAAATACAATGTAAAAAGGTCAGCTCCAGATTAACAAAAGAATAAATAAGTAATCTGTAGTTCAGTCCTCAAACATTCATTTATTAATAGCTGAAGAGCTATTTCCAAAGATGCTTTGGCAACATTAAGAGTTTGAAATTTATCCTAATTGGAAACCAAAATATGGAAAACAAAAATGTAAAACAACTGATTCTGTGATGTTCAATTTAGAAATTGGTTAACTTTGAATCTTAACAATAGAGCATCATTTTAAACACTACTACCAAAAATCCTCATGAAAAGCCAGAATTCATAACAAATGTGCCTTAAAAAAAAAAAAAAAACAACCCACCACTTTGCCCAATATTAAATTTCCCAGAATGCAGGGTATCATGAGTCTCACATCAACTACAATAAAATTGGTCTCCAAAAAATGCCACTTTATCTCAGCAGCAACAACAGCAGAGCAGTGGGAGCAGCTCAGGTTCAGGCCTCTCTTCTGGCCAGAGAATTCCTAGGATCCTCTATTGCAATCAAAATTCACTCAAGTAGTATGAATGTCCCATTCTAATTAGAACATAGAATTAAACTCCCTAATCTTCACCACAATGGTTAAATCTTAAAAATACAAACCATAAAACAGTCCTCATGAAGCAATGCAAAGGTGGTATGCAACAGAACAACCACTTTCCATTGAAGGCTGTTAAATATAGAATACAATTTTACAAAAGCCTTACATGTATCCATAATATGTGCAGCCTAGTTCTCAATCTCTCATAGTTGTACCTGTACACTATATCTTGTGGTTACATTTTTTTCATCTTCTGAAATCAATCCTCAGAATGGACCCTGAGATGAACAAATGTTGCAGGGTAACACAATCCACGTCTAAAGTGTGGACTGAGCAGCCAAAACCCAAAAGGCCACTTCAGGCGTACATAAAGATGTCGGAGGTATCTGACACTGATACTCTAATGTTTCTTAAGATTCAGAGCTCAGAGAAAGCAACAACTGTGATACTGCTTAACTGGGAGGCTTTCAGAGATGTTAGTAAGTCATACTAACATAAACTGAGCAAAGTTAGCAATGACTGCTGCTGCTGCTGCTGCTAAGGTGCTTCAGTCGTGTCCAACTCTGTGCGACCCCACAGATGGCAACCCACCAGGCTCCCCTGTTCCTGGGATTCTCCAGGCAAGAACACTGGAGTGGGTTGCCATTTACGTCTCCAATGCATGATACTAACTCTATAAAATCTCCCTTTACCTCAAAAATAACGCCTCCATGTAGAAATAACAGAGAAAATCAAGTCTATAAATTCCAGAGAAACCAGCACATCAGGTATGATACAAGATACAAGGTATTTTTTATGAAGCTTTTCAGCCTAACAATAAGGATTTGTAGGGAAACTAGCTCAGACTATTGCTTCTCATAAAGAGAAATAACATCTATTTTTTATGGATGCCCAACAGCAATATCACACTCTATTGAAAAATATTACATAAATTTTTAAAAGAACAACAACAAAAAAATCACCTTATCAAGCATGTAAGATAGTCTGAAAGGGAAACACTGACACTATCAAATTTTCAGGTTTTTAAATTAAAGTTCAAACAACTCTTTATCCTAAGTAAATGGCTAAGAAACTTCTATTAAAGCAATATGCTTCCAAAATAAACACAACTTAGAAACATGAAAACAACATAAGTAAAAAAAAAAAAAAAAAAAAGCAATGAACTGAGGTCCACAGAAAATCAGACACAAATTCTAAAATAAACTCATTGCTGTCATGAAATAGGGGCTTTACTCAATGATGTGGAAGCTCTAGCAAGAGTACAATTACTCTCATACCTTGAAGTAAAACTATTAACAAAGCAAAGGAGTGCCAACTAAGCACCTCAATCAGTCACCTCAAGCCGAATGGTCAATAGCCTCATTAAAATTTTTAGGGCGATTTCTATGTAAACTTGTGGTAAAAATATTTCTAGCAGAGTCTTTTCCCTTAGATAGACACGATCCACCTCCACATGATTCTATCTAAAAGACTGGACACACAAAACAAAAAATTACTAAATTCCCTTTGGGGATAGGAAAAGTAAACAAAAGGAGAAGCAGGGAAAACAAAATGGACAGATGTCATACACGAGCTAGCCAGGGGAGATGTTTTCCTGTATTTCACTTCTAGAAATAAAAGGAAAACACATGGTGATCGAGGATAACAATGAGAAAGGAAAGCTTCTAGAGTCCTGGACAGCACAATAATGCCATACTTTCAATCACAGGCAGATACCACCCCAGCATTCACAAGCGTTGATTCTGAAGAACCATAAAATAACCTTAAGAAAAAAAGAAACCAGTCAAGGGCTTGTCCTTAGATGCAGAATGGTGTTAATATTTAAGTACATGCCACACAGTGAGTGCTCAACAAATGAGATTCTCTGCTTGAATTATTGGCAGTGGCAACAGTTTACAAACAACAACAACAACACATTCTTCTATTCTGCTATGCTCTTTTACCACCAGGTACATACCCTACTACAGTGCCTATCACAATGTCTGATAACTATTAAGAGTCCAAGCCCCTCACTTGACTATGAGCTCTTAGGAAAGCCAGACATTATTAAATTATTAAATTCATTTCCCTAGTGCTTATTAGCAGAGGGTTCAGCATAACGCAAGTGGTCAGCAAATGTCTGGTCTTGAATTTATATAAAAGTCAATCAAGCAGAATTATTAGTATTTGGGAATTGACTCCTTCCTGCTAAACATTTAGCAGTGTTTTCACTTCTTATGCTTGCCACTGATCAGATACAAAGCCCTAGGATAAGGTATGCAGAAGCCTTACAAATAGCAAAGCAGAATGGTGGGTTTACTGAAAACAAGGCAACAACAAGTAGCCAAAACAAAAAACACAATTTGCCACATGTGACTCTATTTATAGGTAGAATTACTCTACTTCATAATCCTTTTCCAACTAATTCTGGTTTCTTTGGGGCATCAATGTGTAGCAATGGATAAGAAACGGACAGGGACATCGCTGAGGTCTTAAGTTTAATTTACATCAATATATATGTAAGTGTATTTCTTGCCTACTATTTTATGCAAGCACCACTCAAACAGTGGACTTAGTTATCTAGGAGAGTTTATTAAAAATAAAGATTCTAGAATCTCACCATAGAAAGACTCAGTAGATCTGCAGTAAAGCCCAGGAAACTGTATTTTTAATAAGCCACCCATGTGCTTCTTAATGCAGTTTCAACTTCCATACATTGAGAATCATCAGTTCAGTTCAGTTGCTCAGTCATATCCGACTCTTTGTGACCCCATGAATCGCAGCACGCCAGGCCTCCCTGTCCATCACCAACTCCCGGAGTTTACCCAAACTCACATCCATTGAGTCGGTGATGCCATCCAGCCATCTCATCCTCTGTCATCCCCTTCTCCTCCTGCCCCCAATCCCTCCCAGCATCAGGGTCTTTTCCAATGAGTCAACTCTTCGCACGAGGTGGCCAAAGTATTGGAATTTCAGCTTCAGCATCAGTTCTCCCAATGAATACCCAGGACTGATCTCCTTTAGGATGGACTGGTTGGATCTCCAAGCAGTCCAAGTGACTCTCAAGAGTCTTCTCCAACACCACGGTTCAAAAGCATCAATTATTCGGTGCTCAGCTGTCTTCACAGACCAACTCTCACATCCATACATGACCACAGGAAAAACCATAGCCTTGACTAGACGGACCTTAGTCAGCAAAGTAATGCCTCTGCTTTTTAATATGCTGTCTAGGTTGGTCATAACTTTTCTTCCAAGGAGTAAGCGACTTTTAATTTCATGGCTGCAATCACCATCTGCAGTGATTTTCGAGACCCCAAAATAAAGTCTGACACTGTTTCCCCATCTATTTCCCATGAAGTGATGGGACTAGATGCCATGATCTTAGTTTTCTGAATGTTGAGCTTTAAGCCAACTTTTTCACTCTCCTCTTTCACTTTCATCAAGAGGCTTTTTAGTTCCTCTTCACTTTCTGCTACAAGGGTGGTGTCATCTGCATATCTGAAGTTATTGATATTTCTCCCTGCAATCTTGATTCCAGCTTGTGCTTCTTCTAGCCCAGCGTTTCTCGTGATGAACTCTGCATATAAGTTAAATAAGCAGGGTGACCATATACAGCCTTGACGGACTCCTTTTCCTATTTGGAACCAGTCTGTTTTTCCATGGCCAGTTCTAACTGTTGTTTCCTGACCTGCATAATACCACTTAATTCATACAACAACTCTGTGATGTACTCATAATAATCACTTAACAAATGAGTGAAACTAAGATGTTTGAAAGGTTTACTGGCAATATGCCCAAAGTAACCTCTTCAATAAAGTGTACCCATGGGATTCAGATCTAACCATTTACTCTAAAACTTGTACCCTACTACACTACATTGCTTAAGACTATGCCTTGAAAATAATACATAGGGGTCAAGGTCCTAAAATCAACCTTCTATTTTCAGCAAAATCGAAAATTTTAAATACTTTACAGAAGGTTCTGATGCAAAATTCTTACTCTAAAATATCTAGTCTCCTTTGAACTAATTTTAATTGACTCTATTTTAAAATCTTGTCTTAAAACCCAAATTTTACTTTAAGCCAAAAACTAGAATGAACCATGCTAACTTTCAAATGTCTGAACCTAAATATTATTTTACTCCTGGTCCTTTCTTCTAACTTGAGTGAACTGGAATAAAATCAAACCAAAACCAAAATGAATAAATATTTTACTTGGTCTTAAGCCCTCACTTGAAACACTATCAAGATGTATTTTAGAAACAGGTTTATTTCCCATAAAAGTAAAAGGCTTGCAGCATGTGTATAAAGAGCTTTGGCTTTTAGGAATTAGCATCAGAATGTAAGTCTTAAACATGCTTATCTGTTTGATTTACCAAAACTACTTGACACGGGCAGGGAGCAAGTAGACAAATACACTAAATTTTTCTTAATGAAGAGGTTTACCATATTACCAAAGAAAAGAGTACGCCACACACAAGTGTAAAGAATAAATGCTAGACAGACTTAAGAAACAGACGTGTATGTGTGTTCTCAGTCCCTCAGTCACGTCCAACTGTTTGCAACCCCATGGACTGCAGCCCGCCAGGTTCCTCTGTCCATGGGATTCTCCAGGCAAGAATACTGGAGTGGGTTGCAAAGCCCTTCTCCAGGGGATCATCCCGACCCAGGGGATCGAACCCAGGTCTTCTGCATCGCACGCGGATTCTTTACCATCTGAGCCACCCCAAAGAAACAAATAATTACTTTAAAAACACAATGACTCACTGATCAGGGCTCACACAATGACTCACTGATCAGGGCTCACACTTGTGGCAACTTCAATCTTGAGCCATCGTGAATCCTCAAAAAATAACTCTCACAAAGCTGATATATTTTACTCCAGCTTTTAGTGAGTGTAATGTTAAAATTAGGACTCGACAATTTTTTTAAATGGATTTCAACTGTTCCTGGCCTGATATACATCCCCCTCAATCCTCTCAATACTACCTTCTGACAACCCAAATCCATGCAGTGGGACAGCTGATTCATCAGTCTTGCTTTCCCCTGAATTACCCACCAAAGTTATCACCACTCCTAAATCCACACTGCTTTTCCAATACCACAGCGTACAAACCGACATACATTTTACATGCATTTCAAAGTGGAGGTTATTAACCTATCATTTTCTGTTATATTTCAAACAGTAGTAAAGGAGAGAATGGGAAAGATTGGATCTGTTTTATCCCATTAGACCTGCTTACTCTAGGTTGACCCCGTATGCTTTATTAATTACAATTTAACAACTAATATCCAATCCATGAGGGCAACCATGACGTTTATCACACATTTATTGCGGTAGCTCATTTTATGCCTATGCACATAGCAGGCTGTAAAATATCTGCTCTTGTAAGTGAACAACTTCCTATAGGACTCCTCTAAACACTGAAGACTGGTAAAAGTCTTAAGGTCACTAAAACAAGTACCTCTAACATGATACAATACCCTGTAATCTCAAAAGGGCTGAGTCACTCAAGAGACTGAAAAGAAAACGCAAAGACAAAACTCAGTGATTTGACAGTATTCCCGAGACCAGCTTTGATCACCACACATTATCAACAATAACGTATTTGTGGCGCACTTCTTAGTTTACAAACATGTTTAGACCCATAACCTCACTTTATCTAGGCAACAGTCCTACAAGCAAGGTAGAACCAATAATGAACTGTAGAACTGAAGCTCAAAGGTAAGCAAAACTGCTCAAGATTACAGTACTATTGAAAGCTACAACCCAGGGTCATCCAATATCCAAGTTCAATACACTTTCTGATGCCTAAAAAAAAAAAAAAAGAAAGTTAACCAATCCATTTCCTTCTATTCCAAAATAAATCCATAAAAATAATTCTGCCAAGAGAAACATACATTTTAATATAAACTGCAAAAATACTTTTAATTTAAAAATTGCTTCATTTTGCCTGAGCTATAAAGCTACCTGAGAGACGAATCATCTAAAATGAGTAAAATCAGTGAATATTCCCCTGAGGAAAATCAAATCAGTGACCTGACAGCAAACATTTATGTATTTGAACAGATTTATCACAAAATAACCATCCAGTGATTAGCAACAGCTGCTACTTTAGCAGGAACACATTTCCTGCCCTTTTTGTTTTTCTTTTGCGGGGTGTGTATACAGGGACAAGGGGACTGGTTAATTCTAAATAACCAGTTAATTCTAATAACCTTTTCTCTGGGGACAGAGAAAGCAGGGAAGCATGAGTTTTCCAATCAAGAAACAAGAAAAACGAAGACTACAGTTCTCTACATAACACAGCTTTAGGAATCTCCTACTGACCTGGCTGAACTATAGTATGTTGCTTTTATATGCTTTTTTATGTGCCAGGTTTTAGCTGTGGCACCTGGGTTCTTCAGCTGCAGCATATGGGATCTAGTGGCAGATTCCCAGGTGGGGGAGTGGTAAAGAATCCACCTGCCACTGCAGGAAACACAAGACAAACAGGCTCCATCCCTGGGTTGGGAAGATCCCCTGGAGTAGGAAATGGCAAACCACTCCAGTGTTCGTGCCTGGAAAATTCCATGGAGAGAAGGAATCTGGTGGGCTACAGTTGATTGGGTCACTAAGAGTCGGACATGACTGAGCGACTAAACACACACACATGGGCTCTAGTTCCCAAAAGAAAGAAAGAAAGCGCTAAGTTGTGTCCAACTCTTGCAATCCCATGAACTGTAGCGAGCCAGGCTCCTCTATCCACAGGATTCTCTAGGCAAGAATACTGGAGTGGGTTGCCATTTCCTTCTCCAGGGAAACTTCCCAACCCAGGAACTGAACCCAGCTTTACTGACTGAACTACATGAGAAGCCCCAACCAATGATTAAACCTGAGCCCCTTGCATTGGAGGCGCAGAATCTTAGCCACTGGACCACCAGGGAAGTCCCCAGTATTTTAGTTTTCATAAACATAAAGATAACATATTTGCTTGATAATAATTTAATTTATGGGAAGATACACCCATTTGAATGCAGAATTCCAAAGAACAGTAAGGAGAGATAAGAAAGCCCTCCTCAGTGATCAATGCAAAGAAAGAGAGGAAAACAACAGAACGGGAAAGACTAGAGATCTCTTCAAGAAAATTAAGATACCAAGGGAACATTTCATGCAAAGATGGGCACAATAAAGGACAGAAATGGTATGGACCTAACAGAAACAGAAGATATTAAGAAGAGGTGGCAAGAATACACAGAATTACACAAAGAAGATCTTCATGACCCAGAGAACCACAGTGGTGTGATCACTCACCTAGAGCCAGACATCCTGGAGTGTGAAGTCAAGTGGGCCTTAGGAAGCATCACTATGAACGAAGCTAGTGGAAATGATGAATTCCAGTTGAGATATTTCAAATCCTAAAAGATGCTGCTGCTAAAGTGCTGTATTCAAAATGTCATCAACTGTGGAAAACTCAGCAATGGTCACAGAACTGCAGAAGGTCAGTTTTCATTCCAATCCCAAAGAAAAGCAGTGCCAAAGAATGTTCAAACTACCACACAATTGCACTCATCTCACACACTAACAAAGTAAAGCTTAAATTGCCAACATTCGCTGGATCATTGAAAAAGAAAGATGGTTCCAGAAAAACATCTATTTCTGCTTTATCGACTATGCCAAAGCCTTTGACTGTGTGGATCACAACAAACTGTGGAAAATTCTTAAAGAAATGGAAATAACAGACCACCTTACCTGCCTCCTGAGAAATCTGTATGCAGGTCAAGAAACAACAGTTAGAATTGAACATGGAATAACAGACTGGTTCCAAATCAGGAAAGGAGTACATCAAGGCTGTATATTGTCATCCTGCTTATTTAACTTATATGCAGAGCACATCAAGCGAAATGCCAGGATGGATGAAGCACAAGCTAGAATCAAGATTGCTGGGAGAAATATCAGTAACCTCAGATATGCAGATGATACCACCCTTAGGGCAGAAAGCGAAGAAGACTTACTAAAGAGCCTCTTGATGAAAGTGAAGGAGGCAAGTGAAAAAGTTGGCTTAAAACTCAACATTCAAAAAACTGAGATCATGGCATCTGGTCCCATCACATCATGGCAAATAGATGGGGAAACAATGAGAACAGTGAGAGATTTTGTTTTGGGGGGTTCCAAAATCTCTGCAGATGGTGACTGCAGCCATGAAATTAAAAGACACTTGCTCCTTGGAAGAAAAGCTATGACCAACCTAGACAGCATATTAAAAAACAGAGATATTCCTTTGCCAACAAAGGTCCGTGTAGTCAAAGCTATGATTTTTCCAGTAGTCATGTACAGATGTTGAGAGTTGGACTATAAAGAAGGCTGAGTGCCAAAGAACTGATGCTTTTCAACTGTGGTATTGGAGAAGACTCTTGAGAGTCCCTTGGAGAGCAGGGAGATCAAACCAGTCAATCCTAAAGGGAATCAGTCCTGAATATTCATTGGAAGGACTGATGCTGAAGCTGATACTCCGATACTTTGGCCACCTCATGCGAAGGGTCTTTAAAAAGACCGTGATGCTGGGAAAGATTTAAGACAGGAGGCAAAGGGGACAACAGAGGATGAGATATGGTTGGATGGCATCACTGACTCTATGGACATGAGTTTGAGTAAGCTCTGGGAGTTGGTGATAGACAGGGAAGCCTGGCATGCTGCAGTCCATGTGGTCGCAAAGAGTCAGACACAACTGAGCAACTGAACTAAGTTTATTTTAAAAAATACCCCAAATGTGTATAATATTTGGTTGGTAGATGCTGAAATATGAATAGTAAATATATAAATAGTAAATTAGCCACTGTTTCTCATTCCCAGTTCTAAACAGCTTCCGAAGATACTCAGCACCAGCCACTAATCAACACAGGGATGTCTAACTTAATACAGTATCTTATCACCACCTTCTCTCTCGTGGAAAAGGAATCATCCACACTGTTATGCTCTCCTCCACTCTGTTAAACTGGATTATTCTTTGGACAATTAAATCCACCTCAGACGACAGACATTCTAAGTTACTTTGCCTTTTTTTTTTTAATTGTAGTTAACAGAAGAAACTTTCTCTCCCTTTCTTTTCCCTATCACTTCATTCCATTCAAAAACTAAAAGAAGCAACCTTAACCACAGCTGGTAAGCAAAAGGAGAGCACTTTTGTGCTTACACCAGTGTCAACAGAAAATAAAGCCATGAGCTCAAAAGCCAATTCTATCAACCTATTAAACTCCTGAAACTACCCAGAAAGATTTGTCAGCCTCCTATAGTCTCTATTTACTCCTTATCTCCCTCAGATTAAATCCCTCTATCAATCTAGTAATACCAGAATTCGGAAGAAATTTTTGACACTAATTTTTAGAGGGGGTTTAAGTTTTCCTTACTCTTAGTAGTAATATAAAATGATATGTAGAAAATATTATTATTCTCTATTATTTTTCACTGTAGTATGTAGATATTTGAGTTAATTATGGATTTTGTAGAAAAACCCAGGAATCTAATTATTATAGTACATATTTGCAAAATTTTCAATGGAAAATCATGTTCTCAGTTCCAAAACTACTGATGAAATTTAAGAACACAATGTTTTTATGGGATAAGGCTATTCTGTATAACCTGGGAGGAAAAGAAACATAAAATATTAGTTTTTTAACTTCTTACACTGTTGGAGTTGAAATGAGATAGGGTACCTCCTAAAACCTTTCATAATTAGGTAATAAGAGTTCTGTCAATTTCATTCCTATAAGGGACACCACACACTTTCAACTAGTGATTTTTACTTTACATTTATAACTACATGAGAAATGACACTATATTTAGCTCAGACAGTAAAGAATCTGCCTGCAATGCAGAGACCCAGGTTCGATTCCTAGGTTGGGAAGATCTCCCTGGAGAAGCGAATGATGATCCACTTCAGTATTCTTTCCTAGAGAATTCCATGGATAGAGGAGCCTGACGGGCTACAGTCCATGGGGTGGGAGTTGGACATGACCGAGCCATTTCACTTTCACTCTGTCCTGCCTAAGAGAAAAACATATTAAACCAGTATTGTACCAACTTCAGTTCAGTGCAGTCACTCAGTCGTGTCCGACTCTTTGCAACCCCATGAATCGCAGCACGCCAGGCCTCCCTGTCCATCACCAACTCCCAGAGTTCACTCAGACTCACGGCCATCGAGTCAGTGATGCCATCCAGCCATCTCATCATCTGTCGTCCCCTTCTCCTCCTGCCCCCAATCCCTCCCAGCATCAGAGTCTTTTCCAATGAGTCAACTCTTCGCATCAGGTGGCCAAAGTACTGGAGTTTCAGCTTTAGTATCATTCCTTCCAAAGAAATCCCAGGGCTGATCTCCTTCAGAATGGACTGGTTGGATCTCCTTGCAGTCCAAGGGACTCTCAAGAGTCTTCTCTAACACCACAGTTCAAAAGCATCAATTCTTCGGCGCTCAGCTTTCTTCACAGTCCAACTCTCACATCCATACATGACCACAGGAAAAACCATAGCCTTGACTAGACGCACCTTAGTCGGCAGAGTAACGTCTCTGCTTTTGAATATGCTATCTAGGTTAGTCATAACTTTTCTTCCAAGGAGTAAGCGTCTTTTAATTTCATGGCTGCAGTCACCATCTGCAGGGATTTTGGAGCCCCAAAAAAGAAAGTCTGACACTGTTTCCACTGTTTCCCCATCTATTTCCCATGAAGTGATAGGACCAGATGCCATGATCTTCATTTTCTGAATGTTGAGCTTTAAGCCAACTTTTTCACTCTCCTCTTTCACTGTCATCAAGAGGCTTTTTAGTTCCTCTTCACTTTCTGCCATAAGGGTGGTGTCATCTGCATATCTGAAGTTACTGATATTTCTCCCGGCAATCTTGATTCCAGCCAACTTCAGTTACTTGAAATTAAATCCATATTGGTTTTTACCTTTGCCCTTTCCTCCTTTCTCTAAGAGCTGACATCCCCCAAAACTCTCCCCACAAAAATAAACTTCACAGAATCGAGCAATGCCATTCAGATATGACAGGCCCAGACCCATCTCTCCATGGAGAAGAGCACTGACAGATCAACTGGGTCAACTCACAGAGCAGAGT